>NC_136059.1:34395641-34995641 GCF_964261635.1 Lissotriton helveticus | reverse complement strand
CAGAGACGGTGATACTTACAGACCCCGGGGGGCTCACACCAGACTCCTGTACAGAGAGGTGATACTTACAGACCCCTGGGGGGGCTCACACCAGACTCCTGTACAGAGAGGTGATACTTACAGACCCTGGGGGCTCACACCAGACTCCTGTACAGAGAGGTGATACTTACAGACCCCGGGGGGGCTCACACCAGACTCCTGTACAGAGAGGTGATACTTACAGACCCTGGGGGGGCTCACACCAGACTCCTGTACAGAGAGGTGATACTTACAGACCCCGGGGGGGCTCACACCAGACACCTGTACAGAGAGGTGATACTTACAGACCCCTGGGGGGGCTCACACCAGACTCCTGTACAGAGAGGTGATACTTACAGACCCTGTGGGGCTCACACCAGACACCTGTACAGAGAGGTGATACTTACAGACCCCGGGGGGGTCACACCAGACTCCTGTACAGAGAGGTGATACTTACAGACCCTGGGGGCTCACACCAGACTCCTGTACAGAGAGGTGATACTTACAGACCCCGGGGGGGCTCACACCAGACTCCTGTACAGAGAGGTGATACTTACAGAGGGGGGGGGATCTCACACCAGACTCCTGTACAGAGAGGTGATACTTACAGACCCTGGGGGGGGGCTCACACCAGACTCCAGTACAGAGAGGTGATACTTACAGACCCGGTGGGGGGTCTCACACCAGACTCCTGTACAGAGAGGTGATACTTACAGACCCTGGGGGGGTCACACCAGACTCCTGTACAGAGAGGTGATACTTACAGACCCCGGGGGGGCTCACACCAGACTCCTGTACAGAGAGGTGATACTTACAGACCCTGGGGGGCTCACACCAGACTCCTGTACAGAGAGGTGATACTTACAGACCCTGGGGGGGGGGCTCACACCAGACTCCTGTACAGAGAGGTGATACTTACAGACCCTGGGGGGGTCACACCAGACTCCTGTAGAGAGAGGTGATACTTACAGACCCCGGGGGGCTCACACCAGACTCCTGTACAGAGAGGTGATACTTACAGACCCTGGGGGGCTCACACCAGACTCCTGTACAGAGAGGTGATACTTACAGACCCTGGGGGGGGGGGGCTCACACCAGACTCCTGTACAGAGAGGTGATACTTACAGACCCTGGGGGGGCTCACACCAGACTCCTGTACAGAGAGGTGATACTTACAGACCCCGGGGGGGGGCTCACACCAGACTCCTGTACAGAGAGGTGATACTTACAGACCCTGGGGGGGTCACACCAGACTCCTGTAGAGAGGTGATACTTACAGACCCCGGGGGGGTCACACCAGACTCCTGTAGAGAGAGGTGATACTTACAGACCCTGGGGGGGTCACACCAGACTCCTGTAGAGAGGTGATACTTACAGACCCCGGGGGGGTCACACCAGACTCCTGTACAGAGAGGTGATACTTACAGACCCCGGGGGGGGGGGGTCTCACACCAGACTCCTGTACAGAGAGGTGATACTTACAGACCCCGGGGGGGGGGGGTCTCACACCCGACTCCTGTAGAGAGAGGTGATACTTACAGACCCCGGGGGGGGGTCTCACACCAGACTCCTGTACAGAGAGGTGATACTTACAGACCCCGGGGGGCTCACACCAGACTCCTGTACAGAGAGGTGATACTTACAGACCCCGGGGGGGGCTCACACCAGACTCCTGTACAGAGAAGTGATACTTACAGACCCTGGGGGGGTCACACCAGACTCCTGTACAGAGAGGTGATACTTACAGACCCCGGGGGGGGGGGGGTCTCACACCAGACTCCTGTACAGAGAGGTGATACTTACAGACCCCGGGGGGGGGGGGTCTCACACCCGACTCCTGTAGAGAGAGGTGATACTTACAGACCCCGGGGGGGGGTCTCACACCAGACTCCTGTAGAGAGGTGGTACTTACAGACCCTGGGGGGGTCACACCAGACTCCTGTACAGAGAGGTGATACTTACAGACCCCGGGGGGGGGGGTCTCACACCCGACTCCTGTAGAGAGAGGTGATACTTACAGACCCCGGGGGGGGGGTCTCACACCAGACTCCTGTACAGAGAGGTGATACTTACAGACCCTGGGGGGGTCACACCAGACTCCTGTACAGAGAGGTGATACTTACAGACCCCGGGGGGGGGGGGTCTCACACCAGACTCCTGTACAGAGAGGTGATACTTACAGACCCCGGGGGGGGGGGTCTCACACCCAACTCCTGTAGAGAGAGGTGATACTTACAGACCCCGGGGGGGGGTCTCACACCAGACTCCTGTACAGAGAGGTGATACTTACAGACCCTGGGGGGGTCACACCAGACTCCTGTACAGAGAGGTGATACTTACAGACCCCGGGGGGGGGGGGGTCTCACACCAGACTCCTGTACAGAGAGGTGATACTTACAGACCCCGGGGGGGGGGGTCTCACACCCGACTCCTGTAGAGAGAGGTGATACTTACAGACCCCGGGGGGGGGTCTCACACCAGACTCCTGTACAGAGAGGTGATACTTACAGACCCCGGGGGGTCTCACACCCGACTCCTGTAGAGAGAGGTGATACTTACAGACCCCGGGGGGGGGGGTCTCACACCAGACTCCTGTACAGAGAGGTGATACTTACAGACCCCGGGGGGCTCACACCAGACTCCAGTACAGAGAGGTGATACTTACAGACCCCGGGGGGGGCTCACACCAGACTCCTGTACAGAGAGGTGATACTTACAGACCCTGGGGGGGTTCACACCAGACTCCTGTACAGAGAGGTGATACTTACAGACCCCGGGGGGGGGGGGGGTCTCACACCAGACTCCTGTACAGAGAGGTGATACTTACAGACCCCGGGGGGGGGGGGTCTCACACCCGACTCCTGTAGAGAGAGGTGATACTTACAGACCCCGGGGGGGGTCTCACACCAGACTCCTGTACAGAGAGGTGATACTTACAGACCCTGGGGGGGTCACACCAGACTCCTGTACAGAGAGGTGATACTTACAGACCCCGGGGGGGGGGGTCTCACACCCGACTCCTGTAGAGAGAGGTGATACTTACAGACCCCGGGGGGGGGGGTCTCACACCAGACTCCTGTACAGAGAGGTGATACTTACAGACCCTGGGGGGGTCACACCAGACTCCTGTACAGAGAGGTGATACTTACAGACCCGGGGGGGGGTCTCACACCAGACTCCTGTACAGAGAGGTGATACTTACAGACCCCGGGGGGCTCACACCAGACTCCTGTACAGAGAGGTGATACTTACAGACCCTGGGGGCTCACACCAGACTCCTGTACAGAGAGGTGATACTTACAGACCCCGGGGGGCTCACACCAGACTCCTGTACAGAGAGGTGATACTTACAGACCCTGGGGGGCTCACACCAGACTCCTGTACAGAGAGGTGATACTTACAGACCCTGGGGGGGGTCACACCAGACTCCTGTAGAGAGAGGTGATACTTACAGACCCTGGGGGGGGCTCACACCAGACTCCTGTACAGAGAGGTGATACTTACAGACCCTGGGGGCTCACACCAGACTCCTGTACAGAGAGGTGATACTTACAGACCCCGGGGGGCTCACACCAGACTCCTGTACAGAGAGGTGATACTTACAGACCCTGGGGGGCTCACACCAGACTCCTGTACAGAGAGGTGATACTTACAGACCCTGGGGGGGGGTCACACCAGACTCCTGTACAGAGAGGTGATACTTACAGACCCTGGGGGGGCTCACACCAGACTCCTGTACAGAGAGGTGATACTTACAGACCCTGGGGGGGGGGGTCACACCAGACTCCTGTACAGAGAGGTGATACTTACAGACCCTGGGGGGGGGTCACACCAGACTCCTGTACAGAGAGGTGATACTTACAGACCCTGGGGGGGCTCACACCAGACTCCTGTACAGAGAGGTGATACTTACAGGGGGGGGGCTCACTCCAGACTCCTGTACAGAGTAGGGAGGAGAGAGTGAAGGAGAAGGTCGTGCATTCAAGTTCTGAGAGTAAATGGGGTGAAGATTGAGGGGAAGAGACAGGAGAGAGGAGACACAAGAAATAAGGGGGAGTGAAGGCGGGAGGAGGGCGACTGACGGAGCAGGGACAGGAATGGAAGTGGGAAAGAGGGGGGGGGGGGTGATAAACGAGGGACACTCGCAGAGGGAGACTGAGGGTTGTGAGTTTGTGGGGGGCGGAGGGGGCTGACAGCAGCTTCATGAAGTTGCTTGGGGGGCTTTTATGGTACAGTCGGGCACAGGAGGCCCTGTAAGAGGAGACGCCCACAGCTGCTGCCCATGGCCCGGGGCCGCCTGGCAGAAGGCTGCGCTGTGCCCAGGGGAGAGGTGGCGGCATCACACAGCTCTCAGGGCACTGACCCCTCCTGAGTGGGGGGGGGGGGGGGGGCTCTCCCTCCCAGCAGCCACAGGTCCATCTACCTATCCAAGCCCAGCCTTTTGCGCACTGCCAGCCCCCCTCTCCCCCCCACTCCCCCGCGCAGCTCTCCCACCCACCACTGCTCCTCCGGTGCAAGCACTCCCCACGTCACTGGGGGGCGCTGCACGCGGCTGGTACCCAGACCCCCATCACTGGGCAGCCTCGGGCCATCCGGGCCGTACCTGGACCCTGCACTGGGCACCGACCCCCCCACCCACCCACAGCGCCCAGCACTGGCCCCGCCCAGGGCACGAGCCCAAAAAAGAAGTGGGGGCTAACCTAGTTAATCAGTATGCAAATGGCATCGCAGCGCGTGACATCACGACACATGACATCACAGCAATGCCGCGTGACATCACAGTGTGACATCAGGTCTTAAGCCGTCACATATATGTTCAGGTGTATAATGAGTACATTCGAGCACATTTCGTGTATACTTGCAAACCCTCCTGATTGAGGCAGGAGATTCACACTTTTGTACCCTACATATAAATCAATGTTCCCTTTTGTCAGCATTAAGCTTCCTCCAGCCCAGGCCTGGCCCTGCCTCCGGGTTCAAACACACCAGTGAACAAACGCCAGAGCAGGTCAGCTGCCAGGCCGGTGCAAACCCAGCAAAACCAGTCAAAGAAAACAAGTGATGCGAGGCGAGCGCCGGGATTCGGTGAACTTCCCTCGTGTCATATATGAATTGACGAGGCAAGGAGGACAGACACGTCTGTGGCATTCACTGTGATGTGTCATTCAAAGGCGGGCAGGAGAGCGTGCAGTGTGTCTGTCCCACTGCACTCTCCGCACTGAGGCGGAGGCTGTCCGCAGCGCACCGAGGCACGCCTGCAGCGCACCGAGGCACACGAGCTATTGAAGCGGGTACATGAGGCGTGAAGGGACTATTCGCATTTAAAGGAATCACTGCAGCTGGCTGCGCGTGCCCAGCGTTCTCACCCCACATACAGCCCTGGCTTCACACGTGGTTGTAGGAGCTATACCAGGACCAACGTCCCACACAATGTCACCAGACCACTCTGGCTGCGATTAACAACATTCCCAGGACCGTCAAATGCAGCGGACACCGCATAGCACCTTGAGGCCAGACACGTCACTTTTTCCTCCTGTAATGCACCGTTTGCTACCTCTTGTATTTTGTTGGCTCACGATTGTCACTTTTGCTTCATTTAATGTAACGTTTGCTTTTGTATTTTGCTCACTTGTAATGTTCTCATGTATCAGTTCTGTTCCTACTGTGAAGCGCTCTGACGCCTTCGGGTAAAGTCCGCGCTATATAAAAACGCATAAATAAATAAAACACACGCAAGAAAGCGCCTCACCAGCTATGAACAGCGAGCCCGTCATTCACTTCTCTCTCTCGAAACCTCGGAGTCGGGGAAAAGTGAGAGCTCAGCTGCCGGGGGTACAGCCCCCCCCCCCCCCCCCCGTACTAAAATAACCTGCCGTTGCCTTGTCTGCTGCAGGGGGTGCGAGCAGCGGAGAGGGCGCAGCTGGCATGCTCGCGGCTGCTGTCGACGCCCCTGTCTCTAGCGCCTCGAAGGCTCCAGTGACACTCCTCGAGCGGCGCTATCAGGGCCGGGTGTGACTCGTGCTAGTGACGAGCCCCCGCCGCCTCGCTTGTACCAGGGTGTGATAAGGGAGGGGGCAGCGGGCATGCTCGCAGCTGCTGTCGACGCCTCTGTCTCTAGCGCCTCGAAGGCTCCAGTGACACTCCTCGAGCGGCGCTATCAGTGCCCGCCCCGGGTGTGACTCCTGCTGGTCCGAGCCCCCGCCGCCTCGCTTGTACCAGGGTGTGATAAGGGAGGGGGCAGCGGGCACGGACCCGGTGCCAGGGGAGGGCAGACAAGGCTTCCATCGGCGCCATCTTAATCAGAGCGCCCTCCGGCAGGAATGCGGGGGCTTCGGGGCGCATCCTCTCCGGGAGGGAGGGAGGGAGGGGGGCCGCGTCCAGCCGCAGGCTGCGCGGACGGACCTGGAAGGCGCCTGGCAGGCAACTTTCAGCACCTTTGGAACTTTTCATGGCAAATACACCTTCCGCATGAGAGTGATAAGGGCAGGGAAAACTCTCCATCGGTCTGTGTTTTCCCCGATCGCTGGTATATCCGTGCTTAATTTGTAAAAAAAAAAAAAAATGTGCCAGGGCACTCATCGAGAGGCCCATGCAGCGTGCACCCCCATTGCGCTGCCAGTGACAGCACCATCACAACTATCCATCACACTCTAACAAGTGTGACGATTCAGACTTTTGATGTACACCTGCCTCCCTCCCTCTTCTCGTGGCAGATATTAGTCTTTTTTTTTTTTCACAGACCTTTTTTGCACAATCATGAATTGACACAGCATAGCGTCTACAACCTCAGGGGCCGGCTGCGTTACATACAGTTACCTAATATTTTTGGCAGAGTAACACAGCCCTTCAGCCGACATCCCGGAGGTCCAACGGCGTGGGAGAGCAAGGTGTACACAGAGTAGCCAAATTGGTGTTCCGGATAGTTCATAGGTCTGTGTTTTTTTTTTTTTAACACAAACGTTATTGTTCGAAGCAGAGGAAATATTTATCTAAACAATCGCAATCAATAATCTCGCCATAGAGCACGTACAGTACAGCAGCAACCACAATCACTATCATTGAGGGATGGTAGGCCTGGTCATTTCCATATCTGCTGATGGGGAAGTACACAATTCGCCCCTATAGGCATTCCATCGACCCCATTTCTTGTCCCAGACTCCGGGGCATCCCCTCGTTTTATAAACCGATCTTTCAGACAGCATGCACACGTCCACTGCAGCTACCCATCTAATCAGGAGCGGTTTGTGTGGTGAACCCCACTGCATGGCTATGTCACGTTTCAATAGGAGGAAACTTAGGGCCGCCCTTCGCTGTTCTATTGCAGTTAAATCTGTAGGGTCCCACACATTAAGAAGAGCACATTTGGGGGTCAGAGGGACCGGTTTCCCCAGAGCATCAGTCATTTTCTGGACGGCGCGATTCCAAAGGGTTCGGACCGCTGGGCATTCCCACAATATATGATAGAAAGTACCTGGTAGGCCACAATGTCGGAGGCAGAGGTCAGAGGGGCGTCGGCCTATTCTGGCTAGGAGGGGACCAGACATATATGTTCTGTGCAATATTTTTAGTTGTATTAATCTGAATCTATGATTGATGGCTGATTCGCGCGGGGACCTCAATGCTGAGTGCCAGTCTACATCATCCAGGGTACCGACGTCAGTCTGCCATTTATCTCACAGGAGATGGAAAGTGTTTGGCATATTATTGCACAATTTACGGTAAGTGTAGGATATCGCCTTGGCCTGAAGGGGATCTGATAAGAGCCTGTCCTCGAGGGGCGAGGATTGTGGGAGAGAGGCAAGATCTGGGACGTTGGTGAGTATGGCGTGTTTAATTTGGAGGTATCGGAAAGTCTCGGATTGTGCCATGTCATATGTGTTTTGCAGCTCTTTGAATGTCAGTAGTTTGCCCTTGCAAAGCAAGTCGCCAGATATTAGTCATTTTAATGTGTATTCAGTTAGACAAACAGCACCACCGTGTGGCAGCTGTCATAAAAGCCGGTGTTGACAATAAAATGCTGGCGCCAAGCACCGGAAACCACCGCTTCAAATTAAGCGCTGCAAATGTTCAGTCCTGGAAATGATAGGATCCCGGGTCTGCCAGCTGTGGTTGAGCCGCATCCAAGATCCGGACTGCCCCTGGGAAATATGTGGCAGTTGTAACGGCCCCGGGACACACTCAGCAGAGGCACCAGCCCTCCTTTGTCCGAGGGTCAGCTTGGTTGGGAGCCCTCTGGAGCCGGACGCCTGGATGTCAATGCAATGGAAGGAAACAAAGTTACACAGGTTATTATTATTTCACAAGTACTTAAGAGAAACTATGCGCTGTAAGCAGGTTTCTGACTTAGTTCACAGTAAGAGTGTCCAGGCGGGGGGGGGCAGGGGGGTTGACAAAGGGGATACCTCAGGGTCGAAGTCCCCCACTGCTCCACATTTATATGGCACCCCAGGCTGAAGTCAACAGAGCACATGGGCTTGATACCTTATCATATGCGGACCATACGCAGCTGACCCTTTCCTTCAATGAGGAGATTGACATAAAGAAGGGCCGTTTCTTTGCCGGAGTGAAGGCTATTGAGGGGAGGAGATTAGATAACTTTCTCCAGCTGAATGCAGGCAAAAAAGAGATTATTCTATCTGGTAAACCCCTAACTCTGTGGACTCTGGATTGGTGGCCGCCGGAGTTAGACAAGGCCCCGCCCCTAGTGCTGAAGTAAAAAACCTTGAGTCAAGGTAGAGCAGGAACTCAATATGAAGGAACGAGTTCCATCCACCACCAGGACTTGTTTTTACATGTCACGCCTACTGAAGAATGCCTTGTCGTTCCTTCCTTCCACAGCCAAAAAGACCCTGGTGCAGGCTCCTGTAAGTCGCTGGATTGCTGAAACGTGTTGCTGGCTTCGGTCAACAAGTCCCCACTGTCTAAACTTCAAGTGGTGCAAAATACGGCCGCACGGGTGGTCTGTAACGGGGCTACCAGTACGCCTCTGCTCCTCTTCTACAGTCCATACACTGGCTGCCAGTAAAGAAAAGAACAGTTTTAAAAATATGCTGCTTAACCCATAAAGCTCTGTCGGGGAAAGGGTCTCAGTGCCTCTGCCGGAAGCTTCAGCGCTGTCCCCCCACTAGGGATTTGCGTTCCAGTGATAAGGAGCGACTATTGGCCCCACACATTCAACGAATTAGATGTGGGGGACGAGCCTTCTCCTATTTGGATCCCATCTTTTGGAATAAATTGCCATTTTTTCTGCCCAAACTTGCCCTGACTGCAGTAAATGCAGGAAAGCATTAGAAATGGGACTGTTCTGGACCTTATGTTTAGTTTTAGGACGACTGTGGCCTGAGATACCCCGGTTGGGGTGATTCATGAGCGATATCACATTATTAAACAGATTATTATTATTAAGAATGTAAAATGTATTTCTCTTTATGAATAATTACGCAAATACTGAATAAAAGAGCATTTACTAACTTTTTTTTCATTCTTTACAGTGCTACTCATCCAAATATCGGTTGTCACAGAGCCTCACATGATATGCAACTTATCAAACAAGTGTGTGAATCTATGAACAGGTCATGTTGCATAAGTTAATGAACATTACAAGGGGTGGGAGTCACATTTCCTCCGTGCCAGTTGGCCTTATGGGGCTTATTTACAGCCCCTTGTGCCACAGGTGTGTCATTTTTACCATGGGAAAAAGTGACGTACTGGAGGCGCACAGAGCTTGTAAATAAGCCCCTATATGTCAAAAGTGCAAGGTCGGTAGAAACACAACGTCATGAGGGCCCAATTCACAAAGGTAAACTTAGCCCAAAAGTCTACGTTTACTACGTTCTGTATTCACAAAGATAAGTTACAAGTAGTATCTTTACGACTGCACACAGGCGGAGTTTTCCGAGTGTGGATGTTCCACTCTGGGGTGTAGGTTCCACTCCGGGTATGGAGTAGATTCCCCGCACTCTGGGCAGAGATTCCTCCCCAACTGCGAAAATAAATATAATACTCATAACTTACCTTTGCTAATACAGAAAGTCGTAAACATGGACTTTTGGTTTACGTTTACCTTGGTGAATCGGTCCCTTGGTAATTGAAATGTAACACAGCGGTTGGGGGGTGAGACTTAATGACTCTCGAAAGGAACCCTTTTCAGCAACCTAAGTATGATGGCAGATTGGAAAAAAAAGAAAACGTATAGCTCACTGGGTTATATTAGAGGTATTGCAATTTATGAATTGCAAGTAGCAAAAGGACTGTGAGTCATACGCAGGTTACCACTTACCTAGCTACTTAAACTAAAATCTGTGCTCTGCATTTTACAAGACTTGCTTTGCAGCAGGTGCATTAACCCGCAATGTTACTATGGGCCTCATCATGATGGCGGTGGGATCACCACCGTCAGCTCATCGGTGGCGGTCCCACCACCATCGGCCTTAGCATTACCGCCCGTCACATTATGATTGCGGGCGGATGCTTGGCGGTTGGAGAGACTGACAGCCCCAGATCAAGACGAAGATTGGAGGGTCCGCCATCTTTAAAATGGTACAAAAGGGGTGGTGATGGACGGAGCATCTGAATCAATCAAACACTCACACCCAGTCAAAAGATCTGGGTTTAATCCATCACCGTTCTTTAGCCCACTCTGCCACCCCAGTTCAGACATGGCTATATGCAAATCAGTCTGACCCTGTGCCTCATGGGAACAGTCCAGCCCGAACTGCCAAGCCATGCCTTCCCTGGACCGGAAACAAGCTTCCGAGGACCGGTTTCTGGCATTTCAGCCATCTTCAGAATCCGAAACCAGTCCCAGGATGCTTGTTTCCGGTCCAGGGAAGGCATGGCTTGGCAGTTCGGGCTGGACTGTTCCCATGAGGCACAGGGTCAGACTGATTTGCATATAGCCATGTCTGAACTGGGGTGGCTGAGTGAACTAAAGAATGGTGATGGATTAAACCCAGATCAGTTGACTGGGGGTGAGTGTTTGATTTGCTCAAACGCTCCGTCCATCATCCCCTTTTGTATCGCTTTGTTCATCCTTAAAATGGTGCATCATAATCCCTAGGCAGCACCATAGAGATTATGATGTCCCTTTCCGCCGGCTATTTCATGGCCGTTTAAGTGCCATGAAAAGGCGGACGGAAAGCTACTTTGGGAGTTTGTAGCAGGCACCCCTTCCCCCCTGGCCCTCTGACAAGGGCCCTTGGGGGCACCTATGGTGTCCGGCAACAGCCAGCGGCGGCTCTTCTGCTATGGAGGAGGAGCGGTGCCCCACTGATTTAAGCAGTGTAACTTAAGGAAGCATAAAATGATGATAACAAAGTTATCATTTTATATTTTCTTGTTGCTTTGCAGGCGGGCGGGGCTGCTCCGCTCTCAGAGCAGGGCAGAGGAGGAGTGGTCTGTCCCACTCCAAGGACCTCATTTATGAGAAATGACGCATCGCTGCGTGAAAGCAGCGATGCGTCACTTCTCGGTGCGCACTCCTTGCGACATACCTGATGCGTCATATTTAATGTATGACGCATCGTGTCGCAAGGAGTTACAGATACATCAGTATTTCTGACGTATCTGAAAGCGCAAAAGTCACGCATTGCTGAGGTGTGTCACAAAAGTGACGCAACTCCAGCAACGCGTCCTTTCACACGGGGAAAGCCCCAAGTGAAAGGGCTTGTGTCAGTCTTACGCCTGCTGTGAGGCAGGAGCAAGATTTTGACGCAACAGCGTACTAAAAGTGACGCAGTGAAATCTCATAGATTTCACTGCGTCACTATTACGAGGCTTTTTGCTGGGGAACGCCCCCTCTGCATACATTATACCTGACGCAGGTATAATGTAGTGCAGGGATTTACAAAGTGACGCATCTGCTTAGATGCGTCACTTTGTAAATAGTGCGCATCAGGAGGCATGTTTTACGCCGCTGATGCGTCACAAAAAGTGACGCATCGGATGCGCAAAACTGACGCAAGGACTCATAAATGAGGCCCCAAGTGCGCAATGACTGTTTGAACGGTCCTCTGGAGCCGTCCAAAACAGACATGCGCACTTCGCCTGTTCTCCATAAAGGGTGCATTACAGCCTGTGCGGAGAACATGCCCAGGTTCCCATTCCCCTTCTGAGCGCCGAACCACAGCGCACAGACCAAATACAACGCTGCATTGCAGCACTGTGATTGGCCAGGGGAGCCTGAGTGCTTACCAATCACAACGCTGTATTGCAGGGTTGTGATTGGTCAGGGGAGCCTGGATGGTTCCTGGTTCCTGTTTGGCGCCAGCCGAGTCCTGATACAGAGGAGAGACGCGGCGCTAATAAGGTAAGTTATTTAAAAAAATGTAAATCCCCCCCCCCCCTCCTTGTCCCTGCCCCACCCACCACCGATCAGTGCCAGCCACCACTGGTTACAGCAATAAAGACCA
The DNA here is from genome assembly GCF_964261635.1 of Lissotriton helveticus. Classification (NCBI taxonomy): domain Eukaryota; kingdom Metazoa; phylum Chordata; class Amphibia; order Caudata; family Salamandridae; genus Lissotriton; species Lissotriton helveticus. The sequence continues at coordinate 34,983,213 of NC_136059.1, read as the reverse complement.
GAGTTATCTCACTATTTTTATTATCCTCTCTAAATTGAAAGGAGAGGAAGATCTCAGCAGCAGGTGCCTCAACCCGTAATGTATTTTACAATGGGGCCTGGCTGTGACCAATTAAATAAGTCACAACACATTTACTGGAGTGGGAAATCTGCTCCCCACGTGTGAGGCATTGCTCCTTGTTGCCAATTTCTTACAACAGTTTAAAAAATCCTAAAGTATAAACCAAGTGTCAGACTCAGCTTTTCGTGACTCCTCCCCTCGTGACTCCACGTTTCGCTTTCACACCTCGACCCCCCCCCCCCCTAGCGCTGCATATTCCGCATTTCCAGACCTCAAAGTTGCAAACAACAGGAGTGATTGTGCCCTGCTGCCAGACAGAGATGCATTTCTGTACCTGGGATAACACAGCCTGTGAGATGGACATGTAGGTGGGCGTGGCTGGCCCAGGTCTCTAGAGTAACGGGGTGCCAACGGGTGGCATCTTAAGCTCATCCGAGAGGCACCTTACAGGGGTCCGAGCAGGAGCAGGTGGGACGCACTGGGCAGCAGCAGTGAACAGGGCTAGATCCGGGTCCCTTCAGAACCCCAGTACACCCCCCTCCCCCACCCGCCCAGGTGCACCCTCGGCCAGGCCATACAGCCTGGGGAATGGTGGCTGGTGTGTAATGCTGGTATGATAGTGTGTAACGCAGGTATCCCAGTGTGTAATGCTGGTATGATAGTGTGTAACGCAGGTATCCCAGTGTGTAATGCTGGTATGATAGTGAGTAACGCAGGTATCCCAGTGTGTAATGCTGGTATGATAGTGAGTAACGCAGGTATCCCAGTGTGTAATGCTGGTATGATAGTGTGTAACGCAGGTATCCCAGTGTGTAATGCTGGTGTGCTGGCGTGTAACGCAGGTATCCCAGTGTGTAATGCTGGTATGATAGTGTGTAACGCAGGTATCCCAGTGTGTAATGCTGGTATGATAGTGTGTAACGCAGGTATCCCAGTGTGTAATGCTGGTATGATAGTGAGTAACGCAGGTATCCCAGTGTGTAATGCTGGTATGATAGTGTGTAACGCAGGTATCCCAGTGTGTAATGCTGGTATGATAGTGTGTAACGCAGGTATCCCAGTGTGTAATGCTGGTGTGCTGGCGTGTAACGCAGGTATCCCAGTGTGTAATGCTGGTATGCTGGCGTGTAACGCAGGTATCCCAGTGTGTAATGCTGGTATGATAGTGTGTAACGCAGGTATCCCAGTGTGTAATGCTGGTGTGCTGGCGTGTAATGCAGGTATCCCAGTGTGTAATGCTGGTATGCTGGCGTGTAACGCAGGTATCCCAGTGTGTAATGCTGGTATGATAGTGTGTAACGCAGGTATCCCAGTGTGTAATGCTGGTGTGCTGGCGTGTAACGCAGGTATCCCAGTGTGTAATGCTGGTATGATAGTGTGTAACGCAGGTATCCCAGTGTGTAATGCTGGTATGATAGTGTGTAACGCAGGTATCCCAGTGTGTAATGCTGGTATGATAGTGTGTAACGCAGGTATCCCAGTGTGTAATGCTGGTGTGCTGGCGTGTAACGCAGGTATTCCAGTGTGTAATGCTGGTATGATAGTGTGTAACGCAGGTATCCCAGTGTGTAATGCTGGTATGATAGTGTGTAACGCAGGTATCCCAGTGTGTAATGCTGGTGTGCTGGCGTGTAACGCAGGTATCCCAGTGTGTAATGCTGGTATGATAGTGTGTAACGCAGATATCCCAGTGTGTAATGCTGGTATGATAGTGTGTAACGCAGGTATCCCAGTGTGTAATGCTGGTGTGCTGGCGTGTAACGCAGGTATCCCAGTGTGTAATGCTGGTATGATATGTGTAACGCAGGTATCCCAGTGTGTAATGCTGGTATGATAGTGTGTAAGGCAGGTATCCCAGTGTGTAATGCTGGTGTGCTGGCGTGTAACGCAGGTATCCCAGTGTGTAATGCTGGTGTGCTGGCGTGTAACGCAGGTATCCCAGTGTGTAATGCTGGTGTGCTGGCGTGTAACGCAGGTATCCCAGTGTGTAATGCTGGTATGCTGGCGTGTAACGCAGGTATCCCAGTGTGTAATGCTGGTATGCTGGCGTGTAACGCAGGTATCCCAGTGTGTAATGCTGGTGTGCTGGCGTGTAACGCAGGTATCCCAGTGTGTAATGCTGGTATGCTGGCGTGTAACGCAGGTATCCCAGTGTGTAATGCTGGTGTGCTGGCGTGTAACGCAGGTATCCCAGTGTGTAATGCTGGTATGATAGTGTGTAACGCAGGTATCCCAGTGTGTAATGCTGGTGTGCTGGCGTGTAACGCAGGTATCCCAGTGTGTAATGCTGGTATGCTGGCGTGTAACGCAGGTATCCCAGTGTGTAATGCTGGTGTGCTGGCGTGTAACGCAGGTATCCCAGTGTGTAATGCGGGTATGCTGGCGTGTAACGCAGGTATCCCAGTGTGTAATGCTGGTATGATAGTGTGTAACGCAGGTATCCCAGTGTGTAATGCTGGTGTGCTGGCATGTAACGCAGGTATCCCAGTGTGTAATGCTGGTGTGCTGGCGTGTAACGCAGGTATCCCAGTGTGTAATGCTGGTGTGCTGGCGTGTAACGCAGGTATCCCAGTGTGTAATGCTGGTGTGCTGGCGTGTAACGCAGGTATCCCAGTGTGTAATGCTGGTGTGCTGGCGTGTAACGCAGGTATCCCAGTGTGTAATGCTGGTGTGCTGGTGTTGAATGATTTCTGCAGGGGGCAATGATTTAGTTGCTGTGACTTTATGCTGTTTTGTGTCTGTAGAGTAACATTCCCCATTATCCCAGTGTGTAATGCTGGTGTGCTGGCGTGTAACGCAGGTATCCCAGTGTGTAATGCTGGTGTGCTGGCGTGTAACGCAGGTATCCCAGTGTGTAATGCTGGTGTGCTGGCGTGTAACACAGGTATCCCAGTGTGTAATGCTGGTGTGCTGGCGTGTAACGCAGGTATCCCAGTGTGTAATGCTGGTGTGCTGGCGTGTAACGCAGGTATCCCAGTGTGTAATGCTGGTGTGCTGGCGTGTAAAGCAGGTATCCCAGTGTGTAATGCTGGTATGATAGTGTGTAACGAAGGTATCCCAGTGTGTAATGCTGGTGTGCTGGCGTGTAACGCAGGTATCCCAGTGTGTAATGCTGGTGTGCTGGCGTGTAACGCAGGTATCCCAGTGTGTAATACTGGTGTGCTGGCGTGTAATGCAGGTATCCCAGTGTGTAATGCTGGTGTGCTGGCGTGTAACGCAGGTATCCCAGTGTGTAATTCTGGTATGCTGGCGTGTAACGCAGGTATCAGAGTGTGTAATGCTGGTGTGCTGGCGTGTAACGCAGGTATCCCAGTGTGTAATGCTGGTATGCTGGCGTGTAACGCAGGTATCCCAGTGTGTAATGCTGGTATGCTGGCGTGTAACGCAGGTATCCCAGTGTGTAATGCTGGTGTGCTGGCGTGTAACGCAGGTATCCCAGTGTGTAATGCTGGTATGCTGGCGTGTAACGCAGGTATCCCAGTGTGTAATGCTGGTGTGCTGGTGTGTAACGCAGGTATCCCAGTGTGTAATGCTGGTATGATAGTGTGTAACGCAGGTATCCCAGTGTGTAATGCTGGTGTGCTGGCGTGTAACGCAGGTATCCCAGTGTGTAATGCTGGTATGCTGGCGTGTAACGCAGGTATCCCAGTGTGTAATGCTGGTGTGCTGGCGTGTAACGCAGGTATCCCAGTGTGTAATGCTGGTATGCTGGCGTGTAACGCAGGTATCCCAGTGTGTAATGCTGGTATGATAGTGTGTAACGCAGGTATCCCAGTGTGTAATGCTGGTGTGCTGGCGTGTAACGCAGGTATCCCAGTGTGTAATGCTGGTGTGCTGGCGTGTAACGCAGGTATCCCAGTGTGTAATGCTGGTGTGCTGGCGTGTAACGCAGGTATCCCAGTGTGTAATGCTGGTGTGCTGGCGTGTAAGCCAGGTATCCCAGTGTGTAATGCTGGTGTGCTATCATGTAACGCAGGTATCCCAGTGTGTAATGCTGGTATGATAGTGTGTAACGCAGGTATCCCAGTGTGTAATGCTGGTGTGCTGGCGTGTAACGCAGGTATCCCAGTGTGTAATGCTGGTGTGCTGGCGTGTAACGCAGGTATCCCAGTGTGTAATGCTGGTGTGCTGGCGTGTAACGCAGGTATCCCAGTGTGTAATGCTGGTGTGCTGGCGTGTAACGCAGGTATCCCAGTGTGTAATGCTGGTGTGCTGGCGTGTAACGCAGGTATCCCAGTGTGTAATGCTGGTATGATAGTGTGTAACGCAGGTATCCCAGTGTGTAATGCTGGTATGATAGTGTGTAACGCAGGTATCCCAGTGTGTAATGCTGGTGTGCTGGCGTGTAACGCAGGTATCCCAGTGTGTAATGCTGGTGTGCTGGCGTGTAACGCAGGTATCCCAGTGTGTAATGCTGGTGTGCTGGCGTGTAACGCAGGTATCCCAGTGTGTAATGCTGGTGTGCTGGCGTGTAACGCAGGTATCCCAGTGTGTAATGCTGGTGTGCTGGCGTGTAACGCAGGTATCCCAGTGTGTAATGCTGGTGTGCTGGCGTGTAACGCAGGTATCCCAGTGTGTAATGCTGGTGTGCTGGCGTGTAACGCAGGTATCCCAGTGTGTAATGCTGGTATGATAGTGTGTAACGCAGGTATCCCAGTGTGTAATGCTGGTATGATAGTGTGTAACGCAGGTATCCCAGTGTGTAATGCTGGTGTGCTGGCGTGTAACGCAGGTATCCCAGTGTGTAATGCTGGTGTGCTGGCGTGTAACGCAGGTATCCCAGTGTGTAATGCTGGTGTGCTGGCGTGTAACGCAGGTATCCCAGTGTGTAATGCTGGTGTGCTGGCGTGTAACGCAGGTATCCCAGTGTGTAATGCTGGTGTGCTGGCGTGTAACGCAGGTATCCCAGTGTGTAATGCTGGTGTGCTGGCGTGTAACGCAGGTATCCCAGTGTGTAATGCTGGTGTGCTGGCGTGTAACGCAGGTATCCCAGTGTGTAATGCTGGTGTGCTGGTGTTGAATGATTTCTGCAGGGGGCAATGATTTAGTTGCTGTGACTTTATGCTGTTTTGTGTCTGTAGAGTAACATTCCCCCTGTTTTCAGTCCGGAGAGCGGCCTGTGTAGCCGGATAGAAGTGTCGCGGACTCTGGTCACCCCAAGGGCACTCTTCCAGTGATGGAAACCAGTCCCTGGGCACACAATGGTCTTATCATTCTGGCTGACAAACAACTGGCAAAGGAAACACAGACAGGCCTCTCTGCCCAGGGGAGGAGCAGGACCGGGTCTGCGTCAGAAGCGCCTCGAAGGCCAGAGTCAGCGAGATGTGTCCTCGGCACTAACATGAAATACAGTCCGAGCGCCCTTCACTGTGTAAAGATGCCAGCAAGCTTCTCCAACTTCTAAAGCACAGCACAGGCAGATACAGCAAAACATAACATATGGAACAGAAACAGTACAGAAAGCTACAGCGGGCAAGCTTACCTGGCACACACAGGGATGGTACAGCGCTACAAGACAGGCAACAGCAGGGCAAGCGTCCCTGGCACACACAGAGCTGGTACAGTGCTACAAGACAGGCAACAACAGGGCAAGCTTCCTTGGCACACACAGAGCTGGTACAGTGCTACAAGACAGGCAACAGCAGGGCAAGCTTCCCTGGCACACACAGAGCTGGTACAGTGCTACAAGACACGCAACAGCAGGGCAAGCTTCCCTGGCACACACAGAGCTGTTCCAGTGTATCGAGACAAGCAACAGCAGGGCAAGCTTCCCTGGCACACACAGAGCTGGTACAGTGCTACAAGACAGGCAACAGCAGGGCAAGCTTCCCTGGCACACACAGAGCTGGTACAGCGCTACAAGACGGGCAACAGCATTGCAAGCTTCCTTGGCACACACAGAGCTGGTACAGTGCTACAAGACAGGCAACAGCAGGGCAAGCGTCCCTGGCACACACAGAGCTGGTACAGTGCTACAAGACAGGCAACAACAGGGCAAGCTTCCTTGGCACACACAGAGCTGGTACAGTGCTACAAGACAGGCAACAGCAGGGCAAGCTTCCCTGGCACACACAGAGATGGTACAGTGCTACAAGACAGGCAACAGCAGGGCAAGCTTCCCTGGCACACACAGAGATGGTACAGTGCTACAAGACACGCAAGAGCAGGGCAAGCTTCCCTGGCACACACAGAGCTGTTCCAGTGTATCGAGACAAGCAACAGCAGGGCAAGCTTCCCTGGCACACACAGAGCTGGTACAGTGCTACAAGACAGGCAACAGCAGGGCAAGCTTCCCTGGCACACACAGAGCTGGTACAGTGCTTCAAGACACGCAACAGCAGGGCAAGCTTCCCTGGCACACACAGAGCTGTTCCAGTGTATCGAGACAAGCAACAGCAGGGCAAGCTTCCCTGGCACACACAGAGCTGGTACAGTGCTACAAGACAGGCAACAGCAGGGCAAGCTTCCCTGGCACACACAGAGCTGGTACAGTGCTACAAGATAGGCAACAGCATGGCAAGCTTCCCTGGCATACACAGAGCTGGTACAGTGCTACAAGATAGGCAACAGCATGGCAAGCTTCCCTGGCATACACTGAGCTGGTACAGTGCTACAAGACAGGCAGCAGCAGGGCAAGCTTACCTGGCACACAGAGAGCTGTTACAGTGTTACAGGATAGGCAACAGCATGGCAAGCTTCCCTGGCACACACAGAGCTGGTACAGTGCTACAAGATAGGCAACAGCATGGCAAGCTTCCCTGGCATACACAGAGCTGGTACAGTGCTACAAGATAGGCAACAGCATGGCAAGCTTCCCTGGCATACACTGAGCTGGTACAGTGCTACAAGACAGGCAGCAGCAGGGCAAGCTTCCCTGGCACACAGAGAGCTGTTACAGTGTTACAAGATAGGCAACAGCATGGCAAGCTTCCCTGGCACACACAGAGCTGTTCCAGTGTATCGAGACAAGCAACAGCATGGCAAGCTTCCCTGGCACACACAGAGCTGTTCCAGTGTTACAAGATAGGCAACAGCATGGCAAGCTTCCCTGGCACACAGAGAGCTGTTACAGTGTTACAAGATAGGCAACAACATGGCAAGCTTCCCTGGCACACACAGAGCTGTTCCAGTGTATCGAGACAAGCAACAGCATGGCAAGCTTCCCTGGCACACACAGAGCTGGTACAGTGCTACAAGATAGGAAAGAGCAGGGCAAGCTTCCCTGGCACACACAGAGCTGGTACAGTGCTACAAGACAAGCATCAGCAGGGCAAGCTTCCCTGGCACACACAGAGATGGTACAGTGTTACAAGACAGGCAACAGCAGGGCAAGCTTCCCTGGCACACACAGAGCTGGTACAGTGCTACAAGACAGGCAACAGCAGGGCAAGCTTCCCTGGCATACACTGAGCTGGTACAGTGCTACAAGACAGGCAGCAGCAGGGCAAGCTTCCCTGGCACACAGAGAGCTGTTACAGAGTTACAAGATAGGCAACAGCATGGCAAGCTTCCCTGGCATACACAGAGCTGGTACAGTGCTACAAGATAGGCAACAGCATGGCAAGCTTCCCTGGCATACACTGAGCTGGTACAGTGCTACAAGACAGGCAGCAGCAGGGCAAGCTTCCCTGGCACACAGAGAGCTGTTACAGTGTTACAAGATAGGCAACAGCATGGCAAGCTTCCCTGGCACACACAGAGCAGGTACAGTGCTACAAGACAAGCATCAGCAGGGCAAGCTTCCCTGGCACACACAGAGCTGGTACAGTGCTACAAGATAGGCAACAGCATGGCAAGCTTCCCTGGCATACACAGAGCTGGTACAGTGCTACAAGATAGGCAACAGCATGGCAAGCTTCCCTGGCATACACAGAGCTGGTACAGTGCTACAAGACAGGCAGCAGCAGGGCAAGCTTCCCTGGCACACAGAGAGCTGTTACAGTGTTACAAGATAGGCAACAGCATGGCAAGCTTCCCTGGCACACAGAGAGCTGTTACAGTGTTACAAGATAGGCAACAGCATGGCAAGCTTCCCTGGCACACACAGAGCTGTTCCAGTGTATCGAGACAAGCAACAGCATGGCAAGCTTCCCTGGCACACACAGAGCTGGTACAGTGCTACAAGATAGGAAAGAGCAGGGCAAGCTTCCCTGGCACACACAGAGCTGGTACAGTGCTACAAGACAAGCATCAGCAGGGCAAGCTTCCCTGGCACACACAGAGATGGTACAGTGTTACAAGACAGGCAACAGCAGGGCAAGCTTCCCTGGCACACACAGAGCTGGTACAGTGCTACAAGACAGGCAACAGCAGGGCAAGCTTCCCTGGCACACGCAGAGCTGGTACAGTGCTACAAGACAGGCAACAGCATGGCAAGCTTACCAGGCACACACAGAGCTGGTACAGTGTTACAATATAGGCAACAGCAGGGCAAGCTTCCCTGGCACACGCAGAGCTGGTACAGTGCTACAAGACAGGCAACAGCATGGCAAGCTTCCCTGTCACACGCAGAGCTGTTACAGTGTTACAAGATAGGCAACAGCAGGGCAAGCTTCCCTGGCACACACAGAGCTGGTACAGTGCTACAAGACAGGCAACAGCATGGCAAGCTTACCAGGCACACACAGAGCTGGTACAGTGTTACAAGATAGGCAACAGCAGGGCAAGCTTCCCTGGCACACACAGAGATGGTACAGTGCTACAAGACACGCAACAGCAGGGCAAGCTTCCCTGGCACACACAGAGCTGTTCCAGTGTATCGAGACAAGCAACAGCAGGGCAAGCTTCCCTGGCACACACAGAGCTGGTACAGTGCTACAAGACAGGCAACAGCAGGGCAAGCTTCCCTGGCACACACAGAGCTGGTACAGTGCTACAAGACACGCAACAGCAGGGCAAGCTTCCCTGGCACACACAGAGCTGTTCCAGTGTATCGAGACAAGCAACAGCAGGGCAAGCTTCCCTGGCACACACAGAGCTGGTACAGTGCTACAAGACAGGCAACAGCAGGGCAAGCTTCCCTGGCACACACAGAGCTGGTACAGTGCTACAAGATAGGTAACAGCATGGCAAGCTTCCCTGGCATACACAGAGCTGGTACAGTGCTACAAGATAGGCAACAGCATGGCAAGCTTCCCTGGCATACACTGAGCTGGTACAGTGCTACAAGACAGGCAGCAGCAGGGCAAGCTTCCCTGGCACACAGAGAGCTGTTACAGTGTTACAAGATAGGCAACAGCATGGCAAGCTTCCCTGGCACACACAGAGCTGGTACAGTGCTACAAGATAGGCAACAGCATGGCAAGCTTCCCTGGCATACACAGAGCTGGTACAGTGCTACAAGATAGGCAACAGCATGGCAAGCTTCCCTGGCATACACTGAGCTGGTACAGTGCTACAAGACAGGCAGCAGCAGGGCAAGCTTCCCTGGCACACAGAGAGCTGTTACAGTGTTACAAGATAGGCAACAGCATGGCAAGCTTCCCTGGCACACACAGAGCTGTTCCAGTGTATCGAGACAAGCAACAGCATGGCAAGCTTCCCTGGCACACACAGAGCTGTTCCAGTGTTACAAGATAGGCAACAGCATGGCAAGCTTCCCTGGCACACAGAGAGCTGTTACAGTGTTACAAGATAGGCAACAGCATGGCAAGCTTCCCTGGCACACACAGAGCTGTTCCAGTGTATCGAGACAAGCAACAGCATGGCAAGCTTCCCTGGCACACACAGAGCTGGTACAGTGCTACAAGATAGGAAAGAGCAGGGCAAGCTTCCCTGGCACACACAGAGCTGGTACAGTGCTACAAGACAAGCATCAGCAGGGCAAGCTTCCCTGGCACACACAGAGATGGTACAGTGTTACAAGACAGGCAACAGCACGGCAAGCTTCCCTGGCACACACAGAGCTGGTACAGTGCTACAAGACAGGCAACAGCAGGGCAAGCTTCCCTGGCATACACTGAGCTGGTACAGTGCTACAAGACAGGCAGCAGCAGGGCAAGCTTCCCTGGCACACAGAGAGCTGTTACAGAGTTACAAGATAGGCAACAGCATGGCAAGCTTCCCTGGCATACACAGAGCTGGTACAGTGCTACAAGATAGGCAACAGCATGGCAAGCTTCCCTGGCATACACTGAGCTGGTACAGTGCTACAAGACAGGCAGCAGCAGGGCAAGCTTCCCTGGCACACAGAGAGCTGTTACAGTGTTACAAGATAGGCAACAGCATGGCAAGCTTCCCTGGCACACACAGAGCAGGTACAGTGCTACAAGACAAGCATCAGCAGGGCAAGCTTCCCTGGCACACACAGAGCTGGTACAGTGCTACAAGATAGGCAACAGCATGGCAAGCTTCCCTGGCATACACAGAGCTGGTACAGTGCTACAAGATAGGCAACAGCATGGCAAGCTTCCCTGGCATACACAGAGCTGGTACAGTGCTACAAGACAGGCAGCAGCAGGGCAAGCTTCCCTGGCACACAGAGAGCTGTTACAGTGTTACAAGATAGGCAACAGCATGGCAAGCTTCCCTGGCACACAGAGAGCTGTTACAGTGTTACAAGATAGGCAACAGCATGGCAAGCTTCCCTGGCACACACAGAGCTGTTCCAGTGTATCGAGACAAGCAACAGCATGGCAAGCTTCCCTGGCACACACAGAGCTGGTACAGTGCTACAAGATAGGAAAGAGCAGGGCAAGCTTCCCTGGCACACACAGAGCTGGTACAGTGTTACAAGACAGGCAACAGCAGGGCAAGCTTCCCTGGCACACACAGAGCTGGTACAGTGCTACAAGACAGGCAACAGCAGGGCAAGCTTCCCTGGCACACTCAGAGCTGGTACAGTGCTACAAGACAGGCAACAGCATGGCAAGCTTACCAGGCACACACAGAGCTGGTACAGTGTTACAAGATAGGCAACAGCAGGGCAAGCTTCCCTGGCACACGCAGAGCTGGTACAGTGCTACAAGACAGGCAACAGCATGGCAAGCTTCCCTGGCACACGCAGAGCTGTTACAGTGTTACAAGATAGGCAACAGCAGGGCAAGCTTCCATGTGTCACCAAACAAGAAGGTCTTAGGGACAAATTCATAAGACTTGAGAAACTTAAAAAGTTAGAGAACTCGAAGTGGTGGGATGGCACCACTTTGAAACAATATGCCAGACTAAAACGCATACCCAGAGGCCTAAGGGCACAGATCTTCCCCACCTACGATGATCTTGACACCGATCTCTTAGGAAAATGGGAAGAAGCGCTTACCAACAACTCAAACATCCTCATGGACATCCTCATTGAGAGTTCTGACCGTAAGGTGGCCAAATATCGAGCCGAAATTGCCATTTTGGAACAAGAGATAAAAGACATGAACCGTCCTGAATCCACTGTCAAGAATTACACATTACTTGATGAGATCCTTCTCAAACATCAGAATGAAATAAAAAGTCGCAAAGCTAGACAGTTAAAGAGAGATGAAGCTGACTACAACGAGGGTAGAATATTTACCTATGACAGGAAATATGATTATATGATAAATAAACCATCACAAAAGAGAAGAAACAAACCGAATGAAACAGATGCGAGCTCAATCTCATCCAGCAGTACATCCCTTAGCATAGTTAGTATCAGTGAGGACGATGCGAATAGAACAGACAGTGAGACTACACCTTTTTTATGCGAGATACAGCGCATCAGGAGAGGGAATCGCATCCAAGATCCAAAACCCGCAGGGGCAGGAGGGGGAAATGTAGAAGATTACAGAAAGAAACTCAGATCTGGGAACAACCAGAAGTAACTGATACACATGAGGGGGAGGTACAAGTTATCAATCTATCATCAAAAATGTTGACCCCTAACATGATCTCCCTTCTTAGTAAAGGCCTGAATTTCAACCCTTTTGCTAATACTGATCTTTGTAGATTAAAGATCGACTTGTTCAAATTTGTACGTAATTTGAAACTGAAAAAGCACTTTTCAAATAAGAATGTACCTAATAAAAATTCTACAAACATACCTTCTCATTTTGAACCTGGTTTTTTAACCATTAACGATATTCAAGCAACACATCTCTTCCTCTCTTTAACTGACCTAGAACAAACCCCGCAGGACATGGAAACATTACTAGAGGAACTGAACATTGAGTCAGATTACAGTATCGTAAGTGGGCTTAAATCAAAATCCAAATGGATCCCCACTCTACCAGGGGGTAATTCTATTGACAACTTTCATAAGAGAGTGTTGGAAGACATTGACAAATTAGATTGTAAGAAAAACACACGGACTTTTCGATATAAGGATAACTTAACCACAGGTGAACGGGCCGCCCTGAACATCCTCACCAAAGATCATGACATAATTATCAGGGAAGCTGACAAGGGGGGAAACGTGGTGATTATGAATAAAACAGATTACGAAGAGGAAATATTGAGCCAACTACGTGACACTACATGCTATGAGCTTATTAACCATAACCCCATAGCATCCCTAACCACTAACATTAACAGATCCCTCCTAACATGGAAAGAAAATGGTTTAATCAATGAAGACGAATATCTATATATGAAAGTACTCAAACCTTCTTACCCTTGGCTGTACACTCTACCCAAGGTACACAAAGACCTCCCCTTCCCTCCTGGACGTCCCATCATCTCTGGCATAGGAGGTCCTGATGAAGCAAAGCTTCGCATATTTTGCGGCTTGCCGAAGTCAAGAACCTCGTTTATGTGTAATAAGGTAACAAAACGTATGTTTTACTAACATTTATTTTTGTTTAGGCAAAGTTCCCGAAGCTTGCCTATGTGTATTTCTAATGCATTTAATCCGTGTTCTTTAATATGGCCGCCGCTTGTATTTTAGTTACTGCGCATGCGTCAGCCACACTCACGTGTCCTGACGCGTCTGCAGAAGTGGAGGGAAAGTTATGCGCATGCGTAATTCATAGCTGTGCTTATCATGTGGTACTGCTCGTGCCACTGCTCTTGTGACTGTGTCAATGTAGCTAACATTTAATGCAATAGTTTTATTTCTTGATGATGAGTCAAAAGTACAAATCCTGTGATGTATTTCCATAATGACATTATTATGTATTAATTTGTTTTCGCTTACTTTTCATGTACCGCGGGGAATGGGGGTCCAAACTGATTGGGAGCCATATTGACGGTCTCTTCTGCGCATGACCAGGGAGCATTGAAAGGTGGCCACTTTGGACAGTGGAACTCAGCCAGCTGGCAGCCACAGTCAAGATGCGCCTGGGAAAGCCACCTCTGCGCTACGAGAACGGCGAATGTTGCTCCTCATGTGTTACAATGTTAATTTTCACTCGTATTTCTGCACAGTTCTCATGAGAACCCCAAACCTGCTAGGCGGTACCCAAGTATGCTAATGAAGGCTTAAAATCTTGTATTGTGATTGGTGTGTTACCCAAATCCTACCTTAGGACCAATCGAAATTGAGGGATTCTGACACTTTGCAACATTGGGGGGTGGTACACTGTCCCCAAACTGTATATCTACCCTGGGTTCACCTAGTGAACCGTCCGACTTGTCTGGTTTAGCTGACCTGTCACTGACCCAACGCACTCAATAGGTGACTGAAGATACAGAGCGCTGCGAAGCATTCTGTCCGAATTTGACCATAGACTGAGGTTCTACTGAGCCTTAAAGTGCTGGGCAAGCACTTAGCTGGGAGTTCGCTGACCCAATCGGGGTCTTGATCGATAGCTGCAGAGCGGGTGGAGCGCAGGCGTTGCTTCCGAACTGTGGGTTCCGGTCCTGTCCTGAAGAGGGTCCTGTCCTGAGGGTTTGCTGTCCTGTCCTGAGGGTCCTGTCCTGATTCCTATTCCGAGGGTATCCTGTCCTGTCCTGGGTGTCCATTCTGCACCTGCTGTCCTTTGAGGGGTATCCTTCCTTGAGGGTTTCCTGTCCTTAACTGACCCGTGGCCAGGGTTTGGTTTCCACGCCTTTCTAGGTAAATATTGCTCTGAAAACTCTTTAAATCTTGCACCTTCTAAATTTCTGACTTTTGCTTTAATAAAGTTCATCATTGCATATGTTATATTTTCCATGCCTTTCCGCAACCATTGAAAGTTAATTACATATTTTTCCGTGAGGTTTTGTTCCTATGTCTTCTCACTGGTTAGAAATTATATTTTGCATTGCAGTCTGTAATTTTATGATATGGTCTAGAACTTCATTGCCTAGATTGTTCAAAGGTCCATTCACCTTAAGTGAAGCGTGTTACTCTTTATAGGCCCTCCCATAGTTATTCATGCATAAAATGTCCATGCTTAAACATTTCTGAGATTTTATAATATTTTCCATCTGCATTTCATATAACATTTGAATGATTACCCTGTCATTATTTCTTTATGCCTATATGATTTACGTTATCTTGGTTATTGATTGCCTTATTTTACTGTACCTCATGCAAGAAAATATTGAATTTAGATAAACATTTTAAAACTTCCAGTTGTCCGTGGTCATTTAAACAGTATTTGAATGTTATTGGTTGGGTTTGTATTTTGCTGCCTTTCTTTTACAGCTAGCTCCCTGATTCATTGTGGTCATTAGGTACCCGCATCGGTGGATGGTAAGTCGGGTGCACTGAAAATTATTAGCAGGGAACACACACACACAACTTGGTAGAGCTCGTGAAGTCACCTGATCGATGTATATGGTGATTTGAAAAGTATATGGGCCCTGAAGCCGGAAACGGCGAAAACTATTGGTCGGGTGGCCTCGCGCGCTCTATCAGTTTTCTGGTAGCTAGAGGATGGTTAGGGACTAGTTGAGAGTAAGGCAGGGATTAGTTGGACTAGTTGAGTCGGAAGCTGCTATTATATTGATGCTGCTAGAAGAGCGGCTGTTCTAAGAGACCTGATCATTCTCTTGTGAATACGCTGCTGAAACTCATGAATTTTTGCATTGTTTTTATTCTTGTTCTTATATTGCTATATGTACTAATCCATGCATTTGTAAACCGTATTGTTTCTTGTTGTCCGAACTCCCCGGGGAATTGAAAGGGCAAGTGGTGAATAGAATCCATTGTCCTGAGGTCACAGGTTCGAGGAAAGTTAGGTGCAGGTTAGGATAACCGGGAAGCACTAACTAGGGTTTTCTGAATACATGTGTGAATAAATGACAGTAACGGGGTTCATTGGCAAAATTCCCATAGTGGCGTAACCTAGTAAGGGTCACATCGGAAGAGTAGCAGGTTCCTCGGAGCTAGCGTGAAAGCAGAGGGGTCCGCTGAGAAACCTTAAACTCGGAATATATCCCGGAAAGAAGTGGATGAGTTTAGGGGAATAACAGGTTCACCGATGCTAGAGTGAAGGGTAGGCGGAAGAGATCTGCCCGCAGCGAGTGAAAAGTAAATGGAAGTAGTTTACTTGCAGTAAAACAATTCTTTCTCTGTCTAGACACTTGAGCACTGTGGCGAATGTGTATTTGTTGTAAAATAACCAAGCACTGAGCACTTTAAAAGAAAGAAAGTTTCCGTTACCTTGTGAAGGGAGGGAGTCAGTCGCGAAGCGCCTCTGACGTCACTCTGTGCCGCGCTGGGATTGGTAGAAGCAGCGGGCGGGTAGCGGAGCTGGAATTGTAAAGGAGGGGTGAGCGCCGGAGCGTGGGAACTGTCTCACGAAGGGGCCGCGCACCCATTGGTGGAGCTTATTTGGTGTCGCACACCCATTGGTTGCACGAATTTCTGAAGCGCGTTCTGATTGGAGGTAGTTTGTAAACAAAGTTTAGCGCAGAAGTTGTATGTGGCACTCGCAGACTACAGGAACTCGACCTGATCCAAGGCACCTAGGGTTTGAAAGGGATCAGTGGAAGACTAATAGATACGATATTATGTACGGAACAAAGAGAAAAATGTCACTTATAAGTAAGGTGAAAAATTATTTTAAAACGGACAAACCGATTAAATCTAGGGAAGGTGTTCTTGTCCCACCACCTAATACTCCTGCCTCATTCATGATGTTTGACCGAGGATACAATACCTGTGTGTGGCTGGAGAATTGGGTGAAATACACGAAAGATGACGGAGTATTGGCTTTTCCGTTAGATGGTACTTTCAATGGTAGGATCCTATTTAATTTAAGGACTCGGATGAACGAATTGCATCCCAGACCAAGACTAACGCAGTATGAGGCATTAGAGGAATGGGAGATTGAGGCTTTTGAAAGAGAAAGACCCCGAATGGACAAGGGTTTGACCAAGTGGTACCCCAGGCAGAAACAGGAGTCCAGGGATAAAAGGATGAAACAGTGGAGGCAGAGCATGATTGTTGAGGGTCTGTTTCCCATGATGCCGGCATGTCATAACATTGGAGCGGGTGAGAAAAGTACTGAAAAATGTAAGCATTGGGGGGCCCTGGGGGAATCAGATGATGAACTAATAGATGACATCTGTACCAGAAGTCCGCCACCTTACAATGAGGGAACCCGACCTTCCAGTGTAGGAGATGTTCCCCGACGCCACTTCCTAAAGGAAGAAGACAGGTCCCTGGGACTGGGAGGGGGTGGTCAAGTATTGCCCTATCCTGAAAAACCCGAACCGACGGAAACAAGGGATATATATCCCAAAGTGCCCGCGAGCCAGGAAGAAAAATACTCACGTACGAAAATCTTTTTTCCCAGACCCTTGTATGAGAGCGAAGAAAAACCATCGAATTCAGGACTGCCTTTTGTTCAACCTCCATATGGGGAAGAGCGCAGGTCCTTTAATACTGGAACTTTATTCCCGAAACCAAATTATGGGGGAGGACCAAGTGAAACGCATCCTACTGCCCCGAGTTTTACTCCTCCATTGACCCCACAGATATTACATGACACAACTTTAAGAAGGGTACTAGTGGAAAAGGAGCAAGAGGCTCTAGCTAGACAAAGGACAGAAATAATTCAGAAAATTTCCCAGTTAAATACCAGTCCTGAGGCATTGACTATTCCAGTAACTATTGGACCGGTGGTCCCGTTATACGGAAATGGTCAGGGAAATCCGATTACTCCAGTCATGACCCCAGTCATAGCAACCCCAAGACAGGAACCAATCATCATAGATGATCAGTCCAGTGAGTGTGTATGTGTATGTGTATAGGCATTTATATAGCGCACTACTTACCCATAGGGTCCCAAGGCGCTTTGACCGCTGCGAAACCCTTCCTGGCTTCCCTGAGAGATGGTCCCTTAATGGGTATCTCCAGGGTGAGACCAGGCATCCCCGGCGGTCTGGTGGGGCCATTAGTGAAGATGAGGCAAGCTAATGCCCAGAGTTGCCGAGTGTGAACGCTGATCAGAGTGGGCACCGAGGCGAGAGAATTATCGAGTCCGCTGACCCTGGTCCCGAAACCTGCCGCGCCGGGAATCGAACCCTGGTCCCGGGCCGTCCTCTGCTCTCGGGTCTGCCGCCTCTAACCAGTGAGCCACACTACTTCACGTGAGTGCGAGTCTGAAGTTGCGTTCTTGGAATTGCCAAACAAACAGACTGGAAAGGGAATACAGCAGAGGCATAACCCTTTTAATACAAAAGAAATTAAATTAGAGACAGCAACAGGTACTAGGAATGTCTCTCTGGTAACTCCGGATGAAATTGAGAGTTGGAGTCGTGAATTAGAGAAGCAGACTCCGCAAACAAAACCTTTAGACCTCTACAAGCTGAGGGTCGAAATAGAAGAATTAATGGCAGGAAATGTGGGGTTGGATCGATTGAATACCTACTCTGAAGAAGAATTGTCGTTCATATGTAAAAGCTTTACAAGGAACACCAGAGTGCTCCACGAAAAACTGACCGAAACAGCAGTTAGTATGGGGGTAGATATCTCAAAATCCAAGCCCTTACAGAAACCGTATAGAGCAGACTTCTCAGACAAGGATATAGAACACCTGAATGTGGCAGGGAAGAAATTGCAGATTAAAGAATTAATGGGGGTACTGCAGAAATGGGGAGATGTGGAAAGATGGAGAAGCAGGTGGGCGAAAAAGAGAGAAGAGGTTCGCTCCCGACAAGTGACTCCTGAATTTGCTTTAAGGGAGGTAGAAAAACCTGAGCAGTTATGCCCCATGCGCGAAGTGCCAGGAGGGAAATATGTGCATGTCCCCTGGTCTAGGCAGGATATTGTGTCCTTCACGAACGATTTTCCAAAATTACGAGAGAAACCAGTTGACTGGTACAGGCAGGTGGAAAGGTTCGTGAAGGTACAGAAATGTCTGTGGAAAGACCTGGATGGGTTTTTCGACATTGTGGTTCCAGTAGATTTATGGACCCAGTGTAAAATAAACATAGACTGGCCGAGTGAGGAGTACCCAAGAAATAAAGAAACAGGGGAGCCATCAAAGGATGTCATGCGAAAATATGAGCAGGTAATTCAGCACTTGAAAGAAAAGGTGCCCGCAAAGGAAACTGATTGGACAAAAATAGATAGAACAACACAGGAAAGGGACGAGACAGTGCACTCCTTCTATGAGAGGTTATTGCAGGTATTTAAAACATACAGTGGTATTGATAACATCGACCTGAAGGATATGACGCACTTTATTTACAGGTTTGTAAATGGTTTAAGACCTGAAATTTGTCAGTGGATAAAAGATAATAAAATCTGTTGGCATACAAAGAAAATGGATGAGGTTCTGCGGTACGCTAAGTACTGCGAGGACGAGATGGCAGAAAAGAAAAAGGCCCTTAAGGAAAAGGTGATGTGGGCTCAGGTGAAGCTCGCAGAACAGCAGGAAAAACAATTGAGTAACATGGTTAAGAATGCTGAGAACAAAAGTCCTGGGGGAGGGGGTGGAGGAAAGCCCCGGCCCAAATTTAGCAGGGAAGAGGCTATGAAGAAATTTCCCTGCCATCAGTGCGGCGAAATTGGACACTGGCGGAATGAGTGTCCCCAATTAGTAGATATTAATGAAAAAACTCCTGATTTAACTCCACAGACGCAGAAAGAAAGACCAAGAAAGACTCAACCCCAGGTAAAAACAGTTCAGGTGCCTCGAGCACCCAAGCAGGTATACAGGGGAAGACAGGCAGAAGATGAAGAGATAGAGGTTTGGGAAAGCGGGGAGAACAGAAATACAGCAACTTCGCAGTATCTGCTAAATGATACCTTCCTTTGTAATGATCAGGACTGACGGGGCCTGAGAGGGGAGGACGAGGAGTGCGTACTTGGCGCTTCCTTGCCGGTAGACCAGTCTGGACCATATATTGAAGGAAAGGTTGACGGAAATGATGTCACCTTTCTGTTGGACACTGGCGCTACCCGTTCTACTGTAAGAACAGTGGACGTTCCAAACCTACCCCTCTCGGGAGAAAATATCCAAGTAGTGGGTGTATCTAATCAATTGATTAGTACTCCTGTTACCGAACCAATGGAGATTTCAATTGGAAATTTTAAACAGATGCATAGATTTGTCGTCTGTGACACCAGTCCAGTGAATCTACTGGGTCGTGATTTGCTGTGCAAAATGAACTGTACCATCTTTTGCACACCAAAAGGTGTTGAGATACAGACCCCAGATGAAGATGGCATTTATAAATTATTGTTACTTAGACCTGACTCAGAAATTAAAAGATTGACCCTGCAGGACTTGCCCCAAGAACTCCAGGAAGCCGTAAAGCCAGAGGTGTGGGATTTCACTGGAAAAGATGTGGGTTTGATGAAAGATGTGGACCCCATACAGATAGCCATCAAGGACAATGCAGTATATCCTAACACTAGGCCCTACCGAATGAATGCTGAAGTGAAAGCAGGTGTCACTCTAGAAATACAAAAATTATTAGAAGGAGACATCATACAGGAAGTGATGAGCAGCCCATGCAACTCACCGATTATGGGCATCAAAAAGCCTAGTGGCAAGTATAGGGTAGTGCAGGACCTGAGAAAGGTTAACAAAATTGTAGTTCCTTGCTGCCCTATTGTCCCAAACCCTGCAGTGATATTGTACCAGATTCCTTGGGATGCTGAATGGTTCACTGTGATTGATTTATGTCATGCATTCTTTTCGATACCCCTGCACCCCGACAGCAAATTTCTTTTCTCATTTGCCTTCGAAGGTCACGTGTATTGTTGGAACCGGGTCCCTCAAGGGTATACAGAGAGCCCCTCTATCTTTAATCAGATCTTGAAAAAATGTCTAGAGACTTTGACCTTACCTGGGAACTCTGTGTTAGTGCAGTACATAGACGACCTTCTACTGGCGTCTAAAAGTCACAGGGACTGTGTAGTTGACACCATTGCCCTCCTAAATCATCTGTGTGAGAAAGGGCATAAAGTGGCCCCTGACAAACTACAGTTCTGTGCGAAATCAGTGAAATATCTAGGACACCAGATAGAAAAGGGTGTCAGAAAAGTCACATCAGAAAGAGTGAGAATAATTCAAAAGATGCAGTTGCCCCGTACTCAAAAAGATGTCAGAATGTTCCTGGGTGTATTAGGGTACTGCAGGCAGTGGATTCTGGGATTTGCAGCCTTAGCCAGGCCCTTGATAAAAATGACCACGAGAGGAATGCCAGATGTTGTAGAGTGGGACGATGAAAGTCTAATGGCTTTCACAAGACTGAAAAACTGTCTGTGTACGGCCCCTGCGTTGGGAATGCCAGATTATTCCAAAGAGTTTGCCCTATTCTGTGACACTCGCGATAATTGCGCATTGTCAGTCCTGACTCAAGAACATGGCACGACCAGAAGGCCTGTGGCCTATTTCTCTGCCACTTTGGACCCAGTAGCTGCTGGGTTACCAGGCTGTCTGAAAGCAGTAGCTGCTACCTGTGCAAGTTTGGAACAGAGTGAGTCCATTGTCATGGGACATCCTGTGACCGTGTATGTTTCACATGGAGTGGTAATTCTATTGACCAGAACTAAAACACAGTATCTCACCCCTAGTCGGCTGACTAAATACGAGAGGATTCTTGTGGGTGCAGCAAATGTAAGCATTGTTAGGTGCGGTATTCTGAACCCTGCCACCTTACTCCCCGACCCCTTGGAAATAGAAGGTGGGGATGATGATGAACATGATTGTATTGACCTGACAGAGTTCAGTACTAAACCACGCCCAGACATAAAAGAAACGCCATTGCCTGAACATGATAAAGAACTATTTGTGGATGGTTCCTGTCTAAGACATGAACTAGGAGGCTTGAGTGCTGCTTACGCAGTAGTCTCTTTCACCAAAATTGAAGAAGCAGGTTACCTATATAACATCAAGTCTGCACAAGTAGCCGAATTGATAGCTATGATAAAAGCTTGCAAAATTGGGAAGGACTTACGCATAACAGTGTATACTGACAGTCAGTACTGTTATGGAGTTGTGCATGACTTTGGCCAATTGTGGCTGCAGAGAGAATTCATGACTTCCTCAGGTACTCCCATTCGGAATGCAAAGGTTGTTCATGACCTTTTAGAGGCCATCCAGTTGCCCAAAGAACTGGCAGTGGTAAAATGTGCTGCTCATCAAAGGAGCATGGACAAAGTATCACTGGGAAACGATTATGCTGATCGAGTGGCCCAATGGTGTGCCAAAGATCGGTATATTGTAAATCCAAAACGAGGGGGGCCAGGAACCAGCTGCCAGCTTCAGGTGTTTGAAGAAGTGCCTACGTGGGATGAAGTGAGAGAGTGGCAGGAATCGGCTCCTTGGCAAGAAAGAGAGAAATGGAAGGAGGATGGGTGTAGACCGAGACGTGTGGATGGTGTGATTTTGGGCCCAACTGGTATGCCTGTGTTACCCCGACACTTGCTTGGCACAATGGCAAGATTAATACATGAAGGATCACACATTGGTAGGGATGCCATGATTCTGGTATTTCAACAGACTTGGTACAGTAAGAAATTCAGGAAGGTAGCAGAGTCCCTCTGCCAGAGGTGCCTGTCATGTCAGCAGATGAACCCAGGCAAGAGGACAATGGTTGAACTGAGCAAAATTGGGAGATCAGGGGGTCCCTTCGTAAGGATACAGATTGATTTCATCACCATGCCCCGTTGTGAAGGGAAGCGATATGTCCTTGTCATTGTTTGCATATTTTCAAAATGGGTAGAAGCTTACCCTACTTCCCAAAGTGACGCACTGACAGTAGCGAAGTGTTTACTAAAAGAACTGATACCTAGATTCGGGGTGCCATTCATTATTGAATCAGATAAGGGTGGACATTTCCAGAATGACATACTGGCTGAACTCTGTAAGGCCTTTGGAATAAGGCAGAAACTTCATTGTGCATACCACCCAGAGGCTTCTGGAGTAGTGGAACAAGTAAATGGAACTATCAAAAACAGACTAGCAAAGCTGACAGATGCTACTGGCATGACCTGGGTGAAGGCCCTGCCCCTGGTCCTGATGGGACTGAGAAGTGTTCCTGACCGCAAGACAGGCCTAAGTCCCCATGAAATCATTATGGGAAGAGTGATGAGACAAGCATGGGTGCCAGGAAGCAAACTGTTGAGTATTACTGATGATTTAGTGCTTGAATACTGCAGAAGATTGGGTGACCAAGTGCGTTCTATCTCTCGCCAGATTGGAGACGACGGCATCCTCAATCCAACGACTCCTCTCCACAGCTTGGTTCCAGGAGACTGGGTCAAAATAAAGAAGCACACTCGATCTAATTGTCTGGCACCAAGGTGGAGAAAGAAACGCCAAGTAATCCTGGTAACAACAACTGCAGTGAAGGTCGCAGGTGTTCCCCAGTGGATCCACGCTGGACACACTCAGAAGGTATTACCAGACAAAGAATTTGCAGAAGAAGGGCAACCAGCAGAGGACCCTGCAGGAGCCGGTCCAGAAGCAGCTGACAACGAGCAGCCCAGCACCAGTCAGGTTGCAGGAACAGCAGACGTTGGCCCAGGAGTAGTTGACTACGAACTGCCAAGAAACCAGCCGGCGGAAGAGGTCCAGGAAACTGAGCCAGGAGTAGCTGAAGACGAGCTGCCAAGCATATGGCCAGAAGAATGGATACCGATGATTGATCTGACCGAAGATCCTATCAGAACAAGAGAGCGACTTAGTGAAGGTAGAGAGTGGACTAGTCAGGAAAAGCAAGGCACAGGCGAAGAACCTCAGCCGCTTGAGATTCACATCAAAACTGAGGAAGGAGAAGGTCAGACAGGGACAGAGCAGGTGTTTGATACACCACCGCTAACACCTGATGCAGATAAGGGAGAGACTAGAAATAGAGTGATAGTTCGAGCAGAAGAAAATCAAGAGATCGAAGTGCTTGAACAGGATCAGAGAGGGTTAAAAGAACGGGTTCAGGAAACAGAAACAGAAACAGAGACAATCGAAAGCCAAAAACAAAATATTCCTGAACAAGGCCAGATTAGCAACCAGGCAGAAGAATTTGATGCTAGCCCTGGAACTAGCCAGATAAGGGAAGTAGGAGAAGAAAGTGGAGAAGAATTACCACAAGATAAAGAGAACAAGAGAATAAGAAAAGAAAGTGAAGTCCAAGTACCGACTAAGAGACTAAAGAAAAGAAACAACCTTGAGCCTAGGTTTGTAAAAAGATTGAGACTAAGGATAAAGACAGTGGAAGAAAAACGTGCAGAAGCAAGAAGAAGTGCTCGGATAGCAGAGCAAGAAGAAGACTCTTCCAAAAGAAGGAGTGAACGAATAAAAAGACAAAACAAAAAGTACAAGTCTCCTGAATGGACACTGGTTTTGGAAGAACTTGAAGATCTTGATATAACTGACGTGAGCGACGGAGAACCCGTCCCAGAGTACTCAGCTAAAGAAGAAGACGAACCACCGTGAATTTGCACAAAGTAAGCTAATTGTGTAAAGCCAAAAAGAGGGGTTCGAGAGACTCCTTCTGAGCCAAAATGTCTGATTCAACAGTGAATGGTAGACCTAGTTGCAGCCGTTTTAAGACGTGTTGCAAGGTGTGTATATGTAGTGTAGTAGTACTGATAGTTATCTGGATAGGATTAACAATTTTCATTCCCTTTGCTGTAAGTAAAGATACTAACATTGTCCCTACTGAAGTTGTAAATACTGACAATGAGGAGCTAACAACACAGAGTGTAGCACGACATGAAAGAGCTTTGAGACAAACAAAACAGAACTTAGAAGCATCAGATGAGGGAGGACTACATTATCATGGAGTTAAGAACAAGACACACTTAAATGTTTTCGCAAACTTATTAATACACTATGTAGAGACTATGGAAATTGAAGATTGCTATGTCTGCATGAAGCTACCTACTTCTGTGGCTGAAGGCGTGACATACCATCACCTGCGATTGACATATGGAATCTCCTGTAGCATTTTAGCTAGTTTATTTTACAAAAGGGGACCGTTACAGTATTATTATTCTAACAATGACGTGATCTTTTCTGAACTTCCTATACGTGGGAACTTGAATCCTGTACATACCAAAACTGACACCATAAGATATATGGGAGACTACTTTCTGACTATAGGTAACATTGACATAGCAGACGCACACAGAGATAACTTGACTTGTTCTTTGCGTGAGCAGGAAAAGATGTTCCTGAACATGGCAGAGAAAAGGAGAATTAAAATTCAAAAGAAGGCTAATGACGAAAGTCAGAAAAAGCCAAAGTGGGCAGAGAACATGGAAGGCACCTCATCTGGTGGAGCGGGTCCTGCTCTGTTGCTGGATTTTGAAAAGAAAGGCAAGCTATGTCTTCACCGCGAGAAGACTAGCTATTATAATAATGTTTTCATTGGTTCCAGTGAATGCGAACATAATTACAAGGTAATTGGAGGTTGGGGTTTCAAAAATGGGTCAGAGCCTGTGTTTCCTGGAATTTATTATATTTGTGGGGACAAGGCTTATTTCAAATTGCCGGATCACTGGTATGGAAGCTGCTACTTTGGCATTGTCTTCCCGAAAATATACCATGTGAATGGGAAAGCTGGAAGCAATGAAGATACTAATGGCTTAGTGCGTAGTAAAAGAGAAAGTATAGGTGAAATTATGGGTAGTATTTTCAGTGCACTGATACCTGGAGTGGGAGTGGTTCTGAACACTCACAGAATTTGCAAATTGTCTACTATAGTAGATGTGCTGTCTACTGAAACAGCTCATGGATTTCTGCTGGTCAACACTGAAATGGTTGCGATCAGATCAATGGTTTTGCAGAATCGACTTGCTCTTGACACCTTATTAGCGAAAGAGGGCGGAGTCTGCCGGATGTTGAAGGCGCAACATTGTTGCACTTATATTCCGGATAAAAGTGTACAGATCAAAAGATATGTGAAAAACATTACTAATTTGGCAAAGGAACTCAAACCACTCGAGGTTGATAGTGCCTGGAAGAGACTGGTAGTGTTGAAAATTAGTACGTTTCGGTGAACATTATCTGCGCCATCTTGCCTCTCCCCCTGATGCCACACCTTTGTCGTGCGCGCCCGCCATTTTGTTAGATGCCCCGATCAGAACGAACCCTTTTGCATGCCGCTGGCCCCTGACATAGCCTTTCGCCTTCACTAAGCCTGCACGCTGACCACCCCCTGCTTGCACCTGCCTTGAGTCATAAACCCCTCTTCGGCGCTGCTCTGCCCCAGGCCCTCATCCTGTTCCCAGCGCGACACCTCCCTGCTTCCCTTTCATGATCTCCGGCCCTTAGATGCAAACCCCCTTTTTTCCCCGTGTGCCCGTTTTGTCTTCCCCGTTCCCAGGCCGACACCCAGCTCTGCCGATACCATCCCTTGCCCCTCCCCGTACAATAGAAAGCTTCCCCCATCAAAGGATCCCCGGGTTGATCAAAGCCCCCACTCCATGAGATCCGATCAAACCCCCACATTCCGTGAATCGGCGGAATATCCAGCTGCGTGATACTCATCACCTGTTGTGACTAGGGTGGGGACTTCGACTGTAAATGTGTGTGGGAACGGGCTCAAAGGGAGTTCCGGGAATGTCTTTTTCATACATCAAAGCTTTAACATGAATGTGTAATGTACAATAAAGTCATAAACTTGTGTATAAGAGGCCAGGCCTCAGGGATGCAGCTAGAGCACCTCAGAACGATACCTTCTGTCCGTTTCGTTGTGTTCTCCTCCGGAGAGAATAAAAACCTTGTTTCCTGCTTTCCAGTCTCCAGCGCCTGCCTCTTCATTGATTAAATAACTAGAGGGTCACAGAGGCAATACCGCCGGGCAAATATCGATTGCCCCCGACCCGCCTCAGGTTTTTACAATTGGCGTCCCAAGCGTGGGGCCCATCAGCGACTCGTGGATCCAGTGGGAGAGGTCCCGACGACAGAGTGAACGACTGCAACGATCGGGAGAGCTCTTGCCCAATAGACCCTCGTCTGGCAGCCGATCATCCGAACTTCACTAGTTCCGAACAGACCTCTCTCGAGTGATCTACGGTCCTGACTGGGGACCATCAGGAGTGCCGTGAGAAATACGAGAAAAAGAGGACGATCGGGCGCTGGATTCGGAAGACAAGAAACTGTCCACATGGTCCGGGTAAGGTCGTGTAATCACGACAAGTTGCGAAATGATTGCTTGATTGCTTGATTGTTTAAAAATACTAGTATTGCTCTTTTTTATTTATTTGGAGATTCACTGTCTACAAACGGAGAAACAACGGGCTCTCTCTTTGCAAACAGTGGAGGATAGGTAGGGCAGCAGCCGTGCTTATTTTTTCTCCCCCACTCAATAATTACTTGAAACTGAACTGTTGTTCGCAAAACTATTGTTTCCTGGAGATTCCCTGTCTGCAAACAGGGAAGAGACCACCCTTTTTGCAGATAGTGAAAAGGGTAGGTAACGCAGATCTTTGCGGACCTACTCATTCTCTCCATTGTTATTTATTGGTCTTTTTATTATTTTTGATCCATGAGGTATTCACTGCCTGCAAACAACGTTGAATAGAAATATTCTGTCCGGTCTTTGCACCTAGTGATAAGATAGGCAGTGCTGACTTTTTAGTCCCTCGTTACGAGCCGTCATGTCTGTCTTCTCCCCACTGATTAATAGCCTGTTTAGCCCGGACCGTGTATTAGAGGTGGACCATATAGCTCCACTAGAAGGCACCCCTAATAAGGACATGTTCATAAACTATGGATTAGTCACCATAGCCTATAATAAATTGTGGCACAGGTATACCGAAGATAGTCAAAACAAACAGTGGCCACTGGCAGGATCCTTTGACCTTGATAAAATAGAAACGTTAGAAATAGCCCATCGAAATAATAAAACAACGCCGATTATGCTCGACAGTCTCGGTATGTGGCGCAGAGAGGCTATGCAACGACAGAGAAAAGACGAGGACAAACCAAGTAGAGAAATATACCGACAGGACAACCCCAGGACACCGCTACCCACAACTTATCCCCCGACACTATGCAAAAGACGACCAGACTTAGGGCAAAACCAATGCGCTTTTTGTAGGTATGTCGGACACTGGAAAGCCCAATGCCCGACTCTACTGAGCGTGAGTAAAGGCAAAGGGCCGACAAGAACGACAGACCGGCAGTACGAGAAAAAGCGCGAGACAAAGAAGAACCCGACTTACATAGACAGACCAGACAGAACCACCACGTTTGATTATGCCCGATGGCACAGATTTCGCCAGGACAATTTCAGCGGCATGCTCAAGTTCTCCTAGGTCGGGCAACGTCAAGACGGGAACCCAGCCTCGTTTCAAATTCACAGACGGAAAGAGATAATTATGACCAATAACTGTTTTATATTCGTCTTGGGTCTTTGTATGTCGTACTTGTACTGTCCCCCGTCTGAGTTTATGTGTATGTAATGTACAAATCTGCGTCATCCCTCTACACGTGTTTCCGTGTTACTCAACCTCTGTTAGCAGAAACTTAGCATAAAAGCAACCTGAAAAGAAAGAAATGGTAAAACAAAATCCGTAGACCATTAATGAACTTGAACTTTTAATTTAGCACAACAAACACGGAATAATAACGGTAAACTGTAGAAAATGAAAGTCAAACAGAACATTCGCCCCCCCCATCCTGGAACCTTCCAAAGTAGGGCAGGGTTACGGCTACGCCCAACCAACGGCAACCCATATAAGGCGGGCCCGGCCGCCAACTCTTGGTCAGGAAATCTTAACGTATGGGGGAGCCGGAGGAGAGGCAGGAGCCAGCAGCCTGGGCAGTTGTAGGTAGTTCCGCCACATGTCTCCTCGGCCAGCCGCAACGGGCCTGGATAGACTTAAGCAGTCCCGCCACATGTCCAGAGAAGAACGAGGCACCTCTTCCTTTCCTCTTCCGTCACAGCCGCAGCAGCCCTGGACGGCGGGATGTCCTGCACGTACCTCCACAACAATTTGTCCAAGTTGGGCTGGGAGGGAGAGGCGACGCGGACGAGCCTCTCCCACCTCCACCGATAGGAGGTTTCCCAGCCCCCGGCCCGACGCCGAACACCCCCAGTCAGGCGATGGTGCCAATACTTCCACAGCACCGAACACACCATGGTGGCACCCCAGTACTTGCGCAGCACCGAACGTGCAATGGTGGCCATACTCCCACAGCACCGAGCACAGGTCTTGGGGAACACCGGATGTGGAGAAACCTTCATGCGGGGCGATGAAAAGGAGCGGCCTGGAGTGCACCGGGAGAAGGAGACGATGCGAACCAGTCTCCCTCGCCCCCCAGGTGGGGGCATCACAGCTGCACCCCAGCCGAACGTCCCGCTCTCACAAAACAGAGACCTCTTCCTTCCACTCCGAAGGATCTCTCCCACTCTTGCAAACTCGACGAGAGTGGCCCCTGTAGGGCCTCAAAATGGCGTCTGGGTCCGCTGGAAGGCGGGCCCCGGCCACTAGAGTAACTTTGACCAGCAATATAACTCGAACATTTGCCCCTTGGAGCACGAGCCCCCATCTCCGACAGCATCTCCGCAGCCTTAAAGATCCTACAAGGGTCCCCGGCGGAACCTTCGGCCTTTGCAGGCTTCCGGTAAGGGACGGCTGCCTTGATCGCCAACGAAACAAACATGACATTGCCACTCCTTCTGTTAGCATGAATTCTAGAACTGCCGAAAAGGACTCTGGTCCAAACTGCCAGTAATGGGAAACATTTCCCCCCTGATGCTGCTTCCGGACTGAGCCGGCCCCGCCCAAAATGGCGCTGGTATCAATCGGAACTTACGAACACCTCGTGGTGTTCCTTCGCACTAATATAAACTTGATGTTCTAAGATTTTATATGATCCTTTGTACACTTGGCTAAGAAAAGACAAGGAGAACTCACTCGACGAACAGTACGAAAGGATCCCCGTTACAAATGTTGATTACAAATGTACAATGTATTATATTTTTATAACTGATGTAAACCTCATTTACGACGCTCACGTACGGTATGCATATAGGAAATCTGATTACCACTATTATGATTATGCTTCTAAATTATGAAAATAAATGCCCCCGAACCCCCAGCCAATTAATAGATGTTTTAGTCTCTTACAAATGAATGAGTAAAACTTTCCGATGTTTTTTTACTGCAAACGACACCCCCCACTGTACGCACTTTAGCCATTGCCACGACCGGCCAAATACGACCGCACCCTCATAATCCTCATGCTGAAATGATTTTGCAAAATAAAGTTTTTGAAACTATGGACGGGTATTGCATGCTTTATTTTAAAAATATGGGGTCGGTGGGAAAGTTCTTTTCTGTGCACCCTACTCTGCTCTCTCTTTAAGGTTAAAAGAAGATGGTTGCCCAGCCCTGGGGGACGGATCGGATCGACAACACGACACTCCGCCTTCAAAGTACGCGACTGACCCATGAACTCTCGCGTAGGGGAAGACCTTGACTTCCAAGGATGGGTAAAACGAACGGTGTAAATGAAGGAATGTAAAGGGAGGGTGAAATGAAATAATGTAAATGTTATAAAGTACAACGTTCCAAAGTACCAGGGAACGGAGCTGACCCAAGAACCGAAGAACCTTAGAACGCCACCGCGTTGAAAGAGGTTTAAGGATCCCGATAGTGAGATACATCCTTTGACTAGATACCTCGCACTAGGCACCTCTGGTTTCCTTTTTTACGTTTCCCCGCCCACGACCTATATGGACACACTACCCCCCCCGACTCCAGAAACCATATCCCCGGGGACCCTGCCCCGAGGAGGAAAGACGAGTAAGAGGTAAGTAAAGGACTTATGAATCCATGTATTTGAATGTGCGCGAACGCTGTCTCCCCCACCCCCTTTTTTCCTCCCTCTGCAGGTTACATCAGAAATTACAGCCGAGGTGTGGCGAAGATCCGAAGCCTTGCCATGTCTAATACACGAAGCGGACTAGCGCCGCAAGGTGGTGTCTAAGCACGCCTGCAAACTACTCACGTATCGAACAAACCCGAAAAATTAGCACAACCTGATAAAAAGTGATCACCCTTAAACCAGACTGGACGAATGAACCCATGTCACGTATGATGCGAAACTATGAGGGAATGTGTGTGTGTGACTGAGGCGTCGACCCAACTGGTCGAAGGACCGAGAATGCGAGAAGTGCGACAACATGGTACCTCCTTTCTTCTTTCCTTTTTCTCAAAGCACGTCCCCTCTACCCTGTCTAATGCTCAAACTGCATGATTACAAGATCCTAACGCAGACCCGTGAATGCCCTTTACTGCGTAATGCACTAAATAGCCTTTCTTGAATACACTGCCACCCTCTCTGTTGCACGTGTACTATTTAGCCTGCCGTTACGCTCTCTCTCTCTCTCTCTCTCTCTCTCTCTCTCTCTCTCTCTCTCTCTCTCTCTCTCTCTCTCTCTCTCTCTCTCTCTCTCTCTCTCTCTCTCTCTCTCTCTCTCTCCCTCTATTTTTTTACTCCCACTCTTCCGAGTGATTAGCCCCGAAATTGGCAGACTGCCACCCCTAGCACACCACCTAATTGGCTTCAAATACCGTCAGTATTTGCACAAAAACTTGTCTTTAATACAATCACCCTGAGACCGCGTCATTACCTCTCCTTTTCCGCTAGAAGCCAATGAACCGAGGTTGGGCCGTAAGGGAAAGGACAGGTAAGGCGACAGAGGTTCCCTAATCTGGCCCGAAATAAGGGAACTACAGGTCAACGGCTCCTATGGTATAAAACAAGGACCTCAGAATACGCGACCCTCCCCTCCCCGAAATGTCGCAATACCCAAAACCGGAAAAATGATCACCCCTGTTACCTCCCCTGTATCAGCCGCCCAAAAACTGGAATTATGAAACTACCCCTCATTTCCGGTTGTGAGAGATGGGTCGATTTATGCCCTTACCACAAGTTTCCTATGTCCCTGGTTGTTTCCCATAAAACCCCTGTCCTTCCTAATTAAGTAATCGGGCTGTAAAAGGTTACGTAGGATCCAGAATGATGTTTTACAAGGTTAACAGACTAGTCCAAGGTAAAGAAATCATCAAAATGAACCCCGTAGTAGTTGAAAAGCAGGATGCATCAATAGAAAGGAAATGTTTAGCCATGTTCGTCTCCCGGCAAAATACCTGCGTAGTAAATAATTGTAAAGGAAAGTCATAGTAAATCCAACAAGCCCGTCTCCGGTCATTCATATGCCAGTTGTGAACACCAATATAACGGGCATTTTCATTCTTTGCCTGGAGCTGGGAGAGAAATAGACTTTTTGATTATCTTCATCTGCAAATTCTCTAAAGACTGTCTTTTCGAACTTGTTTAAGGGTACTGCTGTTGGAGGAGAGAAGGACCGGATGTGGGAGCACGAGGCCTGACTGCAGACTGAGGAACACCTGCGACATTAGCCAAGGCGAGACCACGACAGAAAAGAGCTGCAGGACGAGGCACTGTTTTCGACAACATGAGAAGAAAGGGTCGACCTGATGCCCCTGCTCGATGTCCAGTGTCTGTCGACAAGTCCCCGCTCTCTGAATTCGGTCACACGCTCGCCTATTGGAAGTCTCTCGTTCCCCTAGTTTGTTCCTAATTTGGCCTTGCTCCATCCCCCTTTTCCTCTGACCTACCCTATGGACTGTTTTGTACGCTCTTCTTCCATCTGAACTTTCTGACAAACACCTCAAAGGACACAGGGCGAAAAGGACCTTTTCGACCAGAAACGCGAGGAAAGGGTCGTGCCCTGCAACACAGAACTTAGAACAGAGCTGGACTTGTAGCTCCACCGCCGGTGCTCAACAGCGCCAACGAAAGGCAACAAAGAATGATGAGAACTCGTTAAACTTCGAACATTTGACGTCCCCAATCGCCGTTTCTGCTAGACCTCATTTCTCTCCCAGCCGCCCTTGTATTGATCATGCTCCAATCCGAACCTGATATATATGTAATCACCTGCCAGTATGAAAGATACTTGCTGCTCACGCTACAGAATCGTTTTTGTATTGCATTTCTATGACTTTCCTGCTAGACAAATTGATCAAAGTTTATCAAATAGGCTCACCTCCTAAAAACTAGAAATGTTAAAATGTATTGTTTACGACTCTTTTCATCTAGGGTTCCTACCGTTTTCTTTCTCATGCCCACCACAATAGAACCGAATAGAAAATGAACCAGCAAGATGTCTTGAATATGTTAAAGGGAGGACTGTTGAAAATTAGTACGTTTCGGTGAACATTATCTGCGCCATCTTGCCTCTCCCCCTGATGCCACACCTTTGTCGTGCGCGCCCGCCATTTTGTTAGATGCCCCGATCAGAACGAACCCTTTTGCATGCCGCTGGCCCCTGACATAGCCTTTCGCCTTCACTAAGTCTGCACGCTGACCACCCCCTGCTTGCACCTGCCTTGAGTCATAAACCCCTCTTCGGCGCTGCTCTGCCCCAGGCCCTCATCCTGTTCCCAGCGCGACACCTCCCTGCTTCCCTTTCATGATCTCCGGCCCTTAGATGCAAACCCCCTTTTTTCCCCGTGTGCCCGTTTTGTCTTCCCCGTTCCCAGGCCGACACCCAGCTCTGCCGATACCATCCCTTGCCCCTCCCCGTACAATAGAAAGCTTCCCCCATCAAAGGATCCCCGGGTTGATCAAAGCCCCCACTCCATGAGATCCGATCAAACCCCCACATTCCGTGAATCGGCGGAATATCCAGCTGCGTGATACTCATCACCTGTTGTGACTAGGGTGGGGACTTCGACTGTAAATGTGTGTGGGAACGGGCTCAAAGGGAGTTCCGGGAATGTCTTTTTCATACATCAAAGCTTTAACATGAATGTGTAATGTACAATAAAGTCATAAACTTGTGTATAAGAGGCCAGGCCTCAGGGATGCAGCTAGAGCACCTCAGAACGATACCTTCTGTCCGTTTCGTTGTGTTCTCCTCCGGAGAGAATAAAAACCTTGTTTCCTGCTTTCCAGTCTCCAGCGCCTGCCTCTTCATTGATTAAATAACTAGAGGGTCACAGAGGCAATACCGCCGGGCAAATATCGATTGCCCCCGACCCGCCTCAGGTTTTTACAGTAGATGGTCTCTCAAATGTTGGTCATTGGCTTGCTAGCATAGGTAAAAGCTTATTATTCAAAATTCTGATGCCAATTGGTATTATAGGTCTTATTATACTTTCCATTTTCTTATGCTGTAAATGCCGCAAGCGCACCAAAAAGCACGAGGTAAATGCAAGAGGAGTGAAACGAAGTGTGGATGAGATTGAATTAGAGGAAGTGAATGATCAGATATACAAAAAGGTGAAAACTTCTCACCCTGCTAAAACTGAGAGAGAAAAGTTAGAACGGTTGCTGGAAGAAATAGAACTTTATAAAGTGTGAAAGAAAGTTGGCATCTGGTTCCATTATAATTTGTGATGATAGTAAATATCATCAAAGAGGGGATTGATGAAGCAAAGCTTCGCATATTTTGCGGCTTGCCGAAGTCAAGAACCTCGTTTATGTGTAATAAGGTAACAAAACGTATGTTTTACTAACATTTATTTTTGTTTAGGCAAAGTTCCCGAAGCTTGCCTATGTGTATTTCTAATGAATTTAATCCGTGTTCTTTAATATGGCCGCCGCTTGTATTTTAGTTACTGCGCATGCGTCAGCCACACTCACGTGTCCTGACGCGTCTGCAGAAGTGGAGGGAAAGTTATGCGCATGCGTAATTCATAGCTGTGCTTATCATGTGGTACTGCTCGTGCCACTGCTCTTGTGACTGTGTCAATGTAGCTAACATTTAATGCAATAGTTTTATTTCTTGATGATGAGTCAAAAGTACAAATCCTGTGATGTATTTCCATAATGACATTATTATGTATTAATTTGTTTTCGCTTACTTTTCATGTACCGCGGGGAATGGGGGTCCAAACTGATTGGGAGCCATATTGACGGTCTCTTCTGCGCATGACCAGGGAGCATTGAAAGGTGGCCACTTTGGACAGTGGAACTCAGCCAGCTGGCAGCCACAGTCAAGATGCGCCTGGGAAAGCCACCTCTGCGCTACGAGAACGGCGAATGTTGCTCCTCATGTGTTACAATGTTAATTTTCACTCGTATTTCTGCACAGTTCTCATGAGAACCCCAAACCTGCTAGGCGGTACCCAAGTATGCTAATGAAGGCTTAAAATCTTGTATTGTGATTGGTGTGTTACCCAAATCCTACCTTAGGACCAATCGAAATTGAGGGATTCTGACACTTTGCAACATTGGGGGGTGGTACACTGTCCCCAAACTGTATATCTACCCTGGGTTCACCTAGTGAACCGTCCGACTTGTCTGGTTTAGCTGACCTGTCACTGACCCAACGCACTCAATAGGTGACTGAAGATACAGAGCGCTGCGAAGCACTCTGTCCGAATTTGACCATAGACTGAGGTTCTACTGAGCCTTAAAGTGCTGGGCAAGCACTTAGCTGGGAGTTCGCTGACCCAATCGGGGTCTTGATCGATAGCTGCAGAGCGGGTGGAGCGCAGGCGTTGCTTCCGAACTGTGGGTTCCGGTCCTGTCCTGAAGAGGGTCCTGTCCTGAGGGTTTGCTGTCCTGTCCTGAGGGTCCTGTCCTGATTCCTATTCCGAGGGTATCCTGTCCTGTCCTGGGTGTCCATTCTGCACCTGCTGTCCTTTGAGGGGTATCCTTCCTTGAGGGTTTCCTGTCCTTAACTGACCCGTGGCCAGGGTTTGGTTTCCACGCCTTTCTAGGTAAATATTGCTCTGAAAACTCTTTAAATCTTGCACCTTCTAAATTTCTGACTTTTGCTTTAATAAAGTTCATCATTGCATATGTTATATTTTCCATGCCTTTCCGCAACCATTGAAAGTTAATTACATATTTTTCCGTGAGGTTTTGTTCCTATGTCTTCTCACTGGTTAGAAATTATATTTTGCATTGCAGTCTGTAATTTTATGATATGGTCTAGAACTTCATTGCCTAGATTGTTCAAAGGTCCATTCACCTTAAGTGAAGCGTGTTACTCTTTATAGGCCCTCCCATAGTTATTCATGCATAAAATGTCCATGCTTAAACATTTCTGAGATTTTATAATATTTTCCATCTGCATTTCATATAACATTTGAATGATTACCCTGTCATTATTTCTTTATGCCTATATGATTTACGTTATCTTGGTTATTGATTGCCTTATTTTACTGTACCTCATGCAAGAAAATATTGAATTTAGATAAACATTTTAAAACTTCCAGTTGTCCGTGGTCATTTAAACAGTATTTGAATGTTATTGGTTGGGTTTGTATTTTGCTGCCTTTCTTTTACAGCTAGCTCCCTGATTCATTGTGGTCATTAGGTACCCGCATCGGTGGATGGTAAGTCGGGTGCACTGAAAATTATTAGCAGGGAACACACACACACAACTTGGTAGAGCTCGTGAAGTCACCTGATCGATGTATATGGTGATTTGAAAAGTATATGGGCCCTGAAGCCGGAAACGGCGAAAACCATTGGTCGGGTGGCCTCGCGCGCTCTATCAGTCCGACTGAGAGACTAGCGGAATATGTAGATTTATTTCTAGGCCCCCTGGTACGCAATCTTCCGTCTTTTATCCAAGACACTAAACACATACTTAGCCTTCTCTCAGATCTACAATGGCAACCAGTCAATTTTCTTGTAACCATGGATGTGGTAGCTCTGTATACTAGCATTCAACCAGATCTAGGATTAGAGGTAGTAACCAAAACTCTACAGAACCGACCAGCAACACTGTGGCAACATACTAACATGCTGGCTTCTATGATGGAACTCATCCTCAATAACAATGTTTTCATTTTCAACAACTCATGGTACAGACAAATTAAAGGGGTCGCTGTGGGCTCTAAATTGTCCCCCTCGTTCGCGAATCTGTTCATGGGCGCACTTGAAAATGACCTCATCTGGGGAACTAAAGGAGCTATGTTTATAGACTCCATAGTATATTGGGGAAGGTACATAGACGATTGTCTTTTGATCTGGTCCAGTACACATGATCAGTTATTAGACTTTCACAGACACTTGAATCATAATACTTGGGACATGAGTTTCACCATGGTGGCCAGCTTGGACAAAGTTGAATTTCTTGACTTGGAAATCTACATTTCCGACAACAAGCTAAATAGTAAACTCTTCAGAAAAAGCACGGCTTGCAATGCGATTCTGCATGCTAGCAGTGCTCACCCATCCCACCAAATAGGTGCCATCCCATTTGGAGAATTCTTAAGAGCACGCAGAAACTGCAGTGATGACAAAGATTTTAATGACACTCTAAGTACTATGCAAATACGTTTCAAGAAAAGAGGCTATTCAGATGACTTACTAAAGAGAGCGACTAGTCGAGTCAGGAAAATCAGTAGAGCAGATACATTTAAAAAAAAGCACCCTGACACTAAAGCTGACTCCAGAACAATCAGAATGATCACTGACTTTAATAACCAACACCAAGCACTGCGCAAAACCTTCAATAAACATTGGAACATTCTCAAGTCAGATAAGAGCATCCAAGAATACATAGGAGAATATCCACAGATCACATTTAGGAGGGGTAGGACCCTGAGAAATAGACTCAGCCCGACTATTCCTCGCAGCATCAATACTGACATTTGGCTCACGAAACAGAACACAGGTTTTTTCAAGTGCGGATTTTGCTCAATGTGTCGGTGGGCTAAACACAAAACTAAAGAATTCTATGATACAAAGGGTGAAAAATATGCCATCAGGACTAATATTAATTGCACTACACGCTTCACAGTATACGTCATTGAATGTAAATGCAATAAATATTATGTGGGCAGCACCATCCGCCCTCTGAAAGAAAGAATAGCCGAACATATTCGAGCCATTCACAAACAGGATCCTAGGTACCCAGTTGCCATGCATGCGGCCGCATGCTGTGACCAAACGATGGACAAACGAATCACCTTCTTTGGAATTGATACTGTACCACTGGGTGTACGGGGGGGTAATAGAGAATTAAAACTTAGACGTTTGGAGGCTATGTGGATTCTCCGCCTCCGTACAGTTGATCACGGTTTGAATTTTGACCATGAGATGCAATATTTTCTGGGTGATTAACTGAAAGAACTCCCGTGACAGCCCCCTCTGTTGTATGCCATATGCATACACCCACGTACACGCTATATACACACTACGTCTCCTGTCATCCACTGTAGTTTTGATATAATGTGAACCATTATTTGTATTATATTACTGTAACCATTCAATTGTTTTACGGTCGGACACACCCTCAATGAGGCACATATGAGGTGGGTCGCTCATATTTACAGAGTGACCCTTTATGGCGACTCAATTGTTATTACTTGTTTACCTTGACGCAACAAATATTGATTAATTTTTAATTTTAGGATTTACGCTAAGTTAGCAACTTTACTTACATGTTTTTGTACTGATTCTCAAGATATTTGCATTGAGTAATTGTATATATCTGTATTATTCACTGCCTTAGCCAGTGATATGATTAACTTTTACATTGTATAGATCTCTGCATGACCATACCTTCTCTTAATCCTATGAATAATAAGCACCCAGCATGATTTGTGGATGCATCACTTATGCATGCCTTATTCTACTATCCGCTTTTCATTTACACTTTAGCTTCAGTATTTCCCAAACAAGTATAAATTTGTACCACTTCGGTTGTACGAACAATAGGAATCCAGCATTACTTGTGAACGTTTATTAATGCACTCCCTTATAACAATTCTTTTCCTCGTTTGCCCTTCCATCATTTATGCTGGAAGACGCTATAGATAAGTAGGCACGTTTATCCACTTCCGGTTTAATTTTAACGTTCTAGCTTACCTGATACGGGTCCTCTTTATGCTACTTAAGCATTTCCGGGTAGACATCACGTGTCCGCACCCGGAACCACAGTGCAGGAGCACCCATCCTGCCGGCTTTTCTCCCGCGACTCGGGTAAGATTATAATAATCTCCTTGAAGATCATAGTTAAATTCCGACTTAATCGTGTAACTCTTAACATTAAGTTAAGGTTACTTATAGTCATGATAGATGATCTCTGCAATGCATATCTGAATGCTCGCTAAAATATAATGAGAGCAGGTAAACTGATACTCTCGCCCCACTTTTTCCTTCGATTCTTCATTTCCGTATCCTGGACATACCGCAACTACTTTTCCAGGATACCCGCTGTAGAGCTTGAACGTACTCCACAGCCGCATGATTTGCTGCCCTTTCTACTAACAAGACTTCTTCAGAGAAGCCAACTAAGAACACCCAACACTCAACTTACAAGGTGAGGTGTTGGTTCATTTTATTACAGAAACGATAATATGTCTTAGACAGACTCACTAATTTTCTATAAAATACTATCAGCTCACAGATCTGAAAGATATTATCATTTCCTTCCCCAGCCAATCTGATGAGGATCAGACTGTGATAAAACTAACCAATACTACGATTGAAAATCACTTTACCTGGTCTCGAGCGGGGCCGGGTTGGAATTATCACCGGCTAAGCGGTGAGTTGTTTTTTACTAGTGACATTAGGACTAGTTTGAGACACATTCACATGTGTTCTTTATTTGTTCAAGACTCTTTTGTAGACCTCACTGCCTAGACCTAGTATCTTATTTTTCCCTTCTTTCCTTCTTTTTGGTAACGCTATAGACCTGTGGCATTGTACCTCTCTACTACAGGTAGGAAGCGCACATTTTTGGAGCTTTAACCAAGTAACTGTTCCATTTGTTTTAGCTTTCTTGAAAGTCTTTTCGTACACATATTGCACTTCTCTAAGCATAACCACATCCCTCACACCGTTGGCCCCCCCTGTCCCCACTCCTATTCTCGCTATGCGCCGCCACACCAATTTTCTTTTTATCATTAAACTACTATTCTTACCGGCGCCACAAACGTACTCACTCCCACATCACCACATCACTTGATCAACACCCTAAGACTTCCATACCGGACGGGGACGGTGTTGTGTGCTTTCACGAAAAAGTTACTGTATATTGTCACTACACTCATCTTCACATTTCACTATCACTTGAGACACCCACCTAAACATGTATTGTTCATTGTAATAGTACTATGTA
Source organism: Lissotriton helveticus (assembly GCF_964261635.1). NCBI lineage: Eukaryota > Metazoa > Chordata > Amphibia > Caudata > Salamandridae > Lissotriton > Lissotriton helveticus. The sequence goes on along the minus strand of NC_136059.1, from coordinate 34,943,784 downwards.
CTCCATCCTCTACTTTTTGTATCCTCCCCAGCCCTGAGGAGTCGTTAAAGTATTGTATCACTTTACGACGAAACACGTGTCGGCTGGCTATCCACAACAATAAAAGAGGAGTCGTACTACCTTTCGTCTTCTTTTGTCTACAGAAAAGAATAACTGAACTTTTATATGTCCATTGAGACATCCTTTTTGTACTTTCTTCATTGGTGTGCAACAGGTTTTGCTGGTTTTCCTAACACGACTCCTGGTGAAAAACATAGAATCTTGACGATTAGTTTACCTAAAGATTTAGCTCCCGAACTCGTTGACTGTGAAAGCTGGGGGAGGACTTTTGCGGCTGTTTATACGAGGTGTTTCGGCACTCCGTCTATGGCTGTACTGCCTACGATCATTAAACGTGTTCAGGACGATCACGGACCGGAAGCAGCGGTTGAATTGGGTATGCGCCTGTGTGGCTCCTTTGAAATAGTTTGCGATCTCGTACTTGCTAATGTCAAGGGGGACGCTGTGAACTTTCAGGTGTTTAACGCGTTGGCAGCTATTCCCGATGCCGAAAAACCCCGCCAGTTAGCGAAGATTGTAGTGGCTGCTTATAAAACAGTGGGTCGCACAAGTAAGGGTCTAAAGTATTTTTCTGACAAAGAGAAGAAACAACCGCAAGGGCAGTCTGCTCAGGCAGATGTCCAGCCCAAGTCCAAAAAACAAAATTGGCCTAAGAAACAGAATCAGGGGAAGCAGAAACAGCAGACCCAAGAATCTTATCCTGCGGCTCAAGTGCCTGCGCCGACTGAGAGAGTTTATGACTTGCGTGATCGCGCGACGATTAAATCACCTGATTGATTTCAGGTTTCTGATCAACGCTCTACTCGTTCCTTTCAGGACTCATCGGCTCCGAAGACCGGTGGTGGAGGAGGCGGAAGGGGAAGGGGTGGTCAGCAAGGACGCGGCCAACCCCGCCAGACAGACGGCACAGGGAAGCAGGAGGACTCTACACCAAAAAGACCGCAGTTTGCGAAAAAGAAAGTCGCAGCATTAACAGCGCATCGATATGCCACAGATAGTGAGAACGCGGCTTCGGAATCTGATGTGGGCTCTGACCTTGCTGGACAGCGTGGCGGAGATTACCATAGTGAGAGAGGCCCTGTGACCACTACTGAGGGTGACAGCGACTGATGTCTACGTTGTGATAGAAACAGCCGATACAAGAGTTGCTCCCCCTGATAGACTATGAAATTGTCCTGTTAATAGAAGGTGACATACAACGTACCATCAAGGGGGTGTTTTGGGAAAATCTTTCATCTACGTATGATATTTTGCTTTCGGAGGCTGACTGGCCCCCACCTTTTGTGCTCGCGGCGCCGCGAGGGGAGGAGGTGATCCTCCCCAGTTTCGCGAACACTGTCTCGAAAGAGCATGCGCAGCATTTTGCAGAAGAGTGGGATCGGGCTCTCGCACCGGCTCTGTACCGTAACCAATGTGGTTGGGATAAATTGACCCCGAGCCACGAGATTCCCTTGCGGTCTCAGCCGCAGCCTCAACCTCAATATCCCATCCGGTGTGAAGCCAAAGCTTCCGTCGCGGCAATCCTTGAACAATTGGAATATCAGGGAGTTATTGAAACGTGTGTGTCACCGATGAATAACCCTCTTTTTACTGTGACCAAGCCTGACGGATCGTATCGTTTGGTATTGGATTACCGGCATTTGAACTCGCATTGCCGTAACTGTGCAGTACAGAATACTCATGGCTCTGCCCTCGTGGATAGTCTAGTGCGTAAGCGTTTTAAAACAACGCTTGACATTTCCAACGGTTTCTATGCCCACAGTTTGGATAGCTTTAGCTCCCAATGGACCAGTTTTACATGCGCTGGGGTCCAAAAACAATTCTGGCGTCTCCCGATGGGCTATAAGAATAGTCCTGGTATATTTACCTCCCGCATAGTCTCTCTTTTGGAGCGGATCGACCCAGATGCTTGCTCGTATGTGGATGACATATATCTCACAGACGACGAAATTTGGGAGCATCTGTGTCGAGTAATTTAGATTATTTGTAACTTTGCTGACATTGGTTACAAATTTAACTTTGCAAAATCGCACATTGCTGAGTACACAGTGTTGTTCCTGGGCTATGAGCTCAACAATGAAGGTAGAGGTTTGGCTCCTCACTTCTTGGAGAAATGCGCACAGTTGCGCGCTCCTACAACACTGCAAAAATTACAGTCTTTACTGGGCTTTTTGAATTTCGGGAGGACATACATTCCGGAATATGCCCAGCGTATCAAGCCTTTGTATGCTTTGATACAACCAACCTTTTCAAAATCATGCTGGCTGCCTGAGCACTCCGCCATCTTGGAATCCTTGCAGGCTGATCTGCTCGCTTCTAAATTCTTACTGACTCGTGATAACCACACCAACCTGGTGATAAGAATCATTCCTGGGACGGTGGGTTTCACGTACCTGACTTTTAATGAAGGAGACACAGTACCTATTGCTTACAAGTCACACTTGTACACTTCGGCTGAAAGGCGGTTTCCCACTGTGGAAAAGGTTTTAACAGCTGTGCAGATGGCGATTCTTAAGGAACGAGCTCTGTCACAGGGGAAACGCATGTTGGTTGTTACACCCTGTCCTCATTTGGAGGCAGTTACGAAAGCCAGTGTACCGAATTCTAAGGCTTTGCACCCTCGGTGGATTCAATGGGCTGCTTCCTTGACGTCCACGGATGTCACGTTTATTTTTGACGCCTCATTGTGGTCGCAAGAGTACTTGCAGTATGAGTTCGTTCATCCTGCTCCTCTAGCTATGTGAACTTTGGAGGACTTCCATTGCATAATTTACACTGATGGTTCTGCGCAGGTTGCGCATGGCTCTAAACACGCCTACGTTTCCGCATGCGCCATTGTGGTCGGTGCCATGGTGAACGATGAGTTCCAGTCCAAGGCAGTACACACACAGCCTCTAGGGGACAGCACCGCACAATTGGCAGAGCTTCGTGCTCTCTTACTAGCGTTGGAGTACGCGGATCCTAGTGTAACTACTCTTATTGTGAGTGAAACCTTTCGAGAACGGACTTCGGAGGAGGCGACTCTCCATTATCACTGCCAGCACCAGGCTTGGGACCCACCTTTGCAACCCACGACTTGCCGGACCCGCTGCGCGGGTCCCGCTGCGGAAAAGGACACTCTGCAGGGAGCACATGGGGAGCCTAAAAACCTTCTTTGTCATCTTGGTCACCGGCAGGGCTGCGAGCAGGCGAGCAGGGACTCCATTGCCCAGGAGTCCCTGCGTGCAACACCTGTGGCCGCTCTCCCTGCCGGCAACGCCCCCTGACAGCGGGGTAAAAACTCAGCGTTTCCCGTGTTGAAGTGGGAAACCTTTCGAGAACGGACTTCGGAGGAGGCGACTCTCCATTATCACTGCCAGCACCAGGCTTGGGACCCACCTTTGCAACCCACGACTTGCCGGACCCGCTGCGCGGGTCCCGCTGCGGAAAAGGACACTCTGCAGGGAGCACAAGGGGAGCCTAAAAACCTTCTTTGTCATCTTGGTCACCGGCAGGGCTGCGAGCAGGCGAGCAGGGACTCCATTGCCCAGGAGTCCCTGCGTGCAACACCTGTGGCCGCTCTCCCTGCCGGCAACGCCCCCTGACAGCGGGGTAAAAACTCAGCGTTTCCCGTGTTGAAGTGGGAAACCTTTCGAGAACGGACTTCGGAGGAGGCGACTCTCCATTATCACTGCCAGCACCAGGCTTGGGACCCACCTTTGCAACCCACGACTTGCCGGACCCGCTGCGCGGGTCCCGCTGCGGAAAAGGACACTCTGCAGGGAGCACAAGGGGAGCCTAAAAACCTTCTTTGTCATCTTGGTCACCGGCAGGGCTGCGAGCAGGCGAGCAGGGACTCCATTGCCCAGGAGTCCCTGCGTGCAACACCTGTGGCCGCTCTCCCTGCCGGCAACGCCCACTGCTCTACCCTATTTATTAGAGCAGTACTTCCGCTGCGCGGGAGCGCGCGGGAGCGACCGGGGCGAAGACCGGGCAAAGAGCGGGCCGTTTGAGGCCGTTCGAGTACGGCGAAGTCCGGCCTAGGCCCACTCCCCCTGGACATTTCGTATACTACCCATAATGCCTTTGAGATCAGGTAAGGAGCGCAATGTTCAAATAAATACTTCCAACGGCGTTGTCTCAGGACCCTTGGACGCTTTTATTACACGGGCCACTGGCATCTTAGAGAAAGAAATTGCCATGGTCGAGAAAAGGCTCTCAATAGACTTGATTAGTGGTAAACGATCCTCACTGGGGGCCTTAGCTACATCTATTTCCCCTGCACCATCTGTACCTCATGCTGCCTTCAATTGCGTTCATACCACCTTTACGGACGCAATAGTCCATATAGAAAATACTGGAGGTAGCCCTACTACAGGGGACAAAACAATGGAAGGAAGGCTTAGTATTAACGACTCTATAGATACGCAGGAGACTGGGATGGAGGATAACGACTCTGTGATTAGTGAGGAGCAGGACTTTAGCCAGCTATCCGGAACTCCTCTCTTTAATCAATCCATTATCTCTAATCCTGCTGAAAATGCTAATCCACCTATTTCCAATTCTGCCCCCAATACCAAGAAGAGAAAATGGGATCTTACAATGTCAAGGGAAAGCAATACGAAACCCAAAAAAGTTAATAGAGCCCAGGGAGAACGGCGACAGGGGTCTGAGCCCCAACCAAATTTGTCAAAACCCCCGGTGCCTAATAATTTGCTATGCCCCTCACTTCTGACTTTGGGTTCCTCCACTACTTGTCCCATGTGCCTGAACAGTGATGAGGCTTTGCTGGTAAAAATGGAGGCAATGTTCAAAACACTACTTTTGCCAGTCCTGGAGCGGACAAGGCTCATGACCTCAAAGATCGATAGCATGGAGGGCATGATTCAATCAAACCACGCAATGTTACAAGCATTGTGTGGCTTGAGTGATAAGGGCACTGCCAATGCACCAGCACCAAGCGAGGCACCCAGTAAGGTTACTTATAAGAACATGGAAAACGGTAAAAATCCCCTAAATAAAACGACAGGAATAAATAACATCTTAGCCAAAGGGGGTCAAAAAACTAATACTTCTTTTACCACCTCTTCTAAATCAGGAGCTAGTTCTCAGACCCAGGTACCAAAGCCCCAAACGAAAATAGAGGCTAAACAAAATATGGTTGGGCGCCAACACAGGGGTCCTTTACTGCAATCTAACTTAAACCGTCCCTCACCAAGTACTTTAAGAACTCAAAATACTGCCTCTACTAGTCGCAGGGAGGGAGGGCGTAAAAGGCCAAACATTCCCAGTGTTGATCTTCCACCCGAAGCGGCTTTACATACTATCGTTTTGACAGGCGTAGCACCATTAAAACCAGGGTCTAGAGAATCGTATGGTGACCTTCGTAATAAAGTCACCTTTTGGCTGAACAAAAATCGTCCACTGCCCCCCTCCACTCCTACGGAGATATTGTATGTGAGGAGAGTAGATTGGGTGGGGCCTGAGGCAAAAGATTTGGAAGGAGATTGTATCCTTATATCGTTTAAAGACTCATGGGTAGTAGACACTATTAAACGAGTGCCCAGATTTGCAAGGCAGGGGGATGTTCAAACCCTAGATTTATCCTACTTCTATCCGCGCAGGCGTATATCGCTTCAATCTTATCCTTTGTTTCATAAAGGTCCTGCTGCGAGACATCCCATGGTATTGACCCCGATTGACAGCCAGCGCCCCTTTCTCTTTAATCATTTTGGCCCCCTTTCTGGCTTGGAAGCTATAGATTGACTTAGTGATCCCATTGGTGAGACTCCGATTGGTAGTGTGATAACTCAAGCCCCTAGTGACTATAATGTGGTATGCCCAATTCAATTGAACAATCTAGCTGTCGGGGAAGGAAGCCGAAGATATTTGCCAAATAGTCCTAGACTAGAGGTAGTCCCCGAGGGGTTTCGGATTGAGGAGAAAATCATTGCCCCGGTAGATTGTGTCAAGTACCCAGTGGATAATGACGATATAGGGGCTGCACCTGGATATGTACAGCCCCTAAACCCTTTGTTGCCAGGCAATTTGAATGACCATCTGAAAATTTTGTCCTGGAACATAGCGGGTATCAAGGCACGCCTCGTGTCTGCGGATTGGTTAAGTTTTATGGACATCTACGATATTATCCTGTTGCAGGAAACATGGGCAACGGAGCCTGTCCATAAGCTGGGCTATGTTAACTTTTTTAAACCCGCAATCAAAGGAGGTAAAGGGGGGGCCGCAGGGGGCTTGTTAATTTGGGTGAAACAATCCTTGGGCTTCTATCCAACAGAGTCCCCGGTGGAGAATCAGGATCTGCTGTCCATTATATTAAACAAAGGGAACAAGCAAGTTATGAATATTATTAACATTTATGCTAGAGGCCTTCCTGGTGGTCGATCCCCACCTTTGTTGAACCTTGTTGATCACATGATAATGAAAATGGACGGAGGTGTCACTACCATCATTGCCGGGGACCTAAATTGCACTATAGAACCTGTGCTAGATATGGGTGACACATGGACCATGGCAAATGATTCTGCATGGGGCATACCAGACCTGCAAGTGGAGAAGATGGCTAAAGCAACAGAGGCCGCAGTATCCTGGACGGCCTTCTGTTTACAAAATGGGTTCCGGGCATGTAATGGCCGCTCTGCCTCTGACGTAAAGGGAAAATGTACTTTTGATAATGGCCAGAGGCAAAGTCGCATTGATTACATTTTATTGGATATGGAGCACTGGGCTCTCTTAATTGACATGATAGTTCTAGAGCGCCCGGAAAGCGACCATAACCCACTGTCGTTATCTATGAAGATACCGGATTTAAATAGAAGGGAAGAACCATCTGCAACTTATACAGGGGATGCTATACTTACCAATGACAGGAGGAGACTGAAGTGGTCACGGGTTATGGAAAATGAGTACTTACTAAATAATGTTAATGTTGTAGTGGGAAATGCACTTAACGAAATGTTGCAAATAGATATGTCGGGGGCGGCGGCTGGAGCTGTAAATAGTGTGATGGGTGTTCATATTAAGTGCTTTGACAGCTTAAAAACAATGCTATCTAAACCATGTGGGAAGGCTGTTACTAAAACTAACCTTCTACCCCAAAAATGGTATAACAAGGACTGTAGAGAGGCACATGCAGCCCTCATCTCTGCCATCAAATCTCGGGACATGGTTATAGTGAGAGCTGCTAGACTCCATTACAAAAAAATCATCAGTAAAGCCAAACGGGAGTGGGAGGATGAGTTCTGGTTAGATCTTTTAGAAGCATCATCCTCTAACAACCAGAAAAGGTTTTGGGATCTGGTCAAATGGGGTAAAAGCATTGACTCTTCTACACCTGGAAATAATGTGCCACTTGAGGATTGTTTTTTTTTTTACTCGGCACAATTTAGAGCTGGGGACGATGAGACCCCAAATCCGTTAAGCAATCCACTCATGCAGACCCCAGGTAGCGGAAAACTTACCTTTACGGAGTCTGAGGTCGAGCTGGCATTGGCACTTACCATGCGAGGCAAAGCCCCTGGCATGGACCTAATCCCGGCGGATCTTTTTAAATCTAATCCCACTTTGTGGCTCCCGTATATTACTAAAATAGCTAATACTTTGGCACTTGGAGCTACAGTCCCGAAATCCAGGAAAGGGGCAGAAGTAGTTCCAGTATATAAAAAGGGTGATAAATCTGTTCCAGCAAACTACCGCCCTATCAGCTTAATCGATTCGATTCAAAAGATAGTGGCGCGTATGGTCTTGGGAAGGGTCCAGGGTTGGATAGAAATGGAGAATATTCTGTCCCCCATGCAGGTGGGCTTCAGATCGGGAATGAGCACCATAGATCAGGTTTTTAGATTCTGCCTGATCTATTGGAAGGAGGTTTGGTTAGGTGGTGGTAACATCTATGCTGCATTCATCGATCTGAAGTCCGCCTTCGATCTGGTTCCCAGGAACAGGTTGTGGGGTGTCTTGGTAACCTTGGGATGCCCACCGGAATTATTGGACCTCATTATAAGACTCCACGAGGACAATTTTGCGAGGGTAAGGTGGGGGGGGCAGGGTCAAGTTACAGAAACATTCCCCGTAACCCGAGGTGTTCGTCAGGGGTGTGTTCTGGCCCCTACCCTGTTCCTCCTTTTTATTAACCAAGTTGTTAAATTTTTCCTGGATACTCCTACTGATGCCCCAATGTTGGCAGGGATGAGGTTTCCGTTACTCATCTTTGCAGATGACACTCTAATCCTCTCCAAAACACGCAGCGGACTACAGCGGGCATTGGACCGCTTTGAGGACTTCTGTGCCATCAACAACCTGGTAGTCAACGTGGGGAAAACAAAATTTATGGTCTTCACAAAAAACCATCCAGTCCGAAGTTCAGTGAAGATGAATGGAGTAAATCTAGAACAGGTTGATACCATGACCTACTTAGGGGTCACACTTGATAGCCGCCTGAGATGGAAGGACCAGATTACTATGCAACAACTTAAACTTGCCAGGTTGACTGGTTGTCTTGTTAAAAAGCAGAAGGAATCAATCACTAGACGGGTCCTGCCGGCCCTTAAGATCTATGATGTTAAAATATCTACAGCCATTTTATATGGCGCTGATCTGTGGGGTCATACGGACCTGTCTACTTTGTATAAAACTCAATGTAGATTCCTTCGTAATCTTGTGGGCCTTCCACAGTCTACACCCTCGCTCCCTCTCTGCCTGGACCTTGGTTCCCCCCCCATTAATGAAATGGCAAGATTCAGGTTAGTGGCATTGTGGAGACGAATATGGACATCCCCAGACTTATTCCTTTTTGCAAAGGAATTGACGGAAGTTAGGTCTATCAGGGGCTCAGGGAAAATACCATGGCTCATTGCGGTAAAAACAATTCTGATAGATATGGGTTTGGAACATCTTTGGTCTTCCCCACAATCAAATTCGTTTCCACCTAAAGATGAATTTAAATCTTTATATCTGACCACCACCCGCCTAAATAGAGTGATGCGGTCCAATAAAAATGACCTCACGGGCAGGTTCCTAACATTTAAAATTGACCCATTGAGAGAGCCATACTGGGATGTTATTTCCCGACCGCTAGATAAGAAACTGTACCATCAGTTTAGAGTGGGCGTGTTGCCATTAAACACTTTTCTGAATAAGTGGTCGACAGGGATATCACCCTATTGTATGTCCTGCTCAGGTCATATTGAGTCAGAAGGTCATTTCTTCTTTGCCTGTCCTAGGTATGGAGCACCTCGGAAAAAATGGCTAAAACCTCTGTTTAAAAATTTGCCGTATAAAACAGCGATAGAAGCCATACAGGCGGTCAGGACCAACACCTCAGAGGTTTATGTGGTAGCCTTGGCAAAGTATTTGGGCTGGGCTTGGCTCCTTAGGTTAAAAAAGTGTTCACCTTAGTGCCAAGTACAAAAGTTGTTCTGGTATTTGCTATAATCTGTTTAGTTCAAGCATCCAACTGTAAAATTGTCAGATGACCACGTATTATTAACTATATTCATTGTTCGTAATCTAGATCGGTAATCCTAACCTCTTAATGTAATATTTTTGATTGTTCTTATTTCCTTCCAAAATTTTTACATAAAATATTCAGGTCTTCTTTTATTAATTGAAATTTAATCCTGTTTTATTCACTTGATAAGAAATGTTTTTTTTGTTTTTTTGTTTGAGCACTCATATATCTTTGGAATTGTTGAAATAATATTTATGTGTATTGATTTTCTTTGGTTATTTTAAATGAACTAGTTACATTTTTTGTATTTTAGTATGTCTTTTATGATTGTTAATAATCGAAATAAAGACTTAAAACCTGAGTGATTCTTATTACTGTGTACAGTCTTACAATGAAAACTTGTTCTTTTGGATTCAGAATGATTTTCGTGATTCCAAGGGTAGCACAATAAAACACAAGATGATCTAGGCTCGAGTGGCAGAGCTTAAGGCTACGTTGCCGCTCGTTTTTGTAATTCATACTCTCGGCCATCAGCGTGTGGGAGTCCACGCTGTCGGTAACAGGCTTGCTGATGAGGCAGCGAAGTCAGCGGTGTCTACATACTTAGTTGCAGCAGTTACTCGGTCCAAAAGTAAGATTGATGACGATATCTTGGCGGCTGTTGCTGCCACTGAGAAGGGAAGTAAACATCCTACGGGGTTCCCTTCGAAGTACACATACCACTTAAGTCCCGAAAAGGTTTCTTTTGTGAAAATTCCTGAAGTTGGAGAACGTTTAATTCCCAACTCGGATCGCACGGCAGACTTGATTACAGCGGCACATGAAGGTGTGGCGTCTGCGCATGCGGGCGTCTCGGCCACTGTAACTCAATTACAACAACGTTTCTGGTGGCGGGGGCTGTACAAACAGACGCGAGATTATGTCCTTCAATGTGATATTTGCCAGCAGATTAAACCTTCGACTGCTGCGCGTCCGCCACAGACACAGTTGTACATTTCTAATAAACCGCTAGGTTGTGTTTATTTAGATCACTGCAGCCCTTTTTCCTCTGATACTGCGTATAAGTACATCTTAGTAGCAGTGGATTCATGCACACGTTTTGTATGGGTCTGGCCCCATCGCAGCGCTGATTCACGGACTGTCATTAGAGATTTGCGTGTCTTTGTAGGGATTTTTGCCTGTGGTACCTTCCATTCGGATCAGGGTCCGGCTTTCGCCTCTAAGGCGTATAAGGATGCCATGACTTCGATGGGGGTCCAAGTCAAGTTTTCGTCTCCCTACAGACCTGAGGGTAATAGTGTAGTGGAGCGAATGAACCGTGATTTAAAGCAATCTTTGACAGCTCGAGTTATAGGCACTGGCAGAAACTGGCTGGCCCACCTCAATGGCGTGCAGCGTGCTCTTAATAATCTCCCTAGAAGGTCTCTGGGTGGGCGGACCCCATACGAAATGCTCTTTGGCATCAAGATGTACGTCGCTGACCTTGACGGTCTATTCTGCGTGACTCGCGCCACAACCTTTGACGTAGATGAACATTGCAATGTTTTACAGGATCTACAAGAGAGCAGAGACAGTCTTGCAAAGGAACATTTGCCCTCCACATCGGATGTTGCGTTGCAGATCCCGGTAGTCGGCTGGCTACCCCAAGTTGGAGAACTGGTTCGAGAGAAGATCGATAACAAGAAAGAATTTGGTCCTTCCTATCGAGCTCCGGTTCCAGTCCTTGGAGTGAAGGGCACAAGAACAGTCATTTTACCACCGCTTCCTGGTCGTAAGGAAAACAGGTTTATCTCAATTGACAATGTCAAGATACACAGAGTGGCCGATTCTTCTTAGCATGACACCGGCAGTCTCCTGTCCTTCCATTGTGAGAAATTCAGTTTTTGCCACTGCTTCTAATCCTGAAACTGAAGTGGCCATCGAATTGCCTGCAATTTCCAGTCCTTTATTAAGTACTTTGCCTGGTACTGACCATGATGAAATAGACTACACTTACCCCACTGACTTATCCATGCCTGACCTGCAAGCCCGTTTGGCCACAGAATGCAGATTTTCATTTGACACTGTTTCCAATGCCTCGAAGAAACCCTCACGTTTTGCAGTTTATGCCAGCTTGTTTAAAAAACATTTTTTGATTCCCCCTTGGACATATATTTGGCTGGTGCTTTTTTCAATTTACCTTTTTATGTCAATTGGGTTTGTGTTTTATTTTTTCCGGATTGTAAATGGACACTATGTCGAGGAAAGAACATGCATTCGACATCTAAATAGAACTTTGGCCCCCCTTTCCTCATCGCATTCTGCACACAGACTGAAAAGAGACTTGACATTTGTTAACATCACTGCTTGGCCTGTCCTTGATGGGATAGCGTGGGATGCCGTTAGATTTCAAATCCATGGCCCTACTGAGGTTGTTAATGTCCCTAATGTGCTTAGAGTTAATATGGGGGATGTGGTGAAACAGAACATACGTTCTGATGATTGGGATGTTCAGGCCGTAGATCCTTTGTTTTCTGATTTAAAATACTATGCTGCCTTTGATGCTGAAGACTTGTACTTAGAATCTGCTTTTTATGGTGATTTGTTTTGCTTTCAACATTTTGGCAATCACTTCTTACATAAAACGACTTCCAGAAGGAATGCTGTAAATTATACGCAATGGGAGCATTGCCCCGCTCCTAAACAAGGCAGTTCAAGTACTTTTTTGAAAAAGTACACTTATTTTACTGACTTCAATCAGTCTAATCCCGAGTCCTTTTATTTCAAAATGACACAGAAGCCTATGTCCAAGGTTAGACTTACCGATACCAAATTATTGTACTCGAAGTCCTTTCTTGATCAGCTGGCTGTTGGAGGCTATGAATTGTGGAAGGAAACTATTGACCTAAAATCTGTTTGGGGTTCTAAAAGCTGGCAGGTACAAGGCACTGAGGCTTTGCACCGTGCTTGTCTCATCCCTAATCAAATGTTGTTTTTGAATACCTCTATTTCACAGACGACATGCTTTGGATTGGCTACTTCTAAAAAATTGAATACTCCAACCATTCCTGAGTTAGAAGAATATTCTGGCTGGAGTAATTATACTCAGTTTTCCATTAGGGACTTACAGACCCTATTGCTGAATTCATCCTTTAACATATCCAGTATGGATCCAAAAGGTTGGCTGATGTGGCACAGAAGTGCTGATTCATGCCAGCACCATTTTCTGGGGTTGTCTGATGGCTTTACACAGGTCAGACCTGATCCACGTTTTGAAACTGTACATTCTGTCACGACTTACTCAGTGGGCAAATTATGTCAAAATTGGCTGACACATTCTAAATTGTCTGCAGTTAAATTACATCTTGCGAAGCTAAATGATGATGTAGATTTAAATGATTTCATAAAAGGCCCGGCTAGTGGTAGATCAAAAAGGTGGATATATGCTGTTTACAATGAAATCTAGAAGACATCACAGATTGAGGCAGCGACACGCCTTAGAGCTATAGATCAAGCTAATCTAGAAAAAGTGCTTGCAGTAGTAGACAATAGTATTAACATGCTTTCTTCCCGCATTTACACGTTAGATAATATTGTGTCTTCTGTGGTGGATATTGTGCAGGATGAAGTATCTGTATTGTACCATGGTCAAAATCAATTGCGTTCCATCATGCAATTTGCGTGGACCCTACAAACACTTAAGTCTGGCTAGGTGCCATGGACCTACATGAATGTCTCCTCTCTCTTTGCCCCCTTTAATTTAACTGACAAGCAGCGCTTGCTTTCCATGCGAGATGCTTCCTTTTCGATGTTACATAGTGAGAGATTAGAGTCCTTGCCTTTTTCTGTGGCAGAAGCCACCGCTGCAACGTGGCTTATCCACGGTTTGATAACATTACCTTTTGCTCTGTATAAATTTACTAATTGTATGCGATATGTTGCCATAGGTCGATATGAACCATTAGGCAGTGCGTTTCTCTATGAAGTCTGGTCCCTTCCTTTCACTTATAGATGTTTGAAAGACATACAAGAGGTTTATCTGAATGGGGAGGAGTGTACAGAAACACCAGATCACTCATTAATGTGTAGGCACATACAATTGCACGGTTCTTGTAACCAGGACCGGACAAACTTAGCCTGTGTTTTAAAGGGGACTCCCGTTCCGGCAATCATCCCGACTTTTACCTTACTGGGGAACGGAAGTTATTTACTTTTAAATAATGATGATTGCTGCGGGTTAATTAAAGGTGTTGCTTATGTGGTGACAGTAACTGAACGTGTAGTTTGCTGCAAAAATGTACTGTACCCACCCACGCATGGGAACGGGGATGTTTCCATCTGGCCGCGCATCCCAACCTTGAAAGCGGAGTTCAATGGCATGAGCAGAATAAGAGCTCTATTGTCCCAAAAAGAAGTGGCCTTGAGTTCGGCTCGGGAAACATTCGTGCTTCACATAGCTAACACCCGTACAGAGGTTCAGGCCCTTTTAAATACTGATTTACCGTTGCATTTCAGCGAACTGGTTCATTCTATCTTTAACGCTTCCTCGACGACGGGGCTGGCGCACTTTTTTAAAATAGTTAGCAGCGGTCTCGTGACTTCATTTGAGAAAATATTTGGAGTCATTCCTGCTTAATTTCATTCCATTTTTTCAAGTTTGTTTGGTGGATTCCCGGTTTTACTGGCACTAGCGGCAGGCGTTCTGGTGATTTTCTGTTTCTTTAAATATGGATGCCCTTCTTGTGCAAGAAGCCACACAGCCTCTCCTGGCACTGTTTCGCAACAGGATGCTTGAATATTATGGCACACTGCCGCTTGCCACTTTAAGCACGGAGTTTGGATTATCGTTTCGATTTTCCTATTTCACCTGTGTCCAGCCTGTATTTCATTGACTGAGCTGTGATTTTGACTGGGCCATTGATTTGTGTCTCTGCAAGACGGTTTCTCCTGACGTCGATTTTAATCAGCTGATGTGTCCCGTCGTGACTCACGAGTTGATTTGTTCTGGCGATAGGATTATGGCCTTGGCATTGATGCATGGACTAATAGGTCCTTGGAACATACTCGCAGCAGCGCAAGATTTCTTGGCAGAGAGCTTTCTTGAAAACCCACCGAGTTGTCCTCTGATGGTGATAGAGGCTCCGGTACTAGAAGAGCACGTATGTTCTTTCCCACTTTTGAATTGGATGGCTGAACTGTTTTCGGATGAAGACGGTGATTTCATGTTGGAGGCTGTTGCTGCATATTTTGCATATTCGGTCTTGCCTTAAAAACTTTCTTGGTTTATGATGATGCCACCTTTTTCTTTGCATTTTTTCACCTCCCAGACCTATTGACTTAAGTGCTGTTGAACACAGTATTGACATTTTGAAATTTTGGTTTGGTTCATGTTGTTTTTTCCATCACTTATTAAGATTATAACAATGTTCATCGTTCTTGAACTCTGCTTTCATGAAGTTGCCCTTATCTTATCTTATCTTATCCGTGCTCGGATCATGGGGGGTGTCATATAGCTATTGTTTATCTTTATAATGTGTTAAGTTAGCGTAGGCTTATTAAATGTTTAAACGCCACTTTTCCTTTTGCTGCTTCTGCACACGACACTTAATTGTTGATTTAGCTTTCAACCTAGAAGTCCGTTGTGGTTTACATGAGAATAATATGTTATTGCTCTGATATCAGCTTTGCTTAATAAACTATGTCTGTACATAGAGTGCTGAAGCTTCAAGAATAACACGATACAGAATTGTTATGAGGTCTGATCTCCGCACCTTCATAGACATAACATAAGTGCAGCTTCTGCCAACTTTAGTCTTCAGGCAGGTTTTATATTGCTTTGCTTAGAGCATAGATACACACTTGATGCGGTTCGCATGCAGAGAGAGCTGGTGGAAGCAGATGTGATCTCTTCATACAAGGATCTTGAGGTATGGGCCCGCCCTGCTAAAACCCAAAGAGACCTTCTTAGATATTAATATAATATGCTAGTTAGGGAGGGTGAGAAATAGGTGGTGTTAACCCTTATTCATTACAGCATGTTAGCATGCTGTCACCTTTTGCTTTCTATGGACTAGTAACTATGCTGATAACTTTGCTTCTGATAATATGTTTCCTTGTATTATCTAAGATATTGCGTTTGAGAAAACGGCATTAGTAAATAAATATTTCAAATGTGCACGTGTCCTCATTTACTCCACGTTCTGGTTTGAAATGATTGTATAACGAAAGAGTGCTCATGTGTTCCACGTAACCTGAGGTATTGTAAGTTCATGTTCTGGTTTGTCTAAACATTGGGAGTTTGTTATGACCAATGAGACACTGTAGCTAGCCTGGTAAGGGGTTTTGGGTACTGAGGTGAGTTTTGGGTCACCCTAATTCACTGAGGTTCCAAATCTCTATGCACAGTTCTGTGGGAGAACGGAAACCTTGCGACATCCCCAGACAGCCGGGTGAGTGGGGCTCGTTGGCAAAGGGTTGGGGAGTGTGAAGGGGCACATTGCTGGTGCCCGCCCGCCTCCTGCCCATACTTACTGCTTTGAGTGCACATCTGCTGAGCAGACTCGCAAGAGGGCAAGCTGCTCCACCGTTGGGCAGGATTTTTGGTTCAAGATCCCCAGAGTGGGGCCCCCGCCTACCTGTGCCCGTTCTTCTGGGGCATATTTGTTTTAGAGCCTGAGTGCTCCAACCTGAGGCCATCGAGGTGCCCATGCCCCATCTCTCCCAGCTGCCCCACTCGCAGAGGGCAGCTGCACCAAGAGGACAAGGGTTATTGATCAAGAACCCCAGGGCAGGGCTCAGGCCATTTTCCCCGCTGCCCCACCTAATAGAGGGCAGCGACCACAGTTGGCGCAGATTAATTTAGGAGTCCCTGAGATGGACAGAATTGGCACAGGGAGTGTCAGTGCCCATATTTGTGCCTTTACAGCTGCCCAGAAATTAGTGGGCAGCTGCCACGGTTAGGCCTGCGCAGATTGCGCACCTGTGACTTTTGCTGCCTAGGCAGCGCGCCCTGACTGTTGGACATAGGGAGTAGGAGCCCTGTGAGAGGCCAATTGCGCCTCTCACCTGCCTGGGGTCAGTTTACAGGTGTTGTGCCCCCGCTTGGGGGATACTGTGTTTATGATGCCTAATGTGATTTATGCTTAATGTATTTATGCACCCTGTTTTAGGCCTCTAAATGTGTTTTATGATTAGGAGGTTGTTTTGCATATTATGGTTTATGCTAGTGAGGTTATGTTTTACTGTGTGAGTTACGCCTAATGTGATGATTATTGCCTAGGGTTGTTTACATTGCAGAACCTCATGCTAAGTTCCTAACTTTTACCAGTAGTTACTGGTTGTGCTCTACATGTATTATTTGTGCTACATTTACAAGTGATGGTTTGTGATGGTTATGACAGTGGCCCCAGTGGCCCTGTCATGTATATATAACCCCCATGTAAATACTGCCCAGTGCCTGTTGGCACAGTGTACATTGTGTGATTATGATCTAATGTGTTTATGGTAATAGACAGGCTATTTTTTATATATAACCTTGTGTGGAGCTCCTTTTGGGGTATGCCTAGTGTGTTGCTGCTGTGTGTGTGTTGCGCAAACGCTTTACACATTGCCTCCGGGATAGGCCTGACTGCTCGGGCCAAGCTACCAAAGGGGTGAGACGGGGTTATCTTTGGCGTGTAACTCCCAAGTCCTGACTAGAGTGGTGGTCTTTGCCTGGCTTTGGCGCAAGCCTTAGCCAACCAGAGATCCCATTTCTAACAGAAGAGAATAAGCAATCGTAAATACTTAATCGAGAGAAACTTTGTGCATACTTATATCAAGTTACATTTGGAGAAAACAAATTAAATTAATATGATAATGCATAACAGATAGTATAATTCAGGGTGGCTTTGTAACTTCTTCCATTGAAGTATCTTTAGCTACAAACTTTGTGTTCAGCTGTAACGAAAGTGGTGCTCAGGTAAAGCGCTCTGATACCCGGCGTCTCGGGTCTGGTTCGTGCTATATAAAGCTCTAAAAATTTTTTAAATAAACTTGAATTATTTTAAAATTAAGTAACTGGAGGCCATAAAGATTGCCTTTAAAATGTAAGTGAAACAAGATGATCATAAGCATGATCTAACCTATGATTATAACATACTGCATTCCACAAGGATTCGACGTTCATAGCCTTAGCGGATTTCCAGTTCATAGTAATTTGTTGAAATGTTGCAGCTATAAGATCATTCATGACCCTGAGCACAGAAAATCCAGTCTATTACTCAACAGCTCAAGAAGATATTTATCTGAGTAAATGGAAACTTAACATGAAAAATCCCTAATGTTTGGGACCAAACCTTAAACCAAAAATGGTATCAAGTGATGAAATGTCACTTTGTTGTTCCTCACAAGACCGACATTGAGATCAATGTTAAAATGAGATAAAGATGTGGAGGTAATCAAGGGGAAGGTATAAATAAAAGGAGGAGTTTGCGTTGTATTTGCTGCACATGAGGATTTAAAAATTCGCAACCAAATTTTCTCCCAAAGTTCAATAGACCAAGAAGTCTGAAAATCATCTTCCCATAGCCGTACTATTTTGGACTTAGCTTTATAAGGATCTGTTTTTATAAAGTATTGATGCTGGAGGGTGATCTGATAATAAAGGAAGCAGTGGGGAGAAGGATGAGAACAGTGGAATAGGATCAGAGAAGAGCGCTCGTTAAGGATGTAGAAGATCTCTCAAGTGAATTAGGTAATTGAAGCAGAGACGAGCTTGAGGGAAATATACGTAAGATCCATCTGGCATTAATTGACGTGCCTGCATTATTCCTATTTTTTCGGGTTATCCGAAAAATAGATTTATTGTTAATTTTAATATCTTTGTTGCACCACAGAATAAACATTTTAAAAAATCTTTTTTTTTTCTGAGCCCTGGAGAATAACAACGGATGCAGTCGTTTGCAGGTATACGCAATGGTTGGATCATTCATTCTTGTAGGCCGAGAAGTAAAAGATACGCATTCGGTGAAAGAGAATAGGGATACGAAGGAGGACTCCATACCAACGCATAAAGGATAATGTGAGAGTGATTGAGAACGAAGCCAGAAGAAAGCTTGTCTTAAAAAATATGCAGAGTGGTAATGTCCAAAATCAGGGAAATTTACACCACCTTCCTGGTTAGATTTTTTAAGGCATGAAAGGGCTAGTCTGGATTCTGTTGACCATGCCACAAAAATGCTATTAAAAGTGAATCCATTTGCTGTAATTGAAATGGGTATGATAATATTAAAAATAATAAAGTGATTTATAAAGCGCATGGTTACTGCGACCGAAGGGTCCCAGCGCTACGGTTTGACTTCCGAAGTTCAGATCAAGTGAGCCCAAGGTACTCTGCCTGGTTAAAAAGCCAGGTTTTTAGCTTCTTTCAGAAAGATGGCTCTGATTTGGCATCTTGGCGGCCAGGATGCCAAAGCTGCATCCTCCAATGTGAGCTCTTTTAATGCTGGGAACGCAGGCCAACGAGGTCCGCCAGATCTTGATTCACTTCTTGGGGTATAAGATGCATAAGAGGTATAAGAGGCCTCCAAGCCTCTCTTGCTCTCAATGTTAGAGGCACTGATCACAGTGATCCCTAAACCGGGTAAAGATAAACCCATGTGTGCATCTTTTCACCCTATTTCCCTCCTTAATGTGGACCTAAAAATGTTCACTGGGATCTTGGCACACAGACCTCACCTACCTGGGTTATAGACCCGGACCAGTCCGGTCTTGTCCCTGGGCGTCAGTGTCCTGACAACAGTAAACAACTCCTATATCTTGTGGATAGGACTGAACACTTCCCGGCCGAACAAATCATATTTTCTGTCGACGCTGAGAAAGCGTTCGACAGGGTTCACTGGCCGTACCTTACTGCGACACTGTCTCACTTGGGCCTGCCACACCGCTTCATTGATTGGATACTCAGCAGCTATACCAAACCAAATGCATCGGTGCAGTTGAACGGAACTGTCTCGAATACCTTTCCCATTAAAAGGGGAACGAGACAGGGGTGCCCTCTGTCACCGCTCTTATTCGCCCTGTACAAGGAGCTCTTTGCTCAAAGGGTTCGGGATGATCCCCGCATTAGAGGGGTGCTCTTTGGGGGGTCGGAGCACAAACTCTGCCTTTATGCGGATGATGTTGTGGCCACGCTGCAGCGGCCCAGGGAATCTCTTCCTGCTTTGCTGGCGGAACTGGGCAGGTAAGCCTTAACATAGGGCTTCAAGATTAACGTGCACAAGTCACCGGCTCTTAATCTTTCTCTTGAACCTGAGACACTGGGCGTGCTGCAGCGGTCCTATCATATCCACTGGGGACAGGATTCTATCCCCTATCTGGGCCTGCAAGTCTCCGCTAGTATACAGGTCACCAACTCGACAAATTACACATCGTTGTTACGGCAGGTCCAGGACTACCTTAGACGGTGGCGGCCTCACTCGCTGCCATGGTTGGGCCGCATAGCGGCCATAAAAATGACAATACTTCCCAAGATCATCTATCTGTTTCAAACACTCCCACTGGTGCCTCCGTCAGGAGTTATAATCTCATTGCAGAGGGACATAGAAAGTTTTATATCGCGGGATAAGAGGGCTAAAATTACTATTCCCACTCCAAAGAGTGCAACAGTAGGGAAAGCGTTGGATAGCGTAGGGGTAAAAATTACTATTCCCACTCCAGAGAGTGCAACAGTAGGGAAAGTAAATACTTCATATATTATTTAAAAAAATATAAATTTATATCTATAAAAAATTAATTAAAAGTAATTACCAATTTAATATAATAGAATAATGAATCAATTAATATTACAAATTAAAATTAATTATTACAATTAGTTACCTATTAATACAAATTAAATACAAATTAACAATTAGTTAATTAACAATTAAAAATTAATTAACAATTAAATACAATTAAATACAATTAAATAAATTGAATTATTTAATTAATTATGAATAAATTACTTCCCACCCTATTCCCCTATAAACCCAAAACCCACTACAAAAAATAAATTAGTTAAATTAACATAATTAGCAAATAATCAATTAAATAAAATTAATTGGCAATTAAAATTTAATTATTTACCCATAAAAAATTAATTAACAATTAATTCTAAAAGAATACCAATAAATAATTTTACATATTTAATTAATAATAAATAAATTACTTCCCACCCAATTCCCCTATAAACCCACAACGCGCTACAGAAAATAAATTAGTAAAATTAACATAATTAGCAATTAATCAATTAATTAAAATGAATTGCCAATTAACATGTAATTAATTACCAAATATAAATTAATTAACAAATAATTAAAAATGAATACCAATAAATAAATTTACATATTTAATTAATTATAATTAAATTACTTCCCACCCTATTCCCCTATAAACCCACAACCCGCTACAGAATTAAATTACGCAAAAATTAAAAAAACTAAAATCATTATTTAAAATAAATGAGAACATAAATACACACTTTTCACATATATAATAACATGAAAAACACTATAAAAAATTTGATATTATTAAAAATTCGATAATTTTAATAACCTATATTATATACTTCGATATTTTAACTTTCTATATTTTTAACATTCTATATTACATTACTTACCTTAAAAACGAAATTTTTGATGTCTATATTCTGTCCATTCGATATTTTGTCCATTCTATATTTTGGACTCGATATTATGTCCATTCGATATTTTCTACTCGATATTTTGACTGTTTACCGTTGAGGGAGACTTGGGTGTTCAAATTTGCAGGCTTACTGGTGGGCGGTTCAAATGAGGGCATTGGTCGAATGGTCTCGCCCAGAGTCCGAGAAACATTGGCCGTTCATGGACAGGTCTCTTGCCCAACATCCTTTGTGAGGGTCCCCTTCCTTTCACGAGGTGAGACCTCGGGACTTGTATCTCTCTAAAGTGACTCATCCCACCCTTTTGGCTTGGGATAAGGTCTCCGCCTCTCGAGGGCTTACGACTTTCCCGTCCCCGATCACACCCACTGCTCACAACTTCGACTTTACCCCAGGGTTAGATTCGGTGGGGTTCCGGCATTGGACTAAGGAGGGACAGCGTTCCATATGACATTTCCACAGGGCCCCTATCCTTCTCCGACTTCCGCAGGGACCGGGACATACCGGAAACGGAACGGTACCACTATTTGCAGATCCGACACTGGGTGCTACACTCTGAAGTGCGGGAGGGTGCCGAGAGACATCTCACACCATTTGAAAAGTGGTGACTTACGAGACACACTGATTCTCATCTGACATCAGACTTGTATAAGTTTACCAAACATTTCCCCAGCACTGGAAAAACGCCTGGTCAGTTACGGTGGGAGGGGGAACTGGGAAGACCACTGACGTAGAAAGAGTGGTCAGACGTCTACTATAGGGCCCGCCACACGGCATGTAATGTAGCCTCCATTGAAACGGCCACAAACGTAGTCTCTTATTGGTACTTGACCCCTCCCCGGCTCTACATGGGTAACCCCTCTCGAACCCCAATGTTGGAGAGCTTGCGGCTCGCTGGGTACCCTTACCCATTTGCTATGGGACTGTCCCTCTCTTGCGGGTTATTGGAAGGAGATCCTAGATGATATAGACTCCCACTTTGACACCCAAATCCCGCGTCTTCCGGTGTATACTCTCCTGGGCCTCCCAAACCCAATCAGTTTTCCACTTAAATCTCGGAGGGGCAGGCAAATGGCACTCGCATTAGGGGCAGCCTTGCAAAATATACTTTCCTACTGGGGCACTACGACTGTCCCAACTCGATTGGGATGTCTCCATTGACCTTTGGGCATATTGGGGATGGAGATAATCTCGTTGTCCCTTGTGCACCCGGGTACCTCATTCGACGACTTGTGGGAACCCTTTCGCAAACTTTTGATCTCCGAATTCCTAGAACTCACCTGCCCCAAATATCTGAGACTGCTGCGACTTGCAGACCCACCCAAACAAACGGACTTGAGCACCTCTGCCTCTCAGTTGGATCCCTTCCCTAGCGGCCATCTTTCGTTCGACTAAAGAAGTTCCCCGCGCAAGAATGTTCAACTGAAATTGGGGGGGGGACGGGGGCAGGGGGGTCTATCACTCATGTTATTGTATAGTTTGCCAAATCGATAATCCTTCTGCCGGATTCTATTTGCCGGTCATGATGCATGTTGGCTTGTATATTGATTTATCGTTTTGAAAATCAATAAAAGAGATTTAAACATAAACATAGCAGCCTTGGGTGAAGAGTGAGAATGGAAATAATATTAAGCATCATCTGCCCCAAACCGAGACAGGGTAATATCTGAAAGATACAGGGCCAGTCAACTCTATCAAAAGCTTTCTCAGCATCTAGGGTCGCCGCCGCCATGGAGTATGGGCGAAGAGCTGCAGCACTCAGAATATTAGAAAGATTCTAGTATTGTCAGAGAGCATCCGGCCCTTTGTAAATCCACTTTGCTCTTTGCAATCAAAGATGGTTATGGAGGTAAACCGTCTCATCTTTTAAGTGCACATTTTTCATGTGAGTTCTTCACAGCTGACTCAATTTAGTTTTAATGTATTTTAAAATCTACACAACTGAATTGCAATTGGTAATTTCCCCAGGTGAAGTACGCAATTGTCTGAAATGCAAAAAAGAGTATTGATCTTTAATTTGCATAATTGTATATCGATGTAATTACAATGGATTATTAAAATTCCATTTTTGGACTGTGTGATGAATAAACACGATTTTTAGAAAACTTAACATTCTCTGAGAATAATAGATTAGGTCAGCAATCGAAGTGCATTAAAACAAAGTATGGGAACTTTGATGCTGGGGGCGGGATGAGTGAGCATGGGGGTGGGTGAAAGAAGTGGTTAAAAAAATATATACTGCAACTTTTTTCAGTCTTTCAGCTTCAGGTAACTACATATAAATTAATGCACAGATTAAATGAAAAATAAATGCACGTTAAGTTTAGCCATGAGAAATGCTTTATAGTCCATTATGAAACCTTAATGCGCTGCAGAGGTCTGTGTCTGCAACTAGAGAGCCACAGAAGTGAATCTGGGATGGTGTAGTGGAGAAGAGTGACTTGTGTATTTTTAGTGCTTTGAGGTCCCAGCCTATGACAGAAAGCACTGTGAATATGTAAGTCATTATTTAAAACTTGTATCATGTACATTATAAAATAGGCTTCTAGAAAATGCGCAAAAAAAGTTTCAAATAAAAAAGTCCTTCCAAAATATAGATTTTAGTAATACCCAGACTGTACGTAATGCAATTGTTTTTATAACTGTCCTTTAAAAGCCCCCAATCACAGCTCAGCTGTCAAGACCCTTGAAATACCAGGCAAAAGGAATATTTCGGTGTTTCAGGAAGCTGCAGGTGATTCCACCAAATAAAGCCCATACCTGCTTCCAGGCACCCTTTACAGATGCAGATGAACTAGTTGTGCACTTGTGCATTTCTTTCAGGCAAGCAGGCACCCTGCAAGAAGGCGTGATGCTTAGGTCGAAGTCTACCAGACAGCTGCGCTGTACGGTTTGCTAAAGACGTCTTGGGGACATTCAGAAGCTGACCTAGGAATGCATCGGCTTTGTGGTTTGTAACTCACAATAATTTCTGGCTTTCTATGTGCGGTCTTTATTTGTTTTAGACTGTCCAGCTTGAGTTCATCGCTGCCGTTGCCCAAACCTTGTTTACTGTATTGGGGAGCTTGGTGTTTACTTTTCATTTTCAGACGCCAAAATGAGAGAATTTATGTGACAATCCTGTTTAGATCCCATGTAAGAGAGGGTGCAGGATTTGTTTTTCTAGCACAAAACAAACAATGAACTGTGCTGATGTCTCAGAACATATCAGTATTAGTACAAATGAAGCAAATGTTTTGTAATTCTGAAGTGTGTTGGAAACAAATATTTGAATACCATCAACACACATCAATACTGTATGCGATGACATTTGCATACATTATCATTTGTGCTCAATATAACCATATTAATGCGCAAATCTAACGGTCATTTCAATTGAAAATGTGTTGTCTGTAGCAGTGTGTTACCACACCATGCATACGCCACAGTAGGCCACTCCACTCTACTGTACGCCACTCCAGTCTACTACACTCCATTCCACTCTATCTTAATCCACTCTACCCCAATATATCCCACCCCAATCTACCCTGATCTACCCTACCCCTATCGACCACACTCTAATTTACCCCAATCTACTGCACTCCAGTCTACCCCACTCCATCCCAATCTACCCTACTACACCCCAATCTACCGAAATTCAATCTACCCACTCTGGTCTGCTTACCTTCCCCACTGTAATCTACCCCACTCCAATCTACCACAATGTACTCTACTCTACCCCACTCCAATCTTCGCAATCCACTGCAATTTGTATTACCCCAGTCTAAACCCACTCGACCCCACTCCACTCTACTCCAATCTACCTCACTCCATTCTACCACAATCTCCTCTAATCCAACCCACTCCAATCTTCCCCAATTCACTCCAATTTATTCTACCCCAGTGCAACGCCCACTCCACCCTACACCAATCTACAGCACTCCACTCTACTCCATTCTACCGCATTTCACTCTACCCCATTCTACCACAACCCCACCCCACCCCACTCCATGCCACTAACTTTTACCCATGCTGTACAGCAGCCACAATGTGTACAACTTGGCTAAAGCTCCTTGCCAAAGCCAATAGCTCTCGCATGGGTGAGATCTATTGGCTTTGCCAGTATTTGATGGTTTAGTTGCCTGCCCCTCCCTCTGTTCCACAGCACAGGAGTCTCCCCGCCTCCCACTTACATTAAAAAGTGTGGGCACGTTGTGGCCCTCAGATCCGCCTAATTCGACCGCCAGATTAGTTCATGTGATTTTATAGTAAGCCGTGGAGCACCCAGTAGTACTTTCTGGAGACTATATTGTCGCTTGACTTATACTCAGGGCCACTGCAAATATATGTTATTTTGTCGTGCAGCGTTTTGCGCATAAATACAGCTTTGCCATTTTTACCACATAATCCATCATCTGCTGCACAATCTACAGATTGTAACAAAATAAAAAGTTGTTTCCAGCTCAAAAGGACCAAAAGTTACTAAAGATGAGGCAACACGTGTTCCTGCGCTTTGGAAGGCCACCTACAGAGGCGAACTGGGCATCTTTCAGTTGCTTGTTGCTGCATTCGGGTGTTGAGGTGGTTCTAATACGGGGAAATATTTTGTGAGACAGCGTTACCGTGTGTGAAAGTGTCAAAATAATGAAGTAATAGTACAACCACGCGTGCCGCATTGCGCGACATTATTTGCCTTGTCTTGCTGCAAAAATACCTTCCCAAATAATTCCATTGTCCCTGCCTCCAGCATACACACTGCATCCAGCACTTACGCCATACCTCAGCTCCACGCCTCAGTGGTTCCTCATGCTCAGGGTGTGTTCAGCTTGCCTTGTGTGCCAGTCACAAACACTGATTTGTTCCTTTGCTGCACAGGTAGCACTGCTGAAGGGCTCTCGATTCGTCCCTTGTGAGAATTCCTGTATTTTAGTTACCAGCACTTGCATTCTGGGGCTTGTAGTCTACACTTTCTATTCCAGCAATCACAGCTGTGTTGGCTGAAAAGCGATCACTGATGAGGTATAGGTAGAATGAGGAGTAACATTAAATGAAACCATAAGTGGTATCAGGGAGAGTGGTGCAGCCTCCCTTTTCTTTAGGGGGAGCAGGAACAGTGGGGAGGGTCAGACCCCCATTTCTTCTCTGGCTCCTGAAAGGCCCACCAGCCTCAGAAACCGTGGCCGCGCGTGCCCTGCCTGACTGCGCCTGTCCCTGGGGGCGCGCGCAGAGAGTTGTGGATTAAGGTAGATTGCAGACGCGGCCTTCCTCCGCTTGGCTGAGCGCAGAGGAGCGGGGGGGGGGGGGGGCAGCCCGTGCCTGCTTCACTACGCCACTGATCCCACACCTGCCTCCGCAGGCGTCGAGGCCTCCGCCTGCATCAAGATGGCCGCCGCCTGGGCCGCCGCATGCTGACAGTAATTGGAAGGCGCGCGCTGCTGGAGCGTGACTGACGCTCCTGACGCACGCTGGGGCGGGCGTGGAAAGAGCGGCAGCCCGTGCCTGCCTCGCTGCGCCGCTGGTCCCCCACACCTGCCTCCGCAGGCGTCAAGGCCCGTGCCTGCTTCGCTGCGCCGCTGAGCCCACACCTGCCTCCGCAGGCGTCGAGGCCTCCGCCTGCATCAAGATGGCCGCCGCCTGGGCCGCCGCATGCTGACAGTAATTGGAAGGCACGCGCTGCTGGAGCGTGACAGACGCTCCTGACGCACGCTGAGGCGGGAGTGGAAAGAGCGGCAGCCCGTGCCTGCCTCGCTGAGCCGCTGGTCCCCCACACCTGCCTCCGCAGGCGTCAAGGCCCGTGCCTGCCTCGCTGCGCCGCTGATCCCACACCTGCCTCCGCAGGCGTCGAGGCCTCCGCCTGCATCAAGATGGCCGCCGCATGCTGACAGTAATTGGAAGGCGCGCGCTGCTGGAGCGTGACTGACGCTCCTGACGCACGCTGGGGCGGGCGTGGAAAGAGCGGCAGCCGCGTGCAGGAGGTGAAAGGTCAAGCAGCGGTGCATGACGGGCAATTACCAGCAAGACATGAGTCTGGCGGAGACAGGGCTAAAAATAGGCGCCTTCATTGCTTTGCAAGCAGAGGGCTGATCAGCGAGGCGCAGGGGTCACAGGTCTGTGGGGAGCAGGAGGCTGTGTGTGGTGCACTGTACTGTACTCTGCTTACAAGGAAATATGGAGGGGGACATTGTGGCCCCTGTTTCTGTCTCATTCCCCCCCAGACACCAGGGGAGGCCCTCAGGGAGCTTCCAGCAAGCAGAGCATCGGGCTCTCGTGCAACCGGCGCTCCTCAAATATGTTTTAAATTTCATTTTGTCCTCGGATTTGAGCTCCATTTCAGTAGGTGCCCTTGTGGGAGGCCTGGTGCACAGCAGTCACTTGTGCCCCAACATTCCAGAGGGGCCCAAGGCGAGCACTGAGTGCACAGCAGAGGGGCCAAGGAAGGGATGTGCATCACGCCTCCACAGGCCCATCGGGGCCGCCAACGCAGCACACAGGAAGATGGACCACTGCCCCTTAAATGCGGCTCCAGGCTCAGCTTTCCTTCTACATGGACTGGACCGGCTGAAGAGTGGAAGCGTCACGTGCGGAAAGTGCTAAATTTTGGATAAAATGAGGATTGTGGGTAGGCCCTCCCTATCACTGTCCTTATCGGGGAGGGTACAAGAAAGCAGAATGGTGCAGGCTGCTACGAGCAACATTTATTTGCTGTGCAGGCTGCGTCACAAAAGTGTTGAAATCAATGACCCTGGCAATTTAGGATTTCGTTGGGCAGGGAGGAGGCCGAGTTATTGTACATCGAGACCACATGCAGCCACCAGGACTAGCGGCTTGAAGCCTCCAGGCATGGACTCGTAGCACTTGCTGCACCACGAGTCCCAGCTGCCGCACCTGCCCCAAGACTCTAGGCATCCTGTCTCGAGGGCGGATGTGGACAGGCTCCCTGGCTGTAACTACCTGCACTGTAGGAGTAGCGAGTCTGAAGCATCTCTGGTCTCCACGGTCTGTGCTATGCTGGCCTCCACGGTCTGTGCTAGGCTGGCCTCCACGGTCTGTGCTATGCTGGCCTCCACGGTCTGTGCTATGCTGGCCTCCACGGTCTGTGCTATGCTGGCCTCCACGGTTTGTGCTATGCTGGGCTCCACGGTCTGTGCTATCCTGGCCTCCACAGTCTGTGCTAGGCTGGCCTCCACGGTCTGTGCTATCCTGGCCTCCACGGTCTGTGCTAGGCTGGCCTCCACGGTCTGTGCTATGCTGGGCTCCACGGTCTGTGCTATCCTGGCCTGCACGGTCTGTGCTAGGCTGGCCTCCACGGTCTGTGCTATGCTGGGCTCCACGGTCTGTGCTATGCTGGCCTCCACTGTCCTTGCTATCCTGGCCTCAACGGTCTGTGCTAGGCTGGCCTCCACGGTCTGTGCTATGCTGGCCTCCACGGTCTGTGCTATGCTGGCCTCCACGGTCTGTGCTATGCTGGCCTCCACGGTTTGTGCTATGCTGGGCTCCACAGTCTGTGCTATCCTGGCCTCCACGGTCTGTGCTAGGCTGGCCTCCACGGTCTGTGCTATCCTGGCCTCCACGGTCTGTGCTAGGCTGGCCTCCACGGTCTGTGCTATGCTGGGCTCCACGGTCTGTGCTATCCTGGCCTGCACGGTCTGTGCTAGGCTGGCCTCCACGGTCTGTGCTATGCTGGGCTCCACGGTCTGTGCTAGGCTGGCCTCCACTGTCTGTGCTATGCTAGCCTCCACGGTCTGTGCTAGGCTGGCCTCCACGGTTTGTGCTATGCTGGGCTCCACGGTCTGTGCTATCCTGGCCTCCACGGTCTGTGCTAGGCTGGCCTCCACGGTCTGTGCTATGCTGGG
Source organism: Lissotriton helveticus (assembly GCF_964261635.1). NCBI lineage: Eukaryota > Metazoa > Chordata > Amphibia > Caudata > Salamandridae > Lissotriton > Lissotriton helveticus. The sequence continues at coordinate 34,914,809 of NC_136059.1, read as the reverse complement.
CTCCACGGTCTGTGCTATGCTGGCCTCCACGGTCTGTGCTAGGCTGGCCTCCACGGTCTGTGCTATGCTTGCCTCCCCGGTCTGTGCTATGCTTGCCTCCACGGACTGTGCTATACTGGCCTCCACGGTCTGTGCTATGCTGGCCTCTACGGTCTGTGCTATGCTGGCCTCCACGGTCAGTGCTATGCTGGCCTCCACGGTCAGTGCTATGCTGGCCTCCACGGTCACTCCTATCCCGGACTCCACAGGCCCTGCTGCCCTGGCCTCCACGGTCAGTGCTATGCTGGCCTCCACGGTCTGTGCTATGCTGGCCTCCAAGGTCAGTGTTATGCTGGCCTCCACTGTCTGTGCTATGCTAGCCTCCACAGTCTGTGCTACCATAGACTCCACGATCTGTGCTATGCTGGCCTTCACAGTCTGTGCTACCCTGGACTCCATAGTATGTGCTATGCTGGCCTCCACGGTCTGTGCCATGCTGGCCTACACGGTCTGTGGTGTGCTGGCCTCCACGGTCTGTGCTATGCTGGCCTCCAAGGTCAGTGCTATGCTGGCCTTCACTGTCTGTGCTATGCTAGCCTCCACAGTCTGTGCTACCATAGACTCCACGGTCTGTGCTATGCTGGCCTTCACAGTCTGTGCTACCCTGGACTCCATGGTATGTGCTATGCTGGCCTCCACGGTCTGTGCTATGCTGGCCTTCACGGTCTGTGCTATGCTGGCCTCCACGGTCTGTGGTGTGCTGGCCTCCACGGTCTGTGCTATGCTGGCCTCCACGGTCACTCCTATCCCGGACTCCACAGGCCCTGCTATCCTGGCCTCCACGGTCAGTGCTATGCTGGCCTCCACGGTCTGTGCTATGCTGGCCTCCAAGGTCAGTGCTATGCTGGCCTCCACTGTCTGTGCTATGCTAGCCTCCACAGTCTGTGCTATCCTGGACTCCACGGTCTGTGCTATGCTGGCCTTCACGGTCTGTGCTATCCCGGATTTCACAGTCCCTGCTATCCGTGACTCCATGGTATGTGCTATGCTGGCCTCCACGGTCTGTGCTATGCTGGCCTCCACGGTCTGTGCTATGCTGGCCTCCACGGTCAGTGCTATGCTGGCCTCCATGGTCACTCCTATCCCGGACTCCACAGGCCCTGCTATCCTGGCCTCCACGGTCAGTGCTATGCTGGCCTCCACGGTCTGTGCTATGCTGGCCTCCAAGGTCAATGCTATGCTGGCCTCCAAGGTCAGTGCTATGCTGGCCTCCACTGTCTGTGCTATGCTGGCCTCCACAGTCTGTGCTACCATAGACTCCACGGTCTGTGCTATGCTGGCCTTCACAGTCTGTGCTACCCTGGACTCCATGGTATGTGCTATGCTGGCCTCCAAGGTCTGTGCTATGCTGGCCTTCACGGTCTGTGCTATGCTGGCCTCCACGGTCTGTGGTGTGCTGGCCTCCACGGTCTGTGCTATGCTGGCCTCCACGGTCACTCCTATCCCGGACTCCACAGGCCCTGCTATCCTGGCCTCCACGATCAGTGCTATGCTGGCCTCCACAGTCTGTGCTATGCTCGCCTCCAAGGTCAGTGCTATGCTGGCCTCCACTGTCTGTGCTATCCTGGACTCCACGGTCTGTGCTATGCTGGCATTCACGGTCTGTGCTATCCCGGACTCCACAGTCCCTGCTATCCTTGACTCCATGGTATGTGCTATGCTGGCCTCTACGGTCTGTGCTATGCTGGCCTCCACGGTCTGTGCTATGCTGGCCTCCAAGGTCAGTGCTATGCTGGCCTCCACGGTCTGTGCTATGCTGGCCTCCAAGGTCAGTGCTATGCTGGCCTCCACTGTCTGTGCTATGCTAGCCTCCACAGTCTGTGCTATCCTGGACTCCACGGTCTGTGCTATGCTGGCATTCACGGTCTGTGCTATCCCGGACTCCACAGTCCCTGCTATCCTTGACTCCATGGTATGTGCTATGCTGGCCTCTACGGTCTGTGCTATGCTGGCCTCCACGGTCTGTGGTGTGCTGGCCTCCACGGTCTGTGCTATGCTGGCCTCCACGGTCACTCCTATCCCGGACTCCACAGGCCCTGCTATCCTGGCCTCCACGATCAGTGCTATGCTGGCCTCCACAGTCTGTGCTATGCTCGCCTCCAAGGTCAGTGCTATGCTAGCCTCCACAGTCTGTGCTATCCTGGACTCCATGGTCTGTGCTATGCTGGCCTCCAAGTTCAGTGCTATGTTGGCCTCCATGGTCTGTGCTATGCTGGCCTCCACGGTCTGTGCTATGCTGGCCTCCACGGTCTGTGCTATGCTGGCCTCCACAGTCTGTGCTATGCTGGCCTCCACGGTCTGTGCTACCCTGGACTCCACGGTCTGTGCTATGCTGGCCTTCACGGTCTGTGCTATCCCGGACTCCACAGTCTCTGCTATCCTGGACTCCATGGTATGTGCTATACTGGCCTCCAGGGTCTGTGCTATGCTGGACTTCACGGTCTGTGCTATGCTGGCCTCCACAGTCTGTGGTGTGCTGGCCTCCAAGTTCAGTGCTATGCTGGCCTCCACGGTCTGTGCTATGCTGCTCTCCACGGTCAGTGCTATGCTGGCCTCCACGGTCTGTGCTATGCTGGCCTTCACGGTCTGTGCTATGCTGGCTTCCACAGTCTGTGGTGTGCTGGCCTCCACGGTCTGTGCTATGCTGGCCTCCAAGGTCAGTGCTATGCTGGCCTCCACGGTCTGTGCTATGCTGGCCTCCACGGTCTGTGCTATGCTGGCCTCCACGGTCAATGCTATGCTGGCCTCCACTGTCCTTGCTATGCTAGCCTCCACAGTCTGTGCTATCCTGGACTCCATGGTCTGTGCTATGCTGGCCTCCAAGGTCAGTGCTATGCTGGCCTCCACGGTCAGTGCTTAGCTGGCCTCCAAGGTCAGTGCTATGCTGGCCTCTACGGTCTGTGCTACTCTGGACTCCACAGTCTGTGCTATGCTGGCCTTCACGGTCTGTGCTATCCTGGACTCCATGGTATGTGCTATGCTGGCCTCCACGGTCTGTGCTATGCTGGCCTCCATGGTTTGTGCTATGCTGGTCTTCACGGTCTGTGCTATGCTGGCCTCCATTGTCTGTGCTATGCTGGCTTCCACAGTCTGTGGTGTGCTGGCCTCCACGGTCTGTGCTAAGCTGGCCTCCAAGGTCAGTGCTATGCTGGCCTCCACTGTCTGTGCTATGCTGGCCTCCACGGTCTGTGCTATGCTGGCCTCCACGGTCAATGCTATGCTGGCCTCCACTGTCCTTGCTATGCTAGCCTCCACAGTCTGTGCTATCCTGGACTCCATGGTCTGTGCTATGCTGGCCTTCAAGGTCAGTGCTATGCTGGCCTCCACGGTCAGTGCTTAGCTGGCCTCCAAGGTCAGTGCTATGCTGGCCTCTACGGTCTGTGCTACTCTGGACTCCACAGTCTGTGCTATGCTGGCCTTCACGGTCTGTGCTATCCTGGACTCCATGGTATGTGCTATGCTGGCCTCCACGGTCTGTGCTATGCTGGCCCCCACGGTCTGTGCTATGCTGGCCCCCACTGTCTGTGCTATGCTGGCCTCCATGGTCTGTGCTATGCTGGCCTCCACGGTCTGTGCTACCATAGACTCCACGGTCGGTGCTATGCTGGCCTTCACAGTCTGTGCTACCCTGGACTCCATGGTATGTGCTATGCTGGCCTCCACGGTCTGTGCTATGCTGGCCCCCACGGTCTGTGCTATGCTGGCCTCCACTGTCTGTGCTATGCTGGCCTCCACGGTCTGTGCTATGCTGGCCTCCATGGTCTGTGCTATGCTGGCCTCCACGGTCTGTGCTACCATAGACTCCACGGTCGGTGCTATGCTGGCCTTCACAGTCTGTGCTACCCTGGACTCCATGGTATGTGCTATGCTGGCCTCCACGGTCTGTGCTATGCTGGCCTCCATGGTTTGTGCTATGCTGGCCTTCACGGTCTGTGCTATGCTGGCCTCCATTGTCTGTGCTCTGCTGGCCTTGACGGTCTGTGCTATCCTGGCCTCCACAGTCTGTGCTACCCTGGACTCCACGGTCTGTGCTATGCTGGCCTTCACGGTCTATGCTACCCTGGACTCCATGGTATGTGCTATGCTGGCCTCCACGGTCTGTGCTATGCTGGCCTCCACAGTCTGTGCTATGCTGGCCTTCACGGTCTGTGCTATGCTGGCCTCCACGGTCTGTGCTATGCTGGCCTTCACGGTCTGTGCTATGCTGGCCCCCATGGTCTGTGCTATGCTGGCCTCCACGGTCTGTGCTATGCTGGCCTCCAAGGTCAATGCTATGCTGGCCTCCACTGTCCTTGCGATGCTGGCCTCCACGGTCAGAGCTATGCTGGCCTCCACGGTCTGTGCTATGCTGGCCTCCAAGGTCTGTGCTATGCTGGCCTCCACGGTCTGTGCTATGCTGGCCTCCACGGTCTGTGCTATCCTGGCCTCCACGGTGTGTGCTATGCTGGCCTCCACGGTCTGTGCTATGCTGACCTCCACAGTCTGTGCTATGCAGGCCTCCACGGTCTGTGCTACCCTGGACTCCATGGTCTGTGCTATGCTGGCCTTCACGGTCTGTGCTATCCCGGACTCCACAGTCTCTGCTATCCTGGACTCCATGGTATGTGCTATGCTCCATTGCTGCTACTCCTGAGGCAAAATATCCGGGAGGTGTTTGTTTTTCGTTTTTAAACCTGCTCTATGCACTACATTGCTTTTAAAATACTTGCCTGATTTGCACAATCCCTCAGCTGAACACTAGCTGCTGGGACTTAGAACCCACTCGTTTCTTGGCGCCATCCACCGCCGAAGGGAGACGACAGCCACGCCCACCTCTTGTTGGCCACACCCCCTCCTACGCTACCCGTCACGACTATAAACTATGTGTCAATATCGGAAGCGCAGCGGACGAGCGCAGCGGGCACGCCGTTTGCGCGCCGAAGGCGCGCTTAAGGCGAGCTCGTCTGCGCTCGTCCGCGCCGAGGACGCGCCTAGCGCCACAAACCCTGCCCGGCATAGCCCATCATTTTGCGGCTATACACGGGCTGCCTTGATCGACCTTCGAGGGTATGCTCTGGAAGGTAAGCTTACCTTCGAAGAGACTGCCTTCCCACTAACTGATTTCACACACAAGGACCTAATAGTGGGAGGCTTCTTGAATGTAAGATCCTTACCAAAACATGCCACCGAAATCAATCTCCTTATTGAGTCACACCATCTAGATGTACTTTTTTTAACTGAGACCTGGACACATGCAAACTGTGAGACTGACCTCGCAGCCGCTTGTCCGTTAAACTTTAACATTCTCCATCTTCCTAGACCCAAAGGCCGCGGTGGCGGAGTCGGTGTCATCTTCAAAGCCTCGTGGCAAACGAACACCTTAGATATAGACCCGACACCCGGCATCGAGCTCTTTGGTCTGTCTATAAACTGCCACCAAGGAGATACCTTTACGGTAATCATCTGTTACCGCCCACCCGGGGCATTCTCCCTTTCGCAACAGCAAGCCCTTCTTACGACTATCTCCAAGATGGCAACTTCTCACAGTAAACTAGTACTTCTAGGAGATTTCAACCTTTGGCCAAATGGCAGCCTAGACACAGGTCTAGACAACCTTCGGCTGTCCTGCGACAGTGTGGGCCTCCAACAACTGATAAAGGACCCCACTCACTCCGCAGGCAACCGACTCGACCTTATCTTCTCGAGCCCTGGTCTAACCCAAGTAGGCGACATCCTGCCTATGAGTTGGACTGACCACTCGCTCATTAAACTTTACATTAATAATGCCACAACAAGTAAAGCCAAATCCCTCCCGTCCCCGCAATTTTCGTACCGAAACTGGAAAGCGTTAGAAAAACTCAGCACCTCCTCCAGAATCTTCGAGGTGGAGGACAGTTTCGCCAGTATCAATTCGGTGGAAGATAACTACAGAGCTTTCAGCTCGAGAATCACCTCCCTTGCGGACTCTGCTGCCCCTCTCAAACTCTGTAAACCGAAAGGTAGAGCTCCGGCTCCCTGGTATAACGACTCCTTGAAAACCCTCAAGTCAGCCTGCAAACAAGCTGAAAGAAAGTGGAGACACGGATACTGCAACAATAACAAAATTCTCTGGAAGAAAGCACTCCGTGACTACAAGTCCGCTATTACAGAGAGTAAAGCGAACTATTACTGCTCCACCATTACTAATGCGGCCAACAGTCCAAAAAGAATATTTCAGATTCTGGACAATATCTTACACCCTGACTGTGTCAAAAACCCCATCCCTCCTTCTCAGTCTCTTTGTGACAACCTCGCTCAGTTTTTTACTGACAAAATTGAGACTATCATTAATAATCTGGCATCATCCCCGTCATCCACCCCCCCCACCTTTCCCGAAATCAACCCCACTATTCCCGAATCTCTGAGGGAGGCATGTCCTCCCACGAATAAACTACTGGTTTTCCCGCGTATCTCTCAAACAGAATTTGAAATAGTTGCACAAGGTATCACTTCTGGTTCCCCCCTTGACCCTCTGCCGCCGAAAATATGGAAATCTTGTGGGTGCGAACTGTTTCACACTCTCCAGATGATCTGTAACCAATCCCTGAGCTGTGGCGTTGTTCCCCGCTCCTGGAAGCAAGCGCTTATAACCCCGCTGCTAAAGAAACCTACGTTAAACCCAGATTGTCTGTCTAATTTCCGCCCCATATCACTCCTGCCTTTTCCGGTGAAGGTGCTCGAACGCTGGGTCAGTAAATGCCTCTCAACCCATCTCGAGCAGCACCATTTTTTGGACGAATTCCAATTTGGGTTTCGCCCAGCCCATGGCACTGAAACCGCGGTGCTCACGGCCATGGAGGAGCTTCGAATGCGCGCTGATAGGGGCCAAGCCGTGGCCCTGATTTTACTTGACTTATCTGCCGCATTCGATACTGTCAATCACAGGATCCTGCTCGAGCGGCTGAGAGAGGCAGGGATCGACGGCACGGCCCTGATTTGGTTTCACTCTTACCTCAGTGACAGAAAACAGGCTGTTTCCCTCCCCCCTTTCCAATCGGTCTTCTCCCCGGTCCCACATGGTGTCCCCCAGGGTTCCTCTATCAGTCCGATTCTTTTTAATGTATACTTAAAACCTTTGGTCACGTTAATTAAGTCACATAACATGACCACAGTAAACTACGCGGACGATACCCAGCTCCTCCTCTCGTGGGAAGGCGAAGACTCCATCTCCCTGCCAGCCTTCCATGATTGTTTACGAGACACGGCAAGCTGGTTGCACCGGAACTCACTTCAGTTCAACTCCGCGAAAACCGAGGTGATGTACTGCCCTGCGAGTCGTATACCCCGCCCTCTGCCCGATGAGTTTTGGCCCCTGGAGAACTCCAACAACCCTCCACCAGTCACCACAGTTCGTAACCTGGGCGTCATGCTAAACCATCAACTGAGCATGGAAACTCAGGTCTCTAGAACAGTCGCCACTTGCTCTGGTCTTATGCGCTCACTGCGCAAAGTTTTGCCTCTACTCCCTTCCTCCGCCAGAGCCCTAGTAGTCAGGTGTACTATCCTTAGTCGCCTTGACTACTGCAATGCCCTGCTGCTCGAATCTCCTGCGACACTACTGGACAGACTCCAACGAGTCCAGTCGGCAGCAGCCAAATTGGCTCTCGGATGGACCAGGAGATCCTCGGCCACGGCCGCACTGGCCGAGTTGCATTGGCTGCCTTTGAGGCAACGTATTGCCTTCAAGGCCCTCTGCTTGGTCTTCAAAGCACTACATGGAATAGGACCCAGACCTCTTCAACGTCTGTTCACTTGGTATACCCCCACCAGAACACTTAGGTCCACAACTGCCTGCCTTGTGAGAGTGCCCAGATGTAAGAAGGCCAGGATGGGAGGTAGATCATTTAGAGTAGCTGCAGCCAAGCTATGGAACAGCCTGCCTGCCGACATTCGCCATATCCCCAATCTCCTCTCTTTCATAAGGATGCATTAAAAAAATTCCGGAAAGCCATTAGGAATAATAAAAAGCGCTTCTATGCGGACTCGATTAGGCAGGCAGAACAATCCAGCAAACAAGTGTTCAAAGTTGTACAGTCCTTCCTCAAACCTCAATGTATTGAAAGAGAGGTGACCCCCACACCATTACTCTGTGAGCAAATTTCAGAATACTTCGATCACAAAATCAAGAAAGTATATGATTCCTTTGGTCCAGTAATAAATACTGAGAAACAGGACACAGCGTACAATAGCGAGTCTGAAGAAATCCTCACCCAGTTCGCGCATGTCCCCTTGAACGAGGTGAGGCAAGAGCTCAACCGTTGCAAATCCGGTTCACCTGATGACCCCTGTCCAGCTAAACTTTGGAGCACCATTGCGGACTCTGTAGCGCCCACACTCCAAAGTATCTGGAATTCTTCCATTACGTCAGGAATATTCCCTGACATCTGGAAGCATGCCACGCTCCTCCCCCTAAAGAAAAAACCAAATGGGGATCCAGATGATCTGACGAACCTCCGCCCTATATCCCTTCTAGCCGCACCGGGAAAAATGCTGGAAAAAGTGATACAACGCCAATTGAGTAAATTTGTGGAAGCCAGCAACATTCTCCATGAAACTCAATCTGGTTTCCGGCCCGGTTTCAGTACTGAAACAGCGCTCCTAGAGGTAGCCGAGTTAGTGAGGTGGTCGCTAGATGCAGGTAGTTCAGCTATGCTGGTACTCCTGGATCTATCGGCCGCCTTCGACACGGTGGACCACGCCAGATTACTCAGTCGGCTGGCAGAGATAGGCATTCAAGACCACGCGCTGAGCTGGATTAACTCCTATCTATCTCAGAGAACGCAGAAGGTGGCACTCGGGACGATCTCTTCCACACCTAAAATCCTCAACTGTGGAGTCCCGCAGGGCTCGGCCCTCAGCCCTCTCTTATTCAATATCTACCTGGCCCCCCTCTTTACGCTTATTGCCAACTGGGGTGTTAAGGCAATTTCATATGCCGACGACACCCAGTTGGTATTTCCGTACACGGAAATGACACAGGAATCCTTTGCAAATTTTAAAGGCTGTCTCCAGGACATTGCACACTGGATGAATACCAACAAACTAAAATTAAACGCCAATAAAACCGAAGTTATTTTCTTCGGTAAAGGCCCTGTCCCCGCCCCTGAGCTATGGTGGCCGGTGGAAATGGGTCCCTCACCCTTCCCAGTCACTCGGCAAAAAACCTTGGAGTGAGATGGGATGATAAGATGTCTTTCTCTTCCCATATCCAACAAGTGGCCGGCTGCTGCCTAAGTAAATTAAGAAACCTTCGAAAATTCCTTAGACTTCTACCCGAGAGCTGCAGAAAAATGGTAGTCCATGCAACTGTTACCTCACGGCTGGACTACGCCAATGGTCTCTATCTGGGCCTCCCACAATTCTTAATCCATAAACTGCAGGTAGTGCAAAATGCGGCTGCGAGGCTGCTACTGCGAATTCCTTTCAAACAGTCAGTCTCTCCGCATCTTCGAACCCTGCATTGGCTCCCTGTCGCCAACCGGATAAAATTCAAAGCCCTGACACTCGCGTTTAGATCTTTGCACGGCTCCTGTCCACTCTACCTAAAAAAACGCCTTTCAAGGTATACCCAAAACGTATCCTGCTGGCTGTCCCACGAGCAAAAAAGGCACGCCTTGGTGGTCGCACCTTCTCAGCAAATGTTTCTGCGCTGTGGAACTCCCTACCTCAAGCAATCCAGCAGGCTCCATCTGAACCTTGCTTTAAAAAGCTGCTAAAGACTTGGCTTTTTTGCCAGCCTCGATAGGTCTCCCACTCCTGCCCCGGGACCTCTGTGGTACGTTTTAGCGCCGGGACACCTCCTCGTGAGGTAGCTGTTCGCGCTCTAGAAAACTCAGTATTCAGGAAACGTATAAAAACATGGCTCTTTCCTCTACCCCTATAAAAGAATCGGCCAGCCTTAGTTCACCCTCATCAATAAACCACAAGAGTAGCTACTAGCGCCAGGATACCTGCCAGGTGACAGCCGCGCTTTATAAATATTTTAAATAAAATAATAAATAAATGCTGGCCTCCACGGTCTGTGCTATGCTGGACTTCACGGTCTGTGCTATGCTGGCCTCCACAGTCTGTGGTGTGCTGGCCTCCAAGGTCAGTGCTATGCTGGCCTCCACGGTCTGTGCTATGCTGCTCTCCACGGTCTGTGCTATGCTGCTCTCCACGGTCAGTGCTATGCTGGCCTCCACGGTCTGTGCTATGCTGGCCTTCACGGTCTGTGCTATGCTGGCTTCCACAGTCTGTGGTGTGCTGGCCTCCACGGTCTGTGCTATGCTGGCCTCCAAGTGTGGTAAATAAATAAATAATACCCTATTTTTGACTAGACATATATCATAACAGATAGCTCAATAAATAAGAGTCAAGATTCGAGGTAGTAGGAGTTTTGCAGGTTTAATACAGCATAAGGACAGGAACAGGACAACCTGCATAGGAATAGGATGACAGGGTGACAGGGCCCAGCAGCTGCTGGGGCTGGATCTGGGATGAGCGCGCTGGCTTTTAATAACAATACATGAGCATATATACATAACGCAAACACATAGCATTACATTGCAGTAGGCGTAGCAGTGGGTGGAGCAGTAGGTGTGACGCGTAGCAGTCGCGAAAGATAAGGGCGAAAGTAGGTGTAACTGGGCGTATACATAGACATGTGGTGCAGACGTAACAGGATATGTCATGAATGGGGCGGAAACCATGGAGGGGGCTACCTGAGGAGCCGGGACCTCTAACCTAATGGTGCGCGCAAACTGGCAATGACGTATCACTAGGAGAAGCTGGGGGCTATGAACTCTGTGCTAGGAGCAGAGACTGAAGTCTGGAGAGTCGGAGCGACATGTACCTAAACCCTATCTGGTATCTGATGTTTAGAGAACATGTTGATATGAACTAGAAGTTAGGAGGGGAAAGGCTAACTTGATTCTAAGACTGGACCATGCATTATTCTACATGTAGAGCGTGATGAAGAATATTAAATGACCATTAAATGCAGTATTTCTCTAACATGGAGCCCTGAAGGCTAGACAATGACGGAAACTATTGATGCAGTTCAGTAGCTTAGGAATGCAGAGAAGGAGGACTGAACTGATAACTGGAATCATAACATATTCTTGGCAGACTCAGAGACTGAGCCAGGCTGGGCCGGGCACTGCGAGGCAGGAAGTAAGTGAAGGGTCGAGGATACAGGTGGGGGCTGTATCCCTCCTCAGCGAGGCTTCAGGAGACAGGAGCTGAATCTGGTGTCCGGGCCCTTTTGAGGCCTAAAAACGGGGACTTTATAATGGAATAACGTGCACACTGAGAAACGTGGCAACGTGGCTTTACATAGGCCTGATATTCGTAGTATTCACGAGGACTAGAAACTGGCATACTAGAGATGGACACAACTGTAATTGTGTCTTTAATCAAACGTGGGGAATAACATATGCATATTTATCATGCACACATAACATATGATGGATGACACGTAGGGACACAGAACATGGCAAAATTTACTTTTCCACATTCCCTCCTTGTCACTACGTTTCCATCAGGAAACATCAATATTCATGATACCATCTATCATTTCATACAGTATCATTTGCTCATCTCGAATTCTCTTGGAACGGGATTTAGAACGGGGCTTGGGACTAGGAATACAAGAGGTAGCACAAATGCCGCAAATCGCAGGGCCACATTGTATACAGAGGCAGCAACTGAATATGATCGCTACTGCAATACCTAGAAAGGACAATATTTTCCATCCCCAGGCGGAAATTATATTCCTGAACCAACCGGACCATGTCCAGGTGCCTGGATCTTGGTGTATCAGATGGGCAATTTTATGGAGTCTGGTTATAGCTGAATAAACAGACGGCGCGTTATTTGGAATGAAAATGCAGCAACTAGATCCGATGACTCTACAAGCCCCGCCCCTATCGGCCAGTATGACGTCAAGGACGAGACGATTCTGTAAAACGACAAATCTCATAGCAGATTGCTCTTCAGTTAGGTTACCTAGAGCAGAGGCAGTCTCATTTACTACAGCTTCAAGGGTTCTGGTTAATCTACGGATTAACTTACTATTCTGGACAGGGCCTATAAAGAAGAAGAAACCTTTATTGAAATCGGTATATTGTTCTAGAGTAGTTTCAGTATAATCGACAATTGGGGACTCCCTTCTATGTCTAATGTGTACTAGATGTGTATTTCTATGATAATCAGGTGGGGCTAGGAAAACTGGTGGCAGTAGGAAGGCAATGTAACAGGTTCCCTCCCAATCGAGGGGCAGACGAACATATGCGGTTTGACCACAAATAAAATATGAATGACGTGAAGCTTTGAAAATAGATTTCCCACTGTCACTATACTTGACAATAGTAGTACAATCACTATGTCCTACATGTACGGAACCATTATTTCGGACACATAATTCGCCTTTGACTGGTAGTACTGAAATAGCAGGTAAGTCTGGAGTAGTAACAGACTGAACATTCAGGACCATAAAATTCGACGAATAATTACCTAAATTATACACTTCATTTTCTAGATCTAAACCTGTTCGGTGAGGGAGACCTTGCTTGTCTGGGAAACATGTACTGTTAAGAAAAGACATATCTGTTGAGGATGACGTTAACGTGGACCATGCTCCACACGAACCATTATGTGAAAAAGGATAAGGAAAGAGTGGCAGAACTCCCTTCGGGGTCTGGAAAGGGGGGAGTCGACCACATACCCAACAATTAGTGGCATTGCTGGTCTGGTGTGAGTAATGTAACATGCGGATAAAGGAGTTATTACGCATAGCGAGGCGGTAGGACAGTTCGTGAGGGGGCAGATCACTAAACGTGTGCTCTGCTGTAGCATTAGCAGACTTATTTACATGTGAAACTGGGAAATACAGGAAAAATGCATAACTGGTGCAGGAAATCATAAGGCTGGAAAACAATATAAAACATAGAAAAATGATACATCGGATTGAGTTTTGACTAACTCTCTCACTATGGGGGTCTATTTTATACATGTCAGAAACAGTCTAACCGTTTCACCTAGGGGAGGACTTAGACAATCAAACTGACTGACTTATTTTACTAGACCGTAGTTTCTGTTTATACTCCTGCTGCGGAGTTTTCTCTAACAGGGGAGGGGTTGTAACAATGTCATTTGCGGGACAGTCCTTGAGAACAATATTCTGGCAATCCTTCAAATCCTGGGAAATGTTCTTTAAGGCGGGTTTCAGTCCATTAAAAAGTTTAATATGAGAAAGGTGTACCCAGCCTTTGCGTCCTTCCAACTTCACGGCTGTACGGGTAGTGAGGAGGACCTGTCGGGGCTCTTTCCATCGAGGCTCCAGCGGACTTGATCTGTCAAAGTTGCGGACCATCACCATGGATCCTGGAACGATTTCATGCGGTGCCACCTCGGTATTGTCTGGAAATGCGGCAGCAACCTGTGAACGACATGAGTTGAGGGCAGACATCAAGGAAGCTAGGTAATCTGTCAGCATATTACTTGAAACATCGGTAATACTTCGGGGTCTAGGAGTACCCCACATATTTGGGGGGCGGCCGAAAACGACCTCATACGGGGACAGACCTGATCTGGAATGTGCGACCATGCGCATATAAAATAAAGCGACTGGCAGAGCTACTAGCCAGTCCACACCTTTTTCTTTACACACTTTTGCAATACGGATTTTCAGAGTCTGGTTATGTCTCTCAACGAGACCGGCTGCTTCAGGATGGCGTACACAATGGAACTTCCACTGGTACCCTAACAAAAGGGAAACATGCTTCATGAGTTCAGATGAGAATGGCTGGCCGTTATCAGAATATACGACTCTAGGGAGTCCATAACGGGGGAAGAACTCACGAACCAACTGCTTGGCAGTGGTCGCGGCTGTGTAATCTGGGACTGGATATGCTTCTGTCCACCTGGACAAAGCGCATACAACTACAAGGACATACTTGAAACCTCGACATCGCTCCATCTGAATATAATCCATCTGGAGGACTTCAAAAGGGTGGTCAGGGGGCTGGAAACCACCTTGTTCCACCGGGACACTTTTACCTGGATTAAACTGACAACATATCATACAAGTACGGACTTTCTGCTTAGCTGCAGCTCGTAAATGCTTGTTGAACCAAATGTTCTGGATACTGTCTAACATAGCTTTTTCTCCTAAATGTGCTGGACTATGTGCGGTATTGATAATGACTTGAACCATAGAGTCGGGGAGAAACCATGTGGCTCTACCCTTCGTTAACCATCCTTGATCTGTCTGGACCCCTCCTTGTTCGGACCATTTCTTGATTTCATCGGGAGTAGCATGTAACTGGATATCTATGACATCTTGAGTAGGGTCCTTAACTGTCATGCATGTAGTCGGATCTGGAGTATGTGTCATGTTAACTGGAATGTCTGGAGTCTGTGCTGTAAGCTTGGCTGTGCGATCTGCTAGATCATTACCCTGGGAAATAATGTCAGTGACCTTCGTATGTGCTTTGCACTTCATGATAGCGATAGATGTCGGTAAATGTATGGCATCTAACAGAGCTTGAATAAGGAGACCATGCTGAATCTTGATTCCATGAGAAGTCATGAAACCTCTCTCCTGCCAGAGCACTCCGAAGTCGTGTACAACTCCAAATGCGTAGCGTGAATCTGTGTAAACATTAACTTTCAGGTTCTTGGCGTGTATGCAGGCTTGTGTCAGAGCAACTAGCTCTGCTGCTTGAGCGGACAGAGTATCAATACGGTGTGTCTCAATAACTTTAGTGTCAGTAGTCACTGCATACGCGGCTACTAGTTCTCCTGTACTAGTTCTCATACATGAACCATCCACATAAAGTGTCAGGTCGGGGTCTGGTAACGGAGTATCTGTCAGATCTTGTCTTGGCTTTGTCGTAATGTTAACTACTTCCACACAGTCATGTGGGTCAGGATTCGAAGTAACTGATGGTAACAGTGTAGCAGGATTTAAAATGTTGCAGCGTCTGATTTCTATGTGTGGCTGGAACAGTGTCAATTCATAACCTGTTAAACGTGCAATTGTCAAGTGCTGAGTCTGTGTTCGGTTCAGAAGAACTTCCACGGAGTGTGGGACTTGTACTGTCAAGGTATGTCCTAAGACTATGGAATCACTTTGTCTGATAGCTAGGGCTGTGGCTGCAACTGACTTGAGGCACGCAGGCAGCGCCTGGGCGACTGGATCTAATGTGCTCGAAAAATAAGCACATGGCTTGTTTTGTCCTGCTTGATCTTGTGTGAGAACAGATAATGCTGTACCTTCGCGTTCTGTGACGAAAAGTGTAAAAGGCTTACTGTAGTTCGGTGTCGCTAGAACTGGAGCTTGGCATAAAGCTTTCTTTAACTCGTTGTAACTAAGTGTATGTTCAGATGTCCAAGGGAGAACAGTCGATACGGCTGCCTCCTGTGTCGTTAACTGTATCAGTGGCTTGGCTAGAAATGCATACTGAGGAATCCATTGTCTACAATAAGAAGTAAGGCCGATAAAGGCACGTACCTCCTTCTGGGTCTTGGGCTGAGGAAGACTCGCTATTAACTGGATACGGTCTGGTGTCAACTGCCTACCCCTCTTGGACAGTAAGTGTCCTAAGTATACCACTTGCTGGACACAGAATTGAAGCTTCGAAGGGGACACCTTGTGCCCCATCTCGGCTAGGAAATACAAGACTGTAAGGGATGCTTGCTCGCAAGCACGTTCAGAACGGGCTGTGATCAGTAGATCATCGACATACTGGAGCAGGGCAGTGTCAGTTGGCATGTGAATGTTGTCTAGTTGTCTCTTAAGTGCTTGACTATAAATACTAGGACTTTCTGTGAAACCTTGAGGAGCGCGTGTGAACATATAGCTCCTTCCATTTAAACAGAATCCGAAAAGAAACTGGCTGTCTGGATGAATTGGAACACTAAAAAATGCGTTCTTGAGGTCTATGACAGTGAAGAACGTGGCTTCGGAATCAATGGCTGTCAATAGGGAAGAGATGTCTGGGACAACTGGGTACTGCGGAATAATACATTTATTAAGCTCTCGTAGGTCGATCACTAATCGATATACTGGGGGTGCATTTGGATCAGTACGTTTCATGACTGGAATGATCGGAGAATTGCATACGTTGGAGTCAGTTTCTACAACCACTCCTTGATCGATGAGCTCGTCAATAATTTTGGATAAGGCTGCTACAGCCTCGGGTGGCAATCTGTACTGTCTGATTCGTGGTAACACTACACCTGGTTTGAGAGTCACACGATAGGGTGTGATTTGCATATAACCTACATCAGTTGGACCTTGCGCCCATAAATGCTGTGGAACATTAGACAGTCTTGAATCAAAATCTCGTAATACATAGTGACCCTTAAAGTCACGTAGGAACAATCGTATTCCCTCTGGGGAACAGCATATAACTGCACCTAACTCTTTCAGTGTCTTAATGCCTAATAGGTTTTCTGGACATGACTTAGTAAGTAACAGATCAGTAGTGCGGGACAATGGACCTACTTCTAGAGTAACTGGCTTTGAAATCTCATTTACGATAGGTTTTCCTGAAAATCCAAGGGAAACATTTCTTGAGCCTGAGAGCGGAGCCCCTGGAACTTCGGCGTGACTAATTGTGGTCCTACTTGCCCCTGTATCGATCAAAAACTTTCTGTCTTTCCCTAATACTTGACTGTGAACATAGGGACCTTCTTGATCTACAGGTATCTCGATGAGAGGCAAGCCTACCTCCCTCTCTAGGCTGTTTCATGAATACTGCTGATACTCTGGATACTCAGACTGTGCATACTGGTACATCTGCGATGTAACATGCTGTGTTGCAGCAATAGGCTGCGGTGCTGTAACTGTCTGTTGTGCATTCTGTGGCTGAGGAGTCTGTGAAACTTGCTCTTGTCTAGGCGGACGTGGTCTTTCTTTAGTCTTACCAGTAGCTATGTTGTGTTTCAGAACTGCACACTCATTTATGAAATGACCTGGCTGTTTACAATAGTTGCAATTCCCTTTAACGGGAGCTGCAGGATGACTGGCTTGATTCGGACCCCTCTTCTGACTGTCTTGAGGAACAGATTGTGCAACTAGTACTTTCATTTTCGTGTCTTTCATACGTTTTCTCTCGTGTTCTTGCTCTTCCCTGATTCTATTCTGGTGGTACTGGAGCATCTGCAACATCTGGGACGGGGTATTAGCTTGCCAGGTACTTTCGACTTTCAGAACTCGATTTTTAATTTGTGGGCTTGAATTCTCGACTAATTTAGTAACAAAAAGGTGAGGGTATGACTCACTACTTGTCTTGAGGCCACTATTGATGCTAAAACATTTTTCAAACCTAGAATAAAAATCACTAATATCTTCCTCTTGTTTCTGTTTACAGGCTGAGATTGCATCCCAGTCTTCTTTTCTAGTTGTCAATAATCTGGGTAAAACTTGAATCAATAATTCTGGTAATTCTTTACATTTCTCTCCTAGACCAGTACCTGGTACTCGTGCCTTGTCTTCAGCTTCTAGAACTGCCCAATCGATCTTTTTCTCTCCCACCTCCCATTCTTTTTCCTTTAGCTTTTCATACACCCCTGCGGGCAACAGGACCTTTAACATTTTAATGATATCTGGGTAAGTGTATTCTCCCATACGGAGCATGTCTTTTAATTCTCTATGGAACCCTGCTGGATCTTTGTCATGACAGGGAATTAATTTCTTCATTTCGAGGAGTTCCATCTTTGTAATTGGAGTGTAAACAAACACTCGTTGCATTTCACCGTCCTCTGTCTTAACTGGATGCACTTCTCGTAACGGGTTCTGTCTTTCCATGTAAAATGGTTTACTTTCTGGGGGTGAGACATGAACAAAATGCGGGTTCAGAAACGTTCTATATTTGTGGCGCTGCTCTAGAATGACACTAATTAAGTCGGTACCTAGACCTTTCCATCTATACTGGAGTAACTCGTTCAGGATATCGTGTAACGGACCTGGATCAGAGTGCTGACCCTCATACAGAGTAATGAGGTGCTGGATCATATACATACCCACCAGTCGCTGCTCGGCTGGGGGCAATTTCAGAAACATCTGTGCCACTATTTCGTCTGGAAAAGTGGTAGAATCAGTAATCCATCGGACTGCTGATCGGGCTAGTTCCTGTTCATGCATGGTACTTAACTCACTGTAACCGATTCGTGATTTTAGAATGTGATCGGTAGCTTGGAACACTTGTTCTAGGGAACCTTGTTCTGGTGCTGAATGATGGAAAATTGACTTGTGTTCTAGGCGTAAATGGCGATCTGGAAATCTAGATTTTCCTACATACGCTATTCTGGCGGGATTCTCGTCCTCTACCTCTTCAGTATCAGAGTTACTTTCTTTCTCGCTTACTTGTGCTGCTTTACGTTGTTCGTGTATCTTTATTATTTCTCTACGGATTTTCTTGTACATACTCTCCATGGCACTGATGGTATTGTGCTTACCCTCGGCTATATTATCACTCCACTTTGTCAGGATTTTCATTTCGGCCTGATCTTTAGACGGGTAATCTTGTTCTCTTATTAGACAGTTAATTAAAAACTTTAATATCATACGCTGGATCTCAGCTTTCCTTTGAGACATGGCATCACTAATACTTTCTGGATCATCCCCTGTACGGATGAAACGATATATTCTGTCTAGATCTTCTTTCATATTGGGTAGGGTGACTAGATACTCGGTCACCCTCCTTACGCGTACTGAATATAAAACCATATTATTCTCGCCTGGGACTGGGTCATAGGCACATTCGCCAAGGGCTTGCCTGATTTCTGCAACAGACTTATTACTCTTGGGAGTACGCTGTGATGCTTGAGCATGTAATTCGAGTGCTGATAAACGCTTGCGTGGCGGCGGGGTTTGAGGAGGACCTCCTCCTGCGGCCCCTAGACTAGAATCGTCGACTGATATTCTTCGTGGCGGAGCGGGAAATTGAAATGCTGGCTGGACCGGGGGTACCGTAGCAGGTACTGCATGGGGTGCCCCGGTGTCTGGAGGAGCAGGATGTGCCTGGTTTACAGGGACTGGCGGAGCGCGAACAGGATCTGCATATTCTGGGACTGTGTCGTCCAAATAGGACGAAATAAAAATATCAGCTGCGGTCGGTTTGTGACGTAGCTTGGTCGGAACTAGTGGTGGCGGGAAATTACTGGATGCCTCCGGGGTCGCTTTTGGCAAGCCCTCGGCAAGAAGAGGATACATACCCCTAATAAGGGCATGCCTCTGTCTGTCTGACTGTTCGGCTTTGACTTGTTCACCTATCTCGATTAGTTCTTTTTCTTGTGCTCGTTCTAAGGATTCTCTACTTAATTCTGACTTTCTGATTTCCTTTTCAGTTCTTTTATGAGCTTCTTTGCGCCATAACTCGATGGCATCTTTCTGTGACTGTCTGGCTTTCTTTTTCCATAATGCTTCTTCTACTCGCATGATGCATTCGGCATCCCATGTACCCGATACGGGCCATCTATACTTTTCTTCTAACTGTTTGGTATACTCTACCCATAAATCTAGATACAATATGGCACTTATGCCATGTTTCTGATACATAAAGTGACCTGGACTGTCCCTGGGCGGGACGGGAACTGCTGCTTCCAGCAGACCCTTTCTAGTTTTTAACTGACGTAACTTGGAAAATATGGGCATGACTGAACTGTAATCTAGACACAATACAATACACAATGAACACGATACTTATTCCCCATTCATACCACGACATTAAAATATATGAAAAACATTTAAAAATAACAGTTCGAACAGAATACTACCTGGAAATACTGAGAACAGAACACATACATTTTCTCGAGAACAGAAACTGACTAGAACAGAAACTAGATGCACTGCTGAAACAGTACGAAACTTACCGGTCTCATAAAGAGACACGTCAGGACCCGCATCCACCGAAGTGGACACTTCGTTTGTGAGTCTGTGTACCACCAACCCACGGACCAGAGTCAATTTAGATTGACCCTGTCTAGATACTACCCCAGTAATGGTACTCACCGGGCAGCAAGAACGGAAGGCCTCGGACTGGACTGGACTGCTACGACGACGGACGACGAACTTCGGACTTCAGTTACGGGTGGGCCTCCGGATACCTCGAACCTTGGACTCTTGGCTTGGGCTCTGGTCGGGACTCGCCGCGTTCCTCCACCGTCTCGTCTGGATGCTGGACCGCCTCCTCCGTCTCCTCCGTGGGCCTGAGGGATACTTGAGCAGAAATATCTGCCACTGCGCAGAAGAGTTCCGTCACGACTGCAGAGGGTCAGGGGGTCGGCGTGGCTTCACCGACGCGTGGGGAAAGGGCAAGTCCCTATTCGGGCGCCATTATGTGGTAAATAAATAAATAATACCCTATTTTTGACTAGACATATATCATAACAGATAGCTCAATAAATAAGAGTCAAGATTCGAGGTAGTAGGAGTTTTGCAGGTTTAATACAGCATAAGGACAGGAACAGGACAACCTGCATAGGAATAGGATGACAGGGTGACAGGGCCCAGCAGCTGCTGGGGCTGGATCTGGGATGAGCGCGCTGGCTTTTAATAACAATACATGAGCATATATACATAACGCAAACACATAGCATTACATTGCAGTAGGCGTAGCAGTGGGTGGAGCAGTAGGTGTGACGCGTAGCAGTCGCGAAAGATAAGGGCGAAAGTAGGTGTAACTGGGCGTATACATAGACATGTGGTGCAGACGTAACAGGATATGTCATGAATGGGGCGGAAACCATGGAGGGGGCTACCTGAGGAGCCGGGACCTCTAACCTAATGGTGCGCGCAAACTGGCAATGACGTATCACTAGGAGAAGCTGGGGGCTATGAACTCTGTGCTAGGAGCAGAGACTGAAGTCTGGAGAGTCGGAGCGACATGTACCTAAACCCTATCTGGTATCTGATGTTTAGAGAACATGTTGATATGAACTAGAAGTTAGGAGGGGAAAGGCTAACTTGATTCTAAGACTGGACCATGCATTATTCTACATGTAGTGCGTGATGAAGAATATTAAATGACCATTAAATGCAGTATTTCTCTAACATGGAGCCCTGAAGGCTAGACAATGACGGAAACTATTGATGCAGTTCAGTAGCTTAGGAATGCAGAGAAGGAGGACTGAACTGATAACTGGAATCATAACATATTCTTGGCAGACTCAGAGACTGAGCCAGGCTGGGCCGGGCACTGCGAGGCAGGAAGTAAGTGAAGGGTCGAGGATACAGGTGGGGGCTGTATCCCTCCTCAGCGAGGCTTCAGGAGACAGGAGCTGAATCTGGTGTCCGGGCCCTTTTGAGGCCTAAAAATGGGGACTTTATAATGGAATAACGTGCACACTGAGAAACGTGGCAACGTGGCTTTACATAGGCCTGATATTCGTAGTATTCACGAGGACTAGAAACTGGCATACTAGAGATGGACACAACTGTAATTGTGTCTTTAATCAAACGTGGGGAATAACATATGCATATTTATCATGCACACATAACATATGATGGATGACACGTAGGGACACAGAACATGGCAAAATTTACTTTTCCACACAAGGTCAGTGCTATGTTGGCCTCCACGGTCTGTGCTATGCTGGCCTCCACGGTCTGTGCTATGCTGGCCTCCAAGGTCAATGCTATGCTGGCCTCCACTGTCCTTGCTATGCTAGCCTCCACAGTCTGTGCTATCCTGGACTCCCTGGTCTGTGCTATGCTGGCCTCCAAGGTCAGTGCTATGCTGGCCTCCACAGTCAGTGCTATGCTGGCCTCCAAGGTCAGTGCTATGCTGGTCTCCACGGTCTGTGCTATGCTTGCCTCCACGGTCTGTGCTATGCTGGCCACCACGGTCTGTGCTATGCTGGCCTCCACGGTTTGTGCTATCCTGGCCTCCACGGTCTGTGCTATCCTGGCCTCCACGGTGTGTGCTATGCTGGCCTCCACGGTCTGTGCTATCCAGGCCTCCACGGTCTGTGCTATGCTGGCCTCCACGGTCTGTGCTATGCTGGCCTCTACGGTCTGTGCTACTCTGGACTCCACAGTCTGTGCTATGCTGGCCTTCACGGTCTGTGCTATCCTGGACTCCATGGTATGTGCTATGCTGGCCTCCACGGTCTGTGCTATGCTGGCCTCCATGGTTTGTGCTATGCTGGCCTTCACGGTCTGTGCTATGCTGGCCTCCATTGTCTGTGCTATGCTGGCCTTGACGGTCTGTGCTATCCTGGCCTCCACGGTTTGTGCTATGCTGGCCTCCATGGTCTGTGCTATCCTGGCCTCCACGGTCTGTGATATGCTGGTCTCCATGGTCTGTGCTATGCTGGCCCCCACGGTCTGTGCTATGCTGGCCTCCACTGTCTGTGCTAAGCTGGCCTCCACGGTCTGTGCTATGCTGGCCTCCACGGTCTGTGCTATGCTGGACTCCACGGTCTGTGCTACCATAGACTCCACGGTCGGTGCTATGCTGGCCTTCACAGTCTGTGCTACCCTGGACTCCATGGTATGTGCTATGCTGGCCTCCAAGGTCAGTGCTATGCTGGCCTCCACGGTCTGTGCTATGCTGGCCTCCAAGGTCAGTGCTATGCTGGCCTCCACTGTCTGTGCTATGCTAGCCTCCACAGTCTGTGCTATCCTGGACTCCACGGTCTGTGCTATGCTGGCATTCACGGTCTGTGTTATCCCGGACTCCACAGTCCCTGCTATCCTTGACTCCATGGTATGTGCTATGCTGGCCTCTACGGTCTGTGCTATGCTGGCCTCCACGGTCTGTGGTGTGCTGGCCTCCACGGTCTGTGCTATGCTGGCCTCCACGGTCACTCCTATCCCGGACTACACAGGCCCTGCTATCCTGGCCTCCACGATCAGTGCTATGCTGGCCTCCACAGTCTGTGCTATGCTCGCCTCCAAGGTCAGTGCTATGCTAGCCTCCACAGTCTGTGCTATCCTGGACTCCATGGTCTGTGCTATGCTGGCCTCCAAGTTCAGTGCTATGTTGGCCTCCATGGTCTGTGCTATGCTGGCCTCCACGGTCTGTGCTATGCTGGCCTCCACGGTCTGTGCTATGCTGGCCTCCACAGTCTGTGCTATGCTGGCCTCCACGGTCTGTGCTACCCTGGACTCCACGGTCTGTGCTATGCTGGCCTTCACGGTCTGTGCTATCCCGGACTCCACAGTCTCTGCTATCCTGGACTCCATGGTATGTGCTATGCTGGCCTCCAGGGTCTGTGCTATGCTGGACTTCACGGTCTGTGCTATGCTGGCCTCCACAGTCTGTAGTGTGCTGGCCTCCAAGGTCAGTGCTATGCTGGCCTCCACGGTCTGTGCTATGCTGCTCTCCACGTTCAGTGCTATGCTGGCCTCCACGGTCTGTGCTATGCTGGCCTTCACGGTCTGTGCTATGCTGGCTTCCACAGTCTGTGGTGTGCTGGCCTCCACGGTCTGTGCTATGCTGGCCTCCAAGGTCAGTGCTATGCTGGCCTCCACGGTCTGTGCTATGCTGGCCTCCACGGTCTGTGCTATGCTGGCCTCCACGGTCAATGCTATGCTGGCCTCCACTGTCCTTGCTATGCTAGCCTCCACAGTCTGTGCTATCCTGGACTCCATGGTCTGTGCTATGCTGGCCTCCAAGGTCAGTGCTATGCTGGCCTCCACGGTCAGTGCTTAGCTGGCCTCCAAGGTCAGTGCTATGCTGGCCTCTACGGTCTGTGCTACTCTGGACTCCACAGTCTGTGCTATGCTGGCCTTCACGGTCTGTGCTATCCTGGACTCCATGGTATGTGCTATGCTGGCCTCCACGGTCTGTGCTATGCTGGCCTCCATGGTTTGTGCTATGCTGGTCTTCATGGTCTGTGCTATGCTGGCCTCCATTGTCTGTGCTATGCTGGCTTCCACAGTCTGTGGTGTGCTGGCCTCCACGGTCTGTGCTATGCTGGCCTCCAAGGTCAGTGCTATGCTGGCCTCCACGGTCTGTGCTATGCTGGCCTCCACGGTCTGTGCTATGCTGGCCTCCACGGTCAATGCTATGCTGGCCTCCACTGTCCTTGCTATGCTAGCCTCCACAGTCTGTGCTATCCTGGACTCCATGGTCTGTGCTATGCTGGCCTCCAAGGTCAGTGCTATGCTGGCCTCCACGGTCAGTGCTTAGCTGGCCTCCAAGGTCAGTGCTATGCTGGCCTCTACGGTCTGTGCTACTCTGGACTCCACAGTCTGTGCTATGCTGGCCTTCACGGTCTGTGCTATCCTGGACTCCATGGTATGTGCTATGCTGGCCTCCACGGTCTGTGCTATCCTGGCCTCCACGGTTTGTGCTATGCTGGCCTCCATGGTCTGTGCTATCCTGGCCTCCACGGTCTGTGATATGCTGGCCTCCATGGTCTGTGATATGCTGGTCTCCATGGTCTGTGCTATGCTGGCCCCCACGGTCTGTGCTATGCTGGCCTCCACTGTCTGTGCTAAGCTGGCCTCCACGGTCTGTGCTATGCTGGCCTCCACGGTCTGTGCTATGCTGGACTCCACGGTCTGTGCTACCATAGACTCCACGGTCGGTGCTATGCTGGCCTTCACAGTCTGTGCTACCCTGGACTCCATGGTATGTGCTATGCTGGCCTCCAAGGTCAGTGCTATGCTGGCCTCCACGGTCTGTGCTATGCTGGCCTCCAAGGTCAGTGCTATGCTGGCCTCCACTGTCTGTGCTATGCTAGCCTCCACAGTCTGTGCTATCCTGGACTCCACGGTCTGTGCTATGCTGGCATTCACGGTCTGTGTTATCCCGGACTCCACAGTCCCTGCTATCCTTGACTCCATGGTATGTGCTATGCTGGCCTCTACGGTCTGTGCTATGCTGGCCTCCACGGTCTGTGGTGTGCTGGCCTCCACGGTCTGTGCTATGCTGGCCTCCACGGTCACTCCTATCCCGGACTACACAGGCCCTGCTATCCTGGCCTCCACGATCAGTGCTATGCTGGCCTCCACAGTCTGTGCTATGCTCGCCTCCAAGGTCAGTGCTATGCTAGCCTCCACAGTCTGTGCTATCCTGGACTCCATGGTCTGTGCTATGCTGGCCTCCAAGTTCAGTGCTATGTTGGCCTCCATGGTCTGTGCTATGCTGGCCTCCACGGTCTGTGCTATGCTGGCCTCCACGGTCTGTGCTATGCTGGCCTCCACAGTCTGTGCTATGCTGGCCTCCACGGTCTGTGCTACCCTGGACTCCACGGTCTGTGCTATGCTGGCCTTCACGGTCTGTGCTATCCCGGACTCCACAGTCTCTGCTATCCTGGACTCCATGGTATGTGCTATGCTGGCCTCCAGGGTCTGTGCTATGCTGGACTTCACGGTCTGTGCTATGCTGGCCTCCACAGTCTGTAGTGTGCTGGCCTCCAAGGTCAGTGCTATGCTGGCCTCCACGGTCTGTGCTATGCTGCTCTCCACGTTCAGTGCTATGCTGGCCTCCACGGTCTGTGCTATGCTGGCCTTCACGGTCTGTGCTATGCTGGCTTCCACAGTCTGTGGTGTGCTGGCCTCCACGGTCTGTGCTATGCTGGCCTCCATGGTTTGTGCTATGCTGGCCTTCACGGTCTGTGCTATGCTGGCCTCCATTGTCTGTGCTATGCTGGCCTTGACGGTCTGTGCTATCCTGGCCTCCACGGTTTGTGCTATGCTGGCCTCCATGGTCTGTGCTATCCTGGCCTCCACGGTCTGTGATATGCTGGTCTCCATGGTCTGTGCTATGCTGGCCCCCACGGTCTGTGCTATGCTGGCCTCCACTGTCTGTGCTAAGCTGGCCTCCACGGTCTGTGCTATGCTGGCCTCCACGGTCTGTGCTATGCTGGACTCCACGGTCTGTGCTACCATAGACTCCACGGTCGGTGCTATGCTGGCCTTCACAGTCTGTGCTACCCTGGACTCCATGGTATGTGCTATGCTGGCCTCCAAGGTCAGTGCTATGCTGGCCTCCACGGTCTGTGCTATGCTGGCCTCCAAGGTCAGTGCTATGCTGGCCTCCACTGTCTGTGCTATGCTAGCCTCCACAGTCTGTGCTATCCTGGACTCCACGGTCTGTGCTATGCTGGCATTCACGGTCTGTGTTATCCCGGACTCCACAGTCCCTGCTATCCTTGACTCCATGGTATGTGCTATGCTGGCCTCTACGGTCTGTGCTATGCTGGCCTCCACGGTCTGTGGTGTGCTGGCCTCCACGGTCTGTGCTATGCTGGCCTCCACGGTCACTCCTATCCCGGACTACACAGGCCCTGCTATCCTGGCCTCCACGATCAGTGCTATGCTGGCCTCCACAGTCTGTGCTATGCTCGCCTCCAAGGTCAGTGCTATGCTAGCCTCCACAGTCTGTGCTATCCTGGACTCCATGGTCTGTGCTATGCTGGCCTCCAAGTTCAGTGCTATGTTGGCCTCCATGGTCTGTGCTATGCTGGCCTCCACGGTCTGTGCTATGCTGGCCTCCACGGTCTGTGCTATGCTGGCCTCCACAGTCTGTGCTATGCTGGCCTCCACGGTCTGTGCTACCCTGGACTCCACGGTCTGTGCTATGCTGGCCTTCACGGTCTGTGCTATCCCGGACTCCACAGTCTCTGCTATCCTGGACTCCATGGTATGTGCTATGCTGGCCTCCAGGGTCTGTGCTATGCTGGACTTCACGGTCTGTGCTATGCTGGCCTCCACAGTCTGTAGTGTGCTGGCCTCCAAGGTCAGTGCTATGCTGGCCTCCACGGTCTGTGCTATGCTGCTCTCCACGTTCAGTGCTATGCTGGCCTCCACGGTCTGTGCTATGCTGGCCTTCACGGTCTGTGCTATGCTGGCTTCCACAGTCTGTGGTGTGCTGGCCTCCACGGTCTGTGCTATGCTGGCCTCCAAGGTCAGTGCTATGCTGGCCTCCACGGTCTGTGCTATGCTGGCCTCCACGGTCTGTGCTATGCTGGCCTCCACGGTCAATGCTATGCTGGCCTCCACTGTCCTTGCTATGCTAGCCTCCACAGTCTGTGCTATCCTGGACTCCATGGTCTGTGCTATGCTGGCCTCCAAGGTCAGTGCTATGCTGGCCTCCACGGTCAGTGCTTAGCTGGCCTCCAAGGTCAGTGCTATGCTGGCCTCTACGGTCTGTGCTACTCTGGACTCCACAGTCTGTGCTATGCTGGCCTTCACGGTCTGTGCTATCCTGGACTCCATGGTATGTGCTATGCTGGCCTCCACGGTCTGTGCTATGCTGGCCTCCATGGTTTGTGCTATGCTGGTCTTCATGGTCTGTGCTATGCTGGCCTCCATTGTCTGTGCTATGCTGGCTTCCACAGTCTGTGGTGTGCTGGCCTCCACGGTCTGTGCTATGCTGGCCTCCAAGGTCAGTGCTATGCTGGCCTCCACGGTCTGTGCTATGCTGGCCTCCACGGTCTGTGCTATGCTGGCCTCCACGGTCAATGCTATGCTGGCCTCCACTGTCCTTGCTATGCTAGCCTCCACAGTCTGTGCTATCCTGGACTCCATGGTCTGTGCTATGCTGGCCTCCAAGGTCAGTGCTATGCTGGCCTCCACGGTCAGTGCTTAGCTGGCCTCCAAGGTCAGTGCTATGCTGGCCTCTACGGTCTGTGCTACTCTGGACTCCACAGTCTGTGCTATGCTGGCCTTCACGGTCTGTGCTATCCTGGACTCCATGGTATGTGCTATGCTGGCCTCCACGGTCTGTGCTATCCTGGCCTCCACGGTTTGTGCTATGCTGGCCTCCATGGTCTGTGCTATCCTGGCCTCCACGGTCTGTGATATGCTGGCCTCCATGGTCTGTGATATGCTGGTCTCCATGGTCTGTGCTATGCTGGCCCCCACGGTCTGTGCTATGCTGGCCTCCACTGTCTGTGCTAAGCTGGCCTCCACGGTCTGTGCTATGCTGGCCTCCACGGTCTGTGCTATGCTGGACTCCACGGTCTGTGCTACCATAGACTCCACGGTCGGTGCTATGCTGGCCTTCACAGTCTGTGCTACCCTGGACTCCATGGTATGTGCTATGCTGGCCTCCAAGGTCAGTGCTATGCTGGCCTCCACGGTCTGTGCTATGCTGGCCTCCAAGGTCAGTGCTATGCTGGCCTCCACTGTCTGTGCTATGCTAGCCTCCACAGTCTGTGCTATCCTGGACTCCACGGTCTGTGCTATGCTGGCATTCACGGTCTGTGTTATCCCGGACTCCACAGTCCCTGCTATCCTTGACTCCATGGTATGTGCTATGCTGGCCTCTACGGTCTGTGCTATGCTGGCCTCCACGGTCTGTGGTGTGCTGGCCTCCACGGTCTGTGCTATGCTGGCCTCCACGGTCACTCCTATCCCGGACTACACAGGCCCTGCTATCCTGGCCTCCACGATCAGTGCTATGCTGGCCTCCACAGTCTGTGCTATGCTCGCCTCCAAGGTCAGTGCTATGCTAGCCTCCACAGTCTGTGCTATCCTGGACTCCATGGTCTGTGCTATGCTGGCCTCCAAGTTCAGTGCTATGTTGGCCTCCATGGTCTGTGCTATGCTGGCCTCCACGGTCTGTGCTATGCTGGCCTCCACGGTCTGTGCTATGCTGGCCTCCACAGTCTGTGCTATGCTGGCCTCCACGGTCTGTGCTACCCTGGACTCCACGGTCTGTGCTATGCTGGCCTTCACGGTCTGTGCTATCCCGGACTCCACAGTCTCTGCTATCCTGGACTCCATGGTATGTGCTATGCTGGCCTCCAGGGTCTGTGCTATGCTGGACTTCACGGTCTGTGCTATGCTGGCCTCCACAGTCTGTAGTGTGCTGGCCTCCAAGGTCAGTGCTATGCTGGCCTCCACGGTCTGTGCTATGCTGCTCTCCACGTTCAGTGCTATGCTGGCCTCCACGGTCTGTGCTATGCTGGCCTTCACGGTCTGTGCTATGCTGGCTTCCACAGTCTGTGGTGTGCTGGCCTCCACGGTCTGTGCTATGCTGGCCTCCAAGGTCAGTGCTATGCTGGCCTCCACGGTCTGTGCTATGCTGGCCTCCACGGTCTGTGCTATGCTGGCCTCCACGGTCAATGCTATGCTGGCCTCCACTGTCCTTGCTATGCTAGCCTCCACAGTCTGTGCTATCCTGGACTCCATGGTCTGTGCTATGCTGGCCTCCAAGGTCAGTGCTATGCTGGCCTCCACGGTCAGTGCTTAGCTGGCCTCCAAGGTCAGTGCTATGCTGGCCTCTACGGTCTGTGCTACTCTGGACTCCACAGTCTGTGCTATGCTGGCCTTCACGGTCTGTGCTATCCTGGACTCCATGGTATGTGCTATGCTGGCCTCCACGGTCTGTGCTATGCTGGCCTCCATGGTTTGTGCTATGCTGGTCTTCATGGTCTGTGCTATGCTGGCCTCCATTGTCTGTGCTATGCTGGCTTCCACAGTCTGTGGTGTGCTGGCCTCCACGGTCTGTGCTATGCTGGCCTCCAAGGTCAGTGCTATGCTGGCCTCCACGGTCTGTGCTATGCTGGCCTCCACGGTCTGTGCTATGCTGGCCTCCACGGTCAATGCTATGCTGGCCTCCACTGTCCTTGCTATGCTAGCCTCCACAGTCTGTGCTATCCTGGACTCCATGGTCTGTGCTATGCTGGCCTCCAAGGTCAGTGCTATGCTGGCCTCCACGGTCAGTGCTTAGCTGGCCTCCAAGGTCAGTGCTATGCTGGCCTCTACGGTCTGTGCTACTCTGGACTCCACAGTCTGTGCTATGCTGGCCTTCACGGTCTGTGCTATCCTGGACTCCATGGTATGTGCTATGCTGGCCTCCACGGTCTGTGCTATCCTGGCCTCCACGGTTTGTGCTATGCTGGCCTCCATGGTCTGTGCTATCCTGGCCTCCACGGTCTGTGATATGCTGGCCTCCATGGTCTGTGCGATGCTGGCCCCCACGGTCTGTGCTATGCTGGCCTCCACTGTCTGTGCTATGCTGGCCTCCACGGTCTGTGCTATGCTGGCCTCCATGGTCTGTGCTATGCTGGCCTCCACGGTCTGTGCTACCATAGACTCCACGGTCGGTGCTATGCTGGCCTTCACAGTCTGTGCTACCCTGGACTCCATGGTATGTGCTATGCTGGCCTCCACGGTCTGTGCTATGCTGGCCTCCATGGTTTGTGCTATGCTGGCCTTCACGGTCTGTGCTATGCTGGCCTCCATTGTCTGTGCTCTGCTGGCCTTGACGGTCTGTGCTATCCTGGCCT
Organism: Lissotriton helveticus; assembly: GCF_964261635.1. Lineage (NCBI taxonomy): Eukaryota > Metazoa > Chordata > Amphibia > Caudata > Salamandridae > Lissotriton > Lissotriton helveticus. The sequence continues at coordinate 34,884,569 of NC_136059.1, read as the reverse complement.
CCACGGTCTGTGCTACCCTGGACTCCACGGTCTGTGCTATGCTGGCCTTCACGGTCTATGCTACCCTGGACTCCATGGTATGTGCTATGCTGGCCTCCACGGTCTGTGCTATGCTGGCCTCCACAGTCTGTGCTATGCTGGCCTTCACGGTCTGTGCTATGCTGGCCTCCACGGTCTGTGCTATGCTGGCCTTCACGGTCTGTGCTATGCTGGCCCCCATGGTCTGTGCTATGCTGGGCTCCACGGTCTGTGCTATGCTGGCCTCCACGGTCTGTGCTAGGCTGGCCTCCACGGTCTGTGCTATGCTTGCCTCCACGGTCTGTGCTATGCTTGCCTCCACGGTCTGTGCTATACTGGCCTCCACGGTCTGTGCTATGCTGGCCTCTACGGTCTGTGCTATGCTGGCCTCCACGGTCAGTGCTATGCTGGCCTCCACGGTCAGTGCTATGCTGGCCTCCACGGTCACTCCTATCCCGGACTCCACAGGCCCTGCTGTCCTGGCCTCCACGGTCAGTGCTATGCTGGCCTCCACGGTCTGTGCTATGCTGGCCTCCAAGGTCAGTTTTATGCTGGCCTCCACTGTCTGTGCTATGCTAGCCTCCACAGTCTGTGCTACCATAGACTCCACGATCTGTGCTATGCTGGCCTTCACAGTCTGTGCTACCCTGGACTCCATGGTATGTGCTATGCTGGCCTCCACGGTCTGTGCCATGCTGGCCTACACGGTCTGTGGTGTGCTGGCCTCCACGGTCTGTGCTATGCTGGCCTCCAAGGTCAGTGCTATGCTGGCCTTCACTGTCTGTGCTATGCTAGCCTCCACAGTCTGTGCTACCATAGACTCCACGGTCTGTGCTATGCTGGCCTTCACAGTCTGTGCTACCCTGGACTCCATGGTATGTGCTATGCTGGCCTCCACGGTCTGTGCTATGCTGGCCTTCACGGTCCGCTATGCTGGCCTCCACGGTCTGTGGTGTGCTGGCCTCCACGGTCTGTGCTATGCTGGCCTCCACGGTCACTCCTATCCCGGACTCCACAGGCCCTGCTATCCTGGCCTCCACGGTCAGTGCTATGCTGGCTTCCACGGTCTGTGCTATGCTGGCCTCCACTGTCTGTGCTATGCTAGCCTCCACAGTCTGTGCTATCCTGGACTCCACGGTCTGTGCTATGCTGGCCTTCACGGTCTGTGCTATCCCGGACTCCACAGTCCCTGCTATCCTTGACTCCATGGTATGTGCTATGCTGGCCTCCACGGTCTGTGCTATGCTGGCCTCCACGGTCTGTGCTATGCTGGCCTCCACGGTCAGTGCTATGCTGGCCTCCATGGTCACTCCTATCCCGGACTCCACAGGCCCTGCTATCCTGGCCTCCACGGTCAGTGCTATGCTGGCCTCCACGGTCTGTGCTATGCTGGCCTCCAAGGTCAATGCTATGCTGGCCTCCACTGTCTGTGCTATGCTAGCCTCCACAGTCTGTGCTACCATAGACTCCACGGTCTGTGCTATGCTGGCCTTCACAGTCTGTGCTACCCTGGACTCCATGGTATGTGCTATGCTGGCCTCCACGGTCTGTGCTATGCTGGCCTTCACGGTCTGTGCTATGCTGGCCTCCACGGTCTGTGCTATGCTGGCCTCCACGGTCACTCCTATCCCGGACTCCACAGGCCCTGCTATCCTGGCCTCCACGGTCAGTGCTATGCTGGCCTCCATGGTCTGTGCTATGCTGGCCTCCAAGGTCAGTGCTATGCTGGCCTCCACTGTCTGTGCTATGCTGGCCTCCACAGTCTGTGCTACCATAGACTCCACGGTCTGTGCTATGCTGGCCTTCACAGTCTGTGCTACCCTGGACTCCATGGTATGTGCTATGCTGGCCTCCAAGGTCTGTGCTATACTGGCCTTCACGGTCTGTGCTATGCTGGCCTCCACGGTCTGTGGTGTGCTGGCCTCCACGGTCTGTGCTATGCTGGCCTCCACGGTCACTCCGATCCCGGACTCCACAGGCCCTGCTATCCTGGCCTCCACGATCAGTGCTATGCTGGCCTCCACAGTCTGTGCTATGCTCGCCTCCAAGGTCAGTGCTATGCTGGCCTCCACTGTCTGTGCTATCCTGGACTCCACGGTCTGTGCTATGCTGGCATTCACGGTCTGTGCTATCCCGGACTCCACAGTCCCTGCTATCCTTGACTCCATGGTATGTGCTATGCTGGCCTCTACGGTCTGTGCTATGCTGGCCTCCACGGTCTGTGCTATGCTGGCCTCCAAGGTCAGTGCTATGCTGGCCTCCACGGTCTGTGCTATGCTGGCCTCCAAGGTCAGTGCTATGCTGGCCTCCACTGTCTGTGCTATGCTAGCCTCCACAGTCTGTGCTATCCTGGACTCCACGGTCTGTGCTATGCTGGCATTCACGGTCTGTGCTATCCCGGACTCCACAGTCCCTGCTATCCTTGACTCCATGGTATGTGCTATGCTGGCCTCTATGGTCTGTGCTATGCTGGCCTCCACGGTCTGTGGTGTGCTGGCCTCCACGGTCTGTGCTATGCTGGCCTCCACGGTCACTCCTATCCCGGACTCCACAGGCCCTGCTATCCTGGCCTCCACGATCAGTGCTATGCTGGCCTCCACAGTCTGTGCTATGCTCGCCTCCAAGGTCAGTGCTATGCTAGCCTCCACAGTCTGTGCTATCCTGGACTCCATGGTCTGTGCTATGCTGGCCTCCAAGTTCAGTGCTATGTTGGCCTCCATGGTCTGTGCTATGCTGGCCTCCACATTCTGTGCTATGCTGGCCTCCACGGTCTGTGCTATGCTGGCCTCCACAGTCTGTGCTATGCTGGCCTCCACGGTCTGTGCTACCCTGGACTCCATGGTATGTGCTATGCTGGCCTTCACGGTCTGTGCTATCCCGGACTCCACAGTCTCTGCTATCCTGGACTCCATGGTATGTGCTATGCTGGCCTCCAGGGTCTGTGCTATGCTGGACTTCACGGTCTGTGCTATGCTGGCCTCCACAGTCTGTGGTGTGCTGGCCTCCAAGGTCAGTGCTATGCTGGCCTCCAAGGTCAGTGCTATGCTGGCCTCCACGGTCTGTGCTATGCTGCTCTCCACGGTCAGTGCTATGCTGGCCTCCACGGTCTGTGCTATGCTGGCCTTCACGGTCTGTGCTATGCTGGCTTCCACAGTCTGTGGTGTGCTGGCCTCCACGGTCTGTGCTATGCTGGCCTCCAAGGTCAGTGCTATGCTGGCCTCCACGGTCTGTGCTATGCTGGCCTCCACGGTCTGTGCTATGCTGGCCTCCACGGTCAATGCTATGCTGGCCTCCACTGTCCTTGCTATGCTAGCCTCCACAGTCTGTGCTATCCTGGACTCCATGGTCTGTGCTATGCTGGCCTCCAAGGTCAGTGCTATGCTGGCCTCCACGGTCAGTGCTTAGCTGGCCTCCAAGGTCAGTGCTATGCTGGCCTCTACGGTCTGTGCTACTCTGGACTCCACAGTCTGTGCTATGCTGGCCTTCACGGTCTGTGCTATCCTGGACTCCATGGTATGTGCTATGCTGGCCTCCACGGTCTGTGCTATGCTGGCCTCCATGGTTTGTGCTATGCTGGTCTTCACGGTCTGTGCTATGCTGGCCTCCATTGTCTGTGCTATGCTGGCTTCCACAGTCTGTGGTGTGCTGGCCTCCACGGTCTGTGCTATGCTGGCCTCCACGGTCTGTGCTATGCTGGCCTCCACGGTCAATGCTATGCTGGCCTCCACTGTCCTTGCTATGCTAGCCTCCACAGTCTGTGCTATCCTGGACTCCATGGTCTGTGCTATGCTGGCCTCCAAGGTCAGTGCTATGCTGGCCTCCACGGTCAGTGCTTAGCTGGCCTCCAAGGTCAGTGCTATGCTGGCCTCTACGGTCTGTGCTACTCTGGACTCCACAGTCTGTGCTATGCTGGCCTTCACGGTCTGTGCTATCCTGGACTCCATGGTATGTGCTATGCTGGCCTTCACGGTCTGTGCTATGCTGGCCTCCATTGTCTGTGCTCTGCTGGCCTTGACGGTCTGTGCTATCCTGGCCTCCACGGTCTGTGCTACCCTGGACTCCACGGTCTGTGCTATGCTGGCCTTCACAGTCTATGCTACCCTGGACTCCATGGTATGTGCTATGCTGGCATCCACGGTCTGTGCTATGCTGGCCTCCACGGTCTGTGCTATGCTGGCCTTCACGGTCTGTGCTATGCTGGCCTCCACGGTCTGTGCTATGCTGACCTTCACGGTCTGTGCTATGCTGGCCCCAATGGTCTGTGCTATGCTGGCCTCCACGGTCTGTGCTATGCTGGCCTCCAAGGTCAATGCTATGCTGGCCTCCACTGTCCTTGCGATGCTGGCCTCCACGGTCAGAGCTTTGCTGGCCTCCACGGTCTGTGCTATGCTGGCCTCCAAGGTCTGTGCTGTGCTGGCCTCCACGGTCTGTGCTATGCTGGCCTCCACGGTCTGTGCTATCCTGGCCTCCACGGTGTGTGCTATGCTGGCCTCCACGGTCTGTGCTATGCTGGCCTCCACAGTCTGTGCTATGCTGGCCTCCACGGTCTGTGCTACCCTGGACTCCATGGTCTGTGCTATGCTGGCCTTCACGGTCTGTGCTATCCCGGACTCCACAGTCTCTGCTATCCTGGACTCCATGGTATGTGCTATGCTGGCCTCCACGGTCTGTGCTATGCTGGACTTCACGGTCTGTGCTATGCTGGCCTCCACAGTCTGTGGTGTGCTGGCCTCCAAGGTCAGTGCTATGCTGGCCTCCACGGTCTGTGCTATGCTGCTCTCCACGGTCAGTGCTATGCTGGCCTCCACGGTCTGTGCTATGCTGGCCTTCACGGTCTGTGCTATGCTGGCTTCCACAGTCTGTGGTGTGCTGGCCTCCACGGTCTGTGCTATGCTGGCCTCCAAGGTCAGTGCTATGATGGCCTCCACGGTCTGTGCTATGCTGGCCTCCACGGTCTGTGCTATGCTGGCCTCCAAGGTCAATGCTATGCTGGCCTCCACTGTCCTTGCTATGCTAGCCTCCACAGTCTGTGCTATCCTAGACTCCATGGTCTGTTCTATGCTGGCCTCCAAGGTCAGTGCTATGCTGGCCTCCACGGTCAGTGCTATGCTGGCCTCCAAGGTCAGTGCTATGCTGGTCTCCACGGTCTGTGCTATGCTTGCCTCCACGGTCTGTGCTATGCTGGCCACCACGGTCTGTGCTATGCTGGCCTCCACGGTTTGTGCTATCCTGGCCTCCACGGTCTGTGCTATTCTGGCCTCCACGGTGTGTGCTATGCTGGCCTCCACGGTCTGTGCTATCCTGGCCTCCACGGTCTGTGCTATGCTGGCCTCAATCGGTCTGTGCTATGCTGGCCTCTACGGTCTGTGCTACTCTGGACTCCACAGTCTGTGCTATGCTGGCCTTCACGGTCTATGCTATCCTGGACTCCATGGTATGTGCTATGCTGGCCTCCACTGTCTGTGCTATGCTGGCCTCCATGGTTTGTGCTATGCTGGCCTTCACGGTCTGTGCTATGCTGGCCTCCATTGTCTGTGCTATGCTGGCCTTGACGGTCTGTGCTATCCTGGCCTCCACGGTTTGTGCTATGCTGGCCTCCATGGTCTGTGCTATCCTGGCCTCCACGGTCTGTGATATGCTGGCCTCCATGGTCTGTGCTATGCTGGCCCCCACGGTCTGTGCTATGCTGGCCTCCACTGTCTGTTCTATGCTGGCCTCCACGGTCTGTGCTATGCTGGCCTCCACGGTTTATGCTATGCTGGACTCCACGGTCTGTGCTACCATAGACTCCACGGTCGGTGCTATGCTGGCCTTCACAGTCTGTGCTACCCTGGACTCCATGGTATGTGCTATGCTGACCTCCACGGTCTGTGCTATGCTGGCCTCCATGGTTTGTGCTATGCTGGCCTTCACGGTCTGTGCTATGCTGGCCTCCATTGTCTGTGCTCTGCTGGCCTTGACGGTCTGTGCTATCCTGGCCTCCACGGTCTGTGCTACCATAGACTCCACGGTCTGTGCTATGCTGGCCTTCACAGTCTGTGCTACCCTGGACTCCATGGTATGTGCTATGCTGGCCTCCAAGGTCTGTGCTATGCTGGCCTTCACGGTCTGTGCTATGCTGGCCTCCACGGTCTGTGGTGTGCTGGCCTCCACGGTCTGTGCTATGCTGGCCTCCACGGTCACTCCTATCCCGGACTCCACAGGCCCTGCTATCCTGGCCTCCACGATCAGTGCTATGCTGGCCTCCACAGTCTGTGCTATGCTCGCCTCCAAGGTCAGTGCTATGCTGGCCTCCACTGTCTGTGCTATCCTGGACTCCACGGTCTGTGCTATGCTGGCATTCACGGTCTGTGCTATCCCGGACTCCACAGTCCCTGCTATCCTTGACTCCATGGTATGTGCTATGCTGGCCTCTACGGTCTGTGCTATGCTGGCCTCCACGGTCTGTGCTATGCTGGCCTCCAAGGTCAGTGCTATGCTGGCCTCCACGGTCTGTGCTATGCTGGCCTCCAAGGTCAGTGCTATGCTGGCCTCCACTGTCTGTGCTATGCTAGCCTCCACAGTCTGTGCTATCATGGACTCCACGGTCTGTGCTATGCTGGCATTCACGGTCTGTGCTATCCCGGACTCCACAGTCCCTGCTATCCTTGACTCCACGGTATGTGCTATGCTGGCCTCTACGGTCTGTGCTATGCTGGCCTCCACGGTCTGTGGTGTGCTGGCCTCCACGGTCTGTGCTATGCTGGCCTCCACGGTCACTCCTATCCCGGACTCCACAGGCCCTGCTATCCTGTCCTCCACGATCAGTGCTATGCTGGCCTCCACAGTCTGTGCTATGCTCGCCTCCAAGGTCAGTGCTAAGCTAGCCTCCACAGTCTGTGCTATCCTGGACTCCATGGTCTGTGCTATGCTGGCCTCCAAGTTCAGTGCTATGTTGGCCTCCAAGGTCTGTGCTATGCTGGCCTCCACGGTCTGTGCTATGCTGGCCTCCACGGTCTGTGCTATGCTGGCCTCCACAGTCTGTGCTTAGCTGGCCTCCAAGGTCAGTGCTATGCTGGCCTCTACGGTCTGTGCTACTCTGGACTCCACAGTCTGTGCTATGCTGGCCTTCACGGTCTGTGCTATCCTGGACTCCATGGTATGTGCTATGCTGGCCTCCACGGTCTGTGCTATGCTGGCCTCCATGGTTTGTGCTATGCTGGTCTTCACGGTCTGTGCTATGCTGGCCTCCATTGTCTGTGCTATGCTGGCTTCCACAGTCTGTGGTGTGCTGGCCTCCACGGTCTGTGCTATGCTGGCCTCCAAGGTCAGTGGTATGCTGGCCTCCACGGTCTGTGCTATGCTGGCCTCCACGGTCTGTGCTATGCTGGCCTCCACGGTCAATGCTATGCTGGCCTCCACTGTCCTTGCTATGCTAGCCTCCACAGTCTGTGCTATCCTGGACTCCATGGTCTGTGCTATGCTGGCCTCCAAGGTCAGTGCTATGCTGGCCTCCACGGTCAGTGCTTAGCTGGCCTCCAAGGTCAGTGCTATGCTGGCCTCTACGGTCTGTGCTACTCTGGACTCCACAGTCTGTGCTATGCTGGCCTTCACGGTCTGTGCTATCCTGGACTCCATGGTATGTGCTATGCTGGCCTCCACGGTCTGTGCTATCCTGGCCTCCACGGTTTGTGCTATGCTGGCCTCCATGGTCTGTGCTATCCTGGCCTCCACGGTCTGTGATATGCTGGCCTCCATGGTCTGTGCTATGCTGGCCCCCACGGTCTGTGCTATGCTGGCCTCCACTGTCTGTGCTATGCTGGCCTCCACGGTCTGTGCTATGCTGGCCTCCATGGTCTGTGCTATGCTGGCCTCCACGGTCTGTGCTACCATAGACTCCACGGTCGGTGCTATGCTGGCCTTCACAGTCTGTGCTACCCTGGACTCCATGGTATGTGCTATGCTGGCCTCCACGGTCTGAGCTATGCTGGCCTCCATGGTTTGTGCTATGCTGGCCTTCACGGTCTGTGCTATGCTGGCCTCCATTGTCTGTGCTCTGCTGGCCTTGACGGTCTGTGCTATCCTGGCCTCCACGGTCTGTGCTACCCTGGACTCCACGGTCTGTGCTATGCTGGCCTTTACGGTCTATGCTACCCTGGACTCCATGGTATGTGCTATGCTGGCCTCCACGGTCTGTGCTATGCTGGCCTCCACAGTCTGTGCTATGCTGGCCTTCACGGTCTGTGCTATGCTGGCCTCCACGGTCTGTGCTATGCTGGCCTTCACGGTCTGTGCTATGCTGGCCCCCATGGTCTGTGCTATGCTGGCCTCCACGGTCTGTGCTATGCTGGCCTCCAAGGTCAATGCTATGCTGGCCTCCACTGTCCTTGCGATGCTGGCCTCCACGGTCAGAGCTATGCTGGCCTCCACGGTCTGTGCTATGCTGGCCTCCAAGGTCTGTGCTATGCTGGCCTCCACGGTATGTGCTATGCTGGCCTCCACGGTCTGTGCTATCCTGGCCTCCACGATGTGTGCTATGCTGGCCTCCACGGTCTGTGCTATGCTGACCTCCACAGTCTGTGCTATGCAGGCCTCCACGGTCTGTGCTACCCTGGACTCCATGGTCTGTGCTATGCTGGCCTTCACGGTCTGTGCTATCCCGGACTCCACAGTCTCTGCTATCCTGGACTCCATGGTATGTGCTATGCTGGCCTCCACGGTCTGTGCTATGCTGGACTTCACGGTCTGTGCTATGCTGGCCTCCACAGTCTGTGGTGTGCTGGCCTCCAAGGTCAGTGCTATGCTGGCCTCCACGGTCTGTGCTATGCTGCTCTCCACGGTCTGTGCTATGCTGCTCTCCACGGTCAGTGCTATGCTGGCCTCCACGATCTGTGCTATGCTGGCCTTCACGGTCTGTGCTATGCTGGCTTCCACAGTCTGTGGTGTGCTGGCCTCCACGGTCTGTGCTATGCTGGCCTCCAAGGTCAGTGCTATGTTGGCCTCCACGGTCTGTGCTATGCTGGCCTCCACGGTCTGTGCTATGCTGGCCTCCAAGGTCAATGCTATGCTGGCCTCCACTGTCCTTGCTATGCTAGCCTCCACAGTCTGTGCTATCCTGGACTCCCTGGTCTGTGCTATGCTGGCCTCCAAGGTCAGTGCTATGCTGGCCTCCACGGTCAGTGCTATGCTGGCCTCCAAGGTCAGTGCTATGCTGGTCTCCACGGTCTGTGCTATGCTTGCCTCCACGGTCTGTGCTATGCTGGCCACCACGGTCTGTGCTATGCTGGCCTCCACGGTTTGTGCTATCCTGGCCTCCACGGTCTGTGCTATCCTGGCCTCCACGGTGTGTGCTATGCTGGCCTCCACGGTCTGTGCTATCCAGGCCTCCACGGTCTGTGCTATGCTGGCCTCCACGGTCTGTGCTATGCTGGCCTCTACGGTCTGTGCTACTCTGGACTCCACAGTCTGTGCTATGCTGGCCTTCACGGTCTGTGCTATCCTGGACTCCATGGTATGTACTATGCTGACCTCCACGGTCTGTGCTATGCTGGCCTCCATGGTTTGTGCTATGCTGGCCTTCACGGTCTGTGCTATGCTGGCCTCCATTGTCTGTGCTATGCTGGCCTTGACGGTCTGTGCTATCCTGGCCTCCACGGTTTGTGCTATGCTGGCCTCCATGGTCTGTGCTATCCTGGCCTCCACGGTCTGTGATATGCTGGCCTCCATGGTCTGTGCTATGCTGGCCCCCACGGTCTGTGCTATGCTGGCCTCCACTGTCTGTGCTATGCTGGCCTCCACGGTCTGTGCTATGCTGGCCTCCACGGTCTGTGCTATGCTGGACTCCACGGTCTGTGCTACCATAGACTCCACGGTCGGTGCTATGCTGGCCTTCACAGTCTGTGCTACCCTGGACTCCATGGTATGTGCTATGCTGGCCTCCACGGTCTGTGCTATGCTGGCCTCCATGGTTTGTGCTATGCTGGCCTTCACGGTCTGTGCTATGCTGGCCTCCATTGTCTGTGCTCTGCTGGCCTTGACGGTCTGTGCTATCCTGGCCTCCACGGTCTGTGCTACCCTGGACTCCACGGTCTGTGCTATGCTGGCCTTCACAGTCTATGCTACCCTGGACTCCATGGTATGTGCTATGCTGGCCTCCACGGTCTGTGCTATGCTGGCCTCCACGGTCTGTGCTATGCTGGCCTTCACGGTCTGTGCTATGCTGGCCTCCACGGTCTGTGCTATGCTGGCCTTCACGGTCTGTGCTATGCTGGCCCCCATGGTCTGTGCTATGCTGGCCTCCATGGTCTGTGCTATGCTGGCCTCCAAGGTCAATGCTATGCTGGCCTCCACTGTCCTTGCCATGCTGGCCTCCACGGTCAGAGCTATGCTGGCCTCCACGGTCTGTGCTATGCTGGCCTCCAAGGTCTGTGCTATGCTGGCCTCCACGGTCTGTGCTATGCTGGCCTCCACGGTCTGTGCTATCCTGGCCTCCACGGTGTGTGCTATGCTGGCCTCCACGGTCTGTGCTATGCTGGCCTCCACAGTCTGTGCTATGCTGGCCTCCACGGTCTGTGCTACCCTGGACTCCATGGTCTGTGCTAAGCTGGCCTTCACGGTCTGTGCTATCCCGGACTCCACAGTCTCTGCTATCCTGGACTCCATGGTATGTGCTATGCTGGCCTCCACGGTCTGTGCTATGCTGGACTTCACGGTCTGTGCTATGCTGGCCTCCACAGTCTGTGGTGTGCTGGCCTCCAAGGTCAGTGCTATGCTGGCCTCCACGGTCTGTGCTATGCTGCTCTCCACGGTCAGTGCTATGCTGGCCTCCACGGTCTGTGCTATGCTGGCCTTCACGGTCTGTGCTATGCTGGCTTCCACAGTCTGTGGTGTGCTGGCCTCCACGGTCTGTGCTATGCTGGCCTCCAAGGTCAGTGCTATGCTGGCCTCCACGGTCTGTGCAATGCTGGCCTCCACGGTCTGTGCTATGCTGGCCTCCAAGGTCAATGCTATGCTGGCCTCCACTGTCCTTGCTATGCTAGCCTCCACAGTCTGTGCTGTCCTGGACTCCATGGTCTGTGCTATGCTGGCCTCCAAGGTCAGTGCTATGCTGGCCTCCACGGTCAGTGCTATGCTGGCCTCCAAGGTCAGTGCTATGCTGGTCTCCACGGTCTGTGCTATGCTTGCCTCCACGGTCTGTGCTATGCTGGCCACCACGGTCTGTGCTATGCTGGCCTCCACGGTTTGTGCTATACTGGCCTCCACGGTCTGTGCTATCCTGGCCTCCATGGTGTGTGCTATGCTGGCCTCCACGGTCTGTGCTATCCTGGCCTCCACGGTCTGTGCTATGCTGGCCTCCACGGTCTGTGCTATGCTGGCCTCTACGGTCTGTGCTACTCTGGACTCCACAGTCTGTGCTATGCTGGCCTTCACGGTCTGTGCTATCCTGGACTCCATGGTATGTGCTATGCTGGCCTCCACGGTCTGTGCTATGCTGGCCTCCATGGTTTGTGCTATGCTGGCCTTCACGGTCTGTGCTATGCTGGCCTCCATTGTCTGTGCTATGCTGGCCTTGACGGTCTGTGCTATCCTGGCCTCCACGGTTTGTGCTATGCTGGCCTCCATGGTCCCTGCTATCCTGGCCTCCACGGTCTGTGATATGCTGGCCTCCATGGTCTGTGCTATGCTGGCCCCCACGGTCTGTGCTTTGCTGGCCTCCACTGTCTGTGCTATGCTGGCCTCCACAGTCTGTGCTATGCTGGCCTCCACGGTCTATGCTATGCTGGACTCCACGGTCTGTGCTACCATAGACTCCACGGTCGGTGCTATGCTGGCCTTCACAGTCTGTGCTACCCTGGACTCCATGGTATGTGCTATGCTGGCCTCCACGGTCTGTGCTATGCTGGCCTCCATGGTTTGTGCTATGCTGGCCTTCACGGTCTGTGCTATGCTGGCCTCCATTGTCTGTGCTCTGCTGGCCTTAACGGTCTGTGCTATCCTGGCCTCCATGGTCTGTGCTACCCTGGACTCCACGGTCTGTGCTATGCTGGCCTTCACAGTCTATGCTACCCTGGACTCCATGGTATGTGCTATGCTGGCCTCCACGGTCTGTGCTATGCTGGCCTCCACGGTCTGTGCTATGCTGGCCTTCACGGTCTGTGCTATGCTGGCCTCCACGGTCTGTGCTATGCTGGCCTTCACGGTCTGTGCTATGCTGGCCCCCATGGTCTGTGCTATGCTGGCCTCCACGGTCTGTGCGATGCTGGCCTCCAAGGTCAATGCTATGCTGGCCTCCACTGTCCTTGCTATGCTAGCCTCCACAGTCTGTGCTATCCTGGACTCCATGGTCTGTGCTATGCTGGCCTCCAAGGTCAGTGCTATGCTGGCCTCCACGGTCAGTGCTATGCTGGCCTCCAAGATCAGTGCTGTGCTGGTCTCCACGGTCTGTGTTATGCTTTCCTCCACGGTCTGTGCTATGCTGGCCACCACGGTCTGTGCTATGCTGGCCTCCACGGTTTGTGCTATCCTGGCCTCCACGGTCAGTGCTATGCTGGCCTCCAAGGTCAGTGCTATGCTGGCCTCCACGGTCTGTGCTATGCTGCTCTCCACGGTCAGTGCTATGCTGGCCTCCACGGTCTGTGCTATGCTGGCCTTCACGGTCTGAGCTATGCTGGCTTCCACAGTCTGTGGTGTGCTGGCCTCCACGGTCTGTGCTATGCTGGCCTCCAAGGTCAGTGCTATGCTGGCCTCCACGGTCTCGGCTATGCTGGCCTCCACGGTCTGTGCTATGCTGGCCTCCACGGTCACTCCTATCCCGGACTCCACAGGCCCTGCTATCCTGGCCTCCACGGTCAGTGCTATGCTGGCCTCCACGGTCTGTGCTATGCTGGCCTCCAAGGTCAGTGCTATGCTGGCCTCCACTGTCTGTGCTATGCTAGCCTCCACAGTCTGTGCTATCCTGGACTCCACGGTCTGTGCTATGCTGGCCTTCACGGTCTGTGCTATCCCGGACTCCACAGTCCCTGCTATCCTGACTCCATGGTATGTGCTATGCTGGCCTCCACGGTCTGTGCTATGCTGGCCTCCACGGTCTGTGCTATGCGGGCCTCCACGGTCAGTGCTATGCTGGCCTCCATGGTCACTCCTATCCCGGACTCCACAGGCCCTGCTATCCTGGCCTCCACGGTCAGTGCTATGCTGGCCTCCACGGTCTGTGCTATGCTGGCCTCCAAGGTCAATGCTATGCTGGCCTCCACTGTCTGTGCTATGCTAGCCTCCACAGTCTGTGCTACCATAGACTCCACGGTCTGTGCTATGCTGGCCTTCACAGTCTGTGCTACCCTGGACTCCATGGTATGTGCTATGCTGGCCTCCACGGTCTGTGCTATGCTGGCCTTCACGGTCTGTGCTATGCTGGCCTCCACGGTCTGTGCTCTGCTGGCCTCCACGGTCACTCCTATCCCGGACTCCACAGGCCCTGCTATCCTGGCCTCCACGGTCAGTGCTATGCTGCCCTCCATTTTCTGTGCTATTTTGGCCTCCAAGGTCAGTGCTATGCTGGCCTCCACTGTCTGTGCTATGCTGGCCTCCACAGTCTGTGCTACCATAGACTCCACGGTCTGTGCTATGCTGGCCTTCACAGTCTGTGCTACCCTGGACTCCATGGCATGTGCTATGCTGGCCTCCAAGGTCTGTGCTATGCTGGCCTTCACGGTCTGTGCTATGCTGGCCTCCACGGTCTGTGGTGTGCTGGCCTCCACGGTCTGTGCTATGCTGGCCTCCACGGTCACTCCTATCCCGGACTCCACAGGCCCTGCTATCCTGGCCTCCACGGTCAGTGCTATGCTGGCCTCCACAGTCTGTGCTATGCTCGCCTCCAAGGTCAGTGCTATGCTGGCCTCCACTGTCTGTGCTATGCTAGCCTCCACAGTCTGTGCTATCCTGGACTCCACGGTCTGTGCTATGCTGGCCTTCACGGTCTGTGCTATCCCGGACTCCACAGTCCCTGCTATCCTTGACTCCATGGTATGTGCTATGCTGCCCTCTACGGTCTGTGCTATGCTGGCCTCCACGGTCTGTGCTATGCTGGCCTCCAAGGTCAGTGCTATGCTGGCCTCCACGGTCTGTGCTATGCTGGCCTCCAAGGTCAGTGCTATGCTGGCCTCCACTGTCCGTGCTATGCTAGCCTCCACAGTCTGTGCTATCCTGGACTCCATGGTCTGTGCTATGCTGGCCTCCAAGGTCAGTGCTATGTTGGCCTCCATGGTCAGTGCTATACTGGCCTCCACAGTCTGTGCTATGCTGGCCTCCACGGTCAGAGCTATGCTGGCCTCCACGGTCTGTGCTATGCTGGCCTCCAAGGTCTGTGCTATGCTGGACTCCACGGTCTGTGCTATTCTGGCCTTCACGGTCTGTGCTATCCCGGACTCCACAGTCTCTGCTATCCTGGACTCCATGGTATGTGCTATGCTGGCCTCCACGGTCTGTGCTATGCTGGACATCACGGTCTGTGCTATGCTGGCCTCCACAGTCTGTGGTGTGCTGGCCTCCAAGGTCAGTGCTATGCTGGCCTCCACGGTCTGTGCTATGCTGCTCTCCACGGTCAGTGCTATGCTGGCCTCCACGGTCTGTGCTATGCTGGCCTTCACGGTCTGTGCTATGCTGGCTTCCACTGTCTGTGGTGTGCTGGCCCCCACGGTCTGTGCTATGCTGGCCTCCAAGGTCAGTGCTATGCTGGCCTCCACGGTCTGTGCTATGCTGGCTTTCACGGTAAATGCTATGCTGGCCTCCACTGTCCTTGCTATGCTAGCCTCCACAGTCTGTGCTATCCTGGACTCCATGGTCTGTGCTATGCTGGCCTCCAAGGTCAGTGCTATGCTGGCCTCCACGGTCAGTGCTATGCTGGCCTCCAAGGTCAGTGCTATGCTGGTCTCCACGGTCTGTGCTATGCTTGCCTCCACGGTCTGTGCTATGCTGGCCACCACGGTCTGTGCTATGCTGGCCTCCACGGTTTGTGCTATCCTGGCCTCCATGGTCTGTGCTATCCTGGCCTCCACGGTGTGTGCTATGCTGGCCTCCACGGTCTGTGCTATCCTGGCCTACACGGTCTGTGCTATGCTGGCCTTCACGGTCTGTGCTATGCTGGCCTCTACGGTCTGTGCTACTCTGGACTCCACAGTCTGTGCTATGCTGGCCTTCACGGTCTGTGCTATCCTGGACTCCATGGTATGTGCTATGCTGGCCTCCACGGTCTGTGCTATGCTGGTCTCCATGGTTTGTGCTATGCTGGCCTTCACGGTCTGTGCTATGCTGGCCTCCATTGTCTGTGCTATGCTGGCCTTGATGGTCTGTGCTATCCTGGCCTCCACGGTTTGTGCTATGCTGGCCTCCATGGTCTGTGCTATCCTGGCCTCCACGGTCTGTGATATGCTGGCCTCCATGGTCTGTGCTATGCTGGCCCCCACGGTCTGTGCTATGCTGGCCTCCACTGTCTGTGCTATGCTGGCCTCCACGGTCTGTGCTATGCTGGCCTCCATGGTCTGTGCTATGCTGGCCTCCACGGTCTGTGCTACCATAGACTCCACGGTCGGTGCTATGCTGGCCTTCACAGTCTGTGCTACCCTGGACACCATGGTATGTGCTATGCTGGCCTCCACGGTCTGTGGTATGCTGGCCTCCATGGTTTGTGCTATGCTGGCCTTCACGGTCTGTGCTATGCTGGCCTCCATTGTCTGTGCTCTGCTGGCCTTGACGGTCTGTGCTATCCTGCCCTTCACGGTCTGTGCTACCCTGGACTCCATGGTATGTGCTATGCTGGCCTCCACGGTCTGTGCTATGCTGGCCTCCACGGTCTGTGCTATGCTGGCCTTCACGGTCTGTGCTATGCTGGCCTCCACGGTCTGTGCTATGCTGGCCTTCACAGTCTGTGCTATGCTGGCCCCCATGGTCTGTGCTATGCTGGCCTCCACAGTCTGTGCTATGCTGGCCTCCAAGGTCAATGCTATGCTGGCCTCCACTGTCCTTGCGATGCTGGCCTCCACGGTCAGAGCTATGCTGGCCTCCACGGTCTGTGCTATGATTGATTGATTGATTGATAAAAATTTATAATGCGCATAAACAATAACCCGCAGGTATCAAGGCGCCTAACAACACGATCAAATTGAAACAGATGTCCTTACACATAGGCTTCTCGAAAGAGGTGAGTTTTTAAAACATTGCGGAAATTCTGTAGAGATGGAAGAGATCTCAAATCAAGCGGAAGGTCATTCCACCATTTGGGGGCTAGCGTCGAAAAAGCCCTGCCACCCCATTTGGCCCTTCGTACACGCGGGGCTTTAAGGAGCAATTTCCCGGAGGAACGCAGGCTCCTACCAGGGGTATAGTGGGAAATGATAGAGCCGAGACCTGTGTCGCTATTTTTTGCGATGGCTCTGTAGGTCATACATTGCACTTTGAACCGGATTCGAGATTCCACCGGTAACCAATGCAGCGATTTCCTGGCCGCAGTGGCTGAGGAGCGCCTGGGAATGTCCAGAACAAATCTGGCTATAGCGTTTTGGACCACCTGCAAGCGCTGTAAGTGGCTCCGGTTTAGCCCAGCATACAGCGCATTGCAGTAATCCAAACGAGAGCCAATCAATGCAACAGCAATTTGCTTTCTTGCCTGCAGGGAAAGATATTTCCTGATCCTTCGCAGGGTGTGGATCAGGCCCCAGCAGGTAGAGACAGTTCTGCTCACCTGAGCGCCCATGTCAAGGGCTGGATCTAACATCACCCCAAGGTTCTTAGCAGACGTGGTGGGGGAGGGACATATTCCTAGTGAGTCAGGCCACCAAAGGGCTGACCAGATGTTTTCTTTTCCCCCAAACACCAATATCTCAGTCTTCTCCCCATTCAGTTTAAGAGAGTTCTGAATCATCCAGTGGCCAACCGCCTCCATACAGGATCTAAACTTGGAGGCGGTAAGCACATCAGAATGGGGGAGAGAGACGAGTATTTGGGTGTCGTCTGCATAAGAGACTACCTCCATCCCGAAAAGATCTTATTAATCTGGCTAGTGGGGTCACATAGATGTTAAAAAGGGTCGGACTAAGCGCCGACCCTTGAGGGACCCCACACTGCACTGGTCGGGATGGAGATAGGTACTCTCCCAGCTTGACTCTTTGTTCTCTCCCAGTAAGGAAGGAGGTCAAGAGATCCAAGGCTGCCCCCCTCACCCCCACCTCCTTCAGGCGAGATGTAAGCACTGAGGGGGAGAGGGTGTCGAAGGCCGCTGTTAGATCTAGCAGGACCAGGAGGGAGGTCTGGCCCCCATCTACTGTCGTGCGGATCTTATCAAGCACGATGGTGAGGGCTGACTCGGTGCTGTGTTCCCTCCTGAATCCATGCTGGGAGGAGTCCAAGCATCCCGAGCTTTCCACAAAGATAGCGAGATGCTTGTTAAGATGTGCTGGCCTCCAAGGTCTGTGCTATGCTGGCCTCCACGGTCTGTGCTATGCTGGCCTCCACGGTCTGTGCTATCCTGGCCTCCACGGTGTGTGCTATGCTGGCCTCCACGGTCTGTGCTATGCTGGCCTCCACAGTCTGTGCTATGCTGGCCTCCACGGTCTGTGCTACCCTGGACTCCACGGTCTGTGCTATGCTGGCCTTCACGGTCTGTGCTATCCCGGACTCCACAGTCTCTGCTATCCTGGACTCCATGGTATGTGCTATGCTGGCCTCCACGGTCTGTGCTATGCTGGACTTCACGGTCTGTGCTATGCTGGCCTCCACAGTCTGTGGTGTGCTGGCCTCCAAGGTCAGTGCTATGCTGGCCTCCAAGTTCAGTGCTATGCTGGCCTCCACGGTCTGTGCTATGCTGGCCTCCACGGTCTGTGCTATGCTGCTCTCCACGGTCAGTGCTATGCTGGCCTCCACGGTCTGTGCTATGCTGGCCTTCACAGTCTGTGCTATGCTGGCTTCCACAGTCTGTGGTGTGCTGGCCTCCACGGTCTGTCCTATGTTGGCCTCCAAGGTCAGTACTATGCTGGCCTCCACGGTCTGTGCTATGCTGGCCTCCACGGTCTGTGCTATGCTGGCCTCCAAGGTCAATGCTATGCTGGCCTCCACTGTCCTTGCTATGCTAGCCTCCACAGTCTGTGCTATCCTGGACTCCATGGTCTGTGCTATGCTGGCCTCCAAGGTCAGTGCTATGCTGGCCTCCACGGTCAGTGCTATGCTGGCCTCCAAGGTCAGTGCTATGCTGGTCTCCACGGTCTGTGCTATGCTTGCCTCCACGGTCTGTGCTATGCTGGCCACCACGGTCTGTGCTATGCTGGCCTCCACGGTTTGTGCTATCCTGGCCTCCACGGTCTGTGCCATCCTGGCCTCCACGGTGTGTGCTATGCTGGCCTCCACGGTCTTTGCTATCCTGGCCTCCACGGTCTGTGCTATGCTGGCCTCCACGGTCTGTGCTATGCTGGCCTCTACGGTCTGTGCTACTCTGGACTCCACAGTCTGTGCTATGCTGGCCTTCACGGTCTGTGCTATCCTGGACTCCATGGTATGTGCTATGCTGGCCTCCACGGTCTGTGCTATGCTGGCCTCCATGGTTTGTGCTATGCTGGCCTTCACGGTCTGTGCTATGCTGGCCTCCATTGTCTGTGCTATGCTGGACTTGACGGTCTGTGCTATCCTGGCCTCCACGGTTTGTGCTATGTTGGCCTCCATGGTCTGTGCTATCCTGGCCTCCACGGTCTGTGATATGCTGGCCTCCATGGTCTGTGCTATGCTGGCCCCCACGGTCTGTGCTATGCTGGCCTCCACTGTCTGTGCTATGCTGGCCTCCACGGTCTGTGCTATGCTGGCCTCCACGGTCTGTGCTATGCTGGACTCCACGGTCTGTGCTACCATAGACTCCACGGTCGGTGCTATGCTGGCCTTCACAGTCTGTGCTACCCTGGACTCCATGGTATGTGCTATGCTGGCCTCCACGGTCTGTGCTATGCTGGCCTCCATGGTTTGTGCTATGCTGGCCTTCACGGTCTGTGCTATGCTGGCCTCCATTGTCTGTGCTCTGCTGGCCTTGACGGTCTGTGCTATCCTGGCCTCCACGGTCTGTGCTACCCTGGACTCCACGGTCTGTGCTATGCTGGCCTTCACAGTCTATGCTACCCTGGACTCCATGGTATGTGCTATGCTGGCCTCCACGGTCTGTGCTATGCTGGCCTCCACGGTCTGTGCTATGCTGGCCTTCACGGTCTGTGCTATGCTGGCCTCCACGGTCTGTGCTATGCTGGCCTTCACGGTCTGTGCTATGCTGGCCCCCATGGTCTGTGCTATGCTGGCCTCCACGGTCTGTGCTATGCTGGCCTCCAAGGTCAATGCTATGCTGGCCTCCACTGTCCTTGCTATGCTAGCCTCCACAGTCTGTGCTATCCTGGACTCCATGGTCTGTGCTATGCTGGCCTCCAAGGTCAGTGCTATGCTGGCCTCCACGGTCAGTGCTATGCTGGCCTCCAAGGTCAGTGCTATGCTGGTCTCCACGGTCTGTGCTATGCTTGCCTCCACGGTCTGTGCTATGCTGGCCACCACGGTCTGTGCTATGCTGGCCTCCACGGTTTGGGCTATCCTGGCCTCCACGGTCAGTGCTATGCTGGCCTCCACGGTCTGTGCTATGCTGGCCTTCACGGTCTGAGCTATGCTGGCTTCCACAGTCTGTGGTGTGCTGGCCTCCAAGGTCTGTGCTATGCTGGCCTCCAAGGTCAGTGCTATGCTGGCCTCCACGGTCTGTGGTGTGCTGGCCTCCAAGGTCTGTGCTATGCTGGCCTCCAAGGTCAGTGCTATGCTGGCCTCCACGGTCTGTGCTATGCTGGCCTCCACGGTCTGTGCTATGCTGGCCTCCAAGGTCAATGCTATGCTGCCCTCCACTGTCCTTGCTATGCTAGCCTCCACAGTCTGTGCTATCCTGGACTCCATGGTCTGTGCTATGCTGGCCTCCAAGGTCAGTGCTATGCTGGCCTCCACGGTCAGTGCTATGCTGGCCTCCAAGGTCAGTGCTATGCTGGTCTCCACGGTCTGTGCTATGCTTGCCTCCACGGTCTGTGCCATGCTGGCCACCACGGTCTGTGCTATGCTGGCCTTGACGGTTTGTGCTATCCTGGCCTCCACGGTCTGTGCTATCCTGGCCTCCACGGTGTGTGCTATGCTGGCCTCCACGGTCTGTGCTATCCTGGCCTCCACGGTCTGTGCTATGCTGGCCTCCACGGTCTGTGCTATGCTGGTCTCTACAGTCTGTGCTACTCTGGACTCCACAGTCTGTGCTATGCTGGCCTTCACGATCTGTGCTATCCTGGACTCCATGGTATGTGCTATGCTGGCCTCCACGGTCTGTGCTATGCTGGCCTCCATGGTTTGTGCTATGCTGGCCTTCACGGTCTGTGCTATGCTGGCCTCCATTGTCTGTGCTATGCTGGCCTTGACGGTCTGTGCTATCCTGGCCTCCACGGTTTGTGCTATGCTGGCCTCCATGGTCTGTGCTATCCTGGCCTCCACGGTCTGTGATATGCTGGCCTCCATGGTCTGTGCTATGCTGGCCCCCACGGTCTGTGCTATGCTGGCCTCCACTGTCTGTGCTATGCTGGCCTCCACGGTCTGTGCTATGCTGGCCTCCACGGTCTGTGCTATGCTGGCCTCCACAGTCTGTGCTACCATAGACTCCACGGTCGGTGCTATGCTGGCCTTCACAGTCTGTGCTACCCTGGACTCCATGGTATGTGCTATGCTGGCCTCCACGGTCTGTGCTATGCTGGCCTCCATGGTTTGTGCTATGCTGGCCTTCACGGTCTGTGCTATGCTGGCCTCCATTGTCTGTGCTATGCTGGCCTTCACGGTCTGTGCTATGCTGGCCTCCATTGTCTGTGCTATGCTGGCCTTGACGGTCTGTGCTATCCTGGCCTCCATGGTTTGTGCTATGCTGGCCTTCACGGTCTGTGCTATGCTGGCCTCCATTGTCTGTGCTATGCTGGCCTTGACGGTGTGTGCTATCCTGGCCTCCACGGTTTGTGCTATGTTGGCCCCCATGGTCTGTGCTATGCTGGCCTCCACGGTCTGTGCTATGCTGGCCTCCAAGGTCAATGCTATGCTGGCCTCCACTGTCCTTGCTATGCTAGCCTCCACAGTCTGTGCTATCCTGGACTCCATGGTCTGTGCTATGCTGGCCTCCAAGGTCAGTGCTATGCTGGCCTCCACGGTCAGTGCTATGCTGGCCTCCAAGGTCAGTGCTATGCTGGTCTCCACGGTCTGTGCTATGCTTGCCTCCACGGTCTGTGTTATGCTGGCCACCACGGTCTGTGCTATGCTGGCCTCCACGGTTTGGGCTATCCTGGCCTCCACGGTCAGTGCTATGCTGGCCTCCACGGTCTGTGCTATGCTGGCCTTCACGGTCTGAGCTATGCTGGCTTCCACAGTCTGTGGTGTGCTGGCCTCCAAGGTCTGTGCTATGCTGGCCTCCAAGGTCAGTGCTATGCTGGCCTCCACGGTCTGTGGTGTGCTGGCCTCCAAGGTCTGTGCTATGCTGGCCTCCAAGGTCAGTGCTATGCTGGCCTCCACGGTCTGTGCTATGCTGGCCTCCACGGTCTGTGCTATGCTGGCCTCCAAGGTCAATGCTATGCTGCCCTCCACTGTCCTTGCTATGCTAGCCTCCACAGTCTGTGCTATCCTGGACTCCATGGTCTGTGCTATGCTGGCCTCCACGGTCAGTGCTATGCTGGCCTCCAAGGTCAGTGCTATGCTGGTCTCCACGGTCTGTGCTATGCTTGCCTCCACGGTCTGTGCCATGCTGGCCACCACGGTCTGTGCTATGCTGGCCTTCACGGTTTGCGCTATCCTGGCCTCCACGGTCTGTGCTATCCTGGCCTCCACGGTGTGTGCTATGCTGGCCTCCACGGTCTGTGCTATCCTGGCCTCCACGGTCTGTGCTATGCTGGCCTCCACGGTCTGTGCTATGCTGGTCTCTACAGTCTGTGCTACTCTGGACTCCACAGTCTGTGCTATGCTGGCCTTCACGATCTGTGCTATCCTGGACTCCATGGTATGTGCTATGCTGGCCTCCACGGTCTGTGCTATGCTGGCCTCCATGGTTTGTGCTATGCTGGCCTTCACGGTCTGTGCTATGCTGGCCTCCATTGTCTGTGCTATGCTGGCCTTGACGGTCGGTGCTATCCTGGCCTCCACGGTTTGTGCTATGCTGGCCTCCATGGTCTGTGCTATCCTGGCCTCCACGGTCTGTGATATGCTGGCCTCCATGGTCTGTGCTATGCTGGCCCCCACGGTCTGTGCTATGCTGGCCTCCACTGTCTGTGCTATGCTGGCCTCCACGGTCTGTGCTATGCTGGCCTCCACGGTCTGTGCTATGCTGGCCTCCACGGTCTGTGCTACCATAGACTCCTCGGTCGGTGCTATGCTGGCCTTCACAGTCTGTGCTACCCTGGACTCCATGGTATGTGCTATGCTTGCCTCCACGGTCTGTGCTATGCTGGCCTCCATGGTTTGTGCTATGCTGGCCTTCACGGTCTGTGCTATGCTGGCCTCCATTGTCTGTGCTATGCTGGCCTTCACGGTCTGTGCTATGCTGGCCTCCATTGTCTGTGCTATGCTGGCCTTGACGGTCTGTGCTATCCTGGCCTCCATGGTTTGTGCTATGCTGGCCTTCACGGTCTGTGCTATGCTGGCCTCCATTGTCTGTGCTATGCTGGCCTTGACGGTCTGTGCTATCCTGGCCTCCACGGTTTGTGCTATGTTGGCCTCCATGGTCTGTGCTATCCTGGTCTCCACGGTCTGTGATATGCTGGCCTCCATGGTCTGTGCTATGCTGTCCCCCAAGGTCTGTGCTATGCTGGCCTCCACTGTCTGTGCTATGCTGGCCTCCACGGTCTGTGCTATGCTGGCCTCCACGGTCTGTGCTATGCTGGACTCCACGGTCTGTGCTACCATAGACTCCACGGTCGGTGCTATGCTGGCCTTCACAGTCTGTGCTACCCTGGACTCCATGGTATGTGCTATGCTGGCCTCCACGGTCTGTGCTATGCTGGCCTCCATGGTTTGTGCTATGCTGGCCTTCACGGTCTGTGCTATGCTGGCCTCCATTGTCTGTGCTCTGCTGGCCTTGACGGTCTGTGCTATCCTGGCCTCCACGGTCTGTGCTACCCTGGACTCCACGGTCTGTGCTATGCTGGCCTTCACAGTCTATGCTACCCTGGACTCCATGGTATGTGCTATGCTGGCCTCCACGGTCTGTGCTATGCTGGCCTCCACGGTCTGTGCTATGCTGGCCTCCACGGTCTGTGCTATGCTGGCCTTCACGGTCTGTGCTATGCTGGCCCCCATGGTCTGTGCTATGCTGGCCTCCACGGTCTGTGCTATGCTGGCCTCCAAGGTCAATGCTATGCTGGCCTCCACTGTCCTTGCTATGCTAGCCTCCACAGTCTGTGCTATCCTGGACTCCATGGTCTGTGCTATGCTGGCCTCCAAGGTCAGTGCTATGCTGGCCTCCACGGTCAGTGCTATGCTGGCCTCCAAGGTCAGTGCTATGCTGGTCTCCACGGTCTGTGCTATGCTTGCCTCCACGGTCTGTGCTATGCTGGCCACCACGGTCTGTGCTATGCTGGCCTCCACGGTTTGGGCTATCCTGGCCTCCACGGTTTGGGCTATCCTGGCCTCCACGGTCAGTGCTATGCTGGCCTCCACGGTCTGTGCTATGCTGGCCTTCACGGTCTGAGCTATACTGGCTTCCACAGTCTGTGGTGTGCTGGCCTCTAAGGTCTGTGCTATGCTGGCCTCCAAGGTCAGTGCTATGCTGGCCTCCACGGTCTGTGGTGTGCTGGCCTCCAAGGTCTGTGCTATGCTGGCCTCCAAGGTCAGTGCTATGCTGGCCTCCACGGTCTCTGCTAAGCTGGCCTCCACGGTCTGTGCTATGCTGGCCTCCAAGGTCAATGCTATGCTGGCCTCCACTGTCCTTGCTATGCTAGCCTCCACAGTCTGTGCTATCCTGGACTCCATGGTCTGTGCTATGCTGGCCTCCAAGGTCAGTGCTATGCTGGCCTCCACGGTCAGTGCTATGCTGGCCTCCAAGGTCAGTGCTATGCTGGTCTCCACGGTCTGTGCTATGCTTGCCTCCACGGTCTGTGCTATGCTGGCCACCACGGTCTGAGCTATGCTGGCCTCCACGGTTTGTGCTATCCTGGCCTCCACGGTCTGTGCTATCCTGGCCTCCACGGTGTGTGCTATGCTGGCCTCCACGGTCTGTGCTATCCTGGCCTCCACGGTCTGTGCTATGCTGGCCTCTACAGTCTGTGCTACTCTGGACTCCACAGTCTGTGCTATGCTGGCCTTCACGGTCTGTGCTATCCTGGACTCCATGGTATGTGCTATGCTGGCCTCCACGGTCTGTGCTATGCTGGCCTCCATGGTCTGTGCTATGCTGGCCTTCACGGTCTGTGCTATGCTGGCCTCCACGGTCTGTGCTATGCTGGCCTTCACGGTCTGTGCTATGCTGTCCCCCATGGTCTGTGCTATGCTGGCCTCCACGGTCTGTGCTATGCTGGCCTCCAAGGTCAATGCTATGCTGGCCTCCACTGTCCTTGCTATGCTAGCCTCCACAGTCTGTGCTATCCTGGACTCCATGGTCTGTGCTATGCTGGCCTCCAAGGTCAGTGCTATGGTGGCCTCCACGGTCAGTGCTATGCTGGCCTCCAAGGTCAGTGCTATGCTGGTCTCCACGGTCTGTGCTATGCTTGCCTCCACGGTCTGTGCTATGCTGGCCACCACGGTCTGTGCTATGCTGGCCTCCACGGTTTGGGCTATCCTGGCCTCCACGGTCAGTGCTATGCTGGCCTCCACGGTCTGTGCTATGCTGGCCTTCACGGTCTGAGCTATGCTGGCTTCCACAGTCTGTGGTGTGCTGGCCTCCAAGGTCTGTGCTATGCTGGCCTCCAAGGTCAGTGCTATGCTGGCCTCCACGGTCTGTGGTGTGCTGGCCTCCAAGGTCTGTGCTATGCTGGCCTCCAAGGTCAGTGCTATGCTGGCCTCCACGGTCTGTGCTATGCTGGCCTCCACGGTCTGTGCTATGCTGGCCTCCAAGGTCAATGCTATGCTGCCCTCCACTGTCCTTGCTATGCTAGCCTCCACAGTCTGTGCTATCCTGGACTCCATGGTCTGTGCTATGCTGGCCTCCAAGGTCAGTGCTATGCTGGCCTCCACGGTCAGTGCTATGCTGGCCTCCAAGGTCAGTGCTATGCTGGTCTCCACGGTCTGTGCTATGCTTGCCTCCACGGTCTGTGCCATGCTGGCCACCACAGTCTGTGCTATGCTGGCCTTAACGGTTTGTGCTATCCTGGCCTCCACGGTCTGTGCTATCCTGGCCTCCACGGTGTGTGCTATGCTGGCCTCCACGGTCTGTGCTATCCTGGCCTCCACGGTCTGTGCTATGCTGGCCTCCACGGTCTGTGCTATGCTGGTCTCTACAGTCTGTGCTACTCTGGACTCCACAGTCTGTGCTATGCTGGCCTTCACGGTCTGTGCTATCCTGGACTCCATGGTATGTGCTATGCTGGCCTCCACGGTCTGTGCTATGCTGGCCTCCATGGTTTGTGCTATGCTGGCCTTCACGGTCTGTGCTATGCTGGCCTCCATTGTCTGTGCTATGCTGGCCTTGACGGTCTGTGCTATCCTGGCCTCCACGGTTTGTGCTATGCTGGCCTCCATGGTCTGTGCTATCCTGGCCTCCACGGTCTGTGATATGCTGGCCTCCATGGTCTGTGCTATGCTGGCCCCCACGGTCTGTGCTATGCTGGCCTCCACTGTCTGTGCTATGCTGGCCTCCACGGTCTGTGCTATGCTGGCCTCCACGGTCTGTGCTATGCTGGCCTCCACGGTCTGTGCTACCATAGACTCCACGGTCGGTGCTATGCTGGCCTTCACAGTCTGTGCTACCCTGGACTCCATGGTATGTGCTATGCTGGCCTCCACGGTCTGTGCTATGCTGGCCTTCACGGTCTGTGCTATGCTGTCCCCCATGGTCTGTGCTATGCTGGCCTCCACGGTCTGTGCTATGCTGGCCTCCAAGGTCAATGCTATGCTGGCCTCCACTGTCCTTGCTATGCTAGCCTCCACAGTCTGTGCTATCCTGGACTCCATGGTCTGTGCTATGCTGGCCTCCAAGGTCAGTGCTATGGTGGCCTCCACGGTCAGTGCTATGCTGGCCTCCAAGGTCAGTGCTATGCTGGTCTCCACGGTCTGTGCTATGCTTGCCTCCACGGTCTGTGCTATGCTGGCCACCACGGTCTGTGCTATGCTGGCCTCCACGGTTTGGGCTATCCTGGCCTCCACGGTCAGTGCTATGCTGGCCTCCACGGTCTGTGCTATGCTGGCCTTCACGGTCTGAGCTATGCTGGCTTCCACAGTCTGTGGTGTGCTGGCCTCCAAGGTCTGTGCTATGCTGGCCTCCAAGGTCAGTGCTATGCTGGCCTCCACGGTCTGTGGTGTGCTGGCCTCCAAGGTCTGTGCTATGCTGGCCTCCAAGGTCAGTGCTATGCTGGCCTCCACGGTCTGTGCTATGCTGGCCTCCACGGTCTGTGCTATGCTGGCCTCCAAGGTCAATGCTATGCTGCCCTCCACTGTCCTTGCTATGCTAGCCTCCACAGTCTGTGCTATCCTGGACTCCATGGTCTGTGCTATGCTGGCCTCCAAGGTCAGTGCTATGCTGGCCTCCACGGTCAGTGCTATGCTGGCCTCCAAGGTCAGTGCTATGCTGGTCTCCACGGTCTGTGCTATGCTTGCCTCCACGGTCTGTGCCATGCTGGCCACCACAGTCTGTGCTATGCTGGCCTTAACGGTTTGTGCTATCCTGGCCTCCACGGTCTGTGCTATCCTGGCCTCCACGGTGTGTGCTATGCTGGCCTCCACGGTCTGTGCTATCCTGGCCTCCACGGTCTGTGCTATGCTGGCCTCCACGGTCTGTGCTATGCTGGTCTCTACAGTCTGTGCTACTCTGGACTCCACAGTCTGTGCTATGCTGGCCTTCACGGTCTGTGCTATCCTGGACTCCATGGTATGTGCTATGCTGGCCTCCACGGTCTGTGCTATGCTGGCCTCCATGGTTTGTGCTATGCTGGCCTTCACGGTCTGTGCTATGCTGGCCTCCATTGTCTGTGCTATGCTGGCCTTGACGGTCTGTGCTATCCTGGCCTCCACGGTTTGTGCTATGCTGGCCTCCATGGTCTGTGCTATCCTGGCCTCCACGGTCTGTGATATGCTGGCCTCCATGGTCTGTGCTATGCTGGCCCCCACGGTCTGTGCTATGCTGGCCTCCACTGTCTGTGCTATGCTGGCCTCCACGGTCTGTGCTATGCTGGCCTCCACGGTCTGTGCTATGCTGGCCTCCACGGTCTGTGCTACCATAGACTCCACGGTCGGTGCTATGCTGGCCTTCACAGTCTGTGCTACCCTGGACTCCATGGTATGTGCTATGCTGGCCTCCACGGTCTGTGCTATGCTGGCCTCCATGGTTTGTGCTATGCTGGCCTTCACGGTCTGTGCTATGCTGGCCTCCATTGTCTGTGCTATGCTGGCCTTCACGGTCTGTGCTATGCTGGCCTCCATTGTCTGTGCTATGCTGGCCTTGACGGTCTGTGCTATCCTGGCCTCCATGGTTTGTGCTATGCTGGCCTTCACGGTCTGTGCTATGCTGGCCTCCATTGTCTGTGCTATGCTGGCCTTGACGGTCTGTGCTATCCTGGCCTCCACGGTTTGTGCTATGTTGGCCTCCATGGTCTGTGCTATCCTGGCCTCCACGGTCTGTGATATGCTGGCCTCCATGGTCTGTGCTATGCTGGCCCCCAAGGTCTGTGCTATGCTGGCCTCCACTGTCTGTGCTATGCTGGCCTCCACGGTCTGTGCTATGCTGGCCTCCACGGTCTGTGCTATGCTGGACTCCACGGTCTGTGCTACCATAGACTTCACGGTCGGTGCTATGCTGGCCTTCACAGTCTGTGCTACCCTGGACTCCATGGTATGTGCTATGCTGGCCTCCACGGTCTGTGCTATGCTGGCCTCCATGGTTTGTGCTATGCTGGCCTTCACGGTCTGTGCTATGCTGGCCTCCATTGTCTGTGCTCTGCTGGCCTTGACGGTCTGTGCTATCCTGGCCTCCACGGTCTGTGCTACCCTGGACTCCACGGTCTGTGCTATGCTGGCCTTCACAGTCTATGCTACCCTGGACTCCATGGTATGTGCTATGCTGGCCTCCACGGTCTGTGCTATGCTGGCCTCCACGGTCTGTGCTATGCTGGCCTTCACGGTCTGTGCTATGCTGGCCTCCACGGTCTGTGCTATGCTGGCCTTCACAGTCTGTGCTATGCTGGCCCCCATGGTCTGTGCTATGCTGGCCTCCACGGTCTGTGCTATGCTGGCCTCCAAGGTCAATGCTATGCTGGCCTCCACTGTCCTTGCTATGCTAGCCTCCACAGTCTGTGCTATCCTGGACTCCATGGTCTGTGCTATGCTGGCCTCCAAGGTCAGTGCTATGCTGGCCTCCACGGTCAGTGCTATGCTGGCCTCCAAGGTCAGTGCTATGCTGGTCTCCACGGTCTGTGCTATGCTTGCCTCCACGGTCTGTGCTATGCTGGCCACCACGGTCTGTGCTATGCTGGCCTCCACGGTTTGGGCTATCCTGGCCTCCACGGTCAGTGCTATGCTGGCCTCCACGGTCTGTGCTATGCTGGCCTTCACGGTCTGAGCTATGCTGGCTTCCACAGTCTGTGGTGTGCTGGCCTCTAAGGTCTGTGCTATGCTGGCCTCCAAGGTCAGTGCTATGCTGGCCTCCACGGTCTGTGGTGTGCTGGCCTCCAAGGTCTGTGCTATGCTGGCCTCCAAGGTCAGTGCTATGCTGGCCTCCACGGTCTCTGCTATGCTGGCCTCCACGGTCTGTGCTATGCTGGCCTCCAAGGTCAATGCTATGCTGGCCTCCACTGTCCTTGCTATGCTAGCCTCCACAGTCTGTGCTATCCTGGACTCCATGGTCTGTGCTATGCTGGCCTCCAAGGTCAGTGCTATGCTGGCCTCCACGGTCAGTGCTATGCTGGCCTCCAAGGTCAGTGCTATGCTGGTCTCCACGGTCTGTGCTATGCTTGCCTCCACGGTCTGTGCTATGCTGGCCACCACGGTCTGTGCTATGCTGGCCTCAACGGTTTGTGCTATCCTGGCCTCCACGGTCTGTGCTATCCTGGCCTCCACGGTGTGTGCTATGCTGGCCTCCACGGTCTGTGCTATCCTGGCCTCCACGGTCTGTGCTATGCTGGCCTCTACAGTCTGTGCTACTCTGGACTCCACAGTCTGTGCTATGCTGGCCTTCACGGTCTGTGCTATCCTGGACTCCATGGTATGTGCTATGCTGGCCTCCACGGTCTGTGCTATGCTGGCCTCCACGGTCTGTGCTATGCTGGCCTCCATGGTTTGTGCTATGCTGGCCTTCACGGTCTGTGCTATGCTGGCCTCCATTGTCTGTGCTATGCTGGCCTTGACGGTCTGTGCTATCCTGGCCTCCACGGTTTGTGCTATGCTGGCCTCCATGGTCTGTGCTATCCTGGCCTCCACGGTCTGTGATATGCTGGCCTCCATGGTCTGTGCTATGCTGGCCCCCACGGTCTGTGCTATGCTGGCCTCCACTGTCTGTGCTATGCTGGCCTCCACGGTCTGTGCTATGCTGGCATCCACGGTCTGTGCTATGCTGGCCTCCACGGTCTGTGCTACCATAGACTCCACGGTCGGTGCTATGCTGGCCTTCACAGTCTGTGCTACCCTGGACTCCATGGTATGTGCTATGCTGGCCTCCACGGTCTGTGCTATGCTGGCCTCCATGGTTTGTGCTATGCTGGCCTTCACGGTCTGTGCTATGCTGGCCTCCATTGTCTGTGCTCTGCTGGCCTTGACAGTCTGTGCTATCCTGGCCTCCACGGTCTGTGCTACCCTGGACTCCACGGTCTGTGCTATGCTGGCCTTCACGGTCTATGCTACCCTGGACTCCATGGTATGTGCTATGCTGGCCTCCACGGTCTGTGCTATGCTGGCATTCACGGTCTGTACTATGCTGGCCTTCACGGTCTGTGCTATGCTGGCCTCCACGGTCTGTGCTATGCTGGCCTTCACGGTCTGTGCTATGCTGGCCCCCATGGTCTGTGCTATGCTGGCCTCCACGGTCTGTGCTATGCTGGCCTCCACGGTCTGTGCTATGCTGGCCTCCACGGTCTGTGCTATGCTGGCCTCCACGGTCTCTGCTATCCTGGCCTCCACGGTCTGTGCTATTTTGGACTCCATGGTCTGTGCTATGCTGGCCTTCACGGTCTGTGCTATGCTGGCCTCCACGGTCTGTCCTATGCTGGCCTCCATGGTCTGTGCTATGCTGGCCTCCACGGTCTGTGCTACCCTGGACTCCATGGTATGTGCTATGCTGGCCTCCACGGTCTGTGCTATGCTGGCCTCCACGGTCTGTGCTATGCTGGCCTTCACGGTCTGTGCTATGCTGGCCTCCACGGTCTGTGCTATGCTGGCCTCCACGGTCTGTGCTATGCTGGCCTCCATGGTCTGTGCTACCCTGGACTCCATTATATGTGCTATGCTGGCCTCCACGGTCTGTGCTATGCTGGCCTCCACATTCTGTGCTATGCTGGCCTTCACGGTCTGTGCTACCCTGGACTCCACGGTCTGTGCTATCCTGGATGACTCCATGGTCTGTGCTATGCTGGCCTTCACGGTCTGTGCTATGCTGGCCTCCACGGTCTGTGCTATGCTGGCCTCCATGGTCTGTGCTACCCTGGACTCCATGGTATGTGCTATGCTGGCCTTCACGGTCTGTGCTATGCTGGCCTCCACGGTCTGTGCTATGCTGGCCTCCACGGTCTGTGTTATGCTGGCCTACACGGTCTGTGCTATCCTGGCCTCCACGGTGTGTGCTATGCTGGCCTCCACGGTCCTTGCTATGCTGGCCTCCACAGTCTGTGCTATGCTGGCCTCCACGGTCTGTGCTACCCTGGACTCCACGGTCTGTGCTATGCTGGCCTTCACGGTCTGTGCTATCCCGGACTCCACAATCTCTGCTATCCTGGACTCCATGGTATGTGCTATGCTGGCCTCCACGGTCTGTGCTATGCTGGACTTCACGGTCTGTGCTATGCTGGCCTCCACAGTCTGTGGTGTGCTGGCCTCCACGGTCTGTGCTATGCTGGCCTCCAAGGTCAGTGCTATGCTGGCCTCCACGGTCTGTGCTATGCTGCTCTCCACGGTCAGTGCTATGCTGGCCTCCACGGTCTGTGCTATGCTGGCCTTCACGGTCTGTGCTATGCTGGCTTCCACAGTCTGTGGTGTGCTGGCCTCCACGGTCTGTGCTATGCTGGCCTCCAAGGTCAGTGCTATGCTGGCCTCCACGGTCTGTGCTATGCTGGCCTCCACGGTCTGTGCTATGCTCGCCTCCAAGGTCAATGCTATGCTGGCCTCCACTGTCCTTGCTATGCTAGCCTCCACAGTCTGTGCTATCCTGGACTCCCATGGTCTGTGCTATGCTGGCCTCCAAGGTCAGTGCTTTGCTGGCTTCCACGGTCAGTGCTATGCTGGCCTCCAAGGTCAGTGCTATGCTGGTCTCCACGGTCTGTGCTATGCTTGCCTCCACGGTCTGTGCTATGCTGGCCACCACGGTCTGTGCTATGCTGGCCTCCACGGTTTGTGCTATCCTGGCCTCCACGGTCTGTGCTATCCTGGCCTCCACGGTGTGTGCTATGCTGGCCTCCACGGGCTGTGCTATCCTGGCCTCCACGGTCTGTGCTATGCTGGCCTCCACTGTCTGTGCTATGCTGGCCTCTACGGTCTGTGCTACTCTGGACTCCACAGTCTGTGCTATGCTGGCCTTCACGGTCTGTGCTATCCTGGACTCCATGGTATGTGCTATGCTGGCCTCCACGGTCTGTGCTATGCTGGCCTCCATGGTTTGTGCTATGCTGGCCTTCACGGTCTGTGCTATGCTGGCCTCCATTGTCTGTGCTATGCTGGCCTTGACGGTCTGTGCTATCCTGGCCTCCACGGTTTGTGCTATGCTGGCCTCCGTGGTCTGTGCTATCCTGGCCTCCACGGTCTGTGATATGCTGGCCTCCATGGTCTGTGCTATGCTGGCCCCCACGGTCTGTGCTATGCTGGCCTCCACTGTCTGTGCTATGCTGGCCTCCACGGTCTGTGCTATGCTGGCCTCCACGGTCTGTGCTATGCTGGCCTCCACGGTCTGTGCTACCTTAGACTCCACGGTCAGTGCTATGCTGGCCTCCAAGGTCAGTGCTATGCTGGTCTCCACGGTCTGTGCTATGCTTGCCTCCACGGTCTGTGCTATGCTGGCCTCCACGGTCTGTGCTATGCTGGCCTCCACGGTTTGTGCTATCCTGGCCTCCACGGTCTGTGCTATGCTGGCCTCCATGGTTTGTGCTATGCTGGCCTTCACGGTCTGTGCTATGCTGGCCTCCATTGTCTGTGCTCTGCTGGCCTTGACGGTCTGTGCTATCCTGGCCTCCACGGTCTGTGCTACCCTGGACTCCACGGTCTGTGCTATGCTGTCCTTCACGGTCTATGCTACCCTGGACTCCATGGTATGTGCTATGCTGGCCTCCACGGTCTGTGCTATGCTGGCCTCCACGGTCTGTGCTATCCTGGCCTTCACGGTCTCTGCTATGCTGGCCTCCACGGTCTGTGCTATGCTGGCCTTCACAGTCTGTGCTATGCTGGCCCCCATGGTCTGTGCTATGCTGGCCTCCACGGTCTGTGATATGCTGGACTCCATGGTATGTGCTATGCTGGCCTCCACGGTCTGTGCTATGCTGGCCTCCATGGTCTGTGCTATGTTGGCCTCCACGGTCTGTGCTATGCTGGCCTCCACGGTCTGTGCTACCCTGGACTCCATGGTATGTGCTATGCTGGCCTCCACGGTCTGTGCTATGCTGGCCTCCACATTCTGTGCTATGCTGGCCTTCACGGTCTGTGCTACCCTGGACTCCACGGTCTGTGCTATCCTGGACGACTCTATGGTATATGCTATGCTGGCCTCCACGGTCTGTGCTATGCTGGTCTCCAGGGGCTGTGCTATGCTGGCCTTCACGGTCTGTGCTATGCTGGCCTCCACGGTCTGTGCTATGCCGGCCTCCACGGTCTGTGCTATCCTGGACTCCAGGTGCTGTGGTGCCACAGGAGCTGTGCTGCGGTCCTGCAGGAGCGGTGTGATGCAGTGCTACAGGAGCTGTGACACGGTGCTGCAGGAGCTGTGTTGCAGTCCTTCGCAGCTATGTGATGCTGTACTGCAGGAGCTGTGCTGCGGCCCTGCAGGAGCTGCATGATGTGGTGTTACAAGTGCTGTGATACGGTGCTGCAGGCGCTGTGCTGGGGTCCTGTGGGAGCTGTGTGATGTAGTGCTACAGGAGCTGTGCTTTCGTGCTGCAGGAGCTGTGCTGGGTACCTTCAGGAGCTGTGCTGCAGTCCTGCAGGAGCTGTGTGATGTAGTGCTACAGGAGCTGTGCTTTCGTGCTGCAGGAGCTGTGCTGGGTACCTTCAGGAGCTGTGCTGCAGTCCTGCAGGAGCTGTGTGATGTAGTGCTACAGGAGCTGTGCTGTCGTGCTGCAGGAGCTGTGCTGTGGTCCTGCCGGAGCTGTGCTGTGGTGCTACATGAGGTTCACTGCGGTCCTGCCGGAGCTGTGTGATGCGGTGCTGCAGGTGCTGTGGGATGCAGTGCTGCAGGTGCCGAGCTGCTGCCCTGCAGGAGCTGGGTGATGGGGTGCTGCAGGAGATGTGCTGCAGTCCTGCAGGAGTTTTGTGATGCAATGCTGCAGGAGTCTGTGATGCTGTGCTGCAGGACCTTTGCTGTGGTCCTGCACGAGCGAGGTGAAACAGTGCTGCAGTAGCAGCGCTGCAGTCTTGCGGGAGCTGTGTTGTGCAGTGCTGCAGGAGACGTGCTGCGGTCCTGCAGGAGCTGTGCTGTGGTGCTGCTGGAGCTGTGCTGCGGTGCTGCCGGAGCTGTGCTGCGATTCTGCAGGAGCTGTGTTGTAGTCCTGCAGGCGCTGTGTTGTAGTCCTGCAGGTGCTGGGATGTGGTGCTGGAGAAGATGTGTTGCGGTCCTGCGGGAGCTTTGTGATGCAGTGCTGCAGGAGCTGCGCTGCTGTCCTGCAGGAGCTGTGCTGCGGTCCTGCAGGAGCTGTGTGATGCAGTGCTGCAGTAGCACAGTTCTTGTGCTGCAATAGCTGTGCTGCGGTCCTGCAGGATCTGCGTGATGCAGTGCTACAGGAGCTGTGATGCGGTGCTGCAGGAGCTGTGCTGAGGTTCTGCCGGAGCTGTGTGATGCGGTGTTACATGAGCTGTGACGTGGTGCTGCAGGAGCCGTGCTGCGGTCCTGTAGTAGCTGTGTGAAGCAGTGCTACAGGAGCTGTGCTGTGGTGCTGCAGGAGCCGTGCTGCGGTCCTGCCAGAGCTGTGATGCAGTGATGCAGGAGGTGCACTGCGGTCCTGCAGGAGCTGTTCTGCGGTCCTGCAGGAGCTGTTCTGCGGTCCTGCAGGAGCTGTGTGATCCGGTGCTACAGAATCTGTGCTGTTGTGCTGATGGAGCCGTGCTGGGTTCCTGCAGGAGCTGTGCGGTGCTACAGAAGCTGTGCTGTGGTGCTGCAGGAGCTGTGCTGTGGTGCTGCTGGAGCTATGCTGCGGTCCTGCGGGAGCTGTGCTGTGGTGCAGCAGGAGCTGTGCTGCGGTCATGCAGGAGCTGTGCGGTGCTACAGAAGCTGTGGTGTGGTGCTGCAGGAGCTGTGCTGTGGTGTTGCAGGAGCTGTGCTGCGGTCCTGCAGGAGCTGTGCTGTGGTGCAGCAGGAGCTGTGCTGCGGTCCTGCAGGAGCTGTGCGGTGCTACAGAAGCTATGCTGCGGTCCTGCGGGAGCTGTGCTGTGGTGCAGCAGGAGCTGTGCTGCGGTCCTGCAGGAGCTGTGCGGTGCTACAGAAGCTGTGCTGTGGTGCTGCGGGAGCTGTGCTGTGGTGCTGCAGGGGCTGTGCTGTGGTGCTGCAGGGGCTGTGCTGTGGTGCTGCAGGAGCTGTGCTGCGGTCCTGCAGGAGCTGTGCGGTGCTACAGAAGCTTTGCTGTGGTGCTGCAGGAGCTGTGCTGCGGTCCTGCGGGAGCTGTGCTGTGGTGCTGCAGGAGCTGTGCTGTGACCAGAGGCCGTCTGCCGCGGGTGGATACGGGTACATGAATAGAATCACAGCCTCACGACACAAACATGATGAAATGTGCAGTGATCTGTGTGTCAAAGGGAGCGCAGCATTTCATCCTCTGCCCATATCTGCCTTGAAAGGCCCTGGTGGCCCCCGCACAACACATGACCACATCTGTAGCGCTGGTGACATGTGGATGAACTCTGACCCCTCGGCCCCGGAGTGTCGTGTACGTCAATATTAATCAGTGACCTTTTACCCATGAGACGTCATCAGCCTTTACCGATAACTGCTCATGTTATGTCCTCAGATGTCAATGCATATTATCGATAACCGATATTATCTCTTAGGTGAGTGACCTCAGCGGAGTGAAAGGTTGACGGATGGCCCCACCCACGGACACTCCTTTCACCCTCGGGGGAAATGACGCAGCATCCGGCCACAGAGCTGAAGGATGCATGTCAGAAAGAACAAGATCTGAAACTGAACAAGCAGTGGCAATGCCAACAGGTTGGGCCTTTGCAATGTCTATTGTATTGTTCTGTAATTGCATTTATATAGCGCTTACCACCCCTTACGAGGCATGGAAGCTCTATTTTTGTGAGTAGCACGCTATTCTGGAATCCATAAAGGATTAGTGGTGAATTAGTATAGTGAATTATGAAAGTGATTTGAGTGGTGGGTATGTTAGTCAGTTATTTGGATTGAGAAGGTTAGTGGAGGGATAGCGGGAAAGGGCTTGCATTTATATAGCGCTTGCAACCCTTGATGAGGTGCTGAAGATCTTTTTTTCTGCGAGTAGCATGCTATTCCGGAATCCATCAAGGATTAGTGATGAATTCGTTTTATGAAATATGAAAGTCATTTGAGTGGTGGGTATGTTAGTCCGTAATTTGCACTGAGAACGATAATGGAGGGATATAAGAGGGAAACATGGTTTGCATTTATATAGCGCTGGCTACTCCTGATAGGATGTTGAGGTGCTATTTTGGCGAGTGGTACGATACTCCAGAACCCATAAAGGATTAGTGGTGAATTAATACAGTAAAATATGAAATTGATTTCAGTGGTGGACATGTTTGTCTGTTATTTGGATTGAAAAGGATAGTGGAGGGCCAAAAGAGGGAAGGATTTGGACATATATATGTTTTTTTGTTTATTTTGGAATTCATAGCAGTAGGAGGAGGCGTCGGATGAGTAAAAGGGAGCTGGAGGTGGGAGAGTCAGAGGAAAGAGTTTAGAAAGGCTTGTTTTGGGGACCGGTATAGTAAAAGAGGTGTCAGAGGATGCAAGGAGGGGTAGAGGAGGGGAGAGTTTACATCGGGTTATTTTGGGGATCATAGTAGTGGTGGTATGGGCTTCGGAATGAATGAGAGAGCGGAGGTAGAGGATATATTGATAGAGGCATAGGGTGAGAAATAGGGTAGTGCATTTGAAAGAGTAGTAGAAAGAGGTTTGAGATGAGTCAGAGCCGAGGTAGAGGGCATATTGAGAGCGTATAGGGTGAAAAATAGGGAAGTGCATTAGAAATGCTCAATTAGAAGAAAAGTGATTAATATATAGATCCATAAGTACATGGAAGGTGTGTAGATGCATAAAGGAAGGAGGTATAAGTAGATTAAAGATCCATTAAATAAACTCCGGCTTTCAAGTGTTGCACTTTAAATTCATTTTATTTATTTATTTATTTATTCATGTATATTTGTGTAAATCAATAGTGAAGCAATTGTAGATAAATAGTTATGATAAAATGTTTACTTATTTATGCAGTCATTTATATACATGTTGAAAACATAGAATAATGTAACTATCAGTAATATGTACATTTACTAAGCAGAACTAATAAATATCTATATATACATATTTTCTTTTATAAACATCATTATTCTACAAGTTTATACAAAGCAATACACATATATAGGTGCGTATCTATAGTACAAATAAATTATTATATACAGAGAGATATGCTAAATATTTCTGTTTGAGTATGGTGGTTATGTCAGGAAGCGCCAATTCTTGAGTAGTGTTCTGAAGATAAGGTGGTTATCCGTGGATCTTATGTTGTGGGATAAAGAGTTCCTTACTTTGGTAGCTTGAACAGAGAAGGATGTGCCACCCATTGTTTTTTTCTCTGCATGCACCATCATTGCACTCCTGCAGACGCCACCACCCCATTCCTGCAGGAATGCCACCATCATACTCCTGCAGGCACTGCCACCGCACTCCTGCAGGCATCACCATCGCATCTGGAGTAAATCAGGCAATTCTGCTTGGATCGTCCATCACGCCACAGCCGGCCCTTCCAGGCACACCAACTGGGGCCCGGACTCTATTGCAGAAACTAACATGCGGTGAGGTGGGAGAAGGATCTTCCTATGACTCTGGTCTCGTAGATCTGTTGGACGAAGGCCGGGCCAGTTGGGTGGAACAAATGTGTCGGGTATGTGGAATGAGAGGCGGTGGTTCAGGTATGCTGGTCCTGCATCATAGAAGGCATGTGTGAGGAGGTTGAGGTGATGTGATTCTTTTGTAGACTGGCAGCCAGTGGAGTTCTCGAAGGTGTTCGGTGAGGTGGCTGCGGTGGGGGACGTTGACGACCAGACTGGCAGGGGCGTTTTCAACGTTCTGTAGTTTCCTGAGGAGTTTCTGGGTGACGCCAGTGTACAGTGCATTGCCATAGTTGAGTCTGCTGGTGATGAGTTTGTGGGTGAGCGTCTTTCTGGATTCAGTGTGGATCCATCTGAATGTCTTTCGAAGCAGGCGGAGCGCGTGGAAGCAGGATGAGGATACAGCGTTGATCTGGCGGTTCATTGTGAGCGAGGAGTCCAGTATGATGCTGGGGCTAATTGTGTGTGCCGTGAGGGTGGCTGGGGTTCCCAATGCGGTGGGGGTGGGTCTCAAGATGAGTACTTCGGTCTTGTTTGAGTTGAGTTTGAGGCAACTGTCTTTCATACAGGTGGCAACGGCCTTCATCCCACTGTGGAACTTGACTCTGGCAGCTCTGGGTCTGTTGGTGAGGGAGAGGATCAGCTGGGTGTCGTCAGCGTAGGCCATGTAGGCTTTGAAGAGGGTGGGGCACAGGGAAGAGCTTTGGGGCACTCAGCAGCTGATCTCTGTGGGTTCTGAGAGGAATGGAGGTAGTCTGACTTGCTGTATTTGGCTGGTGAGGGAGGAGTGGATCCAGTCCAGGGCTTATCGCGGATGCCGGCGTCATGGAGTGTCGTGATTAGGGTTCGTGGGAGATGGTAACAAAGGCGGCCGAGAGGTACAACAGGATGAGGGGCTGTGGTTTCGCCCTGGTTGAGGAGGGAGCGGATGTCGTCGGTGGCGGGGGGGAGTGCGGTCTCAGTGCTGTGGTTGCTTCGGAAGCTGGATTGGGAGATGTCCAGGACATGGTTGGCTTAGATGTACTCAGAGAGTTGGGCGTTGATGGCCTTCTCGATGACCTTGGCTGGGAAGGGGAGTAAGGAGATGGGTCTGAAGTTCTTGCGGTCTCTTGGGTCGACGGACGCTTCTTCAGGAGGGGGTCGATTTCGGCTTGTTTCCAGTTATCGGAGAAGGTGTCAGTCTCTAGGGAACAGTTGATGGTATAGAGTAACTTGGGGGCGATGGAGGAGGTGGCTCTGTGGAAGATGTGATCCGAGGGGACTCCGGAGTGGATGCTCTTCGTGGTCATGAGTGTATCTTCCGTTGTGAGCGGGGTCCACTTGAGTGGATCTGTTGGGGTGCAGCGTGGTTGTGTGTGGTGGTGTCAGGCGTGGTGGCTGGGTTTTGGGTGTTGAAGCTGTCATAAATCTGCTTGATCTTGTGGTGGAAGAAGGTGCAGAGTTTGTTGCAGAGGTCTTGGGAGGGGGGGACGTCTGTGTTCTCGCTGTTGGGGCTGGCGAACTCCTTGACGAGGTTGTTAGGAATAATGGAAAACAAGGACCCTGTCTCGGATTCGCAGCTTGAATTAAGGGGGACACGTAAAGCTGCCCTGGCCGTCTCGTGTGGCCCTTGAGGGATATAGGCAGAAATCTTGTTAGAAAGTTACGTCGGGGCTAACCCGTACAGGCATCTAAAGTTCAGCCTCGCAGATAATAAAGTGATCCAACCTTTCACTGGGGGCTTTTCTGGAGTCAGAAATAGGGCCATCCAAGGATCAGAGGAAAGGCATCGCTTGTTCCAATTGTACTTTATGTAAGAGAATGCCTTAGGACTGGGAGAAGCTGAGCAACTCTTTCCAGAGAAATTTCATGAACATTTCGCGAAATTAGGCTTTGAGTGCAACATGCCATCTGCTGGTATGTTGAGTGACAGTTTCATGCCAGTCCATACATTGCTCAAAACATCTCGTAAGGTGCCGCTGGTTCGAGCAGAAAATGCCACTGGGCCAAATATTTTGAGGGAGAACCACCCTCTCGGTGGCAAACACTCCCTGCATGAAGCCGAAGAGGGTCCCTGGGTGCCGAGTCCGGTGCTGATGAGAGCAGAGTCCACGCCCCCCGCCCCCTCCCCTCATCCATCCCCCGCCCCGTCCTCTGCTCCCTGTGGGCATCAGCACCAGCGGAAGCTCTCCTGTGCTGTCTTTCATCTGCTTTCTTCTGCCTGTAGTTATGTTTCACTTGTAGCAACACAGGTCGACGTCCTCGAGCGCCAGAAAACAAAAAACAGCCTGGGTGGGAAGGGGCGGCTCTAGGCTCATGGCGGCCCTGGGCAGGGAGCGTAGGAAGAGGAACAGGCCCCCAAATCCCTGCCAGGGGCCGCCACGCAAATATGTATCCATCCTCAGAGGATTATTATATTCAGGATATATATTGGCGTGGGGGGGCCTGGGGTTTGGCGGCCCTGTGCAGGTGCTCAGCTTGCACATGCCTAAGGCCGTCCCTGGGGTGGGTGAGCTACTGCCCTACTGGTGCGAGAGACGAGACCGCCGGAGACCGCCTTCTTTCCTTACCTCGGCGCACATCCCTTGAAGCCTGCACTTTTTGCATTTCCTCACATACAGTCTTTTTTAGAGGTACGTGGGGTGTGCGGAGGTGGCCCCCAGTGCATGGCCTGCCAGCGTAAGTGGCAACAAAAACTGCTCCTAGCAGGAGACTCTACTCTGGCTAAAGAAATGTGTGAAGGGATTTACTACTGGGCTGCTAGGTTTACTCCCCCCAAGCACGCTCAGACCCCTGCCGCCTCCCCCACCTCTGAGGCTCCAACACCACCCCTCCCAGCCAGGCTGCAGCTTTACGCTGCAAAGCAAACTGAAAGTAAGGCTGAGACACATGCAGGAAGCACTGGCACCAGACCAGCAGCAAGGTTTCCCAGGTACAGTTAGTATAGTCTGACTACCTCATAGCAGTGAGGCGTGCCTGCCACCAGAGGTAGTCTGACTATCTCCCAGCAGCAAGGTTTCCCAGGTACAGTTAGTAGGTGAGTAGGGTCTGCTTCCTATGGTCACCTCCCCTTTTTGCTGTGATTTTCTGGTTTTTCGACTTTAGTGTGGCTGTGGGCCTGCTAATCAGACCCACAGCCCAGCTGTTATCTCTCTAAATTGATACCATGTTCTTTAGGTATATACCTAATTGGGAATTGGGTCACCTTTATGAGTCCCTGTATTGAGTACCATAGGTACCCAGGGCATAGGTGCATCCAAGGCCTACCAGGGGCTGCAACATGTATTATGCCACCCCTGGCTGGCCCTCCAAACTGACACCACAGGCTGATCACTCAGCTTGGGCCAGGTCGTGTAATCACCCCTTGCTTAGATATAGTATACCTATATCTACCCTTATATATAGACACATATATACCTGTAAGTCACTCCCATGGCAGGCCTTATCAATCCTGGAAACAGTGTGCTTGGTTTTATGTGAGAGGGTGCCCTGAGTCAGCTAAGCCCCTCTGCAACTTTCGGAACTATCTCCTTATAGGTGTTCTATGATATAGCCATACCATATACTCTTAAGTGCATTATAATAATCCTCGCGGTTAATGATAACTTTGGTTTGGCTTTATCAAAACATGTCCTATAAGGTGTCAAACACTTTGGAATACTACCCCCCCCCCGCCAATTCTGGTGGTGGGGGTAACATTCCACCCTTCTAGAGGGAAAAGACATGTATGTTACTGATTTACCCGGTTAAAGTTAAACAGAGCCTCAGCATCACAAATGGATGCTGCTGCCACAGACACAAGTCTGACCTCCTGTTGCTGGAGGAAACTCCAGCAAGGGCGGCCTGGACAATAGGTTTCCTGTCCAGGGAGGTGCCAGCACCTCCCCAGGCAGGGGTTTTGTGTATTGGGGCAGGGAGGGCTGCATTCAGTGAATGCATCTAGACACTGCCTGGGGCACACAAGGTGCTCCATGCATAGCCCGGTTCAAACCAGTTGCTGGGGCACTCCAGCCTAAGCTCTGGCACAGAACTGGACATAGGGAAAGGGGTGTAACCACCCCCACCCCAGGTCCACCCATAGGAGGGCCCTAGCCAGGTTGTCCAGCCCCTAATCTTAGCATTAGTATAGGAGCTGTGTCCCCATGACTTTAGATTACCCTGGATGAATCTTCATAAGACATATCCTGGACCTTAGACATTCCATTTCAACTGGAAGATGGAAGATATCTCCCTTGTGGTCAAGGAGTGACCACCCTGTGCAAACAGGCACCATCAGCAACTTTGCCGGTCTGTATTTTCAAGGCTACCGCCGGATCCCGAAGAATCTGTGACACAGGAACTGGAGTTCCAAACTTTTCTGACTCTGATCCACATCCACAGCAAAGCTGAGACCCGTGGCGGACATGAGAGACTTGGAACCAGACACCCTGGACATCCTGCATATTGCTAACGGCTCGATTCCCGAGGTACCCCAATGCAGTTGTGCATTGGGGTACGAGAAGCCCCAGACCCGAGCACCATTTGCACTGAAGCTCAGCCCTCCACACTCCACGAGTGCCGCGTGGGTCCCGCTCCTGCATTTCAGCTCGATGCGTCTTCCCGGTTTCTTGCCCGTTGGCTAGTGAGCCCCCTCAAGACTTTTCTTTGAACTAAACTTGCTTTCCTGGTTGCTCCAGGCTTGCTTTAGCTTCCCTCCAAAGGAGAAGCAGCACAGACCTTGCTGGTCTGCAACAGAGCCAATCTCGACATCCTGCATGGGTTGCATTTGCCAAGGCGTGTGGATCCAATCCGGATACCGATCCCGCAGTCAACTAGATCCTTTGTAGGACAGCTCAAATCCAGTGCCTGTTCATCGTCCATGGCTCCTGCACCTCGTGGCTGAAGAGACAAACTTCTTTGCAGATTTCCACAGAAAACAACGACGAAACCCGACACCAAAAGGCACCTATGCACCCGGCTTCCCTGGGTGAGGTAACACGAATACTCCGGTGCTCCCGTGGGTCTTGACTCTCGAAGTGTCCTAGTCTAAAGGGGTTTTGTCGTAGTCCATCCGGAAGTGTCCTTAAACAGTAACTTTGTAACTTCTTTGTTTCCCATTATAAGTCAATGGTAACCCGCGCCTGTGTTTAGACACTACACGCGTCTCCCGTGGGCCTCCTACTTCCTAACCTTTGGTTGTTTAGTGTAGACCCAGCGATTCCACAGGCCCCAGGCCTGCTTTCTAGCTCTCACGTGGTACTTATACCACTTTCTTAGTATATGGTTTGTGAGGACCCTAGGGCATCACTGTATAATGTGCAACTTATTGTATGCTAATTGAGTAACTTGTATTGTGCTTTTGCCTCTGACCTCATAAAGAGTGCAGAGGGGTTGTGTTTGGAATAAATACATATATATTTGATATATACCTTGTGTGGTGTCCTTTCATTTGGTATTCAAGGGATTATAATTGGTAAAACAACTTGCTTAATACGCTCTCTGAAGTCTTAGCCTGATGACTGCTGGTCCATGCTACCACTAGGATAGCTTTCTACAAGGTTGACTTTACAACCACCATCAATAAGGGTTGATTAGACTGGTGCAAGGTGCCCACTAGAACTGGTGGACATCATATACCAGGCTGATTTCTCACACAGTTAGTATAGTCTGACTACCTCATAACAGTGAGGCATGCCTGCCACCGTTAGTAGTCTGACTACCTCCCAGCAGCAAGGTTTTCCTGGCACAGTTAGAATAGTATGACTACTTCTCTGTAGTAAAGTTTGCCTGCACAATTCATGGAGTCTGAACACCTCCCAGCAGTATGGGTTGCCTGCATATTGTAGGAGAGTAGGGTCTGCTTCCTATGGTCACCCCCACTTTTTACTGTGATTCTCTGTTTTTTTTACTTTAGTGTGGCTGTGGGCCTGCTATTCAGACCCACAGCCCAGCTGTTATCTCTCTAAATTGATACCATGTACTTTAGGTACATGCCAGATTGGGTATTGGGTCACCTTTGTGAGCCCCTGTATAGTGTACCATAGGTACCCAGGGCATAGGTGTATCCAAGGCCTACCAGGGGCTGCATCATGTATTATGCAACCCCTGGCTGGCCCTCCAAACTGACACCACAGGCTGATCACTCAGCTTGGTTAAGGTGGTGTAATCACCCCTTACTTAGATATAGTAGATCTATATCTACCTTATATATAGACACCTAGTAACCTATAAGTCGAGTGACTTATAGGTTACTATGTGTCTTAACAATCCTGGAGGCAGAGTGCTTGGTTTTACGTGAGAGGGTGCCCTAGCATGAGCTGAGCCCCTCTGCAGCTTTTGGAACCATGTCCTTATAGCTGTTCTATGATATAGCCATACCATTATCTTAAGTGCATTATAATCCTCACGGTTAATGCTAACTTTGGTTTGGCTTTATCAAAACATGTCATGTAAGGTTTCAAACACTTTGGAATACTACCCCCCCCCCCCCGCCAATTCTGGCGGTGGGGGTAGCATTCCACCCTTCTAGAGGCAGAAGACATGTTGGTTACTTCTTTACCCGGTTGAAGTTCAACAGAGCCTCAGCATCACAAAATGGATGCTGCTGCCACAGACACGAGTCTGACCTCCTGCTGCTGGACGAAACTCCGGCAGGGGAGGCCTGGACAATAGGTTTCCTGCCATGGGAGGTGCCAGCACCTCTCCAGACAGGAGTTTAGTGTATTGGGGCAGGAAGGGTTGCAAAATGAGACACTGCCTGAGGCACACAAGGTGCTCCATGCATAGCCTGGTTCAAACCAGTTGCTGGGGCACTCCAACCCCGCTCTGGCGCGAAACTGGACAAAGAGAAAGGGGTGTAACCACCCCCTTCTCCGGATCCACCCATAGGAGGGACCCAGCAGGTAATCTAGCCCCTTCGATTAGTATAAAGATAGGAGCCGTGTCTAGAGATATTAGATTATCCTGGACTGAAACTCTGAAACAAACTCTTGGACCTTCG
This sequence comes from Lissotriton helveticus, assembly GCF_964261635.1. Classification (NCBI taxonomy): domain Eukaryota; kingdom Metazoa; phylum Chordata; class Amphibia; order Caudata; family Salamandridae; genus Lissotriton; species Lissotriton helveticus. The sequence continues at coordinate 34,839,985 of NC_136059.1, read as the reverse complement.
ACTTTCTACATCAACTAGAAGACGGAAGACATCTCCCCTGTGGTCAAGGAGTGACAAACCCTGTTCAAACAGGCACCAACAGTAACTTGCCGGTTTGCTTTGTCGACACTCCCGACGGAACCTGAAGACTCAGCTACTCAGGACTGTACTTCCAGACTTCTTGGACTCTGACCCACATCCATAGCAAAGCTAAGACCCGTGGCGGACACGAGAAACGTGGGACCAGATTCCCTGGACATCCTGCAAATTGCTAACTGCATCAACTCCTGAGGTAACTCGCAGTTGTGCATTGGGGTACGAGAATCCCCAGACCAGAGCGCCATTTGCTTCAAAGCTCAGCCCTCCACACTCCACGAGTGCCGCGTGGGTCCCGCTCCTGCATTTCAGCTCGAAGCGTCTTCCCGGTTGCTAGCCTGTTGGATAGTGAGTCCCCTGAAGGCGAACCTTTAAAATCATCTTGCTTTCCTGGTTGCTCCAGGCTTGCTCCAGCTTCCCTGCAAAGGAGAAGCCCCTCAGACCTTGCTGGTCTGACCTGAAGCCAATCTTCACTTCCTGCTTGGGTTGCGGTTGCCAAGGCTTGTTGGGTCCAATCCGGATACCGACACCACACTCAACTAGATCCTTTGTGGGACAGCTCGAATCCAGCTCCTGGTTGTCATCGACACCTCCTGGTCCTCGTGGCTGCAGAGACAAGCTTCACCTTTTCACCTGTTTGCATCGCGACATCACCTGGTTCCATCCTGGTTCCTTCCTGGTCACTGGCTAGTGACCCAGACTCTGTCCCCTCTGCTTTCAGGTTCTTCAGTTCCTTGATCCAACCTTGGATCCACCCGGACACTCTTCCTTCGGCCGCCTGCAGCACTTCTTTTGCAGGTCTCCATTGAAAGCATCGACGAAATCCGTCACAAAAAGACACCTATGCACCCGGCTTCCCTGAGTGAGGTAACTCGAGTACTCCGGTGCTCCCATGGGTATTTACTATCCAAGTGTCCTAGTTTAAAGAGGTTTCACCGTAGTCCACCCGGATGTGTCCCTAATCAGTAACTGTGTGACTTCTTCGTTCTCCATTGTAAGTCAATGGTCACTCGCGTCTGTGTTCCCACAGGGCACGCGTCTCCAGTGGGTCACCTACTTCCTAACCTTTGGTTCTGTAGTGTCGCCCCAGCGATTCCCCAGGCCCTAGGCCTATTCACCATTCCTGAAGTGGTCCTTATACCACTTACTTAGTATATGGTTGGTAAGGCCCCTAGGGCAGAATTGTATTTGTATATGCTTATTGAGTAACTTGTAATGTATCTCGAACTCTGACCTCATAAAGAGTGCAGAGGGGTTGTGTTAGTAATAAATACATATATATTTGATATATACCTTGTGTGGTGTCCTTTCATTTGGTATTCAAGGGATTATATATGGTAAAACAGCTTGCTTCACATGCGCTCTGAAGTTTTAGCCTAAGACTGCTGGCCCATGCTACCACTAGGATAGCTGATCTATAAGGTTGACTTTACAACCACCATCAATAAGGGTCGTGTAGACTGGTGCATGGTGCCCCCTAGAATAGTGGACATCATATGCCAGGCTAACTTCTCACACATAGTTCACGTGGTATGACTACCTCCCAGCAGTAAGGCTTGCCTGACACAGGATGGTCTAACAATTTAATTCATTCCTTTATTTGAGTTTTATATAGCGCTGGATAGACCCAAGTGTATCAGAGCGCTTTACATGTTTTGAGAATAAATTTACAAAAAGTACATGATGACAGTCAAGTGTGCTTCTAAAACTCTTGTGTAGAAAAATGTAGGAAAACAGAGCACTAAAGTAGACCACAGTAAGGGTACAGCAATATATATATATCAATCAGGCAATTGAGTACTGGGGAAGGGGATAGAATTCGAGTCTGCCTAAGCAAATTGTCAGGGGATTTCCCTGACAGGAATTGTCAAATAGTCAAAGGGTCTTTAGGCGACGTAAGTCATCGAGCGCTCTTGTTGAAGTAGTTGTTGAGTAATAGAGATTTGAGGTGCCTTTTGAAGCAAAAGAGGAGGGGTTGTGACCTAGGTCCCTTAGGGAGTGAATTCTAAATCTTTGGGGCACTTATCGGAGAAGGAGCGTGCCTGAGAGTTGGAGCTTCTCAGAGCCCAGTCTTTTCCTGTTCCCAATAGCTTAGATTCTAGGTATTTGGAGGTTTTAGCGTGAAGGGCTTTGTGGGTGATACAAGCTCTCTTGCAGAAGCACCTTCCTTCAATGGGGAGCCAAGTGAGACTTTTAAGAATGGGAGAGATGTGGTCAAATTATTTGGTTCCTGTCATTAGCCTAGCAGCCACATTAAAGATTGTATTTAGGGGCTCAAAGTAGCTTTTGGGGGTTCCTGTCAGGGTGCCAGTCAAATTTGAGAGGTCTCTGGATTGTACTACCATCTTAAGATCTTCTGGGAGAATAAACAATTTGATTTGTTTTAGATGTTTTAGTCTGTTGAGTGTACCTAATGTGTTCTTTCATTGAGAGGTTTGTGTCTTGGGTGATACCCAAGGATTTAGCGGAGTTGGACAATGTGATAGGGCAGTTTAGGACGTCCAGATTGTTTAGCCATTCTTGGATTGGTAGGGGATTGCTCTTAGGGGAGAGGAGTATAAGTTTGGTCTTGTTGGGGTTTAGCTTAAGGTGGGTGGTGTTTATCCAAGTTTGAATCTTAGTGCCGTTCTGGAGTGTCTCCGGTAAAGCTGGGTGATGGACTGTATGAAATGCCGCTAATAGGCCGAGTAGGATTAGGAGTCAGGAGTCACCTTCCTCTAAGGCACAACGAATGTCGTCTGTTATATTGAGCAGAGCAGTTTCAGTGCTACAATCTTTCCTGACTCCTGATTGGAATGTCTTGTGGAGGTCAAAGTCTTCTACGTGCTGGTTGAGTTGAAGTAGGACACAGCGTTTTAGCCAGGAAAGGGAGGTTGGTGATGGATCTGAAGTTGCTGAGATTGTTGGGGTCGGCCCCAGGTTTTTTTTTTAGAATGGGTTGACTGTCCAGGTTGGAGGGAGTCAGGTACGCTGCTTGAAGAAAGAGAGGTGTTGATGATTTTTGTCCAGAATGGGGAGCTGATATGATTGAGGTTTTCAACTAGGGTGGAAGAGAGGGGAGGGGATCGGTGAAGGGGGATGTGGGCTTGAGTTTTGTAATAATTTTGAAAATGTTACCTTCTGTCATGAGACTGAAGTCAGACCATTTAGCCTTATTCTTCAGTCAAGGGAGTTAGGGCCATATGTATCATTGAAATTCGCATTCGCAAAGCTTTGCGAATGCGAATTCTCAATATGGTATGTATTAAGCAAATGTGGTTCAAAATAAGGAAACGCACAATTTGCGATTCCTTATTTTGCGATTGCATTTAAGGATTCGCAAAATTTGCGATTCCTTAAATGCAATGTATGATGCAAAAAAATATTGCTATTTGTCCCTAAGGACTCGCACATTACCACCAACTTCAAGTTGGTGGTAAGTTGCGAATTCCTTTAAAAAAGCATTTAAAAACAAAACAAAAGGTGCCATGTGACGCTCATACATGCCCTAAGGGCATGTGTGTGCGCCATACGCGCACACATGTCATTTTCAGGGGTGCAGCAGGGTGTTCTTGAGACACCCCTGCACCCTTGAAAATATTCACAATTTGCGATTAGCTAATTGCTAATCGCACATTTCCCCTTCATTCCTATGGGCCTCCTGGCCCATAGGAATGAATGGGAAATTATTCCTTAATTGCGATTAGCAATTAGATATTCGCAATTAAGGAATTTTAAGAAAGCGCTAAAAAGAAGCTGATTTCTACATACATACCATTTTGCGATTTCTAAATAGCGATTCCTTAAAAATCGCTATTTAGGAATCGCACTACGGAATGTTGATACATATGGCCCTTAGTCATTTGCTTTATTTTGCTGTGTAGTGTCCTTCCGGTCTTTACTCAGGTCCTCAAGGGGAGTTTCCGCGTTGACTTGTGTGTCAGTGACGCCGACGGGTTTGATGTCGGTATATGGTCAGGGATTGTTCAATCTTGACAACTTTGTCCCATTGTTCCTGTGAAATCCATAGCTCAGCACCCCAGGGGGCTCTGCTGTGAGCTCCAGTCAGGGCTGAAGGCGGAGCTCCGGTCAGCAGCAGCCGCCAAATAAAGCAGCGCCTCTCGGAGAGGCTATCAGCCCCTGGACGCCAGGAGCTGGCCCGGGCCCCTGGGAGAGCCAGAGAGGAGCGTCAGGCTGGCGACCAGTGTGACTCTTGGCAGAGCCACCAGGGCACTGAGAGGGCTCACTGCAGCCCTGCAGGGACAGCCCTGCGTCACTTCCGCTGGGCAGGAGCAGACAGGACCTAGTGTCCCCAGAGCCTCCCAGCCCCCAGCAGGAGATCACACCTCACCCGCCGGGCTCCAGAGGAGCACGGCCTGCCAGGGGCGCCTGCAGTGGAGGGTGATGAGGGAGCGCTGCCCTGGTGGCAGAGGCAGAGGACAGATGTGTACAAGCAGCCGCGTGACGCAGTCATTGTCTTCAGTGCTGGGTCTGATGCATTGCTCGAGTCGCGGGTCCACGCGCGTGGACGGCGTCCCCCCACTCTTTCCACAGGGTGGACGCCGTCATGCTGAACTTGCCCGGTGTAATTTTCAAATACCAAGACACGTTCAGCACGTGACGTAATGACGTTATTTGCATATTATCCGTCCCCCCACTATTTTTTATAGGACATGTGCCCTGGTCTGATGTTTCAAACAAAGACAAACCTTTCCCATCACGGCCCCCAGTACTCCCAGTCAAGGCCACCGGAGCAGAACACACCATGGAAGGCAGGACCTTTCCCACCAGAGAAACTAGTGTTTCCTCTGGAGGGGGAGGGGCTGGTTCCCATGGGGAGGGTCATTGCCAAATATTCTGAGAGAGATGTTGGTGCAGACACACTAGGGCCCTGGAGATGTACTCTTAAGGGTGTAAAGTCCCACCAATCACTAGGTGTAGGGAAGCGCGTGTCTTTGCATGGTCTGCCCCCACTTCTTGCCTGATGTCGGGCGTGAATTTGAACTGTAAGTGCACCGGGTCCCTGCTGACCAGGGTCCAATGCCAGATCTCTCTCCTAAAACTGCACCACGATTGGCACAACTGCAGCCACCCCTGTACGTCCCTAGTAAGTGGTACCCCTGGTACCCAGGGCATGGGTACTGAAGACGGTCCTCTGGGGCTGCAGCACTGGCTGTGCCCCAGGGCCCCCTCACCGAGGCCATGCACTCTGCCACTGCAGGCTGCGTGTCTGGGTGCAGAGAAATCCAAAGAGTTGACATGACTCCCAGCCCTGCGTGCCATGCCACCCACACACTGCATAGGATGTAGGTAAGTCACCCCTGCTGCAGGACTTGAGTCCCAAGGCTGGGTGCAATATATCCTATGTGTGGCCCTGTCTTCATGAGCAGGTATGACCCTACAGTGTCCAGTCCATTCTGCAATGTTGTAAGTGAACAAGGGAGCCATAAAGAGGACATGGGCTGGATACTTGTCAACACGAGTTCCCCAGCTCCCTGATGGCTGCACTGATTTCTAAATGTTTGATTCCAAACATCTTGTCTTAATAAATCCTCACTGATGCCAGAGTTCAATGTATTAATAAATTCACACAGGAGACCCTTTTAGAGGGTCCCCTGAAACCTAACCAAACATTAGAGGGGTCTCTGGTTGGTTTTCCCCAGCCTGCCTCCACCAGACATGTTTCTGACCTCTTGGGGTGAGAGCCTCTGCTCTCAGGACAGAAACAATACCTGAGCTGGACAGGACTGTTTCACATGTTCTCCAGGACAGGATGGCCTTCCCGGACGGGAAGCTTCAAATACAATGTCACCTTGGAAATCCAACCCAGGAACCCCCAGATAGTAGGGGAGGACAAGCGCCCTTTCCTGCTCCACGCTTGACAGGAGGAAAGGTGGGAAAATTAGTTAGATGAGGAGGAGGGTCCCCCTTCAGCCTGGACCCCCCCAAGGGCGGGGCAGGCACAGTGAACTCCTCTTCTGAAATTCCTCCATCTTCAGATGGTGAGACAACCTCCAATCAGGGCCTGGGGAGTGCCTCTTCCCACAGGAAGTAGTCACCAGAGAGTGTAGACACCCTAAAGGTAAGAAGCCCAGGTTCAGCCCATGCAGGTAAGAGCGTTGGGGCGGAGGGGCTGGGGGGGTAGAAAGTTGACAGACGAAGACAAAGGAAACTTTAATTGAAAAAAAATGAAAAACACTTCTTTTATTTAAGTTTCCTTGGTTGTCATCTGTCGACCTCCCCCCACACAACGCCCCAGCCCACCCACTCTTACCTGCACAGGCCGCGCTTGCAGAAACCCTTTGTCTTTCAGAAAGCCTTTGCCAGCTGTGTGGTCTCCTATGCGGATGACACACAGCTGGCGGTTACGTTAAGTGGGGACTCAGCTGTGGAGGCCCTCAAGTTCTGTGAGGGGCTTCGTGCGGTGGCCAATTGGATGAATCAGAACTGTCTCCAATTGAACACTAAGAAGACAGAGGTCATGGTGTTTGGCAAGCAACCTGGACGGTGGAACGTGGACTGGTGGCCCCCGGAGCTAGGAATGATCCCTTCCCCTGCCATGGAGATGAAAAACCTTGGAGTCTGGTTGGAACCTACCCTTAGTTTTATCTGCCATACTGAGAGGGTGGCCGCCTCCTGTTTTGGTATCATTAGGGGCATCAGACCGGTACTGAAATTTTTCGATGCCCCCGCTAGACAGCTAGTGGTTCAGGCCTCAGTACTCTCTAGGATAGATTATGCCAGTGCTTTGCTAGCAGGAACCAATCAGGCGGAACTCAAGCGGCTGCAGCGAGTACAGAACGCCGCTGCAAGAGCGGTGGTCGGCCTGCCTAGGAGATGTTCGGTCTCAGGAACACTGCAGGCGCTCCACTGGCTCCCAGTTGCTAGGAGGATCGAGTTTAAGGTGCTCTGTCTGGCTTTTAAAATTTTAAAAGGCACAGCTCCCCCCATACTGATGAATCTACTGACCCCGTATGTTCCCTCTCGTCCCCTGAGATCGATGGGTCAGAATCTGTCTGTTGTTCCACGTTTTCTGTTGAGTAGGACCGGCGGCCGCTCTTTTCGAGTGGTTGCCGCAAAACTCTGGAACTCTCTTCCTGCTGAAATTCGAGCATTGGAAGACCTACTCCAGTTCAGACGTGCCATTAAAACTGCACTTTTTAATAAAAAAAATTTATTTGGCTATTATTTGCAATGTTGTGTTTACCTTTCTGGGCGCCAGGACGCCCCTTTGCTGGGGCAGCTGTGCGCGGTACAAAAGCAGCTAACATAACATAACATAACATAACTGTCACCCCTTGTAATGCCCCTAAACTCAGTATTTAGGTGGCTCCCCAAGACCTTGATTTGAAATTTCACAGACCTAAAGAAGACAAAGGAATAAGACGTGTTGCTGGTCTAGGAACGGAGCCCTGCTGAAGAAGAAAACAAACCCTACCAACTGCGAAAGGACTTGGCAACTGTGGTCTGCCATCGATACCTGAGACTTGTGCAACCTCCAGGAACCCCGGAGACCTGCCAGCCTTAGTCAATTGCCTGGGACTCCATGTTGGATAGGCAGTACTAGTCCCAGGCACTCTACCAGTTAAAGACTGCCCCGAGGCGAAGACCAGCACAGACTGTCTCGATGCGATTCACCTCATCACCCAAAAGTTGCAGTGGCCAAGTCCTGTTGATCACCAGTCCAGTAACCAATCCCTTCAACGTATCTATCAGCCTGAGGGAATCTCACAGTACCTGCAACATACGCTGGAAACAGCCCCACTCCTGTGAGCCTGTACCCGCTTTCTGGTGGCTTTGACTGCGTGAGAGCAGCAACTTGGGCATGACTGCAATGGACTACCCGCACCGCACCTGTAGCTGAACGCTGATGGTGAAGATTCAATTCTGCATCCTAAGACCTCCAGCACCTCCAATCCAGGTAGTCCAGAACTGCCTGCTGTGCCCGAGCCCTGGAACTTCCAAAACTCTGACCCTCCCGGGGAAGAACTTCTCCTAAACGTTGTCCCCACCAAAACTCCGTGGCAGAGTGGTGCTTCCATCAACCGTGTTGGTGAATGTGTTGGCGGTACACCGCTATCTAACCCTATGCTTCTCTTCCATTTGACCACCATGGTCTCCGCCTGACGGTGTTGACCATCGTTGTTTAAAACCTGTAAGCATTTGTGTCTGTAATTGCATTTAGTTAAAAATCGACATACAAAGCATTTACTAACTGTTCAACTAAGTTTTTGGTTTCTAAAAAAATATATAGAAAGATACAACTTTATTTTTCCTAATTGGTCTCAAATTTATTCTAAGCCTGGGCGGAGTATGCGGAGTGGTGCTCTGTGGAGTTCCACGGAGTTAAAAAAAAACTCAGTGGAACTCAGCTCCGCTCTGCCCCGCCCCAGCCCCACAATAAAAAACAAAAAAAAACACCTACCTTCTCTTCTGTCGTCTGTGGGCCGCACTCCTACTTTCCTTGCAGTTCCACAAAGACGTAATACGTAGGGGGACGTGAGGAGGACGACAGCAAGAAGGAGACACTGCGGCGAGGAGGAGGGCAGCCCGCAGACAACAGAAGAGAAGGTAAGTGGGTTTAAAAAAATGTTGGGCAGGGGGCTGACTCGGCTGAGAGTCGTACTCTGCTCCGCCAGTGAGTCGGAGTTTTGCTGCAACTTCACGTTCCCAGTGCAGCGCGGAGTTGGTAACACTCTGCAAACTCTGCTGGCGGAGCAGAGTACTCTGTCCGGGCCTAATTTATTCTTGAGTGTGCGTCTCATTTATTGTCTGTGTGTGTGACAACAAATGCTCAGCACTACCCTCTGATAAGCCTAACTGCTCGCCCACACTACCACAAAGAGAGCATTAGGATTATCTGCTTTTTCCTCTACACACCTATTGGGGATCCACTGGCTCTCTGCACAGTGTACTTCACTTTAGCGCACTATATAGAGAGCCAGCGTCCTACACTAGGGTGATGAAATGTCTGGATTACTTAGTGGTAATATTTATCCATCCGATTTGTCCTTCCTAGTGCCAGTAATTACTACTTTTAGGTCAATCCTCTCTTCCAGGAACTATTGCAGGTGTGAAGGCCTTGTATATCACCTATGGAGACATTGGGCCTCGTATATCACCTATGGAGCCCTCAGCCTTGTATTTTACCTATGGGGGCCTCGCGCCATGTATATCATCTATGGAACGCTCAAGCCTCCTATATCATGCACAGAGGCCTTGGGCTGCATATATCACCTATGATTGCCATGTAAATCACATACGGAAGCTTCGGGCCGTGTTATCACCTACGGAGGCCGCGGGCCTCGTATATTACCTATGGAAGCCACATATATCACCTACGTAGGCCTTGGGCCTCACATATCACCAATGGATGCCTTGTTTCCTGTCTCAGATGTGGTGCCCTCCCATCCTACAGAGGCAGTTTCTCCTGGCTGTGCTATTGAGGTTTCTCAACTTATAGTAGTGGTAGAGGCCTCTTGCCCTGGTCCAGGTAGGGAAGCCTCTTACCCTGTATTAATGATAAGGACCTTTTGTCCTGTTTTGAGTGCGGGGAAGCATATCCAGTAGTTGTGTATTGTATTGCAGCATTTATACAGCGTTTACTACCCCTACGTGGGGCACGGAGTGCAGGAAGCTACAACATGTAGGGTGTCTGGTTGGAAGGATGTTGTTTTGTTTTGATCCTATGTGGGAAGTGTTTCCATGTCAAGTGTGATGACCACCGAGGCACAGTTATGGTGTTGTGGGACACAGGGCATAGCTGTGTGGTGTATGATGAAGTGTAAGAGACAGACGCACAGTTTTATGGGTTTCAGTATGCTGGTAGCGTTGAACAGCTCTACGGGTCCCTTTATGGTATTTTGTACGATATTGTCATGCGCTCACCTGGTTCCAAACGTAGAGGCAGCACTAAAACTGATGCTGTACCTCCTGGGGAACATCCTTCACAACGGAACCGTTACAACGCGGTACCGTTACAACGCAGGATTTACAACGAAAGTCGTTACAACGACTTTCGCTGGAGGGCGCTCTAGGATAGGGAATAGTTTAATTTACTATCCAACACCTTCCCTACTATCCACGGGGACTGGAGTTGGAATAGTAAATTAAACTATTCACTATCCAGCGCCCCCCAACGCAAGTCGTTGTAGCGACTTGCGTTGTAAAGCCTGCGTCGTAACGGTACGCGTTGTACCGTCATACATCCGTACCTCCTATCCCCGCAAGAATGAGCTCGTTCAAGGAATAGCTTCTCCCTAAACTAAGCGTGGCCCTTAGGGGGAAAAGGGGTTGGGACAAAATAGGAAAAGGGAGACTAGTAGTACTGGTTCCGTTCAGCAACTGTGCGGCCCAGCATGAACGGGAGACGCTCTGAGTCTGTGAGGTGAATGCACAGAGGACAAAGACCTCTGATTTGGTGAAGACGCAACGCACTGGAAATAATAATAAGAGGCAATTACCATCAATACTATACAGGCCTCTCAAGACAGGCTTTAGATACAACTTCAGGAACATACACTTGCAGTCTCTTTCAGAAACACAGCAAGGAAACAAGATAATCGGAACCACAGATTGGAGCCTCAGACAATCCCTGGATACAATTTGGCACAAGGTTTGGAGTTACTGGCACTCCCAATGGTACACTCAAAACATGGATTGGAGTTTCTGCCACTCCCAAGGTTACACTTCAAACATGGGTTGAAGCTATGACACTCCTAAGGTATACTAGGAAGACAAGGTTGGATCAATAACACTCCCAAGGTATACTAGGAAGACAAGGTTGGATCAATAACACTCCCAAGGTGTACTCAGAACTCAGGTTGGCGTTTACGCACTCCCAAGGTTCAACTTGAAACACAGATCTTGGTGCTAGGTTCACACATCTATTAGGCGCTCAGAGGAGCGGTATCTTGGTAATATTGATTATGACAAACAAACAAGACTGAGGCTCTAGTCCTCTATATATACTAATTTCAAATGCTAAGGTAGCTGGGAGAGTCTGGAGCCGGAATCAACAAGGAGAGCTGAAGGAAGTCAGTGGGTGGAATCCTGGAAACAAGTATTCAGTCTTGAAGACACTGATACTCCATCCTGCTTGCTACTATTAAAGAATAGTGCTCACTAACCTGATATCAAGTACTTAGCGTAGTACTTCAACTTGTCCTAAGTTCAAAGAAGGTCTCGAGGTCTTGACTCAGGAAGTCACCCAGGAACTGTAATAGCTGAGCAGGAGGTGGAGGTGAAGGATGCGTCGATTGATCAGGAGCCAAGGGAATCACTGGAGGAGGCGAGGAACTGCAGATGGGTAGAGCGCTGCCCAGGTCCGGTCGAATCACCAGGTGAGTGGGTAGAAAGGAAGCTTTTTGTGCAGGTAGCGTAGGCCAAGCAAGGAGCCCGGGCTCGGTGTGCTTATATAACATGTTCAGGGTCAAATGAACACTATGGGATCCCGTGTTGCACGTGGCCCACGTGGCAATCCGAAAGGTTCTCCAAGGTTCCTGAAGGTGATAGGTGTTAGTACACTGGCTTTGTCCTTAAAGGAAGAGCAGGTGCAAGAACTAACAGAAAACAAATGTATCATTTTGATCTAAACGTGAACAGGGGAAAACACTCCAGGACCCTATTAACCCCTCCCTTGCTGGTGACGGAACCACTCCGTCATCAGCTGGGGTCGCGCTGTGCTGATGACGGAGCGGTTCCGTCACGGCCCGCTCGGCGCTCCTGCGCGGCGCGTTCTATTGAGCGGGCGGGGCCGTGACGGAACCGCTCCGTCACGAGCACAGCTCAACCGCGGCTGGTGACGGAGCGGTTCCGTCAACAGCATGCGGCCGCCGCGCAGCCGCCCCGCCCCCTTAGCACTGCGGCGGAATAGCCGCCGCAGTGAAAGGGTTAAAAGCGAAAGCAGGGCAAGCAATTGGTTAACGTATTCAGGGAATGCTTGTAAACTCAGGCGTAATGGAGTCAGGGGGGTTGGGGAAACTCGGGCATGGAATCATAGCACGCCATAAGGCACCGTGGAGGTAACACAACACGGAATCAAGGGTAATGGACACTTTGGTAATTAGGGAGTAACTCTATTCGGAACCAGGGGTAATGGAATAACCGTTGAGGGGAAACTCAGGCAGGCTGCCATAATGTGTTATAAAGCGCCACAGAGGTAACGCTATATGAGCCCTGAACGCCAAGCCCACCACACAGATGAAACCTGAGGGAGACATGACAGATATAGTCTGCTTAGCTGGTTGCCATCTACCTAACCTCCTTACAAAATCTGGCTAAATACAACCTCCCATCTTACAACTTTGCAGATGGCACACAAATCATTTTAAAATTGGAAAGCAAAGAAGACCTCTACAATTCACAGAGATTGGGTTCAGAGATTTAGAAAGTGGATTCTGGAATATTTTCTGATTAATGAGAGTACGGCTGCCCCTTTTTCCATGTGGGGAGGGTTTAAGGCTGCAGTCCGTGGACAGATAATAGCTTACACGGCTGCCCAGTCCAGTACCCGGAGGACCAAGATAGCTCAATTGCAAACCGAAGAATACGCTCTCCAACTTCAGCTTCTCCCAAACCTATATGAGCAGGCAAGAACAGAGCTGAGGGATTTTTTATTTCAGAAGAGGTCTGCAACTTACAAATTTTCCAACAGAGGGTCTATGAAGAAAACCAGTTAATTGGTAAATTTCTGGCAAATTCCACAAGGAAAAAACAAGAATCAGCTACAATAACTAAAATTATGGACCCTCGGACTGGTCAAGAAATAGTTGATAGCAGATATATTTCACAGATTTTTGTGGATCAATTTCGTCAGCTATACTCTACTGAGTATTTAGTGGAGGAGGAGCAATACAGGAATATTTTATAAATATGAATCTCCCCAAACTATCAGATAATCGGATTGGCGAATTGGGAAGGGAAGTAGAAGTTACCGAGATTTTAGCAGCTATTAAATCAACAGAGCAAAAGCTTGTGGGCAGGACTGCTTTCCTATCGAGTTTTATAAAGTATTTTTAAAAGAACTCGCCACCCCGTTGAAAAATGTATTTAAAGGTGGTGAAGTCCCAGATGTTTTTAAAGAAGCAATAATTGTTTCTTTCGTTAAAAAAGATAAAACCCAGAAGATGTGAATTCATATAGGCCCATTAGTCTGTTGAACTCTGACTATAAAATTTTGATGAAGGTATGGGCAGACGTTTTTTATTTGCCGCCCAAGAAATAATTCATAGAGATCAAACCGACTTCATAGCCGGGAGATGAATGGCGGCTAACACCCAGTTTTTAATACATGCACTGGATTATTTTAACACAAATTCCATCCCGGCTAGTATTGTGATAGTTGATGTGGAAAAAGCCTTCGATCTTGTGAATTGGAAAACTTTGTTTTTTACCCTGGGGTGATTCGGGTTTCCTGCACAGTTATGTTACGTAACATCTACCAGGGGGCCACTGCCCAGGTTATAATTAACTCTAACCGCGCAGGAGCCATAAATATAAACTGCTTTCGCCATTACTTTTTACTTTTTTTATAGAACCTCTGGTTTTAAAGATTAGAAATAACGCTGCTATCCAACCCCCGATACCCGGTATGGCTAAATTAAAACTTTTTGCTGATGATATTATTTTATACCTGATTCCCAACAGAGAGAACCTCGAAACAGCTCTGAGGGAATTCTCTGAGTTTGAGCAAATAGGCGGATATAAAATAAATGCAGATAAAACCGAGGTTCTAGCTCTATAATGCTGATTTGAATTCTTTTCCATCTTGCTTAAAGACACTAGCAACAAAAACTGATCGTACAAGATACCTAGGGACATATGTATTTAATCAGTATCATCAGTTATTTGAGTTGAACTATCTAAAAATGAAGGGCAAGATTAGGAAGCTGCTAGAACAATAGACATTACTCCCGCTTTCGATTGAGGGTAGAGTTTCAATGATTAAAATGTCTGTACTCCCGTTGCTTATTTTTTTATTTTCTAACGTCCCGATTAAAATAAATCAGTCATTTCTTAATGAAATTGATACTCTACTCAGGGAATTCATTTGGGGTAAGAAATCTCCGAGGTTTAAATTAAATGTGCCGTTAACATGTGGATGATGAATAACCATTTAAAGCTCAATACCCAAAAGAGAGATTATGTCTTGCGGACAATGGCAGAACTGCCAGCCTCCTGCCACATGGCCTAAGGGCCTCAAGTGGTACAAAAGGGGGTGGTGATGGACGGAGCATCTGAACCAATCAAACACTCACACCCAGTCAAAAGATCTGGGTTTGATCCATCACCGTTCTTTAGCCCACTCTGCCACCCCAGTTCAGACATGGCTATATGCAAATCAGTCTGACCCTGTGCCTCATGGGAACAGTCCAGCCCGAACTGCCAAGCCATGCCTTGCCTAGACCGGAAACAAGCTTCCGAGGACCGGTTTCTGGCATACCAGCCGTCTTCAGCCCGGCTTGCTTAAATCCAGTGGCAAAGTGAGCAAGGGACTCACGTGTGAGCATACCCTGCCACACTTATTGCGGCCAAAGTGGTACAAAAGGGTGTGGTGATGGACGGAGCATCTGAACCAATCAAACACTCACACCCAGTCAAAAGATCTGGGTTTGATCCATCACCGTTCTTTAGCCCACTCTGCCACCCCAGTTCAGACTTGGCTATATGCAAATCAGTCTGACCCTGTGCCTCATGGGAACAGTCCAGCCCGAACTGCCAGGCCAGGCCTTCCCTGGACCGGAAACAAGCTTCCTAGGACCAGTTTCTGGCATTTCAACCGTCTTCAACCAGGCTTGCTTGAATCCAGTGGCAAAGTGAGCAAGGGACTCACGTCTGAGCAAACCCTGCCAACTTATGGCGGCCAAAAGCGGTACAAAAGGGGGTGGTGATGGAGGTGATCAAACACTCACACCCAGTCAAAAGATCTCATGTGTCTCATGATGCCTCTGCAACAACTTCAAGAGGAGTTAGAAACCTAGGAGTAACCCTGGATTCAGACCTATCTTTGATTCTTCATGCTAACAACATCACAAAGAGTGCCTTTGGCACAATGAAAACACTGTATCGAATATTCCCAAACCTTGCACATCAACGTAAACTGCAAACCATCCTCACACTCATAATCTCCAAGCTTGACTACGCCAACAGCCTTCACCTTGGTGCATCCGTATCCATTACACACAATTCACAACTCATCTAAAATGCTGCAGCAAAACCTCTGCGCGACCTTCAACCGAGCGAACTGATGACTCCACTCTTGCAATTACTGCACAGGCTACTTATAGCTCAAAGAGCAATGAGCGAGGCACTCAGCTTCGTCCTCAGAGTCTCTGCGGGAAAGGGCAGCTCTACCGACAAATGCAATTCAAGCAATACAAACCAAACAGAACACCGCGGTCCGGTCTCGCACCACGTATCAACGCACCACCTTACGTTGGTTAGAGCGGCAGACCCTGATGCAGAGTTCTGGCCAGGGACCAGGGTTCGATTCCCGCCTCAGCGGGGTCTCGGGCTCAATTTCCACGGACCTGTTAATTCTCGCCTCGGTGCCTATTCTAATCACGGGCCCCACGCTGCAACTCTGGGCAATAGCTTGCTTAGCCTCCACACCGGCCCCAACATCGCTAAGGATGCCTGGTTTCACCCTGGGGGTGCCCAGGAGTGGACACTTCACAGGGAACGCCAGGAGGGGTTCCACAGCGGTATGAGTATCAGCTCCAGAAACCGAATAGGCGACACCGCAAGGTGACCGTCTGGTGACAGTGCGCTCTATAAGTACCATGACATTTACATTTACCATAAGGAATCCGTAGGAGGCGCTGCTTTCTCAGTACAAGCCGCCAAGCCCCGGAACCTGCTACCGGCCCGTATTAGAAGCCCCCAGGGGCAGATACACTTCCAAAGAGAGTTGAAAACATGGCTGTTTCCTAGAAGTTTTAAAGGACTCTTGTACTAGTTATAAATCCCTCTGCGGGCGGATCCCAGATTCTAAATATCTCCTAACACCTTTGAGAGTGCGCGCCACGAGACAAGGTGGACGGTCTTTTTCTCATCTCACCCCTCATCTCTGGAACAAGCTCCCCCCACATATCTCTTCCATTTCAGATCACATGTCCTTTCGTAAGGAATTAAAAACCTGGCTATTTCCCAACTAATAGCTTTGATGACCCTTACTGAGTCTGCAAGCGCCTTGAGACCTAACGGTGATATGTTGCGCTATAAAAGACCATATGACTTATGACTTATGTGCTTGACAGGGTCTGTGGCTGAAGTTTATGAAGCAAGGAAGGCTAGGGTCGAAGAGAGGTGCTTCGAAGTTAAGTAAATTGTGAACCAACAAAATGTGCCCCCTCACTCAATCACTTAAATATTATTTCATGACCAAATAAACATAAACATTAAATCTGGTCTGGTATCTTTATTTATACCTTTTATAACTGATTTTTTTCAAAAATTATTTCATATGGCAAACAGGAGAATACAACATACACAATTATTTACAAATGAAGAAAAACTACATTGACACAATACTACTAACAAACTCTGTGAAAATTATTTCAATGTGACATTCCAATGACAATACAATACTTAAATTATAACCATCATCACAAAACAGTTTCGTAAAGCCAAATCAAGAATTCAGACTAATCAAAACACATATGAAGAGCCATTAATGTAACAGAACTGCGGACAGTGGACCACTCCTGTTCCAAGCACCAATCCTAATATCACCAATATAATTTGTGTTGCTGATTTCTAAAGTACTGGCGTGCAATTTTCAAATGCCCCCTGTCCCCAAGGGCATATCCAAAAAGTTGGAAATAATCTATATTTTTTATAAATGAAAAAGCACCGCTGCAAAGTTAAATGTCCAATAGTTCGTCGAAGAGTATTAACTCGTTAGGCCGTTCACATTCATACAGACGCTGAATCGTAAGCAATGATGAAAAGATATATGGAATTCAATGTTCCTTTAATAGTCCATACAAACACCAGCCAACGCGTTTCGTTCCGTTACCAGAACTTCTTCAGGGCTGTAAATCACAAAAGACATACAAAAACCACCATAAGTGCCACAACAAGAAACCAACATGTATGCGTACATACATACATTAGTGTTTAAAAACAATACAATTCTATACAAACAGCGACTATGGGGAACCTTTATCAATTTTTATAAAAGATCTCTCTTATGGCTAAAAAGAAAATCATTTTTTTATACCAATTATTTTTCAACACATTTACATATCCCATATCGCATATTGTTGACTGTATTCTTAAATTCGCATTAAAATTCATACTTTGATTGTGTGTATCAGCGTCATTCTTTTCTACTAGCTCATTCTGTCATTATCAGTTGTGGGAACTTATTAGCATATAACACATTAATTTATAAGACAAAAATCAAGTCAATTTGCGGGAAATGGCTTCTCCCCAAGCACATTGCAATTCAAACTCGAAGGTCACGGAAGGACAATTCCTTTATGAAGTCATCAATATCATCATATCAACATTGATATCAGCAAGAGTAATAAAAGTACACAGTCCAGCACGGTTCGTTACCACATCACATTTCTCTAAGAGTTTTCACCAAAATAGTTCGTCAGACTGGGAATCCACTGAACGGAATGTGTTTATATATGTGAATTCGAGCCCACAAAAAACACACAATGTCTGGCTCAAAGCCCAACCCATTCCAATGCTACATATCCTGTATACTAATCGATAGAGTAGCAACTTGTACTATGTCTATGCATTTTTAACGCACGTGAAACAACAGATATTTAGAGTCATTCGACAAGAATCCTACCTAAATAATTTTCCAGACCGAATCCTTTACTCAGGACACAACCAGAATGACTTCAGTGGCAGCACCAACCTTTGGTGGTTCAACTTTGTACTCGCAAGTTGAGCAGAGAGCAGAGAGGTTTGAGATCGCGACGGGACGAGAGTGCGATACACAGAGTAGAATCGAGTTATTGTGCTCCGCGAGTGCCCCGGCTGGGGCCCTGACTGAAAACGCGGTGAGCAGATAACAACGAGAAACAAAGACACAGGGTAGAAATTCCTGCCGCCGCACATCAGAAAATCGTGTAAGGATTTAAAGAAGAGATAATCCTCTGCCTCCCTTAGAAAAAATCCCTACTTTTTGTGGCTACAAAGTTGAACCACCAAAGGTTGGTGCTGCCACTGAAGTCATTCTGGTTGTGTCCTGAGTAAAGGATTCGGTCCAGTTACAGAAACCCACACAGGCCAACCGATCACTAACGTTCAGAAAAATCACAAGAGCCCTGATGATAGTTTGGAAACTTTACGCCCAAACTTGAAACGCGTCGGCAATCCAGCAAGAGTTAATGATATACATTCATTGTGTATTATGAATTATACCTGCTTCACACTTTTTCTCTTGTATTGAATTGGCTCTTCATATGTGTTTTGATTAGTCTGAATTCTTGATTTGGCTTTACGAAACTGTTTTGTGATGATGGTTATAATTTAAGTATTGTATTGTCATTGGAATGTCACATTGAAATAATTTTCACAGAGTTTGTTAGTAGTATTGTGTCAATGTAGTTTTTCTTCATTTGTAAATAATTGTGTATGTTGTATTCTCCTGTTTGCCATATGAAATAATTTTTGGAAAAAATCAGTTATAAAAGGTATAAATAAAGATACCAGACCAGATTTAATGTTTATGTTTATTTGGTCATGAAATAATATTTAAGTGATTGAGTGAGGGGGCACATTTTGTTGGTTCACAATATATAGGGTCCAGCCCTCCCTCAGCCCCGCTAAGGACCTAACTCCTTTCTGTTCGAAGTTAAGTAAAGCACACAATATGTTGGCCACCAATGGTGCACGTGCTTTACACATCAACCCGTAAATAGAGGTCGCGGAACCTAGGGATGCTCCTTTCACAACGCGATTACTACAGCCACTGTGGCCACTGCTTAATTTGAGCCGGTGATTGCAGGTGGGGCCCATGGCACTCAATTTTTTGGGAATGGCACTTATTTTTCCTCAACAGATATTAACTCAGAAAAACTAGAGAGAGAAAAGCCCAAAAGAGGGAAAGGAGGAGGATGAGAAAGACAGTGAAAAAAGAAGGGAGGAAAAACAATGCAGAGGAATGAGGGGTAATCAAGACAACGCAGCCTTGGTATTCGGTGGCAGTGCTTAATTTGAGCAAGTGGTTTCTGGGACTCTGCACCGGCAGTTAATTGTTAGCACCGGCACATATGACAGCCTACCACATGGTGGCGCTGTATGTAATATAGAAATGAACACTACAACAGTGTGTTCATCAATCAGACATTAAAACAACGAATACCTGCCTCCCAAGCCATTCTCTTGATGAGGGCCCTGTCCACAGCTTCCTTTCATGCACCTAGATGGGGTCAGTATGTGCCTGCACGCGTATGTGTGTCTGCGTGTGTGCTTGTGAGTGGTCCATGTATGTGTGTATGCGAGTGTGTCCCGACGTGTGTGTGTGTATGAATGTGAGTGGTTCATGTGCGTGTGTGTGTGAGTGGTCTATGTGTGTATGCATGTGTGTCCCCGTGTGTGGGTGTGTGTGTATGTGTGTGTGTGTGTTCGTTTGTGTGTGTATGTATGTGAGTGGTCTGTGTGTAAGTATACGTGTGTGTGCATGTGTCTGTGTGTGTATGAGTGGTCTATGTGTGCGTGCATGCGCATGTCCCAGCCCGTGTGTGTGCGTGTGCATGTATGTGAGTTGTCTGTGTGTGTGTGTATGTATGTAAGTGGTCTGTGTGTAAGTATCCGTGTGTGCATGTGTCAGTGTGTCTGTGTGTGTATGAGTGGTCTATGTGTGTGTGTGTGCGCATGTCCCAGCCCGTGTGTGTGCGTGTGCATGTATGTGAGTGGTCTGTCTGTGTGTGTCTATGTATACCTGTATGTGTGATTGTGATGTATGTTTGGGTGTGTGTGTATGTGTGAGTGGCCTATGTGTGTATGCATGTGTGTCCCCGTGTGTGGGTGTGTGTGTATGTGCGTGTGTGTGTTCGTTTGTGTGTGTATGTATGTGAGTGGTCTGTGTGTAAGTATCCGTGTGTGTGCATGTGTCTGTGTGTGTATGAGTGGTCTATGTGTGCGTGCATGCGCATGTCACACCGTGCATGTGCGTATGCGTGTATGTGAGTTGTCTGTGTGTGTGTGTGTGTATGTATGTAAGTGGTCTGTGTGTAAGTATCCGTGTGTGCATGTGTCAGTGTGTCTGTGTGTGTATGAGTGGTCTATGTGTGTGTGCATGCGCATGTCCCAGCCCGTGTGTGTGTGTGTGCATGTATGTGAGTGGTCTGTGTGTGTGTGTTTGTATGTACACCTCTATGTGTGATTGTGATGTATGTTTGGGTGTGGCCCCTCCCTTCTCTCGCATGTTGCTGCTTCCTGATGCTGTGTTGCTGAAGGGATTTTAGCAGCATACCTGTCAGCAGCTAGGGGGCTTTGAGAGAGCGATGTGAGAGAATGCATGACTGAATGAATGAATGACACTTCTGACACAAAACTTTCATAGCGCCTGTGTGTGTGTAAATATGAAGAAACGTTGGTGTGCAAGTCAGTGCTTTAAATGGAAATATAAGGTGCAGGTGCTCCCTCTTTAGAGTATCTGGTTGATCCAGTGAAGTGCTGGTACTCTCCCATTAAATGTACTGCAGCGGTGCTGGGAGGTGCAGGTGCTCTCCCATTAAATGTACAGCAGCAGTGCTAAGAAGTGCAGGTACTCTCCCATTAAATGTACAGCAGCAGTGCTCTAAAGTGCTGGTACTCTCCCATTAAATGTACTGCAGCAGTTCTGCAAAGTGCCGGTACTCTCCCATTAAATGTACTACAGCAGTGCTGTAAAGTGCTGGTACTCTCCCATTAAATGTACTGCAGCAGTGCTTAGAAGTGCTGGTACTCTCCCATTAAATGTACTGCAGCGGTGCTGGGAGGTGCAGGTGCTCTCCCATTAAATGTACAGCAGCAGTGCTAAGAAGTGCAGGTACTCTCCCATTAAATGTACAGCAGCAGTGCTCTAAAGTGCTGGTACTCTCCCATTAAATGTACTGCAGCAGTTCTGCAAAGTGCCGGTACTCTCCCATTAAATGTACTACAGCAGTGCTGTAAAGTGCTGGTACTCTCCCATTAAATGTACTGCAGCAGTGCTTAGAAGTGCTGGTACTCTCCGGTAAATGTACTGCAGGAGTGCTGAGAAGTGCGGTTACTCTCCCATTACATGTATTGCAGCAGTTCTGCAAAGTGCTGGTACTCTCCCATTAAATGTACTACAGCAGTGCTGTAAAGTGCTGGTACTCTCCCATTAAATGTACTGCAGCAGTGCTTAGAAGGGCTGGTACTCTCCGGTAAATGTACTGCAGGAGTGCTGAGAAGTGCTGTTACTCTCCCATTACATGTATTGCAGCAGTTCTGCAAAGTGCCGGTACTCTCCCATTAAATGCACTACAGCAGTGCTGTAAAGTGCAGGTACTCTCCCATTAAATGTACTGCAGCAGTGCTTAGAAGTGCCGGTACTCTACCATTAAATGTACTGCAGCAGTGCTTAGAAGTGCCGGTACTCTCCCATTAAATGTACTGCAGCAGTGCTTAGAAGTGCCGGTACTCTCCCATTAAATGTACTGTAGGAGTGCTGAGAAGTGCTGTTACTCTCCCATTACATGTATTGCAGAAGTTCTGCAATGTGCCTGTACTCTCCCATTAAATGTACTACAGCAGTGCTGTAAAGTGCAGGTACTCTCCCATTAAATGTACTACAGCAGTGCTGTAAAGTGCAGGTACTCTCTGAATAAATGTACTGCAGCAGTGCTTAGAAGTGCCGGTACTCTCCCATTAAATGCACTGCAGCAGTGCTTAGAAGTGCCGGTACTCTCCCATTAAATGTACTGCAGCAGTGCTTAGAAGTGCCGGTACTCTCCCATTAAATGTACTGCAGGAGTGCTGAGAAGTGCTGTTACTCTCCCAATAAATGTACTGCAGCAGTTCTGTAAAGTGCCGGTACTCTCCCATTAAATGTACTACAGCAGTGCTGTAAAGTGCAGGCACTCTCCCATTAAATGTACTGCAGCAGTGCTGAGTAGTGCTGATACTCTCCCATTAAATGTACAGCAGCAGTGCTGAGAAGGGCCGTTGCTCTCTCGTTAAACGTACTGCAGCAGTGCTGTAAAGTGCAGGTACTTGCCCATTAAATGTATTTCAGCAGTGCTGAGAAGCGCAGGGACTCTCCCATTAAATGTACCGCAGCAGTGCTGAGAGGTGCAGGGACTCTCCCATTAATTGTACTACAGCAGTGCTGAGAAGTGCCGATACTCTCCAGTTAAATGCACTGCAGCAGTGCTGTAAAGTGCAGGAATTCTCCCATCAAATGTACTACAGCAGTGATGAATGTATTGTAAATGTATTGTAATTGCATTTATATAGCGCTTACTACCCCTGAGGAGGAAGTCAAAGGAGGCACGCTACTACAGAACCCATTAAGGATTAGTGGTGAATTAGCATAGTGAAACATTAAAGTAATTTGAGTGGTGGATATGTTAGTCAGTTATTTGGATTCAGAAGGATAGGAGAGGGATAGCAGAGGAAAAAAGGTTTGCATTATATAACGCTTTCTACCCTGATGGAGTGTTGAAGCGCTTTTTTGGCGAGTAGCACACTACTCCGGAACCCATAAAGGATTATTGGTGAATTAGTATAGTGAAATATGTATTTGAGAGGTGGATATGTTAGTCTGTTATTTGGATTGAAAAGGATAGTGGAGTGATAGAAGAGGGCAGGATTTAGACTTTCTTTGTTGGTTTTGGAGGTCTTAGCAGTAGGAGGAGGCTTGAGATGAGTAAAAGGGGTGTGGAGGAGGAAGTGTCATAGGTAAGGTGTTAGAAAGGCTTGTTTTGGGGACCGGAATAGTAAAAGAGGTATGAGATGATGCAAGGAGGGGTAGAGGAGGAAGAGTTTAGAAAGGGTTATTTTGGGGATCATAGTAGTGGCCTGGGCTTTGGAATGAATGAGAGAGCGGAGGTAGAGGATATATTGATCGAGGTATAGGGTGAGAAATAGGGTAGTGCATTGGAAAGAGTAGTAGAAAGAGGTTTGAGATTGGTCAGAGAGTTGAGGTAGAGGATATATTGAGAGAGGTATAGAGTGAGAAATAGGGTAGTGCATTGGATATGCTGAATTGGAAGAAAAGTAAGAAATATATAGATCCATAAGTACATAGAAGGTATATAGATGTATAAACGAAGTAAGTATATGTAGATTAAAGATGCATTAAATAAACTCCGGCTTTCAAGTGTTGTTGTACTTTAAATGTATTTTATTTATTTGGATATGGGGCTGGATTATACGGGAGAGTTCGCTGGGAAAACACCTCGGCGTTTAAAGTGTGAATACAAGTTGTATAAAACTTTATTGACAAGCGTTACATGCACACAAACAGCTGTTGTGTGAAATAGCAATTATGCGTTTGGTAAAGTTTTTCTTCATCATTTAAATGAAGATGCTAATCCACGCTGTTCAGCGAAACATTACATTTATGCATTGTCAATCATGGGTATAATAACACTATGATGCGAGCGCGTTATGACTTAAGAGGCAATGTCCATGAATTGACCTAAATGTCCTATTATGCATTTTTAAACGGTCACTCGATTACAATGTAATTTTTCCTTACAAATGCACTGACTGTGTAATGTAAAACAAATATTTGCTGCTTTTCTTTTGTGATATTTACAAAACAATGCAAAGTATTTTCTTTATGTTTGTTATATTGAAACGCATCGTCTGCCACTTTAAACATGGCAAGAAGTCAGCATTTGCCTAACCCGTGATCAAGGAGTGCGTGAACTCCGAAACGGGTTGGGTTTTACTTTGGTTGCCGTGTGTGAATAAAATATACGAGTGTCGGTTCTGTATTCATCTTCATGGTTGAGCCGTACTGAGGATTGCTACAGTTGTGTTGGGATTGTTGAGATTCGCTACCTCGCCAGACATTCCTCTCTCAAAATCGCTGTAACAAGCCGTTTGGCCCTCCCACAATGCCGGTGCCGGCAACGGCGGCAGGTGCCGTTAATCCATAAACCAAAACCAATTTTCGCAATTACGAAAAAAGAATGTGGCAAGCCAGGAGACAACACAATAGTTTATTGTGCACACAAACAACAATATATTTCGGCAGTGAGCCTTTATCAAGTGATACAATGTGCTCTATTGCCTAAAGAAATTGTTTCGCAGTTCATGGATATCGCCAACATACTACTTGTAAATCAGAACCTGATTTATACAATTTTAACTTGAAAAAGTTGAAAATCGTAATACTCTTAATTTCGTATCAAGATCTGAAATGAGCAAATTTAGTTTTGAATGATTTGCGGTTCTGTAATACATATGAAGAAATCAATAACGTTTTCATATTCAAGACAGGGACCCGATGTGTGTCGATTGGCAACTAATAAAGTTTCCGGATAACCAACCTTTTCAAAAGGAATGGCAGACCCAAAATCCAAGCTATAATGCTTACATAATGTCATTGTACCATTGTATACATGACGAATATCAGTGAGTCATTGATAGAATATCCTTAATTGAGTCGATTCTGGGCAATCCAAATCAATAAAGTTTGTTTTGTTAATTGTAATCCCGTCCAAGCTTGATAAAGACATCAGTCTATAACATGAGATTTTAGTTGTCAACATAAATTCATTTGAATAATCTTTGTCAATCTACAGGCAATAGATATAAAGCATGATCACATGTGAGTGCAGTGCGAAAAGGAAAGAAATCAACAATTGATATGCAAGTGATTCCGGTGCATAGCTTAAATAATGAATTCAAAATCAATGTCTTAGATTGTACATTAGTCCCATTTCTTCCAAGTCTGTGCCCACTTAGTCCAAGTTTCCAGTTTCCTAAGGAAACTTCATTCGTGAATGCCTAGGAGCATATGGATACAAAAAAAATATTATATAATAATAAAAAATCAGACTGTATGGGCAATGTGTGAATTTCCCACAATAATTCAATTCATGGTATGGGAGGAGAAATTATCCTATGATGCAACATTCTAATTAATTCATAGGCCAGTGCCCCTGCCATCAAAGGGTCAGCCTCATACGTTTCATTATTAATCCATCCGAATCCTCAAAATCCCTCTTATTTAAAGTGTGAATGAAGTGAAATGAAAATAATCAAATAAAATAAAACCACAATGTGGTAAACCGATATATTGGTAACTGTACAGTAAGAGCACAAGATAATTCCTTAACATTGTATGTGCGTGGCTAATTCTTCTCCACTATTTAGACAATTTGGGGTCTTGCATGGGCGGATTTTGCGAATTGGCAATCCGCGAAATTGCGTATTTACGGATTCCCAATCCGCACAATCCGCGAACTCTCGCGAATTTTGCGGATTTCTTTTTTTTTGTGTTCGCAAGTGTTTCTGCCATTTCACAAGGGTTTTTTACCAGTTCGCAAACGCGAACTTACTTGTCGGGTAGCCACGGTCGCGACCATGTTGTTTCTACGTCTGGTTCATCACAGCACCCTCTGTTTCACCACTGCCACCCTCTGTTTCACCACTGCCACACTCTAGCTCACCCATGCCACCCTCTGGCTCACCCATGCCACCCTCTAGTTCATCACTGTAGATTATGGGGGGAAAAGCACACTTGCCCTGCCACAACTGACATGAATGAATTAGGGGCTGATTAATGTGTCACTGAATTTGAACTTCCAGGCTGGCATCTGCTTCCTTATCTGTAATTGCTTTCTGTTGCAGTGTAATTTTTGTAACAGGACCTTTGTTGTATACTTGTAGCTATTCTATGAGCCTGCTGTGAGGGTCAGAGCAGGGTCATAGAATAGTTGCAAGTAGGCAACTGAACTCTGAAGGGGCCCCTCAGGAAGTACTACAGGAAATGGTTACTAATGATAAGATTGAACTTTTGCACCTGCTGAATGCTTTCAGTTTTGCAAAAATCCAAATATCCAGCTGCATCCACAAAAGGTAATCCTTCCAGGTCAAGATCCAAATCAAAGTGACCAGCACATGAAGAAAGCACTGGGAGGAGCCTGCTGGACAGGAACAGAAAGTTGGAGACTGTGGGGCACTTCCTTCCTCCCACCCCTCCGCCCCCAAAATGGACTCCTTGCAAAAAATAAGTGCAGGCAAATGTCACCCTGAGGAGTTATTCTGATAAAAATCATAATTTTCAAGGTTTATGCTGCCTGCTGGTGGATTTCTTGTGCGAAATTGCAAATTTTGCAATCTCGCAATTGCGAGATTGTCGCTGCCCGCCGCATCTACGTGTTCGCAAGTGTTTACTCCCGCGAAATTGTATAGTATTCTAGTTGGCAAGTGCGACCAAGCAAAAAATCCGCTTTGCACGGATTTACGAATTTTCGGCAAGTTCGCGAGAGTTCGCGGATTGCGAATTTGCCGAAAATCCGCAAATCCGCGAGCGGAACGGATTTTACGCCCATGCTTAATTTAAATCAATTATGTATTTTGATTCTGGCATGCAAAGCTGTTTTTCTTTGTCCCCACCCCTGGGGTGTGCCAAAATGTTGTCAATGCCAAAAAACTATACCAGGCTACTATTGCTGTTGTGCCTCTCAAAGAAATGTCTGGCCAAGGGATATCTGAAATCCCAGTTGGTTACAGATCTAATCAAGGATATCGGCCTTTTTTAGGAAGACGCTCACAAAATCGAGGGAATTGGAGGTCAAATTACTGATCACAATATCGACCCCAATACCAATATCAACAGAATCAAGCTTATCAACCTCAGGGACAATATCAACAGATACAATCCTATCAACCTCAGGGACAGTACCAACCTCACTACCAGGACCTTCCACAACAGACCCCAGACAGGTACCTGGAGACAAGAAATGCCAGATACTGGAGACAATAGAAGCCATCCCCATATTCAACCTTAGCAGACATGAGGCCAGTACATCTACTTATTCTATACTGTCCAAAGGACTCTCTTTTGTTCCCCATTCTGGGTTGAACAAATTTGAGCTCTTCAATGACATGATGACATTTTTTCGAAAGATTCGATTAAAAAGTTTTTTCTCTAATGTAGAAAATAATACATCTGAATTCAATAGATCTGGTTTGGCGCCAAAATCGGTATTCACACCCTCCCTGGATCAGGTAGCGCCAGAAGTAAGAATTTTTGAAAAAATAGTTACCAATAAACTTAGAACCATCACCAAATATGTACCACATACTCCCTTTAACATTTCCATTAACGAACATCAGGCTCTTATTGAACTCAAAGACTCAAGTAAGATAACAGTAAAGAGCTGTGATAAAGGGAGTGGCATTGCCATCTTAGACACAGATAAATACATTGCTAAAATAGAAGAAATGCTGAGTGATACCACCTTCTATGTGAAAATTCTCAGAGATCCTACTGCAAAGATTAAAAACAAAATATCTAGACTTACTGCCAAGGCGCTCCATAATGGTGACATCTGCTCCAAAGAATTCGAATATATGAATGTTGAAAATCCAAGAATGGCCAGCTTGTATGGTATCCCCAAAGTACACAAAAAGGAATGGGATCCTCCCTTTCGCCCTATTGTCACTACAATTGGTAGTATCACAGAACCCATATCCAAATACCTGGACGCAATTTTACGTCCACACATTGTGGATATACCAGGGTACATACAAGATACTAGGCACATTATCAACCAACTAGAAGGCACACCATTTAATGCTCACCGACAATGGCTCGTGACATTAGATGTGGAAACCCTTTATTCCAATATCCCTTGCATAGGGGCCATCGAAGCTACTAAATGGTTCATTGAGTGACGTGAAATAGATTGCAATATTACCTTTATTTTGGAGTGCCTCAAAATTATCCTGGAGGAAAACATCTTTGAATTTCGTGGTAGCCTCTATAGCCAAGTAAAGGGAGTCCGTATGGGTGCGTCGTGCGCACCAACTATTGCTAATATATATGTAGCACACTTTGAAAAATGTCATATTTTTAACGAAGTGGCTCCATTCTTCGAATCTGTCTTTCATTGGTCGAGGTACATCGATGACATTATATTCATTTGGGACGACAATGAAGACACTTTAAAAGAATTTCTATCTTGGCTAAATGCCTGTGACTCCAATTCAAAATTTTCGGAGAAAATAAGCAATACGGATTTGGAATTCTTGGATTTGTCAGTTAAACATGACCAATGCCAACTCGTTATGGACCTTTTTGTTAAACCTACAGCACGCAACACCCTTCTTCATTACGAAAGCTTCCACCCTGCATCACAGAAGAACAGCATACCGTTTAGCCAATTTCTTAGGTTGCGAAGAAATTGTACTAAACTAAAAGATTTTGATGAGAGAGCTGCGACAATGAAAGAAAAATTCAAAGAGCGAGGCTATCCCCACAGACTGATACGGGAATCATGCAAGAGAGCGAGATATTATGATCGGCAACATCTCCTACAGAACGTAAACACCAAACGTGATGCAAGTTTGGTTTTTGTTACAAGACACTCTCTCTTGAACAACCAAGTACGCCAAATTCTATATTTAAATTGGCACGTTCTGAACGTCAATAAGAACGAACAGGATTTAATTCCAAAACCACTGTTAGCATACCGCAAGAACAAAAATCTAAAAGATCTCATTGTAAGGTCTCGCATGCTGTGAGAAGTTGGCCTGATGTGCAGTGTTCACTATTCTAGTGATCACTATATATCAGTCCAAACAACCCTTATTGATGATTGGTTGTAAGTCAACCTTATAGACCAGCTATCCTAGTAGCATGGATACGAGCAGTCTAAGGCTAAGACTCTAGAGGGCGTGTTAAGCCAGCTGTTTTACCATCACATTACCCCTTGAACACCCAGTGAAAGGACACCACACAAGTGTTATGAAAATAAACAATGTATTTATTAGAATCACAACAACCCTGTACTCTTTATGAGGACAGGGTGCTAAGCACACAACAAAACTCTTATGAAAATACTTAAGTTAGCACGTTACACACAAATGCCCGAGGGGCACGAAAAACCATATACTTAAAAAGTGGAATGCGAAATTACTAGCAGGTAAGTACAGTACTACTAGGCTTTGGACTCGCTAGGACTTGACTATAGAATCGTTAGATTACTTCTAGGAGACCTAGGGGACTCGGGTGCAGAATGTGCACTCTCACGCGGGATGCGGGACAAAGTCTATGGGAGCTAGTAAAGGCAAAGTTAGTGTTCACGGGCGAACCCGACCTGGTGGGAAGAAAACGACAGTGGATCCTGACCCTAGGATAGTGAGGCTATGCTGGGACACCGAAGTGCCGAAGTTACCTAGCCCAGGGGCTGCAGCTGCATAGGTCTGAAAAGACGTCGGGAATCCTCGTGCCGGACCAGGAGCCTGGAAGGAGGAAGTTGCTGGCAGGCGACCAGTGAAGAAAAGTTCGATGGATCCAAGCCTGGATCAAGGAAGAAGAAAACCTGAAAGCAGAGGGGACCAAGTTCTTGAATCACTAGCCAGTGATTAAGTGGGCACCAGGATGGCACCGGGCGAAGTCACCTCGACTAGGTGAGTGGGCGACGCTGGCTCTGCAGATCTCACGGACCAGGAGGCGTTGTCGGCGACCAGGATGGAGAGGCGAGCTGTCCCACGATGGATGAGGCTGTCGGCGTCGAAGTTACCCAGGATTGGGCAACAAGCCTTGGCTAATTCAAGCCCACGCGGTGGACTCAAAATGGCGTCTTGAGTGGACCAGGAGGGTCCGGGGTGCTCCTCTTTTGGAAGGGAGCAAGGGCCAGCCTGGAGCAACCAGACCAGCAGCAGAAATGTCGTCGGGCGTCGTTCAGAAGGCCACAAGCCAGCGGGCTAGTAGCCAAACAACGCGGTGAGCAGCAAAAAGCAGAAGGGCCCCACGCAGATCGTGGAGATGCTGGGAGGCTGCACTTCGGTGCTGGAGCTGCTCAGGGTCGGGGCTTCTCGGACCCCAAAGCACTCACCAGGAGATTACTCGGCGGGCTTGCTGGAAAGAAGTCGTGCAGTCTTGAAGATGGCCGGTCCCTCGAGGTCTCGTCACACCCACGAATCTCAGCGTGACTGATGATGTAGGTAGAGGTCAGAGGTGCCAGGGAAGCCGGTTCTCGTCGAGCTGGGCAGTCTTGATCCGGAGGAGAGACTTGCAGCAGACCGCAGTGTTCTTAAGATGGTGCCTGCGGATGCAGGGTGACTACTCCTTAGTCACAAGGGAGAAATCTTAGGAAGAAGTCTTGAGTTCCTTTCGTGGAAAGTAGTTTCAGGATTCAAAGATGATCTGATTTGGAAGGGGGCCAGTCCCTACCTTTATCTGGGAAAAGGGGGCTGGCACGCGACTAAGTCCGGCCCTATGGGTGGGACCAGGAGGGGGGTGGTTACACCCACTTCCTTGGCGGGCTTTTCCCCAGCACAGGGTCTGGAGTGTCCCTGGAACTGGTTCAAGCCAGCCTATGCACAGTGAGCACCGGGGTGCCACGTGCAGTCACCTTCCTCTGAAGCCCTGCCTACCTACAATACACAAAATCCTGTCTGGGACGATGCTGGCACCGCCCCTGGCAGGAAACCCTTTGTCCTTATCTCCTGCTCTGGGAGGACTCCCAGCAGCAGGAGGGCAGACTTGTGTCTCGGTGGCAGCATCCATTTTGTGGATGCTAAGGCTCTGTCTGACTTTAACCGGGGTTAGGGGTTACATGCATGTCGTGTCCCTCTAGAAGGGTGGAATGCTAACCCTGTCGCCAGAATTGGCGAGGGGTTAGTATTCCAAGTCGTATGACACCTTACTCGACATGTTTTGATAAAGCGATACCAGAGTTGGCATTTAACCGCGAGGATTATAATGCACTTAAGAGTATATGGTATGCGATATCATGGAAACGGCTAAGGGATAGATCCCGAAAGCCGCAGACAGGCTCAGCTCATGCCAGAGCACCATCTCACCCGATTCCAAGCACTCTGCCTTCAGGATTGTTAAGGCCTGCCATAGGAGTGACTGATAGGAGATCTGTGTGTCCATTTTAGGGTTAGATATAGGTATACTATATCTAAAGCAAAGGGTGAGTACACCACCTTGCCCCAGCTGTCGTGCAGCCAGTTGTGTCAGATTTGGATGGCCAGCCAGGGGTGGCATAATACATGCTGCAGCCCCTGGTAGGCCCTGGGTACACCTATGCCCTGGGTACCTAAGGTACACTGTACAGGGACTGATAAGGTGACTCAGTATCCAATTTAGATATGTACCTAAGGTACATGGAATCCATTTTACAGAGAGAGCAGTAGGCCTGGGGCCCTGAATAGCAGGGTCCCAGGTCAACTAAGTCAGAAAACCAGCAAAACACCAGGCAAAAAGTTGGGGGCAACCATAGTCAGGGATCTACCTTCCTACACATGCCCACAGACAGAGAAAGAACACAAAGTGATATAATTACAGGGGAGCCGGTAATTGGTAACTACAAATGTGGAGTCTGTAAAATCTCTCCCCAAACTATAGAGACCAGAGAATTTCAACATAATGGTACTAAAATACAATTAAATACCATGACAAACTGTAAAACGAAGAATATTATATACCTATTGCTTTGTCCCTGTGCAAAAGGATATGTGGGTGAATCATCTAGGTCAATGTACACAAGACTAACAGAACAGTCTGCAATTCGGACCAAAAAAATGCATGCTCCCTTAGTGGCTCATTGTGTTGAATTTAACCATCAACCAGAAGATATCCGGTGGATAATTCTGGAAAACATTGCCCCTAGGTCAGGAATATGCATCGACAAAATTCATCGAAAACGTGAGGTTTTCTGGATTTTTTCTCTTGACACAGTGAAATCTGGATTAAATTCAGAAATACCTTGGGAACAAGCCATCATATAGGCACAAACCGCATATACTACTTATTTATGTAAAACCGTTTTGGTTGGATCAGCCTCTGTGTTGCACACAGGGTGCATGATAAACCAAGTGAGATAATGTGGCTATTTAGTCTAAATGATTAAATGGATTGCTTAGGAGTCTTTAACATTACAGCAAACATAGAGAGACTGTAACGCAACTTCCTAATGTGTAGTCTGGAACTGCCTGCACTTTATCATAATAGTTCGCCCCTTGACTCATTGTCCGAAAGAGCATATCCATAATAATTTCTAGACATAATAAGCATTTGGAACCCAATGCCGAAATAATAAGTCTGTCTTCTAACCATATGCCCTCTTTATGCTCCAAAACTGCACACTATATAGGTACGAACACCTTGACGTTCATACGTCGGTGGAACATTGAACTGTCTACTTCTCTAGCACAAATACCACAATTATAATAGTTTGTTTTTTCATTCAATGTCTGAATTAATATAATCACAATATTTTCGCCACCGTTCATATGTCTTTCGAAACTATCTTTAAGACTAAATAGTCCGCTTTCTACCTCTATGCTCGAAAGAGTGGATCGCTACTATCTTCGTCATCACAGTGCGCCTTTTTTGAAATTACACACTTATTTCTCATTAAATGTTTTTGGCGGGCGAGAGCGCCTATATATATCCAGCAAAAGGGAGTATTCACTTTGCATTTAAACTACTGGCATTGAGGCAGGCGATATACTAGACCCCCAACATATGAGAGACTTCGCTGTACAAACAAGGTACGTAATGGTGATCTTGCGAGCAACAAAAATCCGTATGTTTAGATTTCTCGGCAGTAGTACCCTATTTCCAGCAATTAAGGGCTCAATAAATTCTCTTGCCTTTTTACAATATTTCAAAGCTCATGTTTAAGCTGGCCAGTATTCCGGATGAGTCCATATTTTCAGGTAAAGCTGAGGTTTTACTTACTTCGGTCTGGTCTACACCATTAGTACAACATGACTATTCATTTACCATGTAAGGCTCAATATATTTCCGTTTGTGCCTTTTCAGAAATATAGTAAAACCTCTCATTAGAAATCGATCCAATCCTTGCCTACATCTATTTTTATCACAGGTAACTGTATAATTATAGATTTATTTTTCCTTTTTCGAGATTACTAAATAACTAGATCTCTAACTGACTTTTCTAATTGTCGTCAGGGAATAGATGGGCCCACCATAACGCCATGCAGTATCGACTATAAAGCAATTATTATTTATCGCTATCAACTGGATAAACTGTAATATATGAACAGTCTTGAATAAGGTAATATTCTGTACCCCCTTTGTTCTTTTAAACTAAAAGACATGTTTTGCTTTTGGGTTCTTGTATAGATGAACATAAATTTCTATTCTTTTCTTACCCCCGGACCAATTCAAAAAACAGAATCATGACTTTTTGTCTGCCTTCTAATTAAATGAAAATTCCGCAAGAATCCGCACTGTGATATATTACACCAACTGAAAGATCAAATCTAAAGGTACATAATGATAACTAATTTAAATCAAATCTCTATCTACTTAGTGAGGATGTACATATCTTTTGGAGCTGAACATCTATTAATTATAGTCTTCATTAACATTCCTGCACTACTTGTCCCTCAACGTAGGTATTGCAGTGAGCAGTTACAGCGTCCACGTTTAAATTCTCGATGAGAAGACTGTTCGGTAGCAGTGTTCTGTGGGCATTTCCACCCACGCTGGATATTGTCTTTTAAGGTACAAGATACATAGTATTTTTGAGTAACTACAACGGTGACATTGATATAATTGGTCGAATCTAGTCCCCTAGCCATATTACTCCTAGCTCTATTTTGAATTTTGAATTTGTTACATATAAGACAAAGCAATATGAGATACCTATATAAGATATAAGAATGGAGAACATTCCCCATTTTTTCGTGCTTTAGCCCTCACAGTTTAATAAAATCGCCCATTACTTATCACCCAAATAGTATTCTATAATCCTTAATATTCTCCAATTGCTTTTTATTTCTCCTTTCCTTTTTTCCTTATTCTTATTTCATGCTTTTTTGTGCTTAAAGAACGTACCATATATCTATTTGTGTTTTGCTCTTATTAATAAATGATATGTGTTCAAACATTTGGAGAATTAATGAACAGTTGACCACATCCCCAAAAAACTTGAGAGGTTAACGAACATAGGATATATAGGGAAGCGTGTTAT
This sequence comes from Lissotriton helveticus, assembly GCF_964261635.1. NCBI lineage: Eukaryota > Metazoa > Chordata > Amphibia > Caudata > Salamandridae > Lissotriton > Lissotriton helveticus. The sequence goes on along the minus strand of NC_136059.1, from coordinate 34,805,807 downwards.
GGTTGAGTAGCGATGTACACAATGAAAAACTAAAATATAAATAATGAATTGTAATAAAGATGTTGAAATGTATAAAACGGATATTGTAAAACAGTAATTTTTCTAGATTAAATTTTGTATAGTATAAATATCTAACTGCTTTTCAACGAAACTATATCCTATAACTTTTAACACAGACCGCATTTGGTTTAGGTACTAATTATAGTTAAATGTATGAATATGTAAGCGACTTATATATATATTTTGTGGGTTTTTTTCTTTAGATTTATGTGTCACAATGATTTGTCTTGTCAAATGCGAATGACGGTCACCTGACGAAGGCCACAGGCCGAAACGGGCGTAGTTCCATTCTTCCGCTTTTGCCTATCTCACAAATACATCAACTGAATATTTCGCAGTACACTTATTTCTGTCTCCTTTTCGTCTGTGATGTACATATTTTGTATATGTTTGTATATTGGTTTATATGTATTGATTTGTGAATAATATATTAAAAAGTTTTTTATAAATACAAATGTTTTGAAAAAAATAACCAAAAAATATCTCAAATAAGCTAAAAATGAAAACAAATATAACTAAATAAAGACAATAGGGTGTATATTCCCCCCCCAAATTTTTTTGTGTTTTGTATGGTTATAAAAAAATTATCCTTTCCGTGGTTAACAATATGTTGCTTTTCTGATTGTTGATTACCTATAACCAAAACCAAGGGCTGGATATATATATTAGTTTGCTTTAATGTCCTTTCTCTAAAAATCCCAGTTGGTTACTGCACGTAAATGCTGGAGAATTCTTGTGTTGAGTTGTAACTTGGTGCTACCTATATATCTGAGGCCACAAGGACACTCCAATATATATACAACAAATTCACTGGTACACGTAATGAATTTGACAATTTGTTTGGTCCTTCCATTATAAGCCGTGTAATTACTGCGACTCTTACTGTTTTTGCAGGCTTTACAGGAATTATACTCAATAAAGCCTTTTGGTGAGCCTAACCAGTAAGTGGTGACAGACTCTCCCTGATAACTATGGACTAGTCGGTCCCTTAACGATCTTGGCTTTCTACATGTGATCTGGTGGTCATTTTCCGATATTCTTGCCTATGAAAGGATCGGTTTCCAAAAGAGCCCAGTGGTGTTTCATGATTCTCTTAAGTTGGATAGATCTGGTATTATACGTGGTAACCAATCTCGAAGTATTGGGCCCAAGTTTCTAATTTTTCTTATGTTCATTGCTAAACAAAAGCTCACTCTGTATTTTTTTGTGATCATTTTGGCTTCCAATAATACCTTAGGCCTGTATCCCTGTTGTCTGAACCTTTTCTCCATATTATTCGGTTCCAGAGTGACACCCGCCTCCAAGCTGCAGTTCTGGCGAGCTCTTAAGAATTCCCCATAGGGAATACTTTGAATCAAAGGGGTGGGATGGTTGCTGTGGGCATGAAAGATGGCGTTGCCTGCAGTATCTTTCCTGAAAGGGCTGGTGGTAATCCTGTTGCTTTCTATGGAAATTGCTACATCTAAGAATTCACAATAGGTGTTTAAATAATTGGTTCCTAGTTTGTTATTGAATTCAAGTGCCAGATTGAGTGGTTCATCCCAAATTAAGAAAAGGTCATCTATGTACCTAATCCAGATTGGTATGTGTTCTGTGTACTTATCATTTTCTTCTACCCATACCACCTGTTCCTCCCACAAGCCCAGGAATAAATGTGCTTGGCTGGGGGTGAAACAGGTGCCCATGGGTGTCCCAGATTTCTGTTGGTACAGAGTCTTTTCAAAGAGAAAGATATTCTAGTCAAGACAATATAGCATTATGGATTGTAACATCGTAGCGTGCTCCCACAAAGATATATGTCAACCACGGAAAAGTACATGCAAGCTTCCAATCCCTTCCTCTGATTCACCCCTTCGACGCGCATGACAAAGCCAGCTCGTCATGGGCGTTACCTGCGCTACGCGCATGACGAGCTGACTTTGCACGTAACGCGGGATTTTCAAAATCTCAGCGCGCAGCGGGAAAACCCGCTAGCGCGCATGCGGTTAATGCATATATATATATAGGGAACACACATCCAATGCTATATTCATATAATTGTCCTCCCATTTTACATCATAGATTCTCCTTAAAAAATCACTACTGTCTCGGCAATAGGACCGTAAGTTGGTTACGAAAGGTGCCGGAAAGTATTCTCTAAAAGCCCACCATTCAACTAAATAATTGTCCACCCAGGAGGTCTAGTGCAATGCTTATGAATTTTGGTTAGTAAGTGCAAGCATGGTATCCGGGGATTGTCTGTTTTGAGAAAGTTATATTCATCATCATCTAACAAACCACCACCCTTAAAGGGGATCATGGCACTTTGTGATTGAGGTTTTATATACCTCCACCCAATTTCCTCATAGCAGTCAGTATCACTTAGTTGTCTCAGTGCTTCACTTCTGTAATAGTCAATATCCATTACCACTATATTCCCTCCTTTGTCCAAAGGTTTTATAATGGTTTTTGGATCCATTTCCACGTTGATGAGCGCTTATCTTTATTCCTTGGTCGGATTATCTCTTTTATGGTTAGTATGTTGTTCAAGCATTTTCATTAATTCCTGGGTCATCATTGCACTGAAGGCTTCGATGTTATCACGTGTAACATTGGGGTTAAACTTTGATTTTGGTTTGAAACCACTGCAGCTGGATTTGTCCAAAATGAAGCCCAGTTGGGCTAAAGTTGCCTCTCTATTTTCGCATGTAATTTCCTCATCATTTTGCTCTAACTCATGTGAGCTAAGGATTGAATCAACATCTTCCAATCGAAATTCTGAGAAATCAACAGGTGTTGATTTGGGGGTTAGTCCTTTCTTTCGACCAACTGTCATTTTGTATAATTTCATCAATTTTAACTTCCTTATATACAAGAATAAATCTAGATGTGTATCAACATAGTTCATATCCTTGGTAGGCAAAAGAACCGACCTAATTGTCGTAGTGATTCCTCCTCTACAGTTAGTGTTCGTGATGATAAATTTACAATACCATTGTCTTTATTTTTATTCTTCTTAGTGGTTAATAATTTTCTTGTTCTTCCACCTCTCCTTTTGGGTAATCAGAATCTTTTTTTGTTCCTTTGCCTTTTCCTCTTTTCCTCTTTTGTGACCTTTGCCTCTTTCTCTGCCCTGCGCTGGAGTCTTATGATAGGATCCCTTTTTCTTCTTTTGCTTTAGTAGGTGGAACTCGTGGAGGAAGGCTAGGGGACTTACCCGTAAAGGGACATTGGGATTTGCAGCCTGATTCATCAAGCTGATTTGCGCTCGCAAAGGGCCAGATTCTGAGAATCTGGCCCTTTGCGAGTGCGATTTTTGCATTTGGGATTCATCATCCCAAATGCATAAATCACTATTAACGAAATCGCATATTTGCGAGGAATTGGATTTAAGGAATCTCTAATAGAGATTCCTTAAATGCAATTCATCAACCAATTAGAAATAGCGAAATCGCAATATTTGGTCTCAATTTACCACCAAGTCTGACTTGGTGGTAAATTGCGAAAATAGTGTAAAAAGCACTTTAGTGCATTTTTTTCTTTTGCATGTTACACACACACATGTCCTTTGGACATGTGTGTGCGCAACACCTGTTCAAATGTGCATTTCAGTGGTGCTACAGGGTGTCCTTTGGACACCCCTGGCACCCTTAAAATCGCTATCTTATTTGCGAGTAGCAAATTGCTACTCGCAAATAAGGGATACTCCCCATTCATTCCTATGGGCCTTTTGGCCCATAGGAATGAATGGGGAGTTATTTCTTATTTGCGAGTAGCAAATTGTTACTCGCAAATAAGGAATGTGTAGGAATCGCTATTTATTTAGCAATTCCTACATGAATACCGTTTTGCGAGTCCTCAATAGCGATTCGCTATGAATCGCTATTAGGGGCTCGCAAAACGGCCCGTTGATGAATCAGGCTGTTAGTCCTTCTGTGTCTGATCTTCGATCCGAACTTGAGCCGGTTGACAGTATTTCTTGCTGTCTGTGCTTGTGTGTAAATTGGAAATCCCTTTGCGTCCAATCAAAACGTTTGGAATATGTTAGTATTCGACCTTCGGCGTAATCTTTCTCGTCACGCAAAAATGTACATTGCTTTTTGGCCTTTATTGAGTCTTTGTATGCTTTTAGTCTACTTTCCAGGCGTTTCAAAAATTCTGTAACTGTATTGTTGTTTTTAAGTTTTTCAAGTTCTTGTCTAATTGCTGCTAGATCTTTTCGCATAATCTCCAAGTTAATTTCAGCATTTTTCACCAATATTTCAAGCATGCCTTTGCAAGTTTTGGTCATATATGGTGCCCATTCTTTTAACAATTTTGGGTTCGGGTTTTCATACGTCGGTATAGTAGATATCCTTAGGTCTTTATTGCCTGGCCTACTTCGATATAGTTGGTTAAAGATGTTACCGCCCACCACTTGTTAAGCTCTTGTTTTGATAATTTTTCCAAAAGACCCAGTTTTTGTTTCACTGAAGATTTAGATATAATAGTGATACTGCTATGTTTGCTCAGTAAAGGTTCAACATCCAGTTCCTCATCGAATAATGTGAGAGCAACAGCTTTTATTTCTGTTTCCCAATCATTCATGTTTCTAAGCTTTAATCAATATATTGTGTTAGTCCTCCTACACCAATAGTATAGTGAAACTATGGCATTGCACCTGCTTCCGGTATGATTGAAATCTCAATCGGTAGTGGAATGCGGTTATGTGGACAGGCAGGTGCAATCCCGTAACCAATCCCTCCGTCTCGAAGTTGGAAAAGCACCCACACCAATCCCCATGACGCCCGCTTACCGTGATCGGCTATGCTTCATTCAGCAATTGCATTACCAGGGGAAACATCCTTTACAACGCAACTTTTACAACACACTACCATTACGACGCAACTTTTACAACGCAAGTCATTACAACGAATTGCGCTGGAGGGCACTCTAGGATAGGGAATAGTTTAATTACTATCCAACACCTTCCCTACTATCCACGGGGACTGGAGTTGGAATAGTAAATTAAACTATTCACTATCCAGCGCCCCCAACGCAATTCGTTGTAACGACTTGCGCTGTAAAACCTGCATCGTAATGGCATGCGCTGTAACATCATACATCCATTACCAGAGCGGTGGGAACGGCAGCCTGTAGATTCTCCAAAAATCGCTGCTCAAAGCCGTTCGACCCTCCCACGATGCCGGTGCATGCAACGGCAGCAACTGCCGTCAATCCATACACAAAAAACTATTTTCTCAATTACGAAAAAAGAATGCAGCACTCCAGGAGACAGCACAATAGTGTACTGTGCATGCAAACAACTACGAGTTTCGGCAGTGAGCCTTTTTCAAGTGATATAAAGTGCTCTATTGCCTAAAGAAATTGTTTTGCAGTTCATGGATATCGACAACATACTACTTGTAAAGTAGAACCTGATTTATACAATTATAACTTGAAAAAGTTGAAAATCGCAATACTCTTAATTTCGAATCAAGAAGCAATACACATATATAGATACATATCTATAGTACAAATACATGTTTATATACAGAGGGATATGCTGTATATTTCTGTTAGCATATGGTGCTTATGTGGGGAAGGGCTAATTCTTGAGTAGTTTTCTGAAGATGAGGTAGTTATTTGTAGATCTTATGTTGGGGGGTAAAGAGTTCCATAATTTGGCTGCTTGAACAGAGAAGGATGTGCCACCCATGTATTTTTCTGGCATCTTCGGATTTTGAGGTGAGGTACCACTCTAGAGCAGAGGTTACTTTGTTAAATGTGTTTGGTGATTTTATTCCTGATGAAGAGTGGTCCCCTTCCATGTATCGCTTTGCGGGTGATACAAAGCAGCTTGAACGTGGATCTTCTGGAAACCGGTAACCAATGCAGGGTTTTCAAGGCAGGGGAGATGTGGTCTCGCGGTTTTATATATAAGAGTAGTCTGGTAGCCGAGTTCTGAATCCTTTGTATTCATGGTTGTTAAAGGTTATCCGTGATAGAGGCTATTGGCGTAATCGAGTTTGGACAGAACAAGGGAGATGGTAGCTTGGAACTTGTGTGGAAATCCCAAATGAGGGAAGATTTGTTGCAGGGTTTTTATAGTAACATAGCTTGATCTTGCTAGTTTGTCCACTTGGGCATTCATCGATAGCTTGGAGTCCATGGCCATTCCGAGGTTTCTCATTCCTTCAATACTTTAGGCAGTGTTCCCAGATCATCAGGCCAGGTGGCGAGCGGGTCATAATGTTTCCAATCGGGACATGTGAGCATTTCTGTTTTGGAAGCATGCAATTTGAGATGGCTCCACGTCATCCATTGATTCACAGCTCTGAGACAAATGAAAATTGGCTAGTTTCCAATGTCTCTGGTGCATTCCAGTTGAAGGAGTATTTGCGTGTCATCTGCATAGTTATAGCACGTGAGGTGAAATTGATTGATCAGTACTGGTAATGACTTCATGTAGACGTTGTAAAGCATGGGCGAGATGATAAAGCCTCGAGGGATCCCTGCTTTAGTGGAGTACGGTTTGGACGAGAAAGGTGGGGTATGGATGACATTAGTTCTGTTGCAAAGGTAGGATGAGATCCAGTCTAGAGCAGTTCCCTCTATGCCGGCTTCGTAGAGTCTTTGTAACAGAGTGTCATGGTCAGCCATGTCAAAGGCAGCTGAGAGGTCCAAGAGGAGTAGCGCAGCAACCCCGTTGCGGTCAACTGTGCTCTTCAGGTCATCCCAGATGGCAAGGAGGGCAGATTCTGTTTCTCTTCCTGGACGGATTCCATTTGGAAGTCCGAAAGTATGTCATTCTCTTCAATGAATTGTGACATCTGAGCAAATGCTGCTCTTTCTATCAGTTTGCCGGGGAAAGGTCCATTTCTAATGGGTCTATAGTTGTCATGTATTGATTTGACAGTTTGTGAACTCTTGATTAATGTGATGAGCTCCTTCTAGGCAATTTGGTTTACAAAATTCATTTAGTATTTTATAGAATTATTTATTTGCATATTTAGCGTTTTGAATTCTGTCTGAATAGTATATTTTCTTAGCTTTTTTAATAGCTGTCTTGTATAGTCTGTGAATTTTCTGTAGGCAAAGTTTGTCTTTATTGGTATTTGTTTTGAGCCAGGCACGTTGCATCTTTCTAATTTGTTGTTTCATGTCTTATATCCCTATATTTATCATAGGTGCTTGTTTTCCTTTGTTCTATTGTGAGGTTTTTAGTGGTAGCAGGAAATCAAAAGCTTTCTGTAGCCACTGATATGGTTTTTTAACAGAATTTATTGTTTATAGATCTGTACTGGATCTTAGTTGTGTTTCTAAGTGTTCCAAGTTGAGTTTGTTCCATGGTCGATAGGTGGATGCATGGAAGGTGGTTTTAGGTGTGTTGCTTAGTGTTGTTTTATGTTGGAAAGCAAGCAAATGGTGGTCTGACCATGTGACCGGAGTTATAGTTTGGAAGGTAACTAGTTTGGTACTAGCAAAAATGACATCTAGGATGTGGCCAGCGATGTGTGTGGGTTTGTGGACAATCTGAGGCAGGTTCAGTGCATCTAGGTCAGCAATGATTGTTTTGGGATAGGGCGTATTGGGTTTGTCAAACCAAATGATGTGGTATAGGTTGGAGTGAAGTGTTATCTGGTTTGAAACCATGTCTAGAAGCGTGTCTGGGAATGTCGTATTGCTATGTGAAGGTCTGTAAAGGAGCAGGAAGTTACAGGAGGAAGATGGTGTAGGATTGCATCTGGTGAAAAGGGTCTCACAATCTTTTATGGAGTCGTCGTCATCTTTAGTGATATGTAATGATTTCCCGAACATAACAGCTAGGCCACACCTTTTCTGCCAATATAATTTTGGGTGATCGTTTGATAGACTAGAGGGGCGGCTTCATGCAGGACTGGAGCCATATCATCTCCCAACCATGATTCAGCTATGAATAGTATGTTTGGGTTTGCGTCAGTGCGAAGGTCGTAAATGTGATGTTTGTTTTTAGAGAGCGATCGAGCATTTATTAGTAGACAGTTTAGAGAATGTGCTTTGGCTATGGTGTGACTTTGTTTTTGTAGAAGAATCAGCAGTATTTTGTTGGCTTGCAGCAGGTGTGTCCTTGGCGCTGGTATTAGCTGTATGAGGATTGCAGTGGATGAGAGGTGGTTATAAGAGAGTTGCTGCGTTGCTGTATGTGTGTTAGCTGTAGTGGAAGAGAGAACGTTTGGCATTGGAGTTTGTTCATTTGTGTAGCTTGAAAGCTGGGTGTATGTTTGTATTCTGTGATAGTAAGTATTAAGAGGTGTTGTGCTTGAGAGATTTTGTTGTGCTTGTGTACGTGATATGTTTTGTTTTTGAGGAGTAGTAAAAATAGGTGCTGACGAATTTGTTTTAAGAGATGGATTTGTTTGTATAGTATTGTTTGGGAGTAGAAGTTGTAAGGTAAAGGGGGTAGTGATGTGTTTGTGAGTAGAGTGTATGTTGTGTGTATGAATGTATGAAGGAGAGGTAAGAGTGTTTGTCTCAGACTTGATTGCTGAGGTAATATGTGTGGTGCAGTGGAGTGTAAGTGTTGTGTTGTTGTGGTAGAAAGAAGAAGAGGGTGGTGGTCAGAGAAATGATGAAAGGCTGAGTATAGGTTTGTTAGTGACAAACAGGCTCTAGTAGGATTAATAAGAGCGAGGAGTAATTGTCTGGATGGGATATAGTTAAGTATGGCGTGGGTTTGGGTGTGTTAGTGATGAGTGGATTGGTTAGTGGTATGGGATAGAGTTGTGCACTGTTTGTAGGTGATGGTGCAAATGTGTGGTAGCCGGGATAGAAGGGTGTAGAGGTGCGGTTTGTGTGGTTTAGTAGTGTGTTCTGAGACATTGAATTGTGCATACGGTTAGTTTGCAGTAAATGAGTGGAGATGTGTTACTCTGGTCGTCGAGGGGGTAGGGTGCTGGCGAATGGGAAAATTAGCAGCATTTCTGACCCAGGTCCCGACTAAGCCTTGGCGGTGTTCACGGGCTACTGCTACGTGGAACTCTGTGAATTAAAAAAAAAGCTCTGCCGCCCTACGCACTGTACAATCATCGCGAATAGCATCATGCACAGCGCAAGCGGGCACTGCTTCCTTTCTGCTGGTCGAGTAGATTTTACTGGAGTGGCAGCTTTCTCAATGCGAACGAACGCTTTTTCAACGCGAGCGGTCGCGAGCATACAAGACCACTCGCCATGAGAAATCTGACCGCCTGCGTTGAAAAATCTCACCAGGAGGTTGATTTTCTACGCTCGCGCTAGCCATTTTGATGTTGATGATCGCGCACAAGGAAATCTCACTGGGATGTGGATTTTCCTCGCTTGCGCTCGCCAACTTGATGGTGATAAACGCGAGTGAGAGGAAAAAACTTCACCAGCTCCACATAACGAGAGTGCGGAAAACTCAACAAATGTTGCGAGCGGAGCAGGGTTGATCACCCTGACTTAATCCCGACCGGTCTTCAACAGGCTCAAAAAGTCAATTGCCCCCTGGGGCTCCCATGCTGCTACTGTAGTGACCCCCCCCTGCATTTGAAATCGCATCGGGGGTTCGGCGGCGCTGTCGGGCCGCATGGGGGGCTGCCAGGAGATCGATCAGCTGTCCTAACCCCCATAGACATCTTGGGCCCACTGCGGCTTCTGTGCGGCGGCCGGGGGAGGGTCCTACGCCCCACAGTGCCACCAGGTGGGCGGATGAAACTGTTCAGGTGAGGCCTCACACGCCACCTGGAAGAGAGTCTGACTCCTCCTCGAGTGATGTGGCTCGGGGGGGCCCCAGTGGTCACCGGCAGAGGGGCAACAGACGGTCATGGTTCTGGCGGCGCTCCGAATCCTACGGCGCCTCCTCCCGCGGGGGGCAAGCCCCAGGGAGCCAAATATTGGAACCCTAACAGAGGATGCCAGGGAGGTGTTGCAGAACTACATTTACTGTTTCCCGTGACGTCCTGATATAGGCTTGTCTTACTGTCTGGATTGAGCTGGCGGGAGCCCTGCCAGGTGGTCATGGGCTGTGAGTTGGGGATGCATTGGTTGGGGCAGTGCCTATCCCCCCGTTGGGGATTGGGAACTAGCCCTGCCGCGACAGATACTTCAGTGTTTTTGAGGTATGGGGTGGGGGGTTTTGTTGGGAGGGGGTTGTTTATGTTCACAGGTCACACTTCCACTACAGGTCTGCTTCAGGTTGCACACGCATCGCCAAGGCTCACCATTAGCGTTGAAAGAAGATGCACCCCCCCAAGGCTAGACTAGAGTACCCAATGGTGGTCAGGGGGCACAGGGTGGCCTCCGTATTCTAAGTTGGAATGTACGCGGGCCCTAGATAAGATCAAGCGGAGGCCACGCGAAGAGGGCGAGGGCCAATAGGAGACGCATCTCATGGGCACAAAGGCCCTTTGCCTGCAACATTATGGGTTCCAACAGGTTTTCCACACTGGATTTACGAGGGGGTCGTGAGGTGTAGCCATCCTGATACATCGCAGGGTCCCTTACACACATGAGCAGCAGTGGACCGACACGCAGGGGCGCTACCTATTTATCCGGGGAAGGGTTGGGGAAGGACCCCCTGGTGCTAGGCCGTGTATATGCCCCCCCCCCTCTGCAGTAGAATTTAATTGAGAAGCTGCAATCCTTGTGGGCTGATATGCCTGAAGTATTGTCTGCGGTGGGTGGGGACTGGACCGTCGTGATGGACACGGCCAAGGATAGGACCGGGGTTGGGGGTTGCCCTAGGAGCGGTCTCCCTACCAAACTACACTCTTTGGTGACGGGGCTGAACTGGGTCGACACCTGGCGGCGTGCCCAGGGATACACCTATCTCTCAGCTGTCCACAAATCCTTTTCCAGACTGGATTATATCTTTGTCCCCCCGGCGATGGCTGGTAGAGTGGCTGCAGCAGAGATTTTGCCTCGAGGTCTCTTGGAACACTCCCCGGTGTTCCTAGAACTATATACGGGCAGTGGGAGGCAGCCATTTCAGTGGCGCCTCTCGGTGTGGCACCTTCAGAACGCAGAATATGCAACTCATATGAACGAAGCTATTGACCAGTGTCTGACGGCGAACGTGGGATCCTTTCCTAGTGCTGCCACCTTGTGGGAGGCACTGAAGGGCCTTGGGGCAGACATCTCCTGGTGTGCGGCGGCTCGCAGGCAGCGTAGGGAGGAACTGATTCACGCTGAGGCGAACATAGAGGCGCTCAAGCGTCAAAATCGTGAGACAGGGAGTGACCAGGGAGTGCGGCAATTGCTTTTGGCCCAACAGGTGTGTGCCGCTCTATTGATGGATGAGGCATGTCAAGTCTGGCTGGCGGCGCGCAGCAGAGTGTACCAATGGGGGGACAAGTTCAGCAAGTTGTTGCATTGCGTCTGTCAGGGTACGTTTCACTCCCAGGCCCTACCGGGAATTGTGGACCCGGCGGGAATCTCGATTACAGATCCTCCTGCCATTGCGGAGAGCTTTGCCATATACTATGTGGATCTCTATGCCCCCCGGGAATGTCTGTCGGCTACCACTATTGATAAGTTTATAACAGATTTGCCACCCAAAGCACTGTTGGATGAGGTGCGGCACCAGCTGGAGTCCCCCTTGTCGGACGAGGAACTGGGAGCGGCCGTGGGAGGACTTAACCCCGGGAAAGCACCCGGACTTAATGGGTTTCCAAGTGAGTTTTTTCATCGTTATAATGTATAATTGGCCCAGCAGTACTGGGCAGTGGTGGAGGAGGCCCAGGATAAGGGTCTGCTCCCCCCAGACTGGAGACACGCAGAGGTGGTGGTGTTCCATAAGCCCGGGCGTCCCCCGGAGCAGCTTGCCTCTTACCGCCCCATCTCCCTCTTAAAGATGGAGGCCAAAATCCTGGCAAAGTCTCTGGCCAATCACCTCTTGCCCCATATTACTTCAATCGTGCACCCCGATCAGGTGGGGTTCATGCCCCAGCGGGCAACCAGGCACAACATTAGGAGAGCACAGGTGGAGGTTGCGGCCATTCAACAGATTGGAGAACTGGCTGCACTTCTCTTAGCGGACATGGATAGGGCGTTTGACTTCCTGAGCTTCCTGAGCTGGGTCTACCTGTTCGCATTGCTACATAGACTCAATCTGGGCCCACACTTCCTTTCCTATGTGAAACTCCTATATACAGATCTGATGGCATCTGTGCGGGTCGCGGGCACCACTTCCTCCACTTTCTTTATTAAAAGGGGCACGCGGCAGGGATGTCCCCTGTCTCCATATCTATTCGCCCTGGCCATGGAGCCTTTGGTGGCCTGGGTGCGAATTGACGCCCAGGTACGGGGATTTGAATGGGCCACGGGCCTGTCCGATAGCATTGCGCTGTATGCCGACGACGTCCACTTCTTTCTTACGGCAGTCGATAGAACGGGGCCACAACTCCTGCTTTTCATGCAGATTTTCGGGGAAACGTCGGGTCTGTACATAAATCGCCGCAAATCCACATTGTGGGTGCTGGGAGATCGGACGAGGGTGGGCTTGTGGGCGTCCTCGGTCCAGTCGGCTGTAGGTGGTTTGAAATATTTGGGGGTGGTCCTTTCGGACGTACCGGCAATTGCCTGAGAGCGTAACCTGACACCTGTGTGGGAGCGGGTTCGTGCAGAGCTTAAGTCCTGGTCTCGTATGCCCCTGGCACTGTTTGGCAGATCGGTGATCTTCAAAATGGTAGCACTCCCCTGACTTCTCTACCAGTTGCAGAATCACCTGTACCCGATCCCACCTAGATGGTTCCGGCTGGTGAATTCTGTGCTTGGGCAGTTTCCGTGGGAGGGGGGGAAGGTGCGCGTGGCTATGCGCACATGCTTCTTATCCACCTACTGTCGAGGTCTGGCGTCCCCGGATCTCCTCTCATATTATCAGGCCTGGCATCTGCTGGTCCTCAATGAGTGGTGGTGCGGTGATAGGAGAGACCCGGTGTATGCACTAGAATGCTACCTTATGGGACACCACACACTACATACACTTTTGTGCACGGCGCAGTTGCGGAGTGCATTGCCATCAGCCAGGCGGGTGGTGTTTATGGTTTGGAGACAGGCGCTGAGGCGCATGGGCTGGTGGAATGTCCTGACTCAGAAGAACCCATTGTGGAACAATGGGCACCTGACCCACATGGCGGGCCCTTACGGGGTTTCGGGGATGGGTCGCCATTGCTATCATCACCCTGGGAGACGTTCTGAGGGGCACAACACTAAAGTCCTTCCGGGACCTCCAGAAGGAGTTTCATATGCCCCAGATACAATTCTATTGATACTTGCAGTTTCGCCATGCATTGTCCCCCAGCCTGCAGGGTCTGAAGCCTATACCCGAATTTAGTCCCCTTGAAGAAAAAGTTTTTGTGGGGGATCTACAGGATGGTCACGCACTGCTCCTCTACACTTCAGAAACTTTGGGGGGACTGGGAGGCGGATGTGGGTGGGCTGGAGGAGGAGGATTGGACGGAGGCCCTGGCAGCCCTGCGGGGGTCGGCCATAGCGATACGGCTCCGCCTAGTCCAATTCAAATACCTCCACAGGGTCTATTTTACTAGGACACGCTGTGGCGGGCGAGACTGATTGCTTCCCCAGAGTGTCTTCGTTGTGGTCGAGAAGAGGGTACGTTTATACACACGGTTTCGCAGTGCACATCACTAGATCGCTTCTGGAGGGGGGTATTCGCATGTCTCTCCAAGGTCCTGGGCTGGGAGCTTACACATACACCGCAGCTAGCTCTGCTTCATGTCATGGAGGGGGCGGGTGGCAATGCCTACAAACGACATCTCTTGCTCTTAGGCCTTACACTGGCGAAACGAGACATTGCTACGGCGTGGAAGGCGACACGGGCCCCCTCGGTGGCCACCTGGAAAAATGGTCTGGACTTTTGCATGGGACTGGAGCAACCTATCTTTGTGGCCAGGGGGTGCCCGCGCAAACACTATAAAATATGGAAACGATGGGTGGAGTACCGGGGCCTATGGATGGAGCCGCCAGCGATGGTGGAGCCTCTCTTGCTGGATTGAGTTTTTGGGCCAGTAAAGATAAGGGGGAGGAGGTAGCAGGGAGGGTGTGTGTGCCTTGATTAGGACTATTTGATCTCCTCTTAATGCTGTGGACGAGACTGTATGGACTCAGTGCAATCTTTAGGGGGGAGTGGGAGGGAGGGAGTTGGGGCAGGGGTTCAGCATCATTTAATGTTCTCATGTACTGTGTTGCTGATCCTGCAAAAGTCGATTGCTGTCATGCTTATATTTGGTCTGATTTGGCGGATGACTCTCGTGTGCAGAGCCCTGCGCAATATATGCAGATTGACAAATAAAATATGTTTTTTTTTTAAAAAGGCAGTTGCCCTTGTCCTCTCCGCCCTTATCCTCCCACCCAGGCTGAGACGCCCTAAGCCCTGGCCTTATATAACCTTAGTAATCAGGTGACTCCAGTTAAGCTAATGCGTGCCCTAACTATAACCAATCAAAACACTAGCCCTAAGCCCTAGGACCAATAGGAGACCAAGCCCTTACAAACAATCACAGCCCTAGTCCAAGCACCCACTCAGGCACAAAACTCTAAGCCCTACGTCCAATAGAAAGCTTAGCACCAACCATAGTCCCTCCCAACCTTAATCCCAGAAGCCAATCATACAGGAACTACTAAGTCCTACGTCCAATCGAAAGCCCAGCTCCAGGAACCAATCCAAAACCCTAAACCTATCCACCAATCAGATCACTAGCCCTAACCCCTACATCAATAGAATCACTGACCCAGGAACAAATCATTAGCCTCAAATAACCAACCAACGAGAACACCAACCCTAATCCTATAGAAACACCAGGTAGTACACATGATTTATTTATGCCTACGTGGGTCACCTTAGCGAGATCTGCGAATGTTCCGGACTTTGGGCCAGATGCATCAAAGAGTTTTGCCCATTCTGTGTCTATGGGAAAATGTGCTCATGCATATGGCCCTTTATCTTTAAAAAAGGTGGTTACGCACCTTTATTTTCGTCTGCACGGCGCAACATATTTTATCCAGCTGTAATCCTGTCAGGTGAGTGTGTTTTCATGCTGTCATGGTTAGCATGAAGCTCTCTGCCCAAAACGAAACCAGCTAAGGTACCCATCTAAATTAAGGAATTCACATTGAAAAAAGCTTGTGAGGTCAGTCACGTGGCACATTTCGAGTCCCGATGTCGTTTGATTTCCTCCCTCCTGCCTCTTAACTCTGATTGCAATCATCAGCTCAGCGGTAGCTCCCCTCAGTTGCATCTCCCTCGAGCACCTCTGTGAGAATGCACCCCCCCTCACTCGCACAGCCCCCTCCTCTGCCAGCAGCCCGGGTCCACCCTTTGTTCTGCCTCTCTTTCCCTTTCGCCCAGTGCACACAAAGAAATTCGTTTTATTTAATAATATGTTTACTTACCTGTTAAAGTCCGTAATCCATACATTACTACCCCCCCACTCTGCCCCTCCCCCTCCCCACGTCACTGCCCTGCAGTTACACCTACTACTGGCCGTGGCTCGCAATAGGTCTCGCATCCCCGAGAATCCTAGCCACGAGCACTGCAAAAGACAATGCCTTCCACCTATACTATACAAATCAACGCGTACATGAAAGGCACTCTCGCCCACAATACCAATAACTCAAACTCGCGTAAATGCCAGACCCATTGCATTGCAAATGCTTGTCTTTTCTGCTCACAGTCCTCATCTATGTAAGTACCTTCCGCATTCCTCACCTAAAGAAATCTTTGCAGCTTCTTCGGTTAGATCGCAGGGACTTGGACGGTGGAGACAGATGTACGAGGGCGTCAGAAAGTTCCCAAACTGAATGAAACCCCATAAACGGCCCCAACAGGGCGGGGCTGGGCCACGGCTGGGCTGGGCCACGCCACAGCAGGGTTAGGCTGCAGCTGGCTGGTGTGGAGCTGCAGCCACTGCACTCCAGTGTAGCCTGGACAGATGTCTGCAGCACGTGTTTTTCTGCATTTCTTTTCTGTGCCTGAATGTAACAAGCAATTGTCCGCTTTTAGGGCCACAAAAACTTACAGAGAGGCTGAGACTAGGTGTGTGTGAAAAAGAGAACCTGACAACAAGACGATGGGGGTGGCTGACGAGGTGTAACAGAAGCAGAAAGTCACAACCGGATGCAGAAAGTGAAGGCTTTTCATATTGTACGTATTTCAAACAGATTCACAAAAGTAATCTAAGACAAAATCCTAACGTTACCACTTTCGGTATTCACAAAAGGCATTTAGGAGTAGTAAAGTTAGGATTTTGTCTTAAGTTTGTCTTACATTTTGATCTTAAGACAAAATCCTAACTTAAGTTTAACTTGAGTTTAATTTAAGTTAGGATATTATCTTAAGACCAAAATTTAAGACAAACTTAAAATAAAATCCTAACTTCAGTTTAACTTAAGTTTAATTTAAGTTAAGATGTTGTCTTAAGACCAAAACTTAAGACAAACTTAAGATAAAATCCTAACTTAAGTTTAACTTAAGTTTAATTTAAGTTAGGATTTTGTCTTAAGACCAAAACATAAGACAAACGTAAGACAAGATCCTAACTTTACTACTCCTAAATGCCTTTTGTGAATACCGAAAGTCGTAAAGTTAGGATTTTGTCTCAGATTACTTTTGTGAATCGGGCCCAAGGATTTCACATCACTAATAGATGTCAAAAAAATTACAGTGACTGCTATTTGCACAAAGTACGGCCACCGCTTACACAAATACGTGAATGTTCTTCAAATAGCATCCATGTAGTTGAATGGATTATTGAACAGTATGGCTCAAATGAGACGACAAGCATCAACATATTAGATTTCTACTATTGTTAAAGAACAGGATAGGCAGTGTAGTTTGTTGTTGCTTGTTACAGACCGGACGCGGTACTTGGTCCATGCTCCATGGTGGGGACCACAAACAAACCCCAAGAGGAAGCTGGAGGCAAGGAGGAGGCGCCATGCAATAGGAAGCAAGGAAACTAGAGTGTCGTAGGAGCCAACCAATGGGCGGGCTCTAAGCCCCTTTAAGATAGTTTTCATTACAAGAGGTTTTGCAAGCGCTGTGAAGGCGAAACCTAAATGCAGGGATGCCACCAGAGTCAAAGTGCCTGCTCACGCCAGGCCTTCGGGATGCCCGCATTAAATAAGTGCACTTACTAGTAATCGAAATGGAAATGATTTACAATGGTTGACTTAGCCTAAAACCTCACCTGATAGAAGCCATCAAGGGCCACAGCTGCACAATCCTGTGATAGAAGAACTGAGGAAGGTTTGTTCAATTGTGCTTATAGTTTTGACAACAGTGTATTACATCAGGTGTTTGACTTAATTACTAGTAGAATATAAACACAAAATAGCATTGCAACTACAACCATCAAAATATATTTGGAAGCAACAAGAGCCCTTTCCCTTTTAAACTACAAAATGAAATTGCCTGCAGAAGTCAGAAAGCACCCAGTCTCCTTCCCCCAGTGGGGCTCACGGCACCTTCATTCTTCTCCTCAGATTGGGAGGATTGTTCAGCTTCACACCATTCTGTGAAAATGTATTGGCACACATTGTCTAACAGAAGAGTTTTAAGTCCTGGGCAAGGTGGGCTCCGGCCCAGGGCCCCAGCCTTTCAGGGGCCCCTGATAGGGCCAGCTGTGTTCTGCATGCCCTGGTTACCTTGAAACATTCCTGAACAGATTGTTTTAAATACCGTTTTCCTTTCATTCATTTTAATGTGGATGATATATGAGAGTCTATTACAGACAGTTTGTAAAGAAATGCTCTGTTTATGTTTCCTGCAACGTCCATAAAAAGTTTCTTTTAGATCCAAACAGGACCTCAGAAATGAGGAATGGGGGGTGTCACCCGGATTATTCGCGGTAATATTAGTGAGCTGCGGCTGTGTTACAACACTGAAAACACACATCAATATCCCTGGATATTTTTTATGAAAACACATTTAGAATTTGGACGCGTGAGCCTGTGCACTGTCAGTGACGTGTCCAAAGGGTGCATGAAAGAGCTGAAACTGGATCATAGATTCAAAGCTGTTTCAAGCAGGGGCCCCCAAAATCCGTTTGGCCCAAAGCCCCCAAAACCATTAAGATGTCCCTGTCCTCTAAGGAAACTTCCTCTAAGACGGCTCTTATGTGAACTGCAGGTGCTCTCCCATTAAATGTACTGCAGCAGTGCTGTAAAGTGCTGGTACTCTCCCATTAAATGTACTGCAGGAGTGCTGTAAAGTGCAGGTACTCTCCCATTAAATGTATTGCAGGGGTGCTGAGAAGTGCAGGTACTCTCCCATTAAATGTACTGCAGCAGTGCTGTAAAGTGCAGGTACTCTCCCATTAAATGTACTGCAGCAGTGCTGAGAAGTGCAGGTACTCTCCCATTAAATATACTGCAGCAGTGTTGGGAAGTGCAGGTACTCTCCCATTAAATGTACTGCAGCAGTGCTGTAAAGTGCAGGTACTCTCCCATTAAATGTACTGCAACAGTGCTGTAAAGTGCTGGTACTCTCCCATTAAATGTACTGCAGCAGTGCAGTAAAGTGCATGTACTCTCCCATTAAATGTACTGCAGCAGTGCTGTAAAGTGCAGGTACTCTCCCATTAAATGTACTGCAGCAGTGCTGCAAAGTGCTGGTACTCTCCCATTAAATGTACTGCAGCAGTGCTGTAAAGTGCTGGTACTCTCCCATTAAATGTACTGCAGCAGTGCTGTAAAGTGCTGGTACTCTCCCATTAAATGCACTGCAGCAGTGCTGAGAAGTGCTGGTACTCTCCCATTAAATGTACTGCAGCAGTGCTGTAAAGTGCAGGTACTCCCCCATTAAATGTACTGCAGCAGTGCTGTAAAGTGCTACTACTCTCCCATTAAATGTACTGCAGCAGTGCTGTAAAGTGCTGGGACTCTCCCATTAAATGTACTGCAGCAGTGCTGAGAAGTGCTGGTGCTCTCCGTTTAAATGTACTGCAGCAGTGATGTAAAGTGCCGATAATCTCACATTAAATGTACTGCAGCTGGGCCCTAAAGTGCTGGTACTCTCCAATTAAATGTACTGAAGCAGTGCTGTAAAGTGCTGGTACTCTCCCATTAAATGTACTGCAGCAGTGCTGTAAAGTGCTGGAACTCCCCCATTAAATGTACTGCAGCAGTGCTGCAAAGTGCTGGTACTCTCCCTTTAAATGTACTGCAGCAGTGCTGTAAAGTGCTGGTACTCTCCCATTAAATGTACTGCAGCAGTGCTGTAAAGTGCTGGTACTCTCCCATTAAATGTACTGCAGCAATGCTGTAAAGTGCAGGTACTCTCCCTTTAAATGTACAGCAGCAGCGCTGTAAAATGCAGGTACTCTCCCATTAAATGTACTTCAGCAGTGCTGTAAAGTGTAGGGACTCTCCTTTTAAATGTACTGCAGCAGCGCTGTAAAGTGCAGGTACTCTCCCATTAAATGTACTGCAGCAGTGCTGTAAAGTGCTGGAACTCTCCCATTAAATGTGCTGCAGCAGTGCTGAGAAGTGCAGGTACTCTCCCATTAAATGTACTGCAGCAGTGCTGTAAAGTGCTGGAACTCTCCCATTAAATGTACTGCAGCAGTGCTGTAAAGTGCTGGTACTCTCCCATTAAATGTACTGCAGCAGTGCTGTAAAGTGCTGGTACTCTCCCATTAAATGTACTGCAGCAGTGCTGTAAAGTGCAGGTACTCTCCCTTTAAATGTACTGCAGCAGCGCTGTAAATTGCAGGTACTCCCATTAAATGTACTGCAGCAGTGCTGTAAAGTGCTGGTACTCTCCCTTTAAATGTACTGCAGCAGTGCTGTAAAGTGCTGGTACTCTCCCATTAAATGTACTGCAGCAGTGCTGTAAAGTGCAGGTATTCTCCCTTTAAATGTACTGCAGCAGCGCTGTAAAGTTCAGGTACTCTCCCATTAAATGTACTGCAGCAGTGCTGTAAAGTGCTGGTACTCTCCCATTAAATGTACTGCAGCAGTGCTGTAAAGTGCTGGAACTGAAGAACCGGGTTTTAGAAGACCCAGCAGCGCCATGGGCACGCCCAAAGTCTTCGGGTTCACCTGTCTTAGAATACAGAGACACGGGATACTTCTTGGTGGCGTCAAAGATCACATTTATTGGCTGCAGCCAGTAACAGAAGTCCTAGAAATCATCAAGGTATGAGTTCTCAGGAGACTGCTCAATTTTACAAAGCAAGTCATCCCTTTTTATGCCAAAAATCACATTCCAGACAAATACCTAACATTTACAAACTGTCCAATCACATGTATCCACACCAGAGGTATCGCATGACAGTAAAACCCACTTTTTACTTGCCCAGCCCATGATCAATCATCGGTCAAACCCAACATTCTTCTTTAGACAGGTCGAACGAACCCATAATAAAAATGGGCACAACCCAATCGTAAATAGACCATAAAGAAAGGAGCAGAAACAGGTGAGAGTAGGATAAGGCATATTTGTGTGGAGTAAATCTTTATTGATGTTCTGTGCTCTGATCCTTAATCTTGATCAGCTAAAGGGCAGGAACTGGTTTAACAAGGTCAGCTTCAGGCAACAGGGTCAGTTCACTCAGGTCAAACAGAAGTCAGCACGAACTGGAGCTAAGGTGTACATGTCCTTAAAAAGACTAGTTCAGCCACAGTCATCGGCCTATGTGAGGGCAACCACAAAATGGCTGCCATACACAAAATGGAACCCAAGGGTTCAGAACGAAATCCCTAAATACGTAGTGAATCCATCGGTCTAACATGATGAAAGCACTCATACTTGGCGCACTAACTAGTTACGGTTCGCTAATATCAAATTCGTAACGAAACCATGACCTTTATGAAACGGGTTCAGAATTCACGGAACCTCAGACCTTCCTTTTGCCCTTACATAGGCAATAAGCTAAACTTATGTCAATCCGAGTCCAGGTCTATATTCATCAGATCATCAAGATGTTGCTGGAGCATAATCCTAGTACTTAGTACCTCTCTTGGGACAGGTCTCCTTGCACACGTAGTAGCACAGAGGCCACATATAGCAGGAGCGCACTGCACACAAAGACAGAACAGGAAAAGAATCGCTAAAGCCATCCCAATGATCATCAGAATCTTCCATCCCCAAGTGGATAACAGTCCCCAAAACCATCCAGTCAACGACCAATCTCCTTTGTCCACATGTATAGACTCGGAGATCTTATGCAGACTGGAAATAGCCTCGTATACTGTAGGAGCATTATCTGGAATGAAAACGCAGCAACTTGATTGGATCACTTTACATACCCCACCTCTGTCTGCAAGTATGACGTCCAACGCAACTCGATTTTGCAACGTCATAAGGCGATCCGCTTGAAGCTCAGCGGTCAGATTACTAAGGGCACCGGCAGTTTCATTTATGGTGGATTCGACCACTCTCGTCAATTGGCGTATGTTCCTACTGTTAACCATAGGTCCCCAAAACGGCAGGAAACCCTTGAAAAAGTCTCCCACTTCTTGTCCAGCAGTATCTTCCTGATCGAAGACACCCCTAACAACTCTAGTTCTGTGGTAATCTACAGCAGCAATATACGTAGGAGGCAACAAATATGCAACATAACATGTTCCTGAAAAATCAGGGGGCAACCATGTATATGCTCTATCATAGCAGACAAAGTACGTGCCCTTAGCTGCTAAAAACGGTGGGGAAGTTTGGGACGCAAAGACATACGTCTCAGTACAAACACTCTTCCCTAATTGAGCTCTCGGATTCTTGCCATTACCTTGCAGACAAAAATGACCACGATGGGGCACGATCCAAATCGGGGATGATTTTTCCCTTCGCTGCTTTTCACTCAGACTAACACCATATCCAGTCACGTTCCAACCAATATGAGCTAGTGTCTCATCTTTAGGGATAGTCTCATAGGAATCGATTCCTCTAATCATATCTACTATTCCTTTCACTAGAGCACTATTACTTGGATTATCTTTCATAGAACGCAGGGGGTAAACTTCATGGGCATAAATAAACATCGTCCTATACGCCCATACAGATCCATTATAGCTGAATGGCAGAACCAGGTAAGGAATACCCTTATCCGTGATATGAGGCATAAGACCACACACCTAGCATTAGTGGTGTTCACTACTAACTGATGCTGATGCAGAAGCTGCACAAAGGAATTATTAACGAATTCCAATCTTCTGATAGATTCATGTTCAGGCAAAGGATGAAAAGAATGCGAAGAAGTAGTAGTAGGAAAAGACATAGGTTGTATGGTGGGTGCAAAAGTCACTTGGAAAGAAAAAACAAGATATCCCACTAAAAACATTGTTATGCTAAGTAACATTAAAAGACATGTTATCAAAAAACATTTGCTACTCATTAGTCTACACAGTCTCGTCTTAAAGTTCATTTCTACAACAGCTCTCTTGATCTCAAAAAACTCCATCCTCTAACCGTGCTGTTTGCGGCAGGTGGTTCTCTTCGGCTCAGAGGTACGTCTGTAAGTCCAGGGAACGCCCTAGAACAAACCAGAACCGTCGACCTTATGTCTACACGGCTGTACACTCCAAGGCTTCATACCGCGACCCTACAGCTGAACCCGGATGGGGGTTCGAAAAAAAAAGAAAAATAGATCTAAACAGCTTTTTGGATGAGAGAGCGTTTTTTTTTTTTAAGCAAAAAGGAGTTCATTGCTTATTAGTCCATCTGCTCTCAGTCGTAGATTAAAGCGGCCTTTACCAGGCACTGTCTGATCTCGGAACAATGACTCAGGCTCAGAAGTGTCCAATCGTGCAGGTGGAGACACAGCTTCTTGCAAAATATTGTTATCCTCGCGCTCAGAACTTGTCCCAACCAAACGTGCGTCACTGAATGGAACGTAACGTGGCACTGTACCAGTCTCTGAATCACCAACACCCTCCTGGACCCACTGGTCGTACGGCAGAGGCAATGATACCCTCTTACAATGTACGCCGTGGATCCAGTTCTTCTTGCCCTGAACTCTCACTGCAGTACGTGTCGATAAAAGGACTTGAAATGGTCCAATCCAGCAGGGCTGATCATTCTTTGTCCGCTGAAAGTTGCGCACCAAACACCCAGGAACCAGGGTCAATGGCGTGTCCTGAATCTTCA
Source organism: Lissotriton helveticus (assembly GCF_964261635.1). Taxonomy (NCBI): domain Eukaryota; kingdom Metazoa; phylum Chordata; class Amphibia; order Caudata; family Salamandridae; genus Lissotriton; species Lissotriton helveticus. Next base: position 34,782,685 of record NC_136059.1, on the reverse strand, counting down.
GATGCTTGAGGAAGTGTATCGTAAACCTGTTGGTGTAAGACACGCAATTTAGCCATCAAATCATACAAGTAGTCAATCAGCACGGGATGTTCAATCTCGCTAAACTTTGTTGGCCTCGGCACTCCCCATACATTTGCCGGGCGGCCAAACACGATCTGATAGGGACTAAGACCAATTCGGGATTGCACTGTAGTCCTTGTTGACAAAAGTGCCAACGGCAAAGCATCGGGCCATTGAAGACCAGAGCTCGCCTGAATCTTGGCTAGTTTCAGCTTCAGAGTGCCATTATAGCACTCGACTAGGCCAGCTGATTGGGGGTGATTTGCAGCATGAAATTTCTGACGTATGCCCAAACCTTCACACACTCTCTTCATGACTTGACCCACAAATTCACTTCCATTATCACTCCATACTGTCCTTGGCAATCCTTAATCTGGGGACAAATTCCTTGAGTAGGGCTTTAGCTGTGGCCAAGGCAGTATTATCTTTCAGGGGGTATGCCTCTACCCATCTCGAAAAGGCACAAACAACTACAAGGACGTATTTTAGATTATTACACCTTTCCATGTGTATGAAATCCAATTGTAGCACCTCGAACGGATATGTCGGAGGCGCAAAGTGACCAGCTGGAATTGGGGTTTCCTTACCAGGATTATATTGCAGACAAATCATACAATGTTTCACCACATTCTCTGCACATTTCGGTATTCCAGCATTCTGCCAAACTGGAGACAACAACTTACATATCCCTTTTGAACTTATATGAGCCAATCCATGAGCCATTGTAACCACTGGGAGCACATACGCATCTGGCAACAACCATCTCTGATATTCTGACAGCTCAGTCCAACAACCAGTCGAATCCAATTTTCCCTTCCTCTCTCTCCACACACTCAATTCTTTCTCCGTAGCTTCAGCCTGAATTGACTTCACACTCTCTATCGTATCTTCACACATTCCTCTATCCAGAACCCATCTTGCTGGGCCCGCAACATACATTCGACTCGTCACATCTTTTGCCGCTTCTTTCGCAACTTAATTCGCAAACGCATTACCACGAGAAACATCATCGGTAACCTTCTTATGTGCGCTGCATTTCACGATCGCAACTTGCATCGGCAACGTAAGTGACTCGAGAAGCTCATTCACCAACCAACCATGCTGAATCTTCGTACCATGCGAAGTAAGAAATCCACGTTCTTTCCACAAACGCCCAAAACTATGAGCAACACCAAACGCATACTGGCTATTGGCATACACAGTCACTCTCTTTCCTTTCGACAACACACAAGCTCTCGTCAGTGCAATCAACTCTGCTGCTTGGGCTGAATTTTGTGGGATACGTGCAGCTTCAACAATCGTACACAATGTCATCACGGCATATGCTGCAGTCGTATCACCATTCGGGAGCCTGTAGCATGACCCATCAACCCATAGCGTACCATCAGGATCCAAAAGGGGAGTATCTTTCAAATCGATTCTCCCCTTCGTTTCCTCCTCCGTTCTAAGAAAACAATCATGCTGTTCCTGACCATCTGTGTCCACCGAAATCGGCAACAATGTTGCTGGATTCAATACATTACACCGCTTGATGTGCACATGACTAGGCAAAAGCGTCAACTCATAATCCGACAACCTCGCACTAGTAAGGTGCTGAGTCTTGGTTCGATTTAATAAAGCATCCACCGCATGTGGAACCATCACAACCAACGTATTATCCATCACCAATCCAGCAGACTGTCGGATGGAAACAGCCGCTGCCGCTGTAGCTCTCAAACAGCTTGGCAACGCTCTAGCTACCGGATCTAAAGTTGACGAGAAATATGCACATGGACGCTGCTTATCATCAAATTGTTGAGTCAAAACTGACAATGCACAACCCTCTCTCTCGTGGACATAGAGTGTAAAAGGCTTACTGTAGTCAGGAGTACCCAACACAGGAGCAGAACACAACGCATCACGCAATTCAGAAAAACTTTTCTGACAATCGTCGGACCAAGGAAGAGGATTCGGTGTATCTTTACAAGTCAAAGCCAACAAAGGTTTCGCCAATAGAGAGAAATTTGGAATCCACTGTCTACAATACGACGTGATACCCAAGAAAGCACACACTTCTCTCTTTGTACTTGGCACAGTCATTCGAGCAATCGCTTGAATTCGTTCTGGGGTCAACCTTCTTCCCTCCTTTGACAAGAGATGACCTAAGTAGGTCACTTCTTGGCAACAATACTGCAACTTAGAAGGTGACACTTTATGATGCAAGTCCGACAAATGTCGCAACAAAGAAAGAGTAGCTTCTTTACAAGGTTTCTCATCATCAGCGGCCACTAACAGATCATCCACATACTGAATAAGAGCAGCACCAGCAGGCAACACAAGAGTATCAAGCTGAGTCTTCAAAGCCTGGCTATAAATAGAAGGACTTTTGCAATAGCCTTGGGGAGCTCTCTTAAACCGGAAGCTTCGGCCTCCTAAAGAGAAGCCAAAAATATCTCTACTCTCCTCAGCAATTGGAATACTGAAGAAAGCATTTTTCAAGTCTATGACTGAAAACCAAGTAGCTGAAGCAGGAATCAAAGTCAACAAAGCAGTAATATCCGGAACAACTGGAAACTGTGGCACAACAATCTTGTTAACCTCTTTAAGATCGATCACAAACCTATAAACAGGTGGCTGAGTAGAGTCAGTGCGCTTCAGGACAGGCAAAACAGGACTGTTACACACATTACCTCTCGTTTCTTCAATCACATCTTTCTCAATCAAATCACAGATGATCGCTAAAAGCGCTCTTTCACCATCGCTAGAAATCCTATATTGGGGAATGCGGGGCAATTTAACATTCTCTTTAAGCGTTACAACGTAAGGTGGAATCTCCAAAAGACCCACATCATTAGGACCAGTAGCCCAAAGAGTATCAGGGAGAGAACGCAATTCCGGTGGAAGCCGATCTTTAGACAAATACATCGGAGAGATCACTCTCTTACCCAATGTAAGCTGTACTCCCGCAGGAGAACAACGTAATGTTGCATGCAACCTTTTCAACAAATCCAAACCCAACAAATTCTCACCACAACCTGTCGTTAAAATGAGAGGTGCTTCCAACTCACAAGGCCCTATAGAAAGAGACAAGGGACTAGAAACTGGGTTACGAGCCTGGGCGCCAGAGAATCCTACTGAAACATTAGTTAAGCCAGACAAAGGTGCGCCAGGGAGTTTAGAGTGCATGATAGAACTCTTCGCTGCACCAGTATCCAAAAGAAAAGGCTCTACCACACCCGATGTGGCTACTGCAACATAAGGCCCACTCTGATCTACTGGAACCGACACTACTCCCTCTCTTTGTCCATGGCTGTCCTAAAAATCATTATAGTCAGCATTCTCACTCTCAACATAATAGTCATCAACATAGTACTGAGTCGACTGACCAGATGCAATTTTCTGTTGATCAAAGCAATTCATAGAATTCTGCGGAGGAAAGGAACGTTCGTTCTGAGGAAACGCACCACGTCCTCTACCCCTAGACACTTGCTGAAAACCACCACGACCTCTCGGGGCCGTCATACCACTCGCACGCTGTCGCAACACAGGGTACTAATTTTTATAATGACCTTCCTCCCTACAATACGCACACTGATTCGGGCCAGGAAAGAATCGCTGAACATAAGGCTCAGGCTTCTGTAACAATCTCTGAAATTGTGGAGGTTGCTGAAACTGAGGCTGATTCTGACGAGGCGGATAAGCTTGCTGCAAAAGAACTTTCGTCTTTAAATCCTTCGTTTTCTCCTCTACTTTATCCTTCTCATCTTTATCCCTATTCTCGTAATATTGAGCAGTAGCCAATATCTGGGCCGACGAAGAAACGGCCCATGAACTCTCAGAGTCCTTCAACTTATTAGAAAGTTCGGGAAGCAAATTAAAGACAAATTTATCCACGAACAACCTTTGACCACCTTCCGTACTCATATCCTGACCACTGTGATCAATAAACGTCTCTTCAAACCTAGTGAAGAAGTCAGACACACTCTCATCTTTCTTCTGCTTGCATGCTGCTAACTTATCCCAATTCACTCGTAAAGCAGGCATCGTCGTCTTCATCAAAGTAATAATTCTACCAGGTAATTCTGCAACTAAGGGTTCAGGTTTAGCATCTCCTACTTGTCTACCATCTGCAGCAACAATATTCGCCCAAGTATCTCCTAACTCAGCTACATGATTCTCATGACGAATCTTCGCCCACAAAGGTTGCGGAACTACATTACCCATCAACATGTCAACGTCGGCTAAATTCATTATACACGCATCTACTGTCTGAGACAACTCTTTGTAGTAACCAGCAGGATTCTTACGAGGATCAGGTAAGGTCTGCTTAAGAGCCAAGACCTCTGCTCTCTTCCAAGGGACATGTACCCATATTCGCTGAAAATGAGGCAAAACAGGCGGATTAGCAGTTGCGTCTCCTTCTTTCCAAAGTGGAGGAACCTCTCTCATTGGATACTGTCTCACTTTCCTCCTAACAGAGGGATCAGGTTCATACAACATCTGAGACAGAAGTCTAGATCTAAAAGCCAATATCGTCTCTACAGCATCTGTAACATCAGTGTCCACTATCATCCCTTTAGCAAAATCTGACTAAACATCAAGCACATCCTGCGGAATCGGAACCAACTCATTATCTTCCCATTCCTGACGCAGGAAAGTACACATCACATCGAAAACATACCTTTGCTTAGGCGGTTCCCACTGAAAGAAAACATCCATAACCGCTGGTAAATTATACCTTGAAGCATTCAAAATCCATCTACAAGCCAACAAATCCAACACTGTCCATTCCTCGGAATTAGGAAGCTGACTATGACTCTGCTTACGTTCCGAAACAGGGGTCATATTCAATGACCCAAACAATGGAGACAGCAGACTAACAACAGTCTCGGTCATTCGTTTTCGAGCAGAAGGAGAAGAAGCAGACATAAGAACAGGAGAATAAGTATTTTGAGGCAAAGAAGGCATAGGAATAAGAACAGTAGGAGTCTCAGATGCAGAAGCGGAAGGCAAAGGAGTTTGAGGCAAAGCTGGTAGCGAAGCTTGCGACCCTAGAGCGGGTTGCGCAGTAGAAGGTAAAACCATCTGTGGAGCACAGGGTGGCTGAACAACAGCAGGAGGTTGAACAGCAAAGGGTGGAACAACCGGTGGTAATGGAGGCACAGTAGCACCCTGCACTTAAGGAGGTGGTAATCTCAGTAAATGAGAGATCAAAGAATCTTTTTGAAGATTTTCAATCGCTTTCGGAGGAGAAGACGGCAAGGCCGGATAACATTTATCTATGGCCATGCAACGTTGCCTATCTGACACCTCAATTGCTTTATCTTCTTCGTTTTCTTTAAACTGCCTGGCAGCTTGCATTATTGATACATCCTTTTCTCTTTTATCTCTTTTAGCTTGTTTAATTTCTCGTTGTCTGGCTTCTTTACGCCAAAGGCGAAAGGAGTCAAACATTGCCGGCCGGGCTTTCTTCCTAAATAATTTTGTTTCCAAATTGTCTAAAATCTCTGTATTAAAGCTACCATGTTGGGGCCATTGTAAGACACCATCTTTTTTAGTGTAGTGGACCCATACTTCATTGAACGTAATGGGGCCCACGCCGTGTTTAGAATAGAGCTCATAAGTCGGAATTCCAACCGGCGGTATCGGACACGAATCCTTCAATCGGGAATCCCTGTTGCAACCACAACCAAACCAAGTACCAAATTTGCTACGATTAGGCATCTTCGCTCACTAATCGAGCTTCAAACTTCAAGGGATTATCTCTACCGATACACTCGTAAATATACGAGACCTTCGGCTTTGGAAATTGCAATTTTCAAATCAAAACTAAGGACCAAACAAACTAAGAACCAAAGAACCAAAAACTAAGGACTGGGAGCGACCCACTTATACTTAACTGAGGTATCAGTCACGCCACCAGAAGACCCGTCTATCGTCTCGCCGTACAAAGCATCACAAATGGGTCCAAGACAGGGCGACAGTCAGGGCAGCAGTCCTTCGTAGCCGTCAGGAAAGCGGGAAGCCTCGCAGCAAAGACCTTCAGTCCACATTCGACATGCCGGGGTCGATGAAGTGGTGGCCGTCCTCCAGAATTTCCTCACGAAGCTCCTCACGATCTTCAGGCTTGGACCGGTACCGCTGAAGTCGCCCCGCGTTGGGCGCCAACTGATGAACCGGGTTTTAGAAGACCCAGCGGCGCCAGGGGCACGCCCAAAGTCTTCGGGTTCACCTGTCTTAGAATACAGAGACACGGGATACTTCTTGGTGGCGTCAAAGAACAAATTTATTGGCTGCAGCCAGTAACAGAAGTCCTAGAAATCATCACGGTATGAGTTCTCAGGAGACTGCTCAATTTTACAAAGCAAGTCATCCCTTTTTATGCCACAAATCACATTCCAGACAAATACCTAACATTTACAAACTGTCCAATCACATGTATCCACACCAGAGGTATCGCATGACAGTAAAACCCACTTTTCAGTTGCCCAGCCCATGATCAATCATCGGTCAAACCCAACATTCTTCTTTAGACAGGTCGAACGAACCCTTAATAAACAAGCATTGGAAATGCAATAGGTCTCGGATTTATTTGAGTTAGAGCTAATGGCATTGTAAATGGCAATGTCTTTTAGCCATGTGTTATGGAGTGTATGCATGTGGTGTGTAATGGAATTATGTGGTTTGGATTGGAATTGTTCACCCTGCACACTCACAAACTGTTCACCCTGCGCGCACTCACTCTGTGCACTCACTCTGCGCACTCACTCTGCGCACTCACTCTGCGCACTCACTCTGCACTCACTACTCTGCACTCACTACTCTACACTCACTACTCTGCACTCACTACTCTGCACTCATGACTCTGCACTCACTACTCTGCACTCACTACTCACTACTCACTACTCACTACTCTGCACTCACTACTCACTACTCTGCACTCACTACTCACTACTCTGCACTCACTACTCTGCACTCACCACTCTGCACTCACCACTTTGCACTCACCACTCTGCACTCACCACTCTGCACTCACCACTCTGCACTCACTACTCACTACTCTGCACTCACTACTCTGCACTCACTACTCACTACTCTGCACACACTACTCTGCACTCAGTACTCACTACTCTGCACGCACTACTCTGCACTCACTACTCACTACTCTGCACTCACTACTCTGCACTCACTACTCACTACTCTGCACTCACTACTCTGCACTCACTACTCTGCACTCACTACTCTGCACTCACTACTCACTACTCTGCACTCACTACTGACTATTATGCCCTCACTACTCACTACTCACTACTCTGCACTCACCACTCACTACTCTGCACTCACTACTCACTACTCTGCACTCACTACTCTGCACTCACTACTCTGCACTCACTACTCTGCATTCACTACTCACTACTCACTACTCACTACTCTGCACTCACTACTCACTACTCTGCACTCACTACTCACTACTCTGCACTCACTACTCACTACTCTGCACGCACTACTCTGCACTCACTACTGACTACTCTGCACTCACTACTCACTACTCACTACTCTGCACTCACTACTCACTACTCTGCACTCACTACTCTGCACTCACTACTCTGCACTCACTACTCTGCACTCACTACTCACTACTCACTACTCACTACTCACTACTCTGCACTCACTACTCACTACTCTGCACTCACTACTCACTACTCACTACTCTGCACTCACTACTCACTACTCACTACTCTGCACTCACTACTCAATACTCTGCACTCACTACTCACTGCTCTGCACTCACTACTCACTACTCTGCACTCACTACTCACTACTCTGCACTCACTACTCACTACTCTGCACTCACTACTCTGCACTCACTACTCACTACTCTGCACTCAACACTCACTACTCTGCACTCACTACTCACTACTCTGCACTCACTACTCACTACTCACTACTCTGAACTCACTACTCACTACTCTGCACTCACTACTCTGCACTCACTACTCACTACTCACTACTCTGCACTCACTACTCCGAACCACTACTCTGCACTCACTACTCACTACTCTGCACTCACTACTCTGCACTCACTACTCACTACTCTGCACTCACTACTCACTACTCTGCACTCACTACTCTGCACTCACTACTCACTACTCTGCACTCACTACTCACTACTCACTCCTCTGCACTCACTACTCTGCACTCACTACTCACTACTCTGCATGCACTACTCTGCACTCACTACTCACTACTCTGCACTCACTACTCTGCACTCACTACTAACTACTCTGCACTCACTACTCTGCACTCACTACTCACTACTCTGCACTCACTACTCACTACTCTGCACTCACTACTCTGCACTCACTACTCACTACTCACTACTCTGCACTCACTACTCTGCACTCACTACTTACTACTCACTACTTACTACTCACTACTCTGCACTCACTACTCTGCACTCACTACTCTGCTCTCACTACTCACTACTCTGCACTCACTACTCTGCACTCACTACTCACTACTCACTAATCTGCACTCACTACTCTGCACTCACTACTCACTACTCTGCACTCACTACTCTGCACTCACTACTCTGCACTCACTACTCACTACTCTGTACTCACTACTCTGCACTCATTACTCACTACTCACTACTCACTACTCTGCACTCACTACTCACTACTCTGCACTCACTACTTACTACTCACTACTTATTACTCACTACTCTGCACTCACTACTCTGCACTCACTACTCTGCACTCACTACTCACTACTCTGCACTCACTACTCACTACTCTGCACTCACTACTCTGCACTCAATACTCACTACTCACTACTCTGCACTCACTACTCACTACTCTGCACTCACTACTCACTACTCTGCACTCACTACTCACTACTCTGCACTCACTACTCTGCACTCACTACTCACTACTCTGCACTCACTACTCTGCACTCACTACTCACTACTCACTACTCTGCACTCACTACTGACTACTCACTACTCTGCACTCAATACTCACTACTCTGCACTCACTACTCACTACTTTGCACTCACTACTCACTACTCTGCACGCACTACTCTGCACTCACTACTCACTACTCGGCACTCACGACTCACTACTCACTACTCACTACTCACTACTCTGCACTCACTACTCTGCACTCACTACTTACTACTCACTACTCTGCACTCACTACTTTGCACTCACTACTCTGCACTCACTACTCTGCACTCACTACTCTGCACTCACAACTCTGCACTCACAACTCTGCACTCACTACTCACTACTCTGCACTCACTACTCACTACTCACTACTCTGCACTCACTACTCACTACTCTGCACTCACTACTCACTACTCTGCACTCACTACTCTTCACTCACTACTCACTACTCTGCACTCACTACTCTACACTCACTACTCTGCACTCACTACTCTGCACTCACTACTCACTATTCTGCACTCACTACTCACTATTCTGCACTCACTACTCTGCACTACCTACTCTGCACTCACTACTTTGCACTCTGCGCACTCACTCTGCTCTCACTACTCTGCACTCTGCACACTCACTCTGCACTCACTACTCTGCACTCACTACTCTGCACTCACCACTCGGCACTCACCACTCGGCACTCACCACTCGGCACTCACACTATAATAATCCTTATGTCCTGTAACCAAGGGTTTGACATTATTGATATAGTTCACTGCAATAACCTACTTTTCTTAGCCTTTGACATGTACTTTACTAAGAATCGGCATGTTAATAAATATATAAATACGTGCGACGGCAATAAAGCAGCATTGTAAAACAAGCATCTGCCTTCAATTACCGGCACCTCTGACAGCTGCTAATTGAGAATTTATGGCATTCTCCTGGACGGGGAGACAGCATGCGTGCACACACAGCTCAAGAAAACTACAGAGTCGTGAATGCGCGAACGGACCTGGACATCTGGTAATTGGGAATTTATGGCATTCTCATGCGCGTGTAAGTACGGAAAATGCAGGAAGTCAATAGAGAAAAATTCCTAGGGCCTATTGCGTGAACACTTACAAAAACACAGCCGTCAGAGGACCAATGACCATGCAGATGGCACACAACACCACGAAAAATTCTCGCGCACTGAGGAATTTTTACTTCACGATTCTAAGCCCCTTAACAATACGGCTCGGAGCTCCGCCCCACTTCTGACGAAGTGGTGACGTAGGCCGAGCCCTAAAAAGGGCACAACCCAATCGTAAATAGACCATAAAGAAAGGAGCAGAAACAGGTGAGAGTAGGATAAGGCATATTTGTGCGCAGTAAATCTTTATGATGTCCTGTGCTCTGATCGATCCTTAATCTTGATCAGATAAAGGGCAGGAACTGGTTTAACAAGGTCAGCTTCAGGCAACCGGGTCAGTTCACTCAGGTCAAACAGAAGTCAGCACGAACTGGAGCTAAGGTGTACATGTCCTTAAAAAGACTAGTTCAGCCACAGTCATCGGCCTATGTGAGGGCAACCACAAAATGGCTGCCATACACAAAATGGAACCCAAGGGTTCAGAACGAAATCCCTAAATACGTAGTGAATCCATCGGTCTAACATGATGAAAGCACTCATACTTGCCTCACTAACTAGTTACGGTTCGCTAATATCAAATTCGTAACAAAACCATGACCTTTATGAAACGGGTTCAGAATTCACGGAACCTCAGAACTCTCCCATTAAATGTACTGCAGCAGTGCTGTAAAGTGCTGGAACTCTCCCATTAAATGTACTGCAGCAGTGCTGTAAAGTGCAGGTACTCTCCCATTAAATGTACTGCAGCAGTGTTGTAAAGTGCTGGTACTCTCCCATTAAATGTACTGCAGCAGTGCTGTAAAGTGCTGGTACTCTCCCATTAAATGTACTGCAGCAGTGCTGTAAAGTGCTGGTACTCTCCCATTAAATGTACTACTGCAGCAGTGCTGTAAAGTGCTGGCACTCTCCCATTAAATGTACTGCAGCAGTGCTGTAAAGTGCCGGTAGTCTCCCATTAAATGTACTGCAGCAGTGCTGTAAAGTGCTGGTACTCTCCCATTAAATGTACTGCAGCAGTGCTGTAAAGTGCAGGTATTCTCCCATTAAATGTACTGCAGGAGTTCTGAGAAGTGCCGGTGCTCTCCCATTAAATGTACTGCAGCAGTGCTGTAAAGTGCTGGTACTCTCCCATTAAATGTACTGCAGCAGTGCTGAGAAGTGCAGGTACTCTCCCATTAAACGTACTGCAGCAGTGCTGAGAAGTGCAAGTACTCTCCAATTAAATGTACTGCAGCAGTGCTGAGAAGGACTGGTGCTCTCTCGTTAAACGTACTGCAGCAGCGTTGTGAAGTGCAGGTACTCTCCATTCAGATTAAAGAAGCGTGGGTTCCGATAGTACTGGCCCATTTAAAGCACTGGTGTGAGTACAAGGCAGAAGGCTCCCTTAGAGCAGTCACAGCAGTCAAGGAAAATGTTCTCTTTGTTTCCTGGCTCGGTTCGTGCCTGGCTCGGTTCGTGCCTGGCTCGGTTCGTGCAGGCTCGGTTCGTGCCTGGCTCGGTTCGTGCCTGGCTCGGTTTGTGCAGGCTCGGTTCGTGCCTGGCTCGGTTCGTGCCTGGCTCGGTTCGTGCCTGGCTCGGTTCGTGCCTGGCTCGGTTTGTGCAGGCTCGGTTCGTGCCTGGCTCAGTTCGTGCAGGCTCGGTTCGTGCCTGGCTCGGTTCGTGCCTGGCTCGGTTCGTGCTTGGCTCAGTTCGTACCTGGCCCAGTTCGTGCCTGGCTCGGTTCATGCCTGGCTCGGTTCGTGCCTGGCTCGGTTCGTGCCTGGCTTGGTTCGTGCAGGCTTGGTTCGTGCCTGGCTCGGTTCGTGCCTTGCTCGGTTCCTGCCTGGCTCGGTTCCTGCCTGGCTCGGTTCCTGCCTGGCTGGGTTCGTGCCTGGCTGGGTTCGTGCCTGGCTGGGTTCGTGCCTGGCTGGGTTCGTGCAGGCTCGGTTCGTGCCTGGCTCGGTTCGTGCCTGGCTGGGTTCGTGCCTGGCTGGGTTCGTGCCTGGCTGGGTTCGTGCCTGGCTCGTTTCGTGCAGGCTCGGATCGTGCCTGCCTCGGTTCGTGCCTGGCTCGGTTCGTGCAGGCTCAGTTCGTGCCTGGCTCGGTTCGTGCTTTGAGGTCAGGCTGGACCCCGCTTGGCTCAGCTCGTCCTATGAATCCTCAGCCTTGTCCACCTCAAAGGGTTGCACCTTATGCAGTAAGAAGGCTGCATGGCCACAATGGAAGTGCTTCAAATGAGGCAAACAAATGATGGACGGAATGCTCAATAAATCATACATTCATCCCTAGTACAGAGATCTGGATTAAATCCATCATTCTTTTGCTCACCGGCTACCCCAGTTTAGACCCAGCCATATGCAAATCAGCCTTGACCCTGTGCCTCGTGGGAACAGTTCAGCCCGAACTGCCAGGTCATGTCCTCCCAGACCAGGAACCAGAATCCTGGGACCGGTTCTGGAGTATCACTTGTCATCAGCCAGGCTTGCTGTGCCACTGGATTCAAGCTAGCCTGGCTGATGAGGGGTGTTACCCCGAAACCGGTCCCAGGATGCTTGTTTCCGGTACAGGTAGGACCCAGCCTGTCAGTTCGGGGTGGACGTTCCCATGAGGCACAGGGTGAAGACTGGTTTGAATATGACTGGGTCCAACCTGAGGTGGCAGAGTGAGCGAATGAACGATGGATTTAACCCAGATCTGTCAGTGGGGGTGAGGGTTCGATGCACTTAGCATTCCGTCCATCATTTCAGCAGCACTTTTTGCCCTAAGTGGGATGGGTATGCCCAGACGTGGGTACTGTGCTCGCTGTGCCACTGGAGTCAAGCTAGCCTGGCTGATGAGGGGTGTTACCCCGAAAACAGTCCCAGGATGCTTATTTCTGGCAGTTCTGGGGTGGCGTCGTGAGCAAAGGAACCATGGTTTTAACACAGATCTCTTGACTGGGGGTGAATGTTTGATCCATCATTTGTTGCTGAAGCACTCAGAGGGCATTTCAAGGGCACCAATGGGGCTTCAGATGTCACAGTCCAGGCCCAGCAGCAGAGAGGCCGGGAGAGCATAGGTGCAGCCACGAGAGAGGCGGAGCCAGTCTGTGCAGATGTTACAGAGGGCTCCTCAGCAGCAGCCCTGGTCCAGCAGAGAGGCCAGGAGGCCGTAGGTGCAGGTCAGGAGAGGCCAGTCTGTGCAGATGTTACAGAGGGCTCCTCAGCAGCAGCCCTGGTCCAGCAGAGAGGCCAGGAGGCCGTAGGTGCAGGTGATGAGAGAGGCCAGTCTGTGCAGATGTTACAGAGGGCTCCTCAGCAGCAGCCCTGGTCCAGCAGAGAGGCCAGGAGGCCGTAGGGGCAGGTGATGAGAGAGGCCAGTCTGTGCAGATGTTACAGAGGGCTCCTCAGCAGCAGCCCTGGTCCAGCAGAGAGGCCAGGAGGCCGTAGGTGCAGGTCAGGAGAGGCCAGGAGGCCGTAGGTGCAGGTCAGGAGAGGCCAGGAGGCCGTAGGTGCAGGTCAGGAGAGGCCAGGAGGCCGTAGGTGCAGGTCAGGAGAGGCCAGGAGGCCGTAGGTGCAGGTCAGGAGAGGCCAGTCTGTGCAGATGTTGCAGAGGGCTCCTCAGCAGCAGTCCTGGTCCAGCAGAGAGGCCAGGAGGCCGTAGGTGCAGGTGAGGAGAGGCCAGTCTGTGCAGATGTTACAGAGGGCTCCTCAGCAGCAGCCCTGGTCCAGCAGAGAGGCCAGGAGGCCGTAGGGGCAGGTGATGAGAGAGGCCAGTCTGTGCAGATGTTACAGAGGGCTCCTCAGCAGCAGCCCTGGTCCAGCAGAGAGGCCAGGAGGCCGTAGGTGCAGGTGATGAGAGAGGCCAGTCTGTGCAGATGTTACAGAGGGCTCCTCAGCAGCAGCCCTGGTCCAGCAGAGAGGCCAGGAGGCCGTAGGTGCAGGTGATGAGAGAGGCCAGTCTGTGCAGATGTTACAGAGGGCTCCTCAGCAGCAGCCCTGGTCCAGCAGAGAGGCCAGGAGGCCGTAGGGGCAGGTGATGAGAGAGGCCAGTCTGTGCAGATGTTACAGAGGGCTCCTCAGCAGCAGCCCTGGTCCAGCAGAGAGGCCAGGAGGCCGTAGGGGCAGGTGATGAGAGAGGCCAGTCTGTGCAGATGTTACAGAGGGCTCCTCAGCAGCAGCCCTGGTCCAGCAGAGAGGCCAGGAGGCCGTAGGTGCAGGTCAGGAGAGGCCAGGAGGCCGTAGGTGCAGGTCAGGAGAGGCCAGTCTGTGCAGATGTTGCAGAGGGCTCCTCAGCAGCAGTCCTGGTCCAGCAGAGAGGCCAGGAGGCCGTAGGTGCAGGTCAGGAGAGGCCAGTCTGTGCAGATGTTACAGAGGGCTCCTCAGCAGCAGCCCTGGTCCAGCAGAGAGGCCAGGAGGCCGGTAGGTGCAGGTGATGAGAGAGGCCAGTCTGTGCAGATGTTACAGAGGGCTCCTCAGCAGCAGCCCTGGTCCAGCAGAGAGGCCAGGAGGCCGTAGGTGCAGGTCAGGAGAGGCCAGGAGGCCGTAGGTGCAGGTCAGGAGAGGCCAGGAGGCCGTAGGTGCAGGTGAGGAGAGGCCAGTCTGTGCAGATGTTACAGAGGGCTCCTCAGCAGCAGCCCTGGTCCAGCAGAGAGGCCAGGAGGCCGGTAGGGGCAGGTGATGAGAGAGGCCAGTCTGTGCAGATGTTACAGAGGGCTCCTCAGCAGCAGCCCTGGTCCAGCAGAGAGGCCAGGAGGCCGTAGGTGCAGGTGAGGAGAGGCCAGTCTGTGCAGATGTTACAGAGGGCTCCTCAGCAGCAGCCCTGGTCCAGCAGAGAGGCCAGGAGGCCGGTAGGGGCAGGTGATGAGAGAGGCCAGTCTGTGCAGATGTTACAGAGGGCTCCTCAGCAGCAGCCCTGGTCCAGCAGAGAGGCCAGGAGGCCGGTAGGGGCAGGTGATGAGAGAGGCCAGTCTGTGCAGATGTTACAGAGGGCTCCTCAGCAGCAGCCCTGGTCCAGCAGAGAGGCCAGGAGGCCGGTAGGGGCAGGTGATGAGAGAGGCCAGTCTGTGCAGATGTTACAGAGGGCTCCTCAGCAGCAGCCCTGGTCCAGCAGAGAGGCCAGGAGGCCGTAGGGGCAGGTGATGAGAGAGGCCAGTCTGTGCAGATGTTACAGAGGGCTCCTCAGCAGCAGCCCTGGTCCAGCAGAGAGGCCAGGAGGCCGTAGGGGCAGGTGATGAGAGAGGCCAGTCTGTGCAGATGTTACAGAGGGCTCCTCAGCAGCAGCCCTGGTCCAGCAGAGAGGCCAGGAGGCCGTAGGTGCAGGTGATGAGAGAGGCCAGTCTGTGCAGATGTTACAGAGGGCTCCTCAGCAGCAGCCCTGGTCCAGCAGAGAGGCCAGGAGGCCGTAGGTGCAGGTGATGAGAGAGGCCAGTCTGTGCAGATGTTACAGAGGGCTCCTCAGCAGCAGCCCTGGTCCAGCAGAGAGGCCAGGAGGCCGTAGGGGCAGGTGATGAGAGAGGCCAGTCTGTGCAGATGTTACAGAGGGCTCCTCAGCAGCAGCCCTGGTCCAGCAGAGAGGCTAGGAGGCCGTAGGGGCAGGTGATGAGAGAGGCCAGTCTGTGCAGATGTTACAGAGGGCTCCTCAGCAGCAGCCCTGGTCCAGCAGAGAGGCCAGGAGGCCGTAGGTGCAGGTCAGGAGAGGCCAGGAGGCCGTAGGTGCAGGTCAGGAGAGGCCAGTCTGTGCAGATGTTGCAGAGGGCTCCTCAGCAGCAGTCCTGGTCCAGCAGAGAGGCCAGGAGGCCGTAGGTGCAGGTCAGGAGAGGCCAGTCTGTGCAGATGTTACAGAGGGCTCCTCAGCAGCAGCCCTGGTCCAGCAGAGAGGCCAGGAGGCCGTAGGTGCAGGTCAGGAGAGGCCAGCCTGTGCAGATGTTACAGAGGTGGACAGACTGATACATACCTGGCCGGTACAAGTTGTCGCGTGAGGGGTCTGTGGCTGTGGGTCTCAGTTGTAAGGGTGACGTGTGTCGGGGTGAAGGGGCGCGCAGTGATACATGTATCCGTTTCATGAGACATGATCCGAGCATGTAGCCTGTCGGGCTCAGTATCACATTAACATGTTCACGCCTGGCAGCTGTGGGCGGTTCCTTCCCCTCACGCCGCCAGGGGGTGGCACACGGGGGGAGCCCCGGGGGCTGGGGTGAGGGGTGAAGGCCATGATGGGTGAGTGTGCTGAGGTTGTGGTAGGAGGTGGGGGAGCAGGTGGGGGCCTCACACACACCGGCGCAGCCCCCATGGCCGGGGGTACCCATGATGCCCTGGGACCTGTGCCCAGAAGTACATACCTCTAGGCACTGCGGGGGCGCCCCGGGGGAGGGGTGGGGGGTGAAGGCCATGATGTGTGTGTGTGTGTGTGCTATGGTTGTGGTAGGGGGTGGGCGGTCCAGCCCCCATGGCCTGGGTACCCATGATGCCCTGGGACCTGTGCCCAGCAGCACATACCTCCGGGCACTGCGGGGGCGGCGGCGCCCCGGGCCCCCCCTCCTGGAGGGGGTGTTGTGGAGACGGTTGTTACAACACGGCGGCCCTCCCCGAGCCCGGGGGCCGCTGGTTTATTTGTAGAGCCGTAGTGGAGGGGGGGCTGTCTCCCCCTCTTTACAGCTGCTGGACAGATGCGCCGGGCCCGAGACTGGCCTCAGAGAGGGGTACCTTAGCCTTTCACTCTCACGCACACACACAGACCCCCCCTCACACACACACACCAACACACACAGACCCACACACGCTTGCCCACGCACACACGAACACACAGACGAACACACACGCACACACGAACACAGACTCACGCACACACCACACACAGACCCACACACGCGCTCGGACACACAAACACTGTCTCAAGAGGTGCACACACACGCACACAAAGACCCACACACATGCTCGTCCACGCACACACGAACACACAGACTCACGCACACACGAAGACACACACAAACTGTCTTACAGACGCACACACACAGACCCCCCACACAAAAAAATACACACTGTGTAGAGCTGTACAAACACACACTCTCTGTCCCTAGAGGTATACACACACACTCTCTGTCCCTAGAGGTGTACACACACACACTCTGTCCCTAGAGGTATACACACACACTCTCTGTCCCTAGAGGTGTACACACACACTCTCTGTCCCTAGAGGTGTACACACACACTCTCTGTCCCTAGAGGTGTACACACACACACTCAGTCCCTGGAGGTGCGAACACACACACCCTTCAGGAAGATACAAGAAGTTGTATAGTGGCTCTGATGACCTCATGACCTTTTCCTGTGACCTCCAGCCATGCTTTGCCCCTCTGGCTTTCTATGTCCCCAGCACATCACATTGGATCATGAGAGGCCTTTTCACTGGGCCTGGGCAGCCTCTGACACCCCAGGGCCCTGGGCCCCGGGGAATGGAGTGAGCTACTTCCTGGAGGTGCCCCTGACACCCAAGGGCCCCTGGCCCCGAGCGAGGGAGTGAGATACTTCCTGGAGGCACGTCTGACACATCAGGGCCACAGACCCCTAGAGAAGGAGTGAGTTACTTCCTGTAGGCACTTCTGATGGTCCTGGGTTACTTTCTAGAGGCGATTCTGACACCACAAGGCCTGGTCCAAGCCAAGGAGTTACTACCTGTAGGCACTTCTAACACCCAGGGCCCCACCCCCGAGCCAGGGAGTGAGTTACTTCCTGTAGGAGCTTTTCACACCCCAGGGCCCCAGGCCCCGAGCGAGGGTGTGGAAGCACGCCGGGATGAACGCCTTACTCAAGAAATCCAAGGCGGACCCCAAGGACCTCAAGAACTTCCGGCCCATCTCCCTGCTCCTGTTCCCAGCAAAGGTCATCGAGAAGACCGTCAACGAACAGCTGACCCGCTAGCTCGAGGAGAACAACATCCTGGACCCTTCCCAGTCCGGGTTCCGCAGCAACCACAGCACTGAGACTGCACTCGTCGCTGCCACCGATGCCATCAAGTCCCTGCTGGATAATGGAGAAACGGTGGCCCGCATCCTCCTGGACCTGTCAGCCGCCTTTGGCACGGTCTGTCACCACACACTACGAACACGCCTCCACAACACTGGGTTCCAGGAGAAGGTCCTGGACTGGACCACCTCCTTCCTCTCCGGCAGAACACAGAGCATCCGCCTTCCCCCCTTCTGCTCCGAAGCCACCGAGATCATCTGCGGCGTACCCCAGGGCTCCTCCCTCAGCCCAACTCTGTTTAACATCTACATGGCACCGCTTGCCCACATCGCCCGTCGGCACGACCTCAACATCCTCTCCTACGCCGATGACACCCAGCTGATCATCTCCTCACCAAGGACCCCCACACCACCAAACCAACCTCCACGAAGGAATGAAGGCCGTCGCCGAATGGATGAGGAACAGCCGACTGAAGCTGAACTCAGACAAGATGGAGGGGATCCACCCCTTCGGCCTGGCACGACTCCTGGTGGGTGACCGCACTGGGAACCGCTCCAACACCCTCCGACCATGCACGCAACCTACGGGTCATCCTCGACTCCACCCTCTCCATGACTAAACAGGTCAACGCCGTCAACTCCCCCTGCTTCAACACCCTCCGTTTGCTCCGCAGGATCTACAAATGGATCCCCACCACAACTAGAAGAACAGTCACCCAGGCCCTCGTCAGCAGCAGGTTGGACTATGGAAACGCCCTCTACACAGGCGCCTCGGCCAAACTCCTGAGATGGCTCCAATGTATCCAGAAAGGCCTCTGCATGTCTGATCCTCGACATCCCGCGCCGCAGCCACATCACACCCCACCTGAGAGACCTGCACTGGCTCCCGGTCAACAAGAGGATCACCTTCAAGCTCCTCACCCACGCATCCAAGGCACTCCACAACACCGGCCCAGCGTACCTCAACACATGACTCAGCTTCTACACCCCCACCCGCCAGCTACGCTCCGCCAACCTCGCCCTCGCTACAGTCCCCCGCTTTCGAAGAGCGACCTCCGGTGGCAGATCGTTCTCCCACCTCGCCGCCAAGACCTAGAACACCCTCCCCATCCGCCTGCGGCCGACCCAAGACCTGCTGACCTTCAGAAAACTCCTCAAGACCTGGCTTTTCGAGCTGTAGTAGCATTCCGCACCCCAGCGCCTTGAGACCCTCACGGGTGAGTAGTGCGCTTTACAAATGATATGATTGATTGATTGATTGACACCAAAGGGCCCCGGGCCCCGAGCGAGGGTGTTGGTTACTTCCTGTAGTCTCTTCTAACACCACAGGGCCCCGGGCCCTGAACAGGAAGGGTGTTACTACCTGTAGGCGCTTCTGACACCCCAGGCCCCCCGAGCTAGGGTGTGAGTTACTTCCCATAGGTGCTTTTGACACCCCAGGGCCCCTGGCCCCGAGCGAATGAGTTACTTACTGGATGCCCTTCTGAAACCCCAGGGCCCCGGCCCAGAGCGAGGGAGTGAGTAACTTCCTGTAGTTGCTTCTGATACCCCAGGCCCCTGGGACCCGAGGAAGGGAGTTACTTCCTGGAGGTGCCTGACTTTCTCTGTGGGTGGGAGAACCGAGCTGCCAAGCAAGGCTGACTGCAGTGGGGGCAGAAGATCTAGAGCCCGGGTACAGTATGAACAGGGCCACTGGAATTATGCGGCAGTCGACAAACAGATTACGCGGTAGGGTTGACAAAATGATGCGCCAAGTAAAGCTGCATAATATGGAGCCTTGTTTATTAGTGTCTCGTTTTAACACCTTTCGAAGCTGTCTTGGAAAAGTGGCACCTCCCAGAGCTTTAAGTGGGATGAAAAAAAGGGTGTCTCTGAAAGGGGCGTGGCCTAGGAACGTAAATAAGATTTCTTTCCAAGGGGGTGTGGCTCACATAATTAGGGGTGTGTCTTAAAACATGTAAACTAAATCCCTGTGCTCCCCATAGTACCCCGAGCACACTCTGTCAGCTTTACCCAGACATAACGCACAGTAGTGGACATGCACCTGAAACAAAGCAAACCTATTGGCTTTGCCAATGCTTGATGCCAGTATCAGATAAAAGAGCAAGAACAATGATTTTGTTGTGAATGATTGGTCCAGTTGTGAAAGTCCCAGTGTGAATGAAACCTTGGAAGGTCTTTGAAAGGGGTGCAGCCTTTGGGGTGTCTGAAGCACGCCTGTTCTTCCTACTCCCCACATCTGCAGTGGCGGCTTCCAGCTTTGCAGAGTGGTGAGACGGGCAAATGGGTGGCCAGTCCATACACAGGTAAAACTATATTAACTAAATGCTTAACTTTAACACGGTAATGTGCGACATGTCGGCAATTTAGGGCACACATGCCACATACAATAAATAAAAAATGAAATAAAGTTACTTACCTTGCTGCACATCCTCGCTCCCTCCCGGTGTTCTTCTCTCCTCAAGCGAGGGCCCAGGTAACTCATCTAACCAGGGGCGCATCTAGACCCGAACTTCCAGGGGGGCTAAGACTCCCAGCCGGGGCTGGCCCTAGCTCTGGTCGCTGATGGTGCAACAGTCTATTTTGGTGCCCCGCCCCCATTTCTCCTTCTCTGTGAATTCCCTCACTACCGCTCACCAACAATTCATCTCATCTCGCTATAGCACCTTTCTGAAAAACATTTCATTTTTTCCTTGCGCTACTCATAGTTTACTCATACTCGGGTCTGTGATCTGCATGTTACACATTCTTTGTAGCAGGCACACTAGCCCTCTGTGCTGTGTGGGTGGCAGGAGTTCCCATGTGAGGGCACAGTGAGAGATACAACAGTGTGAGAGTAGGAGAAGAGGAGTGACTGCAGGTGAGTGAGGCGACCATATGAATTTGGGTGCAGATGTAAGTGCAGAGTGGGACAAATGAATGCATGGTTAGTCATGGGCTTGTTTAAGTGAGATTGCAGATTTAGCAGTGAGGGGGACAGGTGAGTGATGTGTTGCATGAGTGCAGGGCAAGTAGTGAGCTCGTGCGACTGCAGGGTGTGGTACAGGGTGAACAGCACTGTGAGTGCAGAGTGATCACTGTGAGTGCAGGGAGAGCGGTGTGCTCATGTGACCGCAGGATAAGTGGAGGAAGAACGGTGTTAGTTCATAGAGGGTGGCATTAGTGCTGCATGGTCATTGTGAGTGCAGGGTGAGCGGGTGATCAGTGTGAGTGCATTGTGATCGTTGTGAGTGCAGAGTGATTAGTGTGAGTGCATTGTGATCGCTGTGAGTGCAGAGTGAATAGTGTAAGTGCATTGTGATTGCTGTGAATGCAGAGTGAATAGCGTGAGTGCATTGTGATCGCTCTGAATGCAGAGTGAATAGTGTGAGTGCATTGTGGTCGCTGTGAGTGCAGAGTGAATAGTGTGAGTGCAATGTGATCGCTCTGAGTGCAGAGTGAATAGTGTGAGAGCAGTGAGGTCGCTGTGAATGCAGAGTGAATAGTGTGAGTGCATTGTGGTCGCTGTGAGTGCAGAGTGAATAGTGTGAGTGCATTGTGGTCGCTGTGAGTGCAGAGTGAATAGTGTGAGTGCATTGTGATTGCTCTGAATACAGAGTGAATAGTGTGAGTGCATTGTGATCGCTGTGAGTGCAGAGTGAATAGTGTGAGTGCATTGTGATCGCTCTGAATGCACAGTGAATAGTGTGAGTGCATTGTGATCGCTCTGAGTGCAGAGTGAATAGTGTGAGTGCATTGTGATCGCTCTGAATGCAGAGTGAATAGTGTGAGTGCATTGTGATCACTGTGAGTGCAGAGTGAATAGTGTGAGTGCATTGTGATCGCTCTGAATGCACAGTGAATAGTGTGAGTGCATTGTGATCGCTCTGAATGCAGAGTGAATAGTATGAGTGCATTGTGATTGCTCTGAATGCACAGTGAATAGTGTGAGTGCATTGTGATCGCTCTGAGTGCAGAGTGAATAGTGTGAGTGCATTGTGATCGCTCTGAATGCAGAGTGAATAGTGTGAGTGCATTGTGGTCGCTGTGAGTGCAGAGTGAATAGTGTGAGTGCAATGTGATCGCTCTGAGTGCAGAGTGAATAGTGTGAGAGCAGTGTGGTCGCTGTGAATGCAGAGTGAATAGTGTGAGTGTATTGTGGTCGCTGTGAGTGCAGAGTGAATAGTGTGAGTGCATTGTGGTCGCTGTGAGTGCAGAGTGAATAGTGTGAGTGCATTGTGATCGCTCTGAATACAGAGTGAATAGTGTGAGTGCATTGTGATCGCTGTGAGTGCAGAGTGAATAGTGTGAGTGCATTGTGATCGCTCTGAATGCACAGTGAATAGTGTGAGTGCATTGTGATCGCTCTGAGTGCAGAGTGAATAGTGTGAGTGCATTGTGATCGCTCTGAATGCAGAGTGAATAGTGTGAGTGCATTGTGATCACTGTGAGTGCAGAGTGAATAGTGTGAGTGCATTGTGATCGCTCTGAATGCACAGTGAATAGTGTGAGTGCATTGTGATCGCTCTGAATGCAGAGTGAATAGTATGAGTGCATTGTGATTGCTCTGAATGCACAGTGAATAGTGTGAGTGCATTGTGATCGCTCTGAGTGCAGAGTGAATAGTGTGAGTGCATTGTGATCGCTCTGAATGCAGAGTGAATAGTGTGAGTGCATTGTGATCGCTGTGAGTGCAGAGTGAATAGTGTGAGTGCATTGTGATCGCTCTGAATGCAGAGTGAATAGTGTGAGTGCATTGTGATTGCTCTGAATACAGAGTGAATAGTGTGAATGCATTGTGATCGCTGTGAGTGCAGAGTGAATAGTGTGAGTGCATTGTGATCGCTCTGAATGCACAGTGAATAGTGTGAGTGCATTGTGATCGCTCTGAGTGCAGAGTGGTCACTGAGTGCAGGGTGAGCAGGTGAATGGTGTGAGTGCATGTTGTTCAGTGAGTGCATTGTGATCGCTCTGAGTGTAGGGTAAGTGTGATAGTGAAGGGCGAGAATGAGGAGTGAGGTGTCTGAATCCAGGATGCATTCCCAGACACTTGAAGTAACTCAGTGTGTTATTGATGATTGGCCTAGGGTTTCAGATACAAGTTAAACTGTTGCTATTATGGCATTATTCAGTGACAGGGCCTTACTGGGGGTAGCGGGTTCCGGGTGTTTTCTCGGTGGGCAGGAAGGGTGTGGATTGTTTTTGACTGGTGGGGCCATTTTTGGACCAGTGGGGGCCGTTTTACAGCAATATCGCCCCAATACCAAAATCAGCTACAGTGTTTTCCACGCGCACCCTCCCTCCTGAACCCCCAACACCACCACCGATCAGACTCAATTGCCAACAAGGGTGGTTTGAGTTTCCAGTCTGGCTCTGTCCAGGGATCGAGGGTGGAGGAGATAAATATTGCGCTCATCCCGTAACAAACTTCCAGTCTTGTAATTAAGGTTGCCAGCTCATTAGACATTACAAAAATAAGTAGACACCTAAAGCCTATTTTCAGCCTTATCTGTGCATTCATTGAACAGCAAATATAAATAGACAGCACTTTTAATTGTGTTCTAGGGCTGCCTTAATGAGCTGTGATTGATAATTAAAGGGAACAAAGACAGAAAAGTCACATTATTAATGAATACATATGATTTTATTTATAACCCTATTTAGTGTCACGACGAGGTCTTTCCAGGCTCTTTAAACAACACATGGCTGGGATTCTTCTTTTGGCAACCCTACTTTGTATTCCTTTTCACGAAATGTATTCTCACACTATGGCAGTAAAAATAAAATCCAAATGTAAGGAAGAGGCAGAGTGGGGGCCCGGGGATACTGGAACCAGAAAAAAACCAAAGCCTTGTTAAACAGTTTACAAAGGTATGTAAATATGCAAATGGTCTTTAAAGACCTGTGAAAAGATGGGGCGTGACGGAGATAAGACACCAGACACTGCCCAGCCCAGCCCACAGCAGCTCGAGCTGCAGCAGCCCCGGCTGAGACACACGACAGGGGGAGCCCAAGGCCTCTTAGCCCCATGGGCGTTGCGCGCTTGCACCGAACCAATCCTGGCACTGCTCTTATGCTCTTAACCAGCTCAAGATAAGAGCCAGGATTGGATGGAGCAGGCTCTATCAGTGCTCCAAAGGGCACCGGAGGCCTGTGCTTGCTCTCAACCCGGCGGTCCAAGACAGCTGGGTTGAGAGGTTTAAAGTGCTCATGATTGCTTGGCCGTCGCAAGACAGCCGGCCAAAGAGACATACGCACTTTAAATCTAAAGTGCCCTGCCCATCACTCCTCTCTGCTGCTGCCACTCAGCAGTGGCCCGCCCCGTCCTGACACTCGGTTTGGGATGCAAGTTTGCTGAGTTAAGTAAAAATAAAGTGTCAGTAATGTCTATTTCCATTTATTCTTCATCGATGGGCATTTTAGTTAGTGGAGTGACGCCGCTCCGCCTTGACGGAGGAGCCGCCCCTGTCTCTCTGAACTCCTCCATCTGCATAGCTCTCTCCCGCATCACTTCACCAGTGCAGTCAATGCACCCATTCACCCCAATGCTCTGCGCTCTCTTTTACTGTTGCACAAAAAAATACTACAGAAACTCAAGACTGTGGAAAACGTAAGCACTCTTATGGAATGCAAGGTTAAAGAAATCATCAAATGCAAAGAGGAACTACCTTGCTGACATGGATTATCCTAATAGTTTTTACAGTAATTTTTATAAATCAGTGTTTTTACCTGAATTAAGGACATAATTATAGGGCCCACTATGCAGCAAATGCTGTATTAAGTTTCCAAGTCAGGTGAGGGTGAAGCCCGCTCCGCCTGCAGAGATTTGGGCGGACAGAGGTGCGAGAGACATAATGCGGCGGCCGCATGGCCTCTGTGCATGTCTGTGTGCACAGTGCGTAATTTGTAAAAACAGAAGTGCCGGGGCCGTTGGCAGGGGTGAACAGCGTTTACAACGCAACTTTTACAACGAACTACTTTTACCACGCAACTTTTGCAACGCAAGTCGTTACAACAACTTGCGCTGCGGGGCGCTCTAGGATAGGGAATAGTTTAATTTACTATCCAACACCTTCCCTACTATCCACGGGGACAGGAGTTGGAATAGTAAATTAAACTATTCACTATCCAGTGCCCCCCAATGCAAGTTGTTGTAACGACTTGCGTTGTAAAAGTTGTGTGGTAAAGGCATGCGTTGTAAAAGCATACGTGCTAACGACATACTTCCCTTGGCAGGTGGCCACTGCAGCTCGCACCACCCATTGCCCGCCTAGCGCTGCCGGTGACAGTACTAGCAATCATGCAAGTGTGGCAATTCAGACTTTATACACATTAACATGGCTAACACTATTCTTATAGCTTTGGGTGGCAGGTTTTAGTGATTTTAATGTATATTTAATTGTTAAACAACAGCTGTTGTGCTCCTCAAGAAATGAGATAAACCACGCCACCATGTGAGAGAAGAAATAGTGCTTTAACAGCACACCACTTATTATTTTTCAGTCATAAACATGTATGTCGCGTCCATGGGTATGAATAACCCCATTAACTCAGCTATAGAGAAAATCCAGGACAGGTAGTCATCTTGCTGTTAGATAGCCTTCATTCCAAAATCAGTTTCTCCATAAAAAAAGTCCCTGCACACGACTTGCCGACACGTGTTTCGTCTTATCAAAAGACTTTTTCAAGGCTGGAAATGTCAAGATATACACCAATAAATAGACTGTACACATATATACACATTTACACAAGACAGCATAAATATTTACATTTTTTTACAATAAGATCTGTTTGTACACATTGTATTAGTGAACAATACTATTATATCTATACACACATATATAATACAAGATAAATCTTTGGTGTACTACTCCTTTATGTGAGATCAGGAACGAGCAGGGTGCCGCTCGAGGCTGCGGACATTGTGCGTTTATCCCTGTTCAATTCCCTAATCCACGGGACCAGCTTTGTGAAGGCTCACGGACCTTGCTGCTTTCACTTTCCGCCCTTGCTTGCCGAACCAGGGACGCTGAATTGGGGCTCTAACTGGGTGTGCTGTGGGACTGCGAGGACCAGGGGGCCAAGCAACACCTTCACCGGCCGCACCTGGGTCCTCTTCCCGCCCCGCCCACACTGCCACGCCTACTGCCTGAGAAGTATAATACCAGTCTTTCCTCCCCGCACCACGGGACGCGCGCGGGCGCTGGGCGAAGCCCAGGCCAAGGGCGGGCCCGTTGTAGCCCGTTAGAGACCGTGTAAGACCGGACCGGGCCCCCCCCTCTAAGTCTGCCCATTGCAGTTTGTAAAGAATAATATGTATGCCTCACACTAGTAGTGATTTACATCTCAACATTGTATATACCAATATAGGTGTTTGTTTGGGATAGTATATCCTCACTCCACTTGGCCTTCATGGACTTATCCAGTGCTTTTAGTACTGTATGTAGAAACAAACTTTGGCAAATGATGGAGTCTATGGGGTTTGAGGAGCCTTTGGTTACACTCCTTCGCAGGCTCCATGCTGCCACGACAGTAAGGATTAGATTTGGCCCGGCCGGTGAGAAGACAAAGTCCATACCATCGACTGAGTGTGTTCGCCAGGGGTGTATACTGGCTCCCTTTTTATTCCTGGTGTACACCAATGGTCTGGAAGCTTTTCTGTTGGAGAGCTGTGTTGATTTCCCCCAGGTTAATGGTAAGCGGATACCGATGTTATCTTACGCAGATGACACGGTTTTAATGACCCTAACTGCCAACAGTATGCAAACTTGCTTAAATGCTTTTGAAACCTTCATACAGGGTCTAGATTTAAGGGTCAATTTCACAAAGTCCTTCACTATGATTTGCGGCCCAAAAGGAGTAAAATCTCGCCGGCTCATGGTGAAGGACTCAATTATTGTGAAAGTTGACGGCTTCAATTACCTGGGGAACATATTTAATAAAACCTTGAGTTGGGACTCTCTAGTATCTGCCCGTGTCCAAAAGGCTACCCAAGCTGTAGAGGCTATTTTCCATTTTTCTAGTAAACTGGGTCAGAAGCCGGTTGCAGAATTAATATCCCTATATAAAGCAAAATGCATCCCAGTTGCAACTTACAGTGCGGGTGTGTGGGGAACGGAATCCTGCAACAAAATTCAAATTATGGAAAATAAGTTCATTAAACGCCTCCTATGTGTTTCAACAGGTACCTCTAACATTTTGTGCCATTGAGGTGGGTCTCGATTTTGTGAGTGATATCATCCATGTCTCCCCTTTGCTGCTCTGGAGTAAGGTTTGGAGTTCAGATGATTTGAAACTCACAAAGGAAATATTACAAGACTGCCTCAGGCATGAACATTTCAAGAAGATCCCATGGCTATCATATGTTAGGGAAACCCTTTTTAAGATAGGTTTGGGTCATATTTTCTCGAACACTGAGACTGTTGGTAGTGAGACAAAGTTATTAATCAAAGAGGCGTATCGCCACAGGTTGGGTGTCTTGAGAAATAGTGAGAGTGCAGTTTACCACAAGGGAAGGTTGCAGCACCAACCTTACCTTTTGTATATAGGACATGTACAATGGCGCTTTTATTTGACTAGGTTTCGCCTTTATACACTGCATTTCCTATTTGCTTTTCCAAAACAAGTGGGATGTTGTGAGAGTTTACCCCTCTGTGCCTGTAACAACAAAGTTTCTCAAAACACTGTCCATCTTGTACTATTTTGTACTTTGTACAAAGATCCTAGAAACCGTTTTATCAGGCCGGTTCTGTTGTCCTTTGGATCTCGTTACTATAAAGAGGGATATGAACATTTACTCTCACTATCAACCCCAGCAATATGCAATGCTGTGCTCAATTTTATCAGAGTGGCACTCACTATTAGAAACCGATATTGATTATTATCATGGAATACATGTTGATTTATAAGAACATCGTATAGATTAGTATCAATATCAATTGTATCTGTACTGACTACGTTTTAATATATGTGATTCTTTGTAATGTATTTGTAAATCATTTAGTGGTAACATAATAATGACTAAGGATGTAAACATAATGATATTATGCTTTTAAACTGTGCAACATGTTATGCTTGTACTTTTATGATTTGTTGTCACGAATCGAAATAAAGTTATTATGACATGACATGACATGATAAACAAAATTATGTGCATCAAAATAAACCGCACATTTCTTGCACTTCCAGGATAGATCATAGACCCCAAACGTACTTTAACCAACTGTGCAGGAAAGGAAGTGTACTGAGAATAGCACTGAGGGCTATAGACAACGGGCCAGATGTATGACGGTTTGTGCATGCACAATAGGGTTTGCAAACCCATTTCTGGATGCAAAAACCAATAGGGGTCTGTACCATACCAAAATAGCGAGTCGCAATTTATTTGCGACTCGCTATGACCTGATTGGGGATCGCTAAAATAGGGCCTAGCAAATTGCCTGTCGCAAATACTCTCAGTTTGCAAGGCGCTATTTTGGGAGTTGTACATCTGACCCCAAGTTATTCTCTAAGGCAAGGATCTGTCTCCAAAAATGGGTGGTAACAATTTTCACACTATGGAGAAGCTCTAGAGAAGATTATAATGTGTCAATCATGTAACATATAAAGTGTACTTTGGTTTCTCTCTCAGGGGTCCAGGGGTGTAGAGAGGACAACTCAGTGGGTTTGTCCTTTGCAGCTGAGAATCTACTACAATTGTTAGAAACCACAAAAATGCTTTAAACAAAGCATTCATTCATTCATTGCTCAGTACTGCACTATCTCCATATAGCTAGCTTCCCAGGCACACGCACACCCAGCGCAGATGCACCCCTTCTGCACAGGACTTTGCTCCAATCTGATGTAGGACAAGGGCGAGTTAAGCACACAATAGCGGAACGTTAAAAAGGGAGTGAGCCTGTAGGCCTCATTCCAGTGACACGGGGTGACAAGCATTTTCAATGCAATAGGTCTCGCTTTTGCGAATGTTTAAGCAATTGGCCTTGTAAAAGACAAAGCCTTTTATTGATGTGTTTTAAACCCAACACACATATATATAAAAGGCTTTGTTATATTCATTGCCAATAGCTCAAACTCCTGCAAATGCGAGAGCACTTTAGTGTTAGCCGCGCCCCTTTCTTTAGACACTGCTCGCTGTGTTCAGGTTACAATGAGCAGCGTCTAAACAAAGAGGCACAACAATATCAAAGAGAAAGCCCATAAAGTGAGCTTTCACACAACGCAAAAACAAAATAAATAATTTAGATATGTTCTGCAGGGCTGCCGCTGAAGGAAAATCGGCCTGAGCTATCAATTAATAAAATAAATAAGTGCAGCAGCTAATATGGTAGTAATTTAAATAAATACAGTTTCAAAGCGTGCGGCGTGTTGCGATGTTGTGGGTGGAAAAGGGGAAGAGCATTAAATAAAATAGTGGCCTCCAACTTATATAGCAGACCATGTGACAACACCAGTAAAAGGTCCAGTCGTTATGGGAGGTAACAATTGCAGACAAGGCGGTACCAAGGAGGGACTAACAAGCCTACTAATGACTCGGAAGCCAGCGTTAACGAAGGACAATGAATCAAGCCAATTAAAAATATGGGCGGAGAGTGGGCGGGCCTTCAAAGCCATACTCCACTACTGCATGCCTCGCAGCAGCGCACGCGCTGCCCAGGCTCGACCTAAAAAGGACCTGTTCTCTCGTTCTGCTCACTGCACGGCACGCTGCTATCACTAAACACGAGCTGCTTAACTCTTAGTGAAGGCGGTAACCTTCCACCACTATGAGGGTAGCGCTTTGAGCACCTCTCCTGGTCCAACAAGACCGCAGTCAGTGAGACGGGCCTATGTCATCGTGCACACATATGATCCGTGTTTGCCTATGACAACAAAAATCAGCATTAGGGAACCAGACATGTGTACAGTTGGGGACGCAGGGGGCACGTCCATAACAACGTGGAGGACTTTTCCGTCCAAAACACTTTCTCTTAGTATTTTTTGAATTCATACACATTTGTAAGGCTGTCCCTTTAACCCCCTGGCTGCGGCCGGAATTCCGCGCCTATGCGGCACATTCCGATCGCGGGCGTGGTCATGACGGCTCCCGGCCATCATCAGCACATGCCCACCGTAACTCATGACGGCCGGGAGCCGTCATCAGCACCGAACGGGTTAAAATAGTAGGGGGATTAAAACATTTTAATTTGGTAATATCAATGATATTGTTTGACTCATCCACATGGGATTTGTCAGACATTTTGCCTGTTTAGTCTTCTGTCGCTACGGCAAGTTTTGTGTAACTCACACATAAATCCATCAGTGGGGCAAAGTTAAAAATGGGCACAAACCATTTTATCTTTCAACTTTGGTGCTCTTTAATAAATTTGCATGAAATTTGACAGGCTGTTGGCATATTGTGCCCAGTGCAGGAGGAGTATCAGGTTTCCCACAGACCCAAGAATGGGGTTTGGGGGGGGTGGAGGTGGGGGGCGGTGGAAAGTTAACTTAAGGGGCGCTCAATAAATCATGCATTTATTTATATCTTTGGTGCCGTTTCACAGATCTCTGCACTTGGCAAACAGTTTAGTTCACTCATGATAATTTGAGTTTCTTGCAAAGCGGTAAAGGGGTGAGGAACACTGAACAGGCCGTCAAATAAGCAGCATTTCCTGTTTAAACTGCACAGGAATGTTTTCTCTCTGCTATAGAAAGAAACTTTCTACAGTTTGCTACAATTACTAAGAAAGTAATTGTAGCAAACTTGCCATGAAACTAGAACTTTACTCATAAGAGGGCATTTGCTTGGGTTTGTTTAAATCAATTCAATAGTTTGCAGTAAATTGTCATTATAACAGCGGCGGCTGGCAATGCAAAGCTATGGGGACGCAATGCGCCCAACTCACCTCCATTATTTTCAGCCCGGTGTGGCACTCCCGGCAATGGTGGTGTGACGTCCGCGAGCAGGAAAGGAAGGACTTCCCTTCCTGCTCAGTGGAACGCGACTCCTGACCAATCCTGGAGCAGCTCTCAGCATGAGAGCAGCTCCAGGATTGGTGGGAGTAGGTTAACCCAGTGCTCATTCGGAGGCTGGGGTCCTTTGCCTCTGGCTGTTTCACAGTCATGGGATTGCTGGGTGTACAGTGCGCATGTCGGGCTGGCCGCAGGTAGCCTGCCGGGCAACCCAACATGCACACTGTAAGGGGCAGCAGTAATCCTGCAATAGCAGGATTCAGCCTTGCCCCCTGCCTCACCATTGTGCTGTACACAGCTCCAGCTGGTGGCAAAATAAAATGGCATTATTATTTATTGATGTATGCCTGCTGCACTCTCAGCAGATGGGGCATCGCTCCTCCGCCATTTAGGAGGAGCCGCCCCTACATTATAATAATATGTCGGTGGGCTTGAAAGGGTTGCAGGTTAGAGCTATCCGGCCCATCAGTCTTGCGGCCAGTCCTTGAACACAGGCTCGCAGACTGTCCATGGACCTAGTTTTAAACATAGGAGCCCGTCCTAGTCTCCCATTGGACAAGGAAGCTTTTCGCTCCCTTTGTCCATTTTGAGTCAATGGAACAAAAGTTCGGCCCACGAAAACCTTACATCAGGGTCCACAAATCCTAAAAAATGTTTTAAAAATAAAATGCCGAGAGAGGCTGCAGGCCACGCCCGATGGCCAACCCGAGATATACCTGTGTGAAGGCCGTGGCAGTGGGGGTTGGCAGTTTGTGACCGGTTACCAAATGATTAGCAAATGAACACTTGTATACATTTCCAACGACACATGGCTTTAAGGGTGCCTTGCTATTTGGCGTTAGTGTTTTTATATCTGTCCCTCATTGGTCAGATGGGCCTGAAGCCTGAGATTCCTGCACTAGGCTTAACCTGCTAACAATCTGTCAAATATCACGCAGAGTCACGAACCAGTGCCAAATTTATTAGAAAATGCAAAATTTTTGTCCCTAAACTCGTCCCTCTTTAGTGGAGTTGCATGAAACTCAATATATCAAGAGTACGCTAAATGTGCTACTTCTTGACAGAGCTGCATTAAAGGTGACATAATAACAAAAAACAGGACATGCTGAAGCTTGGCCGAGTAACATGCTGCTGCTGCTTTGTGATGTGGCCTTAGGGCTAGAGCATCGACGTTGAAGATGGGGAACCGGGTTCGAGTCTCGGCAGTGACGCTCAACATCCTGTGATTCTGGGCAAATCACTTAATCTTACAGTGCCAAACAAACAACAAGCATTGGCATAGCCAATAGGTCTCGCATTAGGAAAGTTTGAGCTATTGGCATTGTAAATGACAAACTTTTTATCTATGTGTTGGTTTTGAAAATAGATACATTAATAGCATTGTCATTTACAATGCCAATAGCTTAAACTTTCGCAAATGTGACACCTATTGCATTTGTAATGCAATATGTGTTGAGAGTGAGTGAGTGAGAATGAGTGGGAGAGTCAGTCAGTGAGTGGGAGAGTCAGTCAGTGAGTGTGAGAGAGTGGGCGAGTCGGTCAGTGAGAGTCTGGACAGTGAGTGAGTTAGTCAGTGAGTGGGAGAGTCAGTCAGTGAGTGAGAAAGAGTGGGTGAATCGGTCAGTAAGAGTCAGTTAGTGACAGTGAGTGAGTGAGTGAGTGAGTGAGAGAGTGGGAGAGTCAGTTAGTGAGAGAGTGAGAGAGAGAGTCAGTGTGAGTGAGAGTCAGTGTGAGTGAGAGAGTCAGTGTGAGTGAGTGTCAGTGTGAGTGAGAGTCAGTGTGAGTGAGTGTCAGTGTGAGTGAGAGTCAGTGTGAGTTAGAGAGTCAGTGTGAGTGAGAGTTAGTGTGAGTGAGAGTTAGTGTGAGTGAGAGTTAGTGTGAGTGAGTCAGTGTGAGTGAGAGTTAGTGTGAGTGAGAGTTAGTGTGAGTGAGTGTCAGTGTGAGTGAGAGTCAGTGTGAGTTAGAGAGTCAGTGTGAGTGAGAGTTAGTGTGAGTGAGAGTTAGTGTGAGTGAGAGTTAGTGTGAGTGAGAGTTAGTGTGAGTGAGAGTTAGTGTGAGTGAGAGTTAGTGTGAGTGAGTCAGTGTGAGTGAGAGTTAGTGTGAGTGAGAGTTAGTGTGAGTGAGAGTTAGTGTGAGTGAGTCAGTGTGAGTGAGAGTTGGTGTGAGTGAGAGTTAGTGTGAGTGAGAGTTAGTGTGAGTGAGTCAGTGTGAGTGAGAGTTAGTGTGAGTGAGAGTTAGTGTGAGTGAGAGTTAGTGTGAGTGAGTCAGTGTGAGTGAGAGTTAGTGTGAGTGAGAGTTAGTGTGAGTGAGTGTCAGTGTGAGTGAGAGTCAGTGTGAGTTAGAGAGTCAGTGTGAGTGAGAGTTAGTGTGAGTGAGAGTTAGTGTGAGTGAGAGTTAGTGTGAGTGAGAGTTAGTGTGAGTGAGAGTTAGTGTGAGTGAGAGTTAGTGTGAGTGAGTCAGTGTGAGTGAGAGTTAGTGTGAGTGAGAGTTAGTGTGAGTGAGAGTTAGTGTGAGTGAGTCAGTGTGAGTGAGAGTTGGTGTGCGTGAGAGTTAGTGTGAGTGAGAGTTAGTGTGAGTGAGTCAGTGTGAGTGAGAGTTAGTGTGAGTGAGAGTTAGTGTGAGTGAGAGTTAGTGTGAGTGAGTCAGTGTGAGTGAGAGTTAGTGTGAGTGAGAGTTAGTGTGAGTGAGTGTCAGTGTGAGTGAGAGTCAGTGTGAGTTAGAGAGTCAGTGTGAGTGAGAGTTAGTGTGAGTGAGAGTTAGTGTGAGTGAGAGTTAGTGTGAGTGAGAGTTAGTGTGAGTGAGAGTTAGTGTGAGTGAGAGTTAGTGTGAGTGAGTCAGTGTGAGTGAGAGTTGGTGTGAGTGAGAGAGTCAGTGTAAGTGAGTGTCAGTGTGAGTGAGAGTCAGTGTGAGTGAGAGTTGGTGTGAGTGAGAGTGTCAGTGAGAGAGTGAGAGTCTGTGAGAGTGTCAGTGAGAGTGTGAGTGTCAGTGAGAGTGAGTCAGCCATTAATGCAAGGCATTTGTAGGTAGGGTGAGTACTCTAAAGCTCAACTTTCATTGTGACAATGGTTCGAATCTACAGCCATTGCGACTGGGTGTTGTACTTCTGTCAACATAATCCTGCATCAAATGGCGATGGCGTTCAGGGATATTTGTGCAGTTTTAAACATCCTAAAAGCAGTACTTACAAGGAGTGTACGTTTTTAAAAAGAAGAAATGTTATTTGCAGTTTTAAAGATAATTAAAGGAGTGGTTACAAAGGGTGTGTGCGATAAAAAAATGTTTGCAGACATCTTGTATTAACTTTAAGTTGCGTAGGTTCCAAAATTAGTGCTAGGAGCGCGCAGTGTGCGCGTACCAAACTACTATTCAAGATATAAATATGCTTAATATCCTCCTGTGATTGTTAGCTTGGGGGGGCTGAGCACATACTTATAACTCTTTTAAAGATCCCTAAACCAGTGCTTACAAAGGGTGTGTGACTTAATAAAAAAGTTTGCACACTTCTTGTACTACATATATTTGTAGATTGCTTTCATAATATAACTTCCCTTGCAAAGTCACCAAATAATAACTTTTGAAAGCTGAAAGAGGAGCACACCGACATCATGCCAAGAACAGTGTGTGTGAGGGTGCAGAGTGTGTGAGGGTGCAGAGTGTGAGTGTGCAGTGTGTGTGGCCTAAAGTAGTGTGAGGGCGCAGTGTGTGTTGTGGCCCAGTCAAATACATGTTTATGCCTGAATGCTCTTTATGTTTTATAAGGAATGTAGCAGTTTGTTTCTTTGTTTGGTGATTGTATTGTGTAATAGTTCTATTTTATGTCCCTAAAAAATACAGGAAATTTTAGTGATAAATAATAGTGAAAACTGCAGAGAGGTGTTTCCAAATGTGTGTAATTTGTTATTGCTAAAAAAACGATGGATATGAGTGAAGTAATAACGAGTGCAGTAAACAAACTGGGGTGCAGTGTGTGAGGGTGCAGTGTGTGTGAGGGTGCAGAGTGTGTGAGGGGGCAGAGTGTGTGAGGGGGCAGAGTGTGTGAGGGGACAGAGTGTGTGTCCTAAAGTAGTGTGAGGGTGAAGTGTGTGGTTGTGTGTGTGGTTGTGTGTGGTTGTGTGTGTACTTGTGGTTGTGTGTGTACTTGTGGTTGTGTGTGTGTGTGGTTGTGTGTGTGTGTGGTTGGGTGTGTGGTTGTGGTTGAGTGTGTGTGTGGTTGTGTATGTGGTTGTATGTGGTTGTGTGTGCTTGTGGTTGTGTGTGGTTGTGTGTGTGGTTGTGTTTGTGTATGGTTGTGGTTGTGTGTGTGTTTGTGTGTGGTTGTGTGTGTGGTTGTGTGTGTGGCTTTGTGTGTGTGTGGTTGTGTGTGTGGTTGTGTGTGTGGTTGTGTGTGGTTGTGAGTGTGGTTGTGTGTGGTTGTGTGTGTGGTTGTCTGTGTGTGTGTGTGGTTGTGTGTGTCTGTGTAGTTGTGTGTGTGGTTGTATGTGTGGTTGTGGTTGTGGCTGTGTGTGTGGTGTTGTAGTTGCATGTGTCTGTGTGTTTGTGTGTGTGTGGTTGTGTGTTTGGTTGTGTGTGTGTGGTTGTGGGTCTGTGTGTCTCCACAGCGTTTAATCTGGCACTGGGTGCAAAGGGTTCCACCACTAAAGACTCTTCCGTATTAGCCCCTTTCATGTCATGCTATTCAGTCCTGAACATCAGCACTCTTTTTGATTTGAAAAAAGAACGGGAAAACAATTTTTGATAGACATTTCTTGGTTCATTGTAAGAAACCTGCAAAGCAAACACAAATACAATTGATGTGTGCGCACACAGACTAGATCTGTTACAGTCGCAAGCTCTTCTTTTATAGAAATGTGTCTTGTTTTTTGCAACAACAAAAATGCAACACTTATTTGCCTGTGCGGATTCTGAAGCCTTCTTTCCCCCATTTGCATCCATGATCCTCTGCAAGAAGCACTAGCTAGGACTGCCAACCTACCCAATGTTTATTCTTTTTTGCGAAAGATGTACGCAGTGTTTCTAAAACGCACACCAGTGGCTTGTTAAAGTTATTACTTGAATAAAAGAAACCTGTTTTCAAGTTGTTGTTTAAACGTGCTCACTCCTCGAGAAATATACACAACACACGAACTAAAACACCTCAAAAAGTAAGATTCGTCATGTCCTGTCGTAAGTGTGCTAGCGGACAAGCTGGTGTCTGTCTGGCAGAGCACGCCGAATTCTCAAAGAGTACTCCGAGGTACGAACGTTAACAGGATGTTTACAGCCGAAATAATGCTAAAATGAAATCCTATTTCACTCTGCGTGCTCAGAAAAGTCAAGATTTGCAATTGAGTATCACTTTCGCCAAGCAGCTCATGAACAAGGAAATGGAGGTCAAAAGGGCAAGCAGCGACATTGTAGGTCCTTTATCTGAAACATAAATGTTGCTATAGTGCATTATGACCAAATTAACTCTCTCAGATCTGGGATGTTAGGATTCCTGTAGGGCATTGAGCAAAGAGCGCTATGGGGCAGGGAGAGGCAAGTCATCCAGTAAGGTGGGGGGGGGGGATTCTTTTATATACACAGCTACCGTTTCGGTTAAATATTATTCGGCACCACGTTTGCCTGAGTGATACCAGACACAACGAAGGTCCAAGATATGTATGTGCCTAAGCAAGGCGCTTGGGAGAGCGAGGCCGACCAGGAGGGAGGGGCAAAAGGGAGGGGTTACGGCAAGCAGAGGAGCCTCATTACGGCCACAGCTTGCAGTGAAAGGTAGGCCAACAAATAAGGTAGGGAGAAACCTGTTTTTGCGCGCTCTGTGCTGGGGGAGAGCCATTAAAGGAAGGGGGCGGAGATGAGCCTGTGAGAACTCGTGGTCCAATAAATTCAAGGCAAAAATCCAGAGTTTAAAGAAAATTACTCGAAATGTTGGAAGCTACGATTTTCATGTGTAAGTGTGGCTCACTACTTCAAAACAATTCTGAAAATATGCGACAGGAAACAAGGACTGGGGGAGAAGGGAGGGGGGAATGCCAGCAGGAAGGGAGGGGGTGGCAAAGCAGCTGGGGTGTTGCTTGTAAACAACAAGCTCTCGGCATTGCGTGGTGGGAGAAGGGGAGCGGCATTGCGTGGTGGGTGCGGGGGTAGCGTCTTCCTTTGAAGTCTGATGCCGATGGTGTGCGATGTGCACGCGCCCGGCTCAGATGCAATGCAGGCAATCCGCCTTTGGGTGCATTTTTGAGAGCCCTTACTTTATATCTAGCCAAGCATCCCTAACGGGATGGCTTAGGCTCGACCTAAAAAGTGATTGTGTCCTCATCTAACGAAACTGGTGCTATGTAAAGCGCTCTGGTACCCGATATCGTATTGTAGGGTCTAGTTCACGCTATATAAAAATCCCTCTTCCACTCTCTCCATCATGAATCAACACAAATTGGATTTTTGAGCTGAACCATCTAAATGTCTGTCATATTCTATGCAGATTAATCAAACGGTCCTAAATTTATCACAAATCCCTATGCATGCATATTTCACTCAACACACCCGTGTAGTTATGTTTAACTCAGAGTCTCCATTGAAAAGTATTTTTTTTTAAAATAAGTTTGGTGCCGTCCAATGAATCTGCAAGAACTTTCCAAAGGTGCACCCATGTTCGGTTACTCATGGCGAGCTTCAAGCGCATCTGTCAAATGGGGGCACAAAGAAGGGTGGGTGCCAACAGTGCTGTCTCTTATTAATACTCATATAGGACATTTTCATCCTCATATGGAAAAAACAGTTCATCGGATGACATCAAACTAGGCAAATAGACCCTTACTCAAATAAGTGCTTTTGCTAGGTTTGGTATATATATGAACAGAAGTTTTAAAAATACAATCAAAAAGTCTTCAAATCTTGTCATGCAGGACTTAAAATGTAGAGTTAATGTGTAACAGTCCAGATATTTCCATAAAACCTGGATTTCAAACCTCTGCAAGCCCAAAATGTAAAAAATAATCATAACTAATTGGAGAAGAGAGTCTCCTAAATGCTACTTCGGTTGCATAAAATCCAAAGTGAGGTTTGCGTACCGGAAGCTGTCTGATTGGCTGGCCACGCAGAGAACATTCTGCTGCTGCCACCATGACAAGGCTTGGTTCTTTGGTAGCCAAGTCCTGAAATATTAGATAGGAAAAAGCCATTAGGGGATTATAGACATGGCCATATGCAAATCAGTCTGACCCTGTGCCTCATGGGAACAGTCCAGCCCGAACTGCCAAGCCATGTCTTCCCTGGAAAGGAAACAATTTGCTGATTGCTGATTTGCATATGGCCATGTCTGAACTGGGGTGGCTGAGTGAGCTAAAGAATGATGATGGATTAAACCCAGATCATCCCCTATGGTTTTGCTTTAATAGGTCCTGATCCTCTGTTGGACCTCCCAAAGACTGTGCGAAGCAGGAGTTGGCTGACCACAGAGGGCGCAGCCAGAGGCCAGGACCTGTGACAAGCCGTGCTGCACAAATCCTTGGGCTGAGCACAGCGGGGGTCAGCTGACCAAGGTTGGTGGGCACAAAAGGCTAGACCCGGCGACAAGCCGTGCTGCATAGACCCTTGGGCTGAGCGCAGCAGGGGTCAGCTGACCACAGCTGATGGTCACCAGAGGCCAGGCCTTGTGACAAGCCGTGCTGCATAGAACCTTGGGCTGAGCGCAGCAGGGGTCAGCTCACCATGGCTGGTGGGCACTAAAGGCTAGGCCCTGCGACAAGCCGTGCTGCACAGAACCTTGGGCTGAGCACAGCAGGGGCCAGCTGACCACGGCTGGTGGGCACCAGAGGCCAGGCCCTGCAGCAAACCCTTGTTGCTCATGACTAAAGGCCATGAACTGCAGGGCCTGACAGTGCGCACACAGTTGGGTACAGGGCCTGAGGCCCATCCTTACTGTACAGAAGACCTGTCCATGTGCAGTGCCGGTTAGCCATAAACAGAAGATTAGGTGCAAAACACAGCTCCATCCAGAATATGAGCAAAAAATCCCCCAAATTCACTGAAAAAAACAAAGGCTACATTTACGGTTCTGTTTGCTTATAAGACCATAATGCATGTTTTAAAACAAAAAAAACTCTGAAATTTACTGAAAAAAGGACTATTAAAGTGCAGTTATGGGTACAAAATCTGAAAAACACTGCACAGCAGGGGTTTGCCACAAAGAGAGCGTTATGGGTGTTGGGTGTAGGGCATGGCCAGAGGGTCCTACGGCCAGCCCCCCAGTGCGCAGAAGGGGAGTTGACTGAATATGACGAAAAAAACTCAAGAAATGTTGTGAAAAAACAAAAGGTAAAGCGATGTTATAGTTAGGTATCACAATAAGATCTTAACTTACATTGAAAAAGAAAACCACCGGCAAAAACAAAGGTTAAATAGATAATATAGTTAGGTGTGAAATAGCATCAAAACTCATGCTTAAAAACCAAAACAAAATTGAAAATCACCCGTCATAGTTTACAGAGCCGACTATACTTTGTGCTCCCTCCATGCATGGTTCATGACTTCACATATGAAACCAGGTATGACATGGTAAATGACACAATTAATGATATACCTGGCGACATCTCCAATGCCCTCCTTGAGGACACCAGTCATGGCACCACGGTCACACGCAGCATAGAGCTGCTGAGTTTCACATGTGGGCTGTGAGAAGTTGGCCTGATGTGCAGTGCTCACTATTCTAGTGATCACTATATATCAGTCCAAACAACCCTTA
This sequence comes from Lissotriton helveticus, assembly GCF_964261635.1. NCBI lineage: Eukaryota > Metazoa > Chordata > Amphibia > Caudata > Salamandridae > Lissotriton > Lissotriton helveticus. The sequence goes on along the minus strand of NC_136059.1, from coordinate 34,742,996 downwards.
TTGATGATTGGTTGTAAGTCAACCTTATAGACCAGCTATCCTAGTAGCATGGATACGAGCAGTCTAAGGCTAAGACTCTAGAGGGCGTGTTAAGCCAGCTGTTTTACCATCACATTACCCCTTGAATACCCAGTGAAAGGACACCACACAAGTGTTATGAAAATAAACAATGTATTTATTAGAATCACAACAACCCTGTACTCTTTATGAGGACAGGGTGCTAGGCACACAACAAAACTCTTACGAAAATACTTAAGTTAGCACGTTATACACAAATGCCCGAGGGGCACGAAAAACCATATACTTTAAAAGTGGAATGCGAAATTACTAGCAGGTAAGTACAGTACTAATAGGCTTTGGAATCGCTAGGACTTGACTATAGAATCGTTAGATTACTTCTAGGAGGCCTAGGGGACTCGGGTGCAGAGTGTGCACTCTCACGCGGGATGCGGGACAAAGTCTATGGAGGCTAGTAAAGGCAAAGTTAGTGTTCACGGGCGAACCCGACCTGGTAGGAAGAAAATGACAGTGGATCCTGACCCTAGGATAGTGAGGCTATGCTGGGACACCGAAGTGCCGAAGTTACCTAGCCCAGGGGCTGCAGCTGCATAGGTCTGAAAAGACGTCGGGGATCTCGTTGCCGGACCAGGAGCCTGGAAGAAGGAAGTTGCTGGCAGGCGACCAGTGAAGGAAAGTTCGTTGGATCCAAGCCTGGATCAAGGAAGAAGAAAACCTGAAAGCAGAGGGGACCAAGTTCTTGAATCACTAGCCAGTGATTAAGTGGGCACCAGGATGGCACCGGGCGAAGTCACCTCGACTAGGTGAGTGGGCGACGCTGGCTCTGCAGATCTCATGGACCAGGAGGCGTTGTCGGCGACCAGGATGGAGGGGCGAGCTGTCCCACGATGGATGAAGCTGTCGGCGTCGAAGTTACCCAGGATTGGCAACAAGCCTTGGCTAATTCAAGCCCACGCGGTGGACTCAAAATGGCGTCTTGAGTGGACCAGGAGGGTCCGGGGTGCTCCTCTTTTGGAAGGGAGCAAGGGCCAGCCTGGAGCAACCAGACCAGCAGCAGAAATGTCGTCGGGCGTTGTTCAGAAGGCCACAAGCCAGCGGGCTAGTAGCCAAACAACGCGGTGAGCAGCAAAAAGCAGAAGGGCCCCACGCAGATCGTGGAGATGCTGGGGGGCTGCACTTCGGTGTTGGAGCTGCTCAGGGTCGGGGCTTCTCGGACCCCAAAGCACTCACCAGGAAATTACTCGGCGGGCTTGCTGGAAAGAAGTCGTGCAGTCTTGAAGATGGCCGGTCCCTCGAGGTCTCGTCACACCCACGAATCTCAGCGTGACTGATGATGCAGGTAGAGGTCAGAGGTGCCAGGGAAGCCGGTTCTCGTCGAGCTGGGCAGTCTTGATCCGGAGGAGAGACTTGCAGCAGACCGCAGTGTTCTTAAGATGGTGCCTGCGGATGCAGGGTGACTACTCCTTAGTCACAAGGGAGAAATCTTAGGAAGAAGTCTTGAGTTCCTTTCGTGGAAAGTAGTTTCAGGATTCAAAGATGATCTGATTTGGAAGGGGGCCAGTTCCTACCTTTATCCTGTAAAAAGGGGCTGGCACGCGACTAAGTCCTGCCCTATGGGTGGGACTAGGAGGGGGGTGGTTACACCCACTTCCTTGGCGGGCTTTTCCCCAGCACAGGGTCTGGAGTGACCCTGGAACTGGTTCCAGCCAGCCTATGCACAGTGAGCACCGGGGTGCCACGTGCAGTCACCTTCCTCTAAAGCCCTGCCTACCTACAATACACAAAACCCTGTCTGGGACGGTGCTGGCACCGCCCCTGGCAGGAAACCCTTTGTCCTTATCTCCTGCTCTGGGAGGACTCCCAGCAGCAGGAGGGCAGACTTGTGTCTCGGTGGCAGCATCCATTTTGTGGAGCTGAGGCTCTGTTTGACTTTAACCGGGGTTAGGGATTACATACATGTCGTGTCCCTCTAGAAGGGTGGAATGCTAACCCCGTCGCCAGAATTGGCGAGGGGTTAGTATTCCAATTCGTATGACACCTTACTCGACATGTTTTGATAAAGCGATACCAGAGTTGGCATATAACCGCGAGGATTATAATGCACTTAAGAGTATATGGTATGCGATATCATGGAAACGGCTAAGGGATGGATCCCGAAAGCCGCAGACAGGCTCAGCTCATGCCAGAGCACCATCTCACACGATTCCAAGCACTCTGCCTTCAGGATTGTTAAGGCCTGCCATAGGAGTGACTGATAGGAGATCTGTGTGTCCATTTTTAGGGTTAGATATAGGTATACTATATCTAAAGCAAAGGGTGAGTACACCACCTTGCCCCAGCTGTCGTGCAGCCAGTTGTGTCAGTTTAGTTAGTCAGCCCAGGGGTGGCATAATACATGCTTCAGCCCCTGGGAGACTTCTGGGTACACCTCAGCCCTGGGTACAGGGACTTGGAGAGGGCCCAGTGCCAATTCAGTACCTGAGTACAATTTGGATAGAGAGAACAGCTAGGCTGTGGGTCTGATTAGCAGGCCCACAGCTAGGGAAAGTCGTAAACCAGTGCAGCAAAAAGCAAAAATCTGGGTGATCATAGGATTGCAGACCCTACTCTCCTACATGACCCCCCCCCAAACTTTGGGACAATAAACTAACCTTGACCAGGTGAGTCTTCTTGCTCTAAGTGGAAATACCTGGAGAGCCCATCAGCATTGCTGTGATCAGTACCAGGTCTATGCTCCACTGTAAAATCCATCCCCTGTAGGGAAATGGACCACCTAAGCAGTTTGGGGTTTTCACCCTTCATCTGATTTAGCCACAAGAGGGGCTTATGGTCTGTCTGAATGGTGAAGTGAGTGCCAAACAAGTAGGCCCTCAGCTTCTTCAGGGCCCAGACCACAGCAAAGGCCTCCCTCTCAATAGCTGACCAATTTTTCTCTCTGGGTGTCAACCTCCTACTAATGAAAGCAATAGGCTGATCATTACCATCAAAATTCAGTTGAGACAGAACAGCCCCCACACCCAACTCAGAAGCATCTGTTTGGACAATGAATGGCTTGGAGTAATCTGGACTCTTTAGGATAGGTGCTGTGCACATGGCCTGCTTTAGGTCATTGAATGCTTTCTGACAGCTTGCTGTCCACTGAACTTTCTTTGGCATCTTTTTGCTTGTCAGGTCATTAAGAGGGGTCACTATGGACCCATAATTTCTGACAAACTTCCTATAGTACCCAGTCAGGCCCAAGAAAGCTCGAACCTGAGTCTGGGTGATTGGAGGAGTCCAGTCCTTGATGGCCTGTATCTTACTCTCCAGTGGCTGAACCTGGCCTCCACCCACAAGGTGGCCCAGGTATACAACCTGTGTCTGCCCTATCTGGCACTTTGTGGCCTTGATAGTGAGGCCTGCCTTTTGCAGGGCCTCTAACACTTTCCTCAGGTGGACCAGGTGATCCTCCCAGGTGGAGCTAAAGACAGCAATATCATCAAGATAAGCTGCACAGAAGTCATCCAGCCCAGTGAGGACTTGATTCACCAACCTTTGGAAGGTGGCAGGTGCATTTTTCAGTCCAAAGGGCATTACCACAAATTGATAATGCCCTCCAGGGGTAGAAAATGCTGTCTTGGGTTTGGCCTCCTCAGCTAACCTGATTTGCCAATACCCAGCTGTCAAATCAAATGTACTTAAGAAGTTGGCAGAAGCCAATTTATCTATAAGTTCATCTGCTCTTGGTATTGGGTGGGCATCAGTCTTAGTGACTGCATTGAGGCCTCTGTAGTCTACGCAAAACCTCATCTCTCTCTTACCACCCTGGGTGTGAGGCTTTGGCACTAGAACTACTGGGCTAGCCCAAGGGCTATCTGAGGGCTCAATGACTCCCAGCTCCAACATTTTCTGCACTTCAGTTTTGATGCAGTCTCTAACATGATCAGGCTGTCTGTAGATTTTACTCTTGACAGGCAGACTGTCTCCAGTGTCAACATCATGGGTACACCAATCAGTTTGGCTGGGTGTCAGAGAGAACATATGTCTGAAGGATTGCAAGACTTGCCTGCAATCCTGTTGCTGATGTTCAGTGAGGCTGCCACAAAAGACAACACCATCAACTGATCCATCATCAGGATTCTGAGTGAGCAGGTCTGGGAGAGGGTCACTCTCTTCCTCCTGTCCCTCATCTGTGGCCATGAGCAAGCTCATGTCCTTCCTGTCAACATATGCCTTGAGCCTGTTAACATGGAGCACTCTGAGAGGGCTCCTGGGAGTTCCAAGGTCCACCAAGTAGGTAACCTCTCCCTTTTGCTCAATGATGGTGTGGGGCCCAGACCATTTGTCTTTCAGAGCTGCTGGGGCCACTGGCTCCAGCACCCACACCTTCTGTCCTGGCTGGTACACAGTCAGAACAGCCTTTTGGTCATGCCAAGCTTTTTGAAGTTCTTGGCTGGCCTCAAGGTTTTTGGATGCCTTCTCCATATACTCAGCCATCCTGGAGCGGAGACCAAGTACATAGTCCACTATGTTGGTTGCAGGCTTTTTGAGAGGTCTCTCCCATCCTTCCTTCACCAAACACAGGGGTCCTCTTACAGGATGCCCATACAGAAGCTCAAAAGGGCTGTAGCCAACCCCCTTCTGTGGGACCTCTCTGTAAGCAAACAAGAGGCAGGGGATCAGGACATCCCATCTTCTCCTAAGAGTTTCAGGTAGCCCATGAATCATCCCTTTGAGGGTCCTGTTGAATCTCTCAACAAGCCCATTGCATTGTGGGTGGTAGGGTGTGGTGAACTTGTAGTTCACACCACACTCCTTCCACATTGCAGTCAGATATCCTGACATGAAGTTTGTACCTCTGTCAGAAACGATCTCTTTAGGGAAACCCACTCTGGAGAACACTCCAACTAGGGCTCTTGCCACTACAGGTGCTGTAGTGGTCCTAAGGGGAATAGCTTCAGGATACCTGGTGGCATGATCCACTACCACCAGTATAAACGTGTGCCCTGATGCTGTCTGGGGTTCCATTGGACCAACAATGTCAATCCCCACTCTTTCAAAGGGAACCCCCACCACAGGTAGTGGTATGAGGGGGGCCTTTGTTGTGCCACCTGACTTACCACTGGCTTGGCAAGTGACACAGGAGCGACAAAACTCCTTGGTATTCTCATTCATATGGGGCCAGTGAAAGTGTGAGACAAGCCTGTCCCAAGTCTTTGTCTGACCTAAGTGACCTGCAAGGGGAATTTCATGGGCCAAGGTGAGAAGGAAACCTCTCAGAGACAAGGGGATGACCAGCCTCCTGGTTGCACCAGGCTTGGGGTCTCTTGACTCAGAGTACAGGAGTCCATCTTCCCAGTATACCCTGTGGGCACCTGTGGCATTCCCTGCAGCCTCAGCAGCAGCCTGCTGTCTGAGGGGTTCAAGGGAAGGGCAGCTCAACTGTTCCTTCCCCAGGTCTGCTCTGGAGGGTCCCCCTGAGCCCAGAAACTCAACTTGATCAAGTTCAAGCTCTTTAGGCTCAGTTTCCCTCAGTTCTCTCAGATCAGCCTCCTCAGAGACTTGATCCTAAACCTGGGGTAAGGGGGAAGGCAAAGCCTTACCCTTACTGCTCTTCCTCTTGGAAGGTGTCTGGTCCATCATTTCAGGATCCAGCACCTGTTCAGTGGGGCATTTTCTGGCCTGTGACCTAGTCACAGCAAGCACATGTGCTGGCAAGCCTAACATTTCCATGTGAGTCCTCTGCTCCACTTCTGACCATTGTGATGACTCCAAATCATTGCCCAACAAACAATCAACTGGGAGGTCTGAACTGACTACAACTTTCTTCTGTCCCTTCACTCCACCCCAGGAGAAAGCCACAATTGCCACACTATGACTAGTAGTGACATTGCTGGCATTGGTCACCAGGAAATCAGTACCTGGCATGATCTGTCCAGGGTCCACAAAGTTAGGTGTCACCATGGTGACACTGGCACAAGTGTCTCTATAGGCCTGAGCCATTTTGCCATTAATCAAAGGTGTCTGCCTGTATTTGCCCAAAGTATTGGGACTTATTTCAGGGGACATATCCATATCCCCTGTACAGACAAGGACAGCCTGAGTGAGTGTGCCAACTAAGTTGTCAGACCCCTCAGTACCCAAGGTTAACCCAACTAATGCCTTGGGAGGTACACTACCACTACTGACTGTACTAGGGGGTGCAGTTGCCTTAGGGGCTGTAGTGGCAGGAGTTTGTCCTCCTCTTTTGGTGCACTCACTAAACCAGTGAGATTTACTTTTACAGTACTGGCACCACCTTTTTGACTGGCCTTCTTGAGTCTTCTTCTTCTGGGAAGCCTGACCCCCACCCTCTTTGGTTTGTTGGGGACCTGGTGAAGACTTCTGGTCATTTTGCTCATTCTTAACATTACCCTTCTGGTCTGCTTTCTTCTGACCACCCTGGTTCTGGTTCTGGTTCTGCTTGATCCTTGTCCTGACCCATTTGTCTGCCTTCTTTCCCAATTCTTGGGGAGAGGTCAGATCTGAATCAACAAGGTGCTGGTGCAACAACTGGTTCTGACAATTGTTTAAAATTTGTTCTCTCATCATTAGATTATACAATCCTGTGTAATCTGTAACCTTGCTACCCAGCAACCAGCCCTCCAAAGCCTTAGTGGCACAATCCACAAAGTCAGACCAGTCCTGAGACTGAGTTTTCTGGGTGTCTCTGAACAGCAACCTGTACTGCTCAGTGGTTAAACCAAACCCATCAACCAGTGTATTCTTCAGGACCTGGTAATTGTTAGCATCCTCTACTCTTGTAGTGAGGAGCTTATCTCTACCTTTACCATCAAAGGAGAGCCACAGTATAGCTGCCCACTGACTCTGGGGAATGCACTGCACAGTGCAGGCCCTCTCCAGAGCAGCCATCCATTTCTGGATATCATCCCCTTGCTTAAAGGGGGGCACTATTTTAGTCAGGTGTTTAGTATCTAAACCCTTCTCTCTATCTCTTGGGAGATTGCTGCCACCAGTGGGAGCTAGCCCACTCATCTGCTGCTCTCTAGCAAAGGCAAGCTTCTCTTTGGCCAGGGCAAGTTCTTCCCTTTCAATCCTCAGTTCAGCTTGTCTCATTCTAGCCTCATGCTCTTTTCTCTGAGGGGAAGTAAATCTCCTCTGTGGAGGATTCCTTCTCCCCTGAGAAGAGGCATTAGAGTGCAGAGATCTATTGGAGTCCCTAGAAAGAGATCTATCTCTCCTAACTCCAAGGTTAGGCCCACTTCGGGTTAGTACTGGGGGTCCCCCAGATCCTAGCCCAAGTAAGTCTAAGTTGGTCCTAGTTAGCCTTCTGACTACCTCAAGACCTTTGTCTACCTCATCCCCAGAGAGTTCCTCCTGATCCTCCTCCTCCTCAACTGCAGTAGCAGTGTTGGGGAGGTCTGGATCCCCAGAGGTTCCCTCTAAGGCTGGCATGTTCTCATGTAACTGAGAAAGCTTTCTGGCATCATATGTCTCTAAGAGACCTATCAGAAAGGGAATGGTGGGGTTAGACCCCTGCTTCAGTTTTCTGGAGACACAGATCTGTCTCATCTCCTGGAAACTGAGAGCTGCATATCTTGAAGTGACCTGTGGAGGGTCGACACTGACCAGGGGAGTCTCAGTAGAATCTCCCTGGGTAGACATGCTTTTCTAGTGAGGTGTAAGTGGTGCACTTACCTACACTATATGTTTGCCTACTGATCCCTTGCTAGAGTTGTAGTTTAGGGTGTGCTAGGCCCTAGGAGCTACAACAGCTGGTTCAGTAGAACTCAGAGTATTCTAAGCTAAGTTATATGTACCTTTAGTACTTATGTGATCTTTCACAAGATATTCTTAGGGCATGTGTGGTAAAACAACAGCAAGCTCAAATCCCACCCGCTGCTCACCAATGTGAGAAGTTGGCCTGATGTGCAGTGTTCACTATTCTAGTGATCACTATATATCAGTCCAAACAACCCTTATTGATGATTGGTTGTAAGTCAACCTTATAGACCAGCTATCCTAGTAGCATGGATACGAGCAGTCTAAGGCTAAGACTCTAGAGGGCGTGTTAAGCCAGCTGTTTTACCATCACATTTGATATTTATTTGATATTTATGTGCATTTGTATAGCGCTAACGTTCGCTCCCAAGGGGGCATCATGGCGCTGAGCAAGCTGCGGAGAATAACAGGAGGATGGATTTGGAACGGAGGAGACTAGATGGCTGACAGGACAGAGGAGTCTAGCTGTTGGTAGACCCATGTCTTGAGAAGTTTTCTAAAGTTGTTTTCGTTATCTACAGATCTGAGACTGACAGGCAAATTGTTCCAGGCTTTGGCGGCCAGAACATTGAAGGATTTCCCACCCTTGGTCTTATATTTAAATCTGGGGATTAGGACCAGATTTGTCCCAGAAGATCTCAAACAGCGCGGGGGGTTGTAGCGCATGAAACGCTTTGCAAAGTAGCGGGGCCCTGTATTTTGCATTGTTTTGAAAACTGTAAGTAGTAGTTTAAAGAGAATTCTTTTATGCAATGGCATCCAATGCAGCGAATTTAGTGCTGCGGACGCTGATGACCTTCTGGGGAGTTGTAAGACTAGTCGAGCTGCAGCGTGTTGGATGCTCTGCAGCTTTCTGAGAGTAGATTTTTTTACTCCGGCCATAAGGCCATTGCAGTAGTCAAGTCGTGAGAGTATGAGGGCTACCGCGACTGACTTTCTGGCTGCAATTGGGAGGAAATCGAAAAAAGTTTTCAGTGATTTTATTAGTCCAAAGCAGCGGCCGGCAGTGGTCTTGACGTGGTCATCAAAGGAAAGAGATGAGTCAAATTGAACGCCTAGGTTTCTGGCTGATGGAACTGCACTTGGGGGGGCCTCTGATCCAGGGGGCCACCAGTCTTTCGGGCAGAAAGAAAGGTTTTTACCTAATGGGATGATTTCCGTCTTAGCACTGTTGCATTTCAAATGGTTAATGTTTAACCACTTAAAGACATCAGAAAGGCAGTTTTTGAACCGAAGATCAGTGTCGGTCCGCTGCTTGTCAATTGTGACGACCAATTGAGTGTCGTCAGCGTAGGACGTGACAAGAATCCCATGTGATTCTATCACAGCTAAAAGAGGTGCCATATAAATGTTAAAAAACAAAGGACTCAATATGGACCCCTGGGGCACTCCAGATGTAATGAGTTTTTTGCAGGATAGGTGGGGTCCAAGGGACACAGTCTGAGACCTGTTTGATAAAAACGATGAAATCCAGGCAAGGGCTGTGTCAGTCACGCCAATCTCTCGCATTCGATTAATTAGGATGACATGCGAGATGGTGTCGAATGCTGCTGAGAGATCCAACAGGATGAGGACAGCCTGCTTGCCCTCATCCTGCAGGAACTTGATGGAATCAGCTAATTCGATCAGTGCTGTTTCAGTGGAGTGACCGGAGCGGAAGCCTTACCCCTTGAACACCCAGTGAAAGGACACCACACAAGTGTTATGAAAATAAACAATGTATTTATTAGAATCACAACAACCCTGTACTCTTTATGAGGACAGGGTGCTAAGCACACAACAAAACTCTTACGAAAATACTTAAGTTAGCACGTTATACACAAATGCCCGAGGGGCACGAAAAACCATATACTTTAAAAGTGGAATGCGAAATTACTAGCAGGTAAGTACAGTACTAATAGGCTTTGGAATCGCTAGGACTTGACTATAGAATCGTTAGATTACTTCTAGGAGGCCTAGGGGACTCGGGTGCAGAGTGTGCACTCTCACGCGGGATGCGGGACAAAGTCTATGGAGGCTAGTAAAGGCAAAGTTAGTGTTCACGGGCGAACCCGACCTGGTAGGAAGAAAACGACAGTGGATCCTGACCCTAGGATAGTGAGGCTATGCTGGGACACCGAAGTGCCGAAGTTACCTAGCCCAGGGGCTGCAGCTGCATAGGTCTGAAAAGACGTCGGGGGTCTCGTTGCCGGACCAGGAGCCTGGAAGAAGGAAGTTGCTGGCAGGCGACCAGTGAAGGAAAGTTCGTTGGATCAAGGAAGAAGAAAACCTGAAAGCAGAGGGGACCAAGTTCTTGAATCACTAGCCAGTGATTAAGTGGGCACCAGGATGGCACCGGGCGAAGTCACCTCGACTAGGTGAGTGGGCGACGCTGGCTCTGCAGATCTCATGGACCAGGAGGCGTTGTCGGCGACCAGGATGGAGGGGCGAGCTGTCCCACGATGGATGAAGCTGTCGGCGTTGGCAACAAGCCTTGGCTAATTCAAGCCCACGCGGTGGACTCAAAATGGCGTCTTGAGTGGACCAGGAGGGTCCGGGGTGCTCCTCTTTTGGAAGGGAGCAAGGGCCAGCCTGGAGCAACCAGACCAGCAGCAGAAATGTCGTCGGGCGTCGTTCAGAAGGCCACAAGCCAGCGGGCTAGTAGCCAAACAACGCGGTGAGCAGCAAAAAGCAGAAGGGCCCCACGCAGATCGTGGAGATGCTGGGAGGCTGCACTTCGGTGCTGGAGCTGCTCAGGGTCGGGGCTTCTCGGACCCCAAAGCACTCACCAGGAAATTACTCGGCGGGCTTGCTGGAAAGAAGTCGTGCAGTCTTGAAGATGGCCGGTCCCTCGAGGTCTCGTCACACCCACGAATCTCAGCGTGACTGATGATGCAGGTAGAGGTCAGAGGTGCCAGGGAAGCCGGTTCTCGTCGAGCTGGGCAGTCTTGATCCGGAGGAGAGACTTGCAGCAGACCGCAGTGTTCTTAAGATGGTGCCTGCGGATGCAGGGTGACTACTCCTTAGTCACAAGGGAGAAATCTTAGGAAGAAGTCTTGAGTTCCTTTCGTGGAAAGTAGTTTCAGGATTCAAAGATGATCTGATTTGGAAGGGGGCCAGTTCCTACCTTTATCCTGTAAAAAGGGGCTGGCACGCGACTAAGTCCTGCCCTATGGGTGGGACTAGGAGGGGGGTGGTTACACCCACTTCCTTGGCGGGCTTTTCCCCAGCACAGGGTCTGGAGTGACCCTGGAACTGGTTCCAGCCAGCCTATGCACAGTGAGCACCGGGGTGCCACGTGCAGTCACCTTCCTCTAAAGCCCTGCTTACCTACAATACACAAAACCCTGTCTGGGACGGTGCTGGCACCGCCCCTGGCAGGAAACCCTTTGTCCTTATCTCCTGCTCTGGGAGGACTCCCAGCAGCAGGAGGGCAGACTTGTGTCTCGGTGGCAGCATCCATTTTGTGGAGCTGAGGCTCTGTTTGACTTTAACCGGGGTTAGGGGTTACATACATGTCGTGTCCCTCTAGAAGGGTGGAATGCTAACCCCGTCGCCAGAATTGGCGAGGGGTTAGTATTCCAATTCGTATGACACCTTACTCGACATGTTTTGATAAAGCGATACCAGAGTTGGCATATAACCGCGAGGATTATAATGCACTTAAGAGTATATGGTATGCGATATCATGGAAATGGCTAAGGGATGGATCCCGAAAGCCGCAGACAGGCTCAGCTCATGCCAGAGCACCATCTCACACGATTCCAAGCACTCTGCCTTCAGGATTGTTAAGGCCTGCCATAGGAGTGACTGATAGATCTGTGTGTCCATTTTTAGGGTTAGATATAGGTATACTATATCTAAAGCAAAGGGTGAGTACACCACCTTGCCCCAGCTGTCGTGCAGCCAGTTGTGTCAGTTTAGTTAGTCAGCCCAGGGGTGGCATAATACATGCTTCAGCCCCTGGGAGACTTCTGGGTACACCTCAGCCCTGGGTACAGGGACTTGGAGAGGGCCCAGTGCCAATTCAGTACCTGAGTACAATTTGGATAGAGAGAACAGCTAGGCTGTGGGTCTGATTAGCAGGCCCACAGCTAGGGAAAGTCGTAAACCAGTGCAGCAAAAAGCAAAAATCTGGGTGATCATAGGATTGCAGACCCTACTCTCCTACATGGGCCCATTGCGCGGACGGAAGCATGATTGCCCATGTTGAAAGTTATATGGTGCATTGTTTGCACATCACTAAAGTCTGTGGAGCACCACTACTGCATGTTAAACAAGGTGATGTCATCAATGAAGCTTTTTAAGATGTTATCAGTGATGTCATGAATGATGTCATTTAACATGTCATGAGTGATGTAATATGTGACGTCATAAACCGTGCATGGAGGGGGTTCAAGTTATAGTTAGCTCAGTAAACTACAACTGGTGAATTTCAGTGTTTTTTTATTTTTAAACAATAGCACAGGCCTAACTATAACGTCGCTTTAACCTTTGTTATTTTTTTCCCTGTATATAAATATATATATATTACCTACTGGCGGTCGCCAGTAGGTAGTTATAGTTAGGACCTAGTTTCCATAGGAAATCCGCAACATTCTATTGGGAATAACTTTGGCGCCGGTGGACGAATTTTTGCGAATTTCCTGAAAGTTTGGGGGGGATTCGTTAAGCGGGGGCCGAGATAAAAGGGGGTCCCAAAACGTGTTTTCCCCATGATAATAATAATAATCCACATTTGTAAAGCGCACAATCACCCGTTAGGGTCTCTAGGCGCTGGGGGCCGTCGGGAAGATTAAGCAAGCTATTGCCCAGAGTCACATGGTGCTGGGCTAATCTGCCGCCGGTGCCGGGGATCGAACCGTGATCCCCAGCTTCCGGAGTCAGTCGCCCTGGCCGCGGCACCACACCTCTTCCACAATGTTAATTTCCATAGGGCGGTTGGACTCACTTTTCAGCCCGAACGGCTGAATGGATTCCCACGAAACTTGGCAAAATTGTAGGGACTGGTAGCCCGATGTGCCTTTGCTATGTCTCAAGATATGTGGTCCAGAGGATTTTGAGTAATTTAGGTTCAAAAAAATATATATATCTATAAGCGCGCCCCGGTACGCGTACCGGGGCGCGTACCAGCGCGTAACGCGAGTTTGCGAGCGGAAAGCTGATTGGCTCTCGGGTGTCTGTCAACATTCCAAACAGTCCGGAGCAGCCGCCATCTTGTGTCTCGGTAGGATCGAGACACAAGAGGTGGCAAAAACAAAGGGGGAAATGACCAAAAGGGGGCAGGGTAGACCCCCCCTGACCTCCTAGGTTTGATGTGTGGGCCATATAAGTGGGGGTGTCGTGTATTCCTATAGGTTCTGTATCGATCCCCCTATTCCTGACCCTATTCTGGTTAACAAGTTAACTAGCAGCCATCCCATGAGGCAGAAAACCCCCATGATGCAGGAACCGTTATCTGATTAAGCCACACTACGGCACAGGAACGTGTTATCTGATTAGGTCATAACGCTTGCCATCTAATTAGACAAGCGATATTCCTCCAGCCCCTGATAAGGCATACAGAGTTCTCAAAACAAATCAAACCTATGACAACCTGGGAAAAACCCTGCGGCCATTGTTTTGATTTCACCGAGAACTTCAGCAAAAGAATATGCTAACGACCTGGTCGTATGACATCCTTATTGACGTATCTATGTCCATCCTTACGTCAATCTCGGCACCTTAAAGGTATAAATATTACCGATATTGCCCTATGCAAAGACACGCGGTGGTGACGAGATCGGAGCAGCCAGACTTGCCGAAGCCCAGAGCAGAGCAGACCCCGCTGGCGCAGCCCCGCCTTCCTGACGCGCTGAGAACGAGACGCTGCCTTTTCTCCTGCCGAGAAATCCAGCTCCGGCGCTTCCGGGTAGCCCTCGCAGGGAGCCTGGGATATCGAGACCAGAGACGAGAGATACCATCCCTCATCCATCCTAGATTCCAGGTACAGAACTGAATAACCCCTCACAGAGAATTCTTTAGTCAATCACTTGGCAAAACAAACTTAACTTAAACTGTAACTTTCTATTCCCGCCCACGCATTAGACTTAGGTCAGGTACACGGGGTAGGCGTAGTTAGAAACACCAGTTGAGTACGATTAGTCAAATGTATATGTGTATGTAATATATCTTATTCATTTTAAACCTTCATATGGCTTAGAAACCATATCAATGTTTTTACAGTATTATTTTATACTTCTGCTTTTAATGTATGCACTTTACTTAACCATAAGTATTGCAATAATATCGATCCATTTCTCTTGTATGAGAAAAGAGACTGATCAATAAATAACATCTTTTATTGAACACGCCCGTCTCTTCCTTTTCTCTACAATCTGATGAGACTAAGAATGCACGTACTGACTGAGTAAAATAAATTGCCTTTTGTTCACACGACTCTCGAGATACACTCTTGATTAGGGGAGAGCAAAGTTGTCATGTTCTATGGTTGTCAGAAACTAAATCCCTTCTTGTCTATCCAGGGAGGTTCAACTCCTCCTTGCCTATTCGAGAAAGTTTCTAGTGAACTCTGAGCTAGCTGGCAAACCCAAAACTTTAAGTCTAATATCGACAGTAGTAGACCTAGTTAACGTCTGGTCTAGGCCTATACTATTGAAGGTATTATTCCAATGCGCAGAGCCTATTGGGATAATAGGAACTACACTACATGGCGCCCAACGCGTTTGGAAGGGCGATAAAACTAACGTAAGACATTTAGAGTAACTCAGTCGTGCTTTCTCACTCAGACCCCTTTTTCCCATAATACTCCAAAGACGTCTGGAGTGGGTGAAAGGTAATATCCGCCAAACCTCGCAGGAGGAAACTCCTATGTATGGTACTTGGTTTAGTCAACGTTGAAGGATAAACCGTTCCAAAATATTGTGCATCTAATCTTTGTTTCCATAAGAAACCTGATCTGCAAACAAACAAAGTAACCATCCTGTCGGTAAAATGGTAGACAGTGATGATGAAAGAGAGGCAGTTAGATTAGCAACTGAACTCGCAGCAGCTGATACTGCACTGCAAGAAGCAGACCAGGATATAATACTCATCCCGGTCATCAAAAGGAAATCTATAACCTTAAAACTTATAGAAAATGGACTGACACCTGGAGGTGGTACAGTCATATTCGTAATTGAGGCACACGAATATCGGCAGACAGAGGTATACTATTCATGGATACATTTTCCAGCAGCAAATGCTGTAACAAAGTACTTCCACTATTACAAAACAGAGGAACCTCCTGAAGAGTATACTCCTTTCGAGGAGGTGGAAGTACCACTTAAATTTCAAGAGCACCTGCTCTTATTTAATGGCGCCCTAAAACACAATAATCACATCACCAGGCTCGGTCCTTTAGGTAGACCAGGAGCAACGTGGCCGGTCCTAGCCGGATACACACCACATCCAGAGTTCGAAAGAATGCCTGCAGCAGATCTTTTAGTACAACTAAAACAATTAATAAAGATACATAGACAATTAGTCCAATATGTGATGCGGACTTCAACAATTCAGCCAGCAATTAAAATTCCACAGCTGACCCCTCACCAGGGGAACACAAATAAAATTACACCACAGAACATACAATCCTGCCTAGGTAAAGTACCAGCTAAACGGGAACAAATACCATTCTGGTTAGCACAAAAAATCACCCAAATAGAGGCTGTGTTTCCAGACACCACCCCGTTAGAAAAACACAGGATTCTGACTATCTGTCTTCCAATGGGAACCGCACCACACATTGAGGACTGTGACACTTGGGGTACAGTCTTTGCTTCCATCTACACAAAAACGCACGATGTTCCATCCATTTCGGTAATACCAGATGTGCTAAAACAAATTCAAGACGAATATGGTCCAGAACCCGCTTTAACTCTTGGTATGAAATTACTAAAAGACTTCAAGCAGGTCTCGGCTATATTATTAGCCAACATAAAGGGAGAAGCAGCAAACGTGGCGATCCGCCAGAGGTTAAAAGAGACAGATATAGCAGACCAACCAGCTGAAATTGCCAGAATCATAGAAAAATCATATGAGGAACTAGGTAGAGATAGTTTAGGTGGAATACCAGTAAAACCACAACTGATTGAAAGTCCTGAAAAAATATTTTTTAATAATAACTCAACATCACAAAAAAAGAGCTGGGATGGAAACAAACAATCCAATCCTAAAGAAAAGAAATTCCAGTCCAGAGGAAGGTCTCCTAGGCGAAGAGAAAAATCTCCGAACCAAAGACACAGGTCACCCCAGAGTGACCCCTCTGGGAAAAGATATAACCTTAGAAATAGGGATAATATAAAGAAGCCTGATAGATATCAAGACATTGATACACGTCCCTCTCAATCTTTTCAGACTTCCTCGCAGAAATCGGAAAGAAGAGGACGATCAGAACAAAGAGAAGAGCACTCCAAGTCCAAAGACAAGGAACCTGCTCAGCTAAAAAAGAAATTACAATTTCCAAAAAAGAAGGTAGCCAGTATCAAGGTAGTTAACAATGCCGAGAATACTGAGGACACAACTGAAAAACGGAGAATGGGCTCAGACAATGCTAGACAGCGCAGCAGAAGTGAGCATAGCTCGCAAAGTCCTTATGAATCATCTGGAGACAGTGGACACGAATGAATATCTTCAAGTGGAAACTGCAGATACCAGAGTTAGCAAACCTCACAAAATATATGAAATAACTTTACGTATAGAGGGGGATAAGACTAGAAAAATAAGGGGACTATTTTGGGATAATCTCTCCAAGGGCTATGACATCCTTCTAGCTGAAAAAGACTGGCCACCAGAGTTTGTCAGGGAGTGCCCTCATGGCGAAGAAATAATTATGCCTGCCTTCTCAAATCATATCCCAATTCATAAAAAATACACCCTTGCCAGAAAGTGGGCAGTAGCTCAAGCTCCTGCTTTATATAAAAATCATGTAGGATGGGATGAGGACTCTCCTCCTCACAAAATCCAGTTAAAATCACAACCTACTGCACAAAGGCAGTACCCAATTAAGCAAGAAGCTAAAAAGCAGGTAAAAGAAATCCTAGATCAGCTAGAATACCAGGGGGTGATTGAAACTTGCACCTCACAAATGAACAACCCTTTGTTTCCGGTCTCCAAACCAGACAATTCATATCGTCTAGTTTTGGATTACCGACATCTTAACTCATGTTGCAAAACTTTTGCAGTGCAAAACTCGCATAGTGCTGCACTAATGAATAACATAGTGCGCAAAAAATACAAAACAACATTAGACATCTCTAATGGATTCTTTTGTCAAAACATAGCACCAGAGAGCAGATATTTGTCTGCATTCTCAATAAATGGCACTCAAAAACAATTCTGTCGGTTAGCCCAGGGGTACAAGAACAGCCCGGGAGTATTCTCAGCGAGAGTAACAGAATTACTACAAACATATGATGACGAAGCATTATCTTATGTCGACGACATATACTTAACAGATGATGACTTGGATACTCACTTGAAGAGAGTGAACACCATAATACTTGGGTTCGCAGCAGAGGGTTACAAATTCAACTTTAAAAAATCCAGAATTGCCCATCTAACAGTCCTGTTCTTAGGATACGAATTATCAAGTGAAGGCAAAAGCCTGGCTGACAATTTCCTAGAGAAATGTGCCGTACTCCAAGCACCTAGAACACTAAAAAACCTACAGTCAATTCTAGGCTTCCTAAATTTCAGGAGAACATACATTGCAAATTACGCAGAAAGGGTCAAACCCCTTTATGATCTAATAAAACCAGATTTTAAAAGAACCAATTGGACTCAAATACACACAGAAATTTTGAGATCCTTACAAACAGACATGTTAATTAAAGCAAAATTAGAAACACGTGATAACACACGCAATCTTGTGATTCGAGTCATCCCAGGAAGATGCGGATTCACATACCTGACCTCTAATGAGGGAGAAAAGGTACCAATTGCATTCAAATCACACTTGTACACCAAGGCTGAAATGAAATTTAGCCCAACGGAAAAAATTCTTACTGCAACACAGACAGCTATAGCAAAAGAACGAGCCCTGGCACAAGGTAAACGAATAATAATCGTGACACCAATACCAGCCCTAGAGGCTGTAACAAAAGCAAGCATTCCAAATGCTAAAGCGCTCCATCCGAGATGGATACAATGGGCTAATTCTCTTGCTGCAACAGACGTGGCATACGAATTTGATCCTAACTTAAAAACACAAGAATTTCTCCAATATGAATTTGAATGTCCTCCGCCGACCGAAATTCTGCCGCTAGACCATTACGGCTGTATAATATACACAGACGGATCAGCACAACCCGCAGTAGGGGGTAAACAAGCCTACAGTGCTGCGTGCGCGATCGTTAAAGGTCGCTGGCACGAAGGGAAATTTAAACCAGCTATCACTAAAACACAATCTCTAGGAGATTGTACAGCTCAGCGAGCTGAACTACTGGCGTTCAAGATGGCGCTTGAAAATACCGATCGAGAATTCCTTACACTCATAGTGTGCGATTCGTATTATTGCGTTCAGTCTTACAATGAATACTTGCAGATCTGGCTTCAGAATGGTTTCAAGGATGCGAAAGGTGGCACAATCAAGCATAAAATGCTCTGGGAACAAGTAGTTCTTTTACAGAAAGAACTACCAAAGACTCACGTGATACATACACTGAGTCATCAACGTGATGGCGTTCACGTTGCAGGGAATTCATTGGCTGATGAGGCTGCGAAGGCAGCTGTGCAAACGGCTTCCGTAGCTGCCATCACTCGGTCAAAAACAAAAATAGACAGCGAAATATTACAGGCTGTCAGCGCTACAGAAAAGGATTCGATAGAAACACTCCCGAAAGGCTTTCCAGTAAAATACTCATACATAACTGATGCAAACAATGTTCCTTTTGCTCGAATCCCTGGAGTGGGGGATAGGGCAATTCCAAACATGGAGCATAGGTTAGGACTGATAATAGCGGCACACGAAGGGCTTGCTTCTATACATGCTGGCGTCTCAGCCACAGTATCATTATTAAAACAGAGATACTGGTGGCCACAAATGAGAAGACAAACAAGGAACTATGTTTTAGAATGTGAAATATGTCAAAGAATGAAAGTATCAACGGTGAGACGCCCAGCGCAGACGCCCCTTCTAATCTCGGATAAACCATTAGCCTGTGTTTACCTAGACCACTGTGGTCCCTTACAAAGGGATGGTAACTATAAATATATCTTGGTTGCAGTGGACTCATGTACGAGATTCATATGGATGTGGCCCCAGCGAACGGCTGACGCCAGAACTGTTATAAAAGATTTGCGAGTCTTTATCGGCACATACGCAATTGGCATGCTGCATTCGGACCATGGTCCTGCTTTTAGCTCTAGAGCTTATAAGGAGGCCATGGTCAGCATGGGCGTGACATTGCGATACTCTTGTCCATTTCACCCTGAGGGGAACGGAATTGTTGAAAGAAAAAAACGTGACATAAAGCAATCTATAACGGCAAAGGTATTAGGTTCGGGAGCTGGGTGGGTCAAACATCTAATAAGTGTCCAACGTAGTCTAAATAACCTGCCAAGAAATTCTCTGAAGGGATTCAGTCCGTACGAATTATTATTTGGAACTAGGATGTTAATCTCTGACCTTGACAGTCAGACTTCAGAGGTAAAGGAAAAAAGCTTTGATATCAAAGATCGTTTGGCTATTTTACAGGACTTAAATGAAACAAGAAAAGACCTGAGCAACATAAAGTTGAAACAGCAGCCAACAACCACTGAAGAACCACCACCTGTCCCAGCAAGACCTGTCTGGATTCCAAAAGTCGGGGATCTAGTCAGAGAAAAGATCGCGGTAAAGAAGGAATTTGGGCCTTCTTACAGAAAAGCAGTTCCTGTCTTGTCTGTCAACGGGACAAGATCAGTAGTACTACCGCCGCTTGCTGGTAAAAAGGAGAACCGAGTTGTATCCATCGACCTGGTAAAACCACAATCATGTGGCCGATAACAAATAGTAGGCCAAGTGGACTCCCCATAAGTAGCAGAACACCAAGGTTTGCTACCAGTACAGAGGTCCTAACAAAGAGGCTAATCACATTCGAAACGCCTACAGAAGAACAACAAGGACTATGCAAAAATGCAATGGAACTTAGACCTCTGAACACCCAAATAAAAACATTTAGCAGAGACACACCAACCTATAATGAAGTAACAAACGACTATGCAAGAAACAGTAATCCTGAAGCAATTGGAACAATTGACAGAACTGCATCCGGCTACTTCATAAACTTCGATGATTCCTCCGAAGGCTTCACTGAATCAAAAACACAGCCATCATCAAAAACCTTTAAAGATAAAGCTAAAGAACTTTTGAAACAACTGAAAGAAACATATCTAATTTCTCCATGGATTGAATTTTGGGTGGGTTTTGGTGCATTTATCCTCATACTTTGGCTCATCATGATACTAACTTTGGGACGCTTCATTGAGGGAAAATATGCTAAAATGGACACAGCAAGTCAGAAAATCAACTTGATCCGCAAACCACACATCTTCACACGTCGAGAAAAGAGAACTTTCTTCAGTCAACTTTACAGCCAATCCTATACCGGGTGGGGTAGCATGGGATAACACTGACTATGAAATCTATGGTCCGGTTGAAATCCTGAAATATCCACACCAGATTAAAATCTCATTGAGTGACTTTGTAAAACCAAGCTCATTTGCTGATGATTGGGACTTTGAAAGTATAAAATAATATGATGTCTGACTTAGAGATGTCTGCTAAATTTACCAAACATGATTATTTGCAGGGTTCGACAAATTATGATAGTATGTACTGTTATAACCACTATGGTAACCATTTTTTACATAGATCTGCACAACCTAGAAATGTTTTAAATTATAATCAATGGGAACATTGTGCAACCCCTCCAAAAGGAAGCTCAAGAACCGTTTATGACAAATATTCATACTTTTCAGGTTTTAACACAAGTAATGCCGAAACATTTTATTTCAAATTGTCAAATAAGACAGGGACAAAGACCATGATAACCAACACGAAATTGATATATTCAGACTCATTCTTTGAACAAATGAATACTTTTGGTTTTGATTATTGGGACAAAAATGTTGAATTGAAAAGTGTTTGGGGCACAAAAGAATGGCAAGTACAGGGTATAGAATCTTTGTTTAGAGCCTGCATGATCCCAGAACAAATTATATTTTTAAATGACACTGTTCAACAAACTACCTGTCTTGGCTTAGCCAAAATCAAAGACTTAAATAAACCGTCTATTCCAAAACCAACAATGAACAGCAATAGCTCTACAGATGAGGAGATAGACGTAAATTATGTATTAAACCAAAACAGAACACATCCTGATTGGAAACAGTGGTTGATCTGGCCCACAGATACTAATTACTGTCAAGACAGATTCCTGAACAAAACACAGGGGTTCAAAATGACCAGGCCAGACCCTAGATATCCCCAAAGACATCACCCAGGGATAATAACCACCTACAGTGTGGGCAAATTATGCCTTCAATGGCTACAAACTTCCACAGTGGCAGAAATTAAGCAACACCTAACTTTACTTACTGATGGTGCTGACTTGCGTGATTTCACTATGGGACCACGCAAACAGCGTCAAAAGCGTTTCATAGCAGCCTCTGTATATGCAGCATACAATGAGGCCTGGAAGGTTACTCAAATTGAGACAGCAGAAAGGATACGGGAAATTGACCGTATTAATTTGGAAAAATCACTTTCTGTAGTGGACAATGGGTTAATGACTCTGTCCTCCAGAATTTTTCCTCTGGACAGCATTGTGTCTTCAGCAATCGACATAATATCGCAAGACTTACTGTTGTTACAACACGGTCAGTCTCAATTGCGTTCTATTGTACAGCTTGGCTGGACGTTACAAAATCTGCGTTCAGGCTATGTGCCTTGGCGTTTAATCAACACAACGTCACTTTTCAATATCTTTAACCTTACTGATAAACAAATCAGTATGGCCCAGAAGGGTGCTGATTATACAATCCTGAGCATTGAGAAACTCGAAAGATTACCAGTGACAATGTCAGAACGACCTGTCAGTGAATGGATAATACATGGGATAATTAATATTCCAATCTCAACCTTCAGGTTTCAATACTGCCAAAAATATATACAGGCTGGCATGTACGAAAAATTGGGAAAAGGGTACATTAAAACAACATGGGACTTGCCCTATTCACATGCATGTGTCAGTAATAAAGGACAGAAAGTGTTTCTTAGTGGCAATAATTGTGCGATGTCACTAAGCGGTACACTTCTGTGTAACGGAATTAGTTTGCATGGAGCCTGTGAAGGGAACTCAAATAACCTTTCATGTCACCAGCTAGGCACACCTGCTACAGAGATAGAACCATTCTTTCAAAGACTCTATAATGGGAGTTACATTCTAATTGTGGACCGCAGATGCTGTAGTCTTATGCCCGGGACTCCTTATCTCGTAACTACGACTGCGAAGGTCAAGTGCTGTGGACGCTTATTGTTCCCCAGCTCCCTTCCAGACAGGGAGGCAAGGGCATGGCCCAACTTGAAAATTACTTCTATTCGAATAGATACTTTAAGCAGAATGAAAACAGTGCTTCTTCAGACGCCGACAAGACTCACGTCATCAAAAGAAACGTATGATCTCCTAGTCGCAAAGACGACTGCAGAGATACATTCATTGTTATCGACTAATTCCCCCATACATTTCGCAGAAATCCTGAATGAAATCTTAAATATTTCTGATACCAGTGGAGTCTCAAAAGTATTTAAGACGGTATTTTCGATGGCATTAACACCATTCAAAGCCATACTGGGTATTTTTCCAGATTTCGTCCATTTGATTTTTGGCGGACTTCCCCTCATTTTAGGACTAATTGCAGGAATCCTATTCCTAGTCCTTATATTTCGTTATGGCAAACCATGTCACAGACAAAACACCTGCGACAAGGGAAGAAACAATCCTAGCCATTGGATACCGGGACCGGATATCAAAAATCCTGGGACTATCCCGGCTTAGAGACCTGAACATGACTTGGTTTCTATCATTTCGACCCATGTGGCATCGATGTGTTTTACCTGTATTAAGGTGCCTGCTATGCGGAGAAGAATGCGTGTTAGACACCTGTCTGACGCTACAATCGGATGCGCCAATGGATGCAGAAACATTGTTGAGTCCGATAAAGGCTCATGCTTTGTGCTGCCCTCAAAGGCTACCAATCCTGATGACGGCATTCGTGGAAGCTTCACCACTACGATTAAGGGGTAGTGAAGTTCAAGATGAAAGCAGCATCGTTCAGGTACGACCTTCTGTCAGCGACATTAATCAGAATGCCAATGGAGACAATCATGCGCACGAATGCATGGTTACACCTATTTCCGAGTTAGTGGAACTCTCCCAGGAAGCTGTTGACAACTTTTTCGAGAGTCTAAATGATATGATGTTCTCACCAGAGCAGAAATAGAGACTTTTGAGCAAGCTCGTACACGGCGTTCCCTGATTTTGGCCTTCAACTTGAAAAACAAAATACCATGAACAATTTTCCCTCCAGTTCACGGACAGCAACTTTTTTCAGCAGCCCCAAAATATTTTTGCATATTTTTCGGGACACTATCTTCTGCTTAAAGTAAGGACTATTCTTGGAGAACTAAAATTTCTAATTTTAGATAGCTTATAGACATTAGCTGCCCGCTGGTATGTTCATAATTATTTTTATTCTGTGATGAAATGGTCTCGAACCTTTTTTCTGTATTAAGAGCCATTTCATGTGTAAATTCTCATATACATGTTAGTTATAATGTATAGATGTGCGTGATTACTTTAGCATTATTCTACAGCTTGTGTGCATACATTACATGTGACTGTTTTCCGTATATTTGATATTTTCAAAATGCATTTATGTATTTTGGGGTGGTAAGGTATACACGATACTCTACAGTATGTTTTACTATGCATAGATTAGTAAATATGTCCATAGTTAGCGTGGAGTGGGTGTGATGTATTCCTATAGGTTCTGTATTGATCCCCCTATTCCTGACCCTATTCTGGTTAACAAGTTAACTAGCAGCCATCCCAAGAGGCAGAAAACCCCCATGATGCAGGAACCGTTATCTGATAAAGCCACACTACGGCACAGGAACGTGTTATCTGATTAGGTCATAACGCTTGCCATCTAATTAGACAAGCGATATTCCTCCAGCCCCTGATAAGGCATACGGAGTTCTCAAAACAAATCAAACCTATGACAACCTGGGAAAAACCCTGCGGCCATTGTTTTGATTTCACCGAGAACTTCAGCAAAAGAATATGCTAACGACCTGGTCGTATGACATCCTTATTGACGTATCTATGTCCATCCTTACGTCAATCTCGGCACCTTAAAGGTATAAATATTACCGATATTGCCCTATGCAAAGACACGCGGTGGTGACGAGATCGGAGCAGCCAGACTTGCCGAAGCCCAGAGCAGAGCAGACCCCGCTGGCGCAGCCCCGCCTTCCTGACGCGCTGAGAACGAGACGCTGCCTTTTCTCCTGCCGAGAAATCCAGCTCCGGCGCTTCCGGGTAGCCCTCGCAGGCAGCCTGGGATATCGAGACCAGAGACGAGAGATACCATCCCTCATCCATCCTAGATTCCAGGTACAGAACTGAATAACCCCTCACAGAGAATTCTTTAGTCAGTCACTTGGCAAAACAAACTTAACTTAAACTGTAACTTTCTATTCCCGCCCACGCATTAGACTTAGGTCAGGTACACGGGGTAGGCGTAGTTAGAAACACCAGTTGAGTACGATTAGTCAAATGTATATGTGTATGTAATATATCTTATTCATTTTAAACCTTCATATGGCTTAAAAACCATATCAATGTTTTTACAGTATTATTTTATACTTCTGCTTTTAATGTATGCACTTTACTTAACCATAAGTATTGCAATAATATCGATCCATTTCTCTTGTATGAGAAAAGAGACTGATCAATAAATAACATCTTTTATTGAACACGCCCGTCTCTTCCTTTTCTCTACAATCTGATGAGACTAAGAATGCACGTACTGACTGAGTAAAATAAATTGCCTTTTGTTCACACGACTCTCGAGATACACTCTTGATTAGGGGAGAGCAAAGTTGTCATGTTCTATGGTTGTCAGAAACTAAATCCCTTCTTGTCTATCCAGGGAGGTTCAACTCCTCCTTGCCTATTCGAGAAAGTTTCTAGTGAACTCTGAGCTAGCTGGCAAACCCAAAACTTTAAGTCTAATATCGACAGTAGTAGACCTAGTTAACGTCTGGTCTAGGCCTATACTATTGAAGGTATTATTCCAATGCGCAGAGCCTATTGGGATAATAGGAACTACACTACAAACCAATCAAATGTCAGGGAAAAAAAGTAGAAAATGAAAGTAACATTTTAATTGGTTGTAAATTCTAACACTTCATATGTGTTTTTGTCATGTAATTTACCTCAGGATATTTAGACAGGGCTACAGCCCAAATGGCTCAATGGAATTCCACCAAATTTGGGAAAATGGTAGGGATTGGTATGTAGTAGGGCCTATTCTATATTTGGTGAAAGTGTCTCCAGTGGTTTTTATGTAAATTAACTTTTAGAATTTTTTGGGAGCACTTACCGGTGCGCGCCCCGGTACGCGTACCGGCAGCGCTACGGGAGTCCTCCATCTTGTGTTTCGGTAGATTTGAGACACAAGATGGAGGACAAACAACGTTGGGAATGGGTAAAAGGGGACACGGTAGACACCCCCTGACCCCTTAGGTTTTCTGAGGGGGGCTTAGGAGGCCCATATAGGCCAAAAAAAAACAAACATTATTTTTCGCGGGGGGAGCGCCCGGTACGCGTACTGGGGAGCGTACCGGGGAGCGTACTTTGGTGAAAAACAGTGAAAAAAGTTAGAGTAAAATAATAATTTTGAGTGATCAGAGGTAGGGTCGCCCTGAAAAGAGCTTTTGGGTTCTGTGGCTGATTTAGGTACCTACAAGTAGGTACCAATGCACAGTCTTAAATTCAGGAGGAATATTCTATTCCCCTCATGTGAGAAGTGCACACCATCTCCTCTGTAGATATCTTGCATGTTGTAACGCAAGTTATTGTTGTATATTGAACCCATTCCATAGTCTCTCATGTAAGCAGAAACAGATTTATTCACATGTTTCCGTGCTTTCTCAAATTGTGGACAAAATTGGTTGGACCACTTCCATTTCTGTTTTTGGCATATATTGGAAAATACCAAGGCAGTTTGAGGAAAAAGTGCCACCAATTGCTCAAAGGTGTCCTTTAAAAGCATTTCCAGACCTACCCCAGTCAAAGTGCCTAAGTCATTTCCACCACAGTGCAGAATTATGAGGTGAGGGTGTGGCAGATGCAAAAAGGTTTTCACCAATGGTATCAATTGATGACATCTCAATCCTCTTTGGCCAATCCACTTGATGTCTACATTTGGTAAATCAATGTTGTGAAAATTTCTGGTAGCTGCATACCAGCTATGTCCAATAATCCAGACAGAATACATGGTAAGAGTAGGTTCTGGTGCAGTCAGATGAAGTGTGGGAATGAAATGGCAGTTGGAACAGTAGGAGTTTGTAAAGAAAAACTGTGGAGTTTCAGTGCTCTTGAATCAGAAGCAATGATTGATGGATGCAGATAGTTGAAAACTGAAAGTTAGGGTGCATGGTTCTGTTTTGTGAAAGAAGTAATTTGAATGGTTAAGAAAAAGTCATTTAAAGAAACATTGCACCGGATAAGCTGGTGTATTGAGAGGTCAACCATCCTTGCTAAGTTCATTTGCAACATTGTAGAATAAACTGCTCAGTGAGGAGGGAGTTGCTATGGTAACAGGTAGAAAGGGCTGAGGGGGGGAAGGGTGTTGGTTTGAAAATAGAGAGGGAAGATTTTTGATTGGTTACCATGAGAAATATGTGTGTAGAATTAGAGGTTTTCTGAGCCATTCATGGTTGCAGTGCCTGGAGTACATACCTTTTGCTCTGCTAAAGAAATATTGGTGTGTGTGTCTGACACTGTTCTCAATCTCCCAAAGCATTTGTAAAGGTGAGTAATGATTCATTTAATATAGATAGAGTCTTGTATACTCTATGGAGAAGATTTGGAAGCAAATTGTGGTTTTTTAATGTTGCTTTGTGTCATGTTTTTTGATAATGCTTGGTAAAAAGTTTTTACTGCATAGAGGAATTGTATTTTGTAAAATTGTGAAGTTTCAGTAGTGACATGGAATGCTTGTACATAGGACCTGTGCTGTGTTTCTTAAATGTGATGTGAAAAACGATTTTGAAGAAAATGAATGGCTTTCACATTTTTGAGAAGGAATAAATAGTGTCTGCATGCTTAAAGAAATACATTTGAATCTTTCACAATGATGTCACCTGTGTTAACTCAGATTAGGAAGCAGATTGAGCTTCTTTCTTGTTGGTTTGTGTCATGTTTTTTGATAATGCTTGGTATCAACATTTGCAAGATAGAGGATTTGTATTCTGTGAAATAGTGAGGTTTCAGTAGTGCAATTGAATGCTTGTACATAGGACATGCGCTCTGTTTCTAAAATGTTATTTAAAAAACGATTTTGAGACAAATGAATGAATTTTACATTGTTGAGAAGGAATAAATAGTGTCTGCATGATTAAATAAATATATTTGAACTTTTCACAATGATGCCACCTGTGTTACCTCAGATTAGGAAGCAGATTGAGCTTCTTTGCTGTTGGTTTGTGTCATGTTTTTTGATAATGCTTGGTATCAACATTTGCAAGATAGAGGATTTGTATTCTGTGAAATAGTGAGGTTTCAGTAGTGCAATTGAATGCTTGTACATAGGACATGCGCTCTGTTTCTAAAATGTTATTTAAAAAACGATTTTGGGGCAAATCAATGGCTTTTACATTTTTGAGAAGGAATAAATAGTGTGTGCATGATTAAAAAAATATATTTGAACCTTTCACAATGATGTCACCTGTGTTACCTCAGATTAGGAAGTACATTGAGCTTCTTTGCTGTTGGTTTGTGTCATGTTTTTTGATAATGCTTGGTATCAACATTTGCAAGATAGAGGATTTGTATTTTGTGAAATTGTGAAGTTTCAGTAGTGACATGGAATGCTTGTACATAGGACCTGTGCTGTGTTTCTTAAATGTGATGTGAAAAACGATTTTGGGGAAAATGAATGGCTTTTACATTTTTGAGAAGGAATAAATAGTGTCTGCATGATTAAAGAAATAAATTTGAACCTTTCACAATGATG
Organism: Lissotriton helveticus; assembly: GCF_964261635.1. Taxonomy (NCBI): domain Eukaryota; kingdom Metazoa; phylum Chordata; class Amphibia; order Caudata; family Salamandridae; genus Lissotriton; species Lissotriton helveticus. The sequence goes on along the minus strand of NC_136059.1, from coordinate 34,714,913 downwards.
TTACCTCATACTAGGAAGCACATTGAACTTCTTTGCTGTTGGTTTGTGTCATGTTTTTTGATAATGCTTGGTAGGAATGTTTGCAAGAGAGAGGAAATGTATTTTGTACAATAGTGAGGTTTCAGTAGTGAAATTGAATGCTTGTAGATAGGACCTGTGCTCTGTTTCTAAAATGTTATTTAAAAAACGATTTTGGGGCAAATCAATGGCTTTTACATATTTGAGAAGGAATAAATAGTGTCTGCATGATTAAATAAATATATTTGAACCTTTCACAATGATGTCACCTGTGTTACCTTAGATTAGGAAGTAGATTGTGCAGATGAGGTGAGGCATGTCCAGAGGTACAGAGGAGGTGAGGCCTGTGTTCAAGACCTTTCTGTGTCCTTCACTCTTACTTTATTTCTTAGTACACATTTATGATTTTTAACCTCTTGACTTGTCTCTTCTATTTTAAAATATATATTTTACTAATTATAACTTATTTTTTTCTCTCTTTCACAGATACAAAGTGTAGTAAAAACATGTAATTAAATTTACATTAATTATATGGTAAGTGGGAATAAAAAAATATAGTTTGTCATCACCCTTTGCTTTAACCTCACTACTATTCTCTCACCCTACCTCACTCATGTTTCCTTACTCTGCTTCCCTCACTTATTCTTATCCTCCATGTTTACTCCTCTTTCCCTTACTCTCCTACCGCATTCAACTTCTTTCAGTCCCCCTGCTTTACTTCCCTCACCCTCTGTTCCCTTCCCTCGCTCCCTCACTCATTCCCTTACTCATTTACTTCACTCCTCTCACTCCTTCTCTCAGTCCGTCTGTCCTCACAGTTCCTCACTTCCGTTCCCTCACTCTGTCTCTCTTACCGTCGCTGTCTCTGTCCCCTCACTCTGTCACTACTCTTTCATCATGCTCACTCCCTATAACTCACCCACACTTCTTTACTTACCTTTCTTTGCTGCTTCACTCAGACCCTTTCAGTCACTCCTTCCTTTACTCTCTCTGTCTTTTCTCTCTGTCACTCCCCATGTCTTACCCTTATTCACTTTTATCCACCCTCTTTCACCCCTCTTTACTTACACTCACTGTTCTTTTCTCACCCTCCCTCACCGTTGTTCCTTTACTCCGGTTCCGTCACTACCCCTCATTCCCCATCCTTTACTGTCCTTCCTTTTACTTTCAACACCCACTCACATTCTCCCAGTACTTCTGCTTTAGTCTTCTTCCTCTCTCTTCCCTTCTTTCGCTCCCTTATTCATTTTCCTTTTGTCACTTACACCCTATAAAACCTTCTCTCTGTCTTACTATGTAATAAACAGTCCCTCTGTGTTGCTCTCTCTAGCTCTCTTTCTCTTAACATCACTCTCTCTGTGTCTTTCCCTCATGCTCACTCCTTTATTTTTATTTTTTTTGGGTGCGCGCCCCGGTACGCGTACCGGTGCGCGTACCCAGGAAAAAAAAGAATGACAGAGTTTTTAAAAAATCTAGTTTTTTTTTATAAATTGGAGATAGTTCTAAAAAGAACTGTTTTTTTTATTCTTTTTGTTGTTTAATATTTTTTTATTGTTTTTCTGAACTTTTTTACTTTTTTTGGCTTTTCTGAACACTTTTATATTTTTTTGTATTTTTTATGAGGAGAAACAAAAAACAGGGAATTGTAAAGGGCTCACCTGGAGCAAAAAAAAAATCAGGAAAAAATTAAGGGTGCTTTGGGCACTTGTGGTTATCACCAGCAACGTTGATGAGATTTATACTTTGCTCACCATAGCTAATTGTTCTACCACAATATATACAAACAATTTTATATCTACCAAACTTGGTTTGAATGTTTGGTATCATCTCCCTTGCCTCTGGACCCGATGGAGTGGGTTCTGTGCTTGTTGAGGCTCTAGAAGATGTTTGGGGAAGGTTGCTGCACAATTCCCTCACCTCTGCTGCAGAATAGTTATTGGGGTGCAATTGTTGCATGTGGCGAATCATTGTGTGATTCCCAAATGAATATTTTTTCGCAGGGTTCCCCCTGGATAGTACAGCGCCACAGATGAGACAGGTCACCTTTGCAGCGTTTACCTTCTTTGCACCCCTTGGCATTTTAAAAAACTCCCATATAAAGTGCTCCTTTGGTTTATATGGGGGATTGTCTTCCGGCAGGAACTGCCTTCTCTCATCCCCCTCCTCCTCGTCCTCCTCTTCTTGTTCACCACCAATGTGATGTTGTGGTGGCGCTTGTGGTGGTGGTGGTGGTGGTGCAGATGCTCCAGCTGCTGCTGCTAATGTAGCCATTTCTCTATGAATAGAAGCATGTCTTCCTCACTCAAAGAACAAAGTGAGAATGAAGAAAAAAGGTGGGGGCTTTCATCATTTGGAAAACAAAACTGTTCTGAACCATTGAAAAGTGTTATTTCCAGGTCACATTGTGGAAAAGTAAATTTTGCCATGTTCTGTGTCCCTACGCGTCCTCCATCATATGTTATGTGAGCATGATTAAATATGCATATGTATTCCCTCTGTTCGATTAATGACGCAATTACAGTTGTGTCCATCTCTAGTATGCCTGTTTCCAGTCCTCGTGAAAGCTACGAGTATCAGGTCTATGTAAAGTTACGTTGCCACGTTTCTCAGTGTGCACGTTATTTTATTGTAAAATCCCCGTTTCTAGGCCTCAAAAGGGCCCGGACACCAGATTCAGCTCCTGTCTCCTGAACCATCGCTGAGGAGCGATACAGCCCCCACCTGTATCCTCGACCCTTCACTTACTTCCTGCCTCACAGTGCCCGGCTCGGCCTGGCTCTGCCTCTGAGTCTGCCAAGAGTATGTTATGATCCTAGTTATCAGTCCAGCCCTCCTTCTCTGCATTCCTAAGCTACTGAATCGCATCAATAGTTTCCGTCATTGTCTAGCCTTTACGTCTCCATGTAAGAGAAATACTGCATTTAATGGTCATTTAATATTCTTCATCACGCACTACATGTAGAATAATGCATGCTCCAGTCTTAGAGTCCGTTAGCCTTTACCCCGATAACTTTTAGATTCTATCAACATGTTCTCTAAACATCAGATACTAGATACTGTTTAGGTACATGTCGCCCTGACTCTCCAGACTCTCCAGACTTCAGTCTCTGCTCCTAGCACAGAGTTCATAGCCCCCAGCTTCTCCTAGTAACACGTCATTGTCAGTTTGCGCGCACCATTAGGTTAGAGGTCCCGGCTCCTTAGGTAGCCCCCTCCATGTTTCCGCCCCATTTATGACATATTCTGTTACGTTTGCATCACATGTCTATGTATACGCCCCTGTTACACCCATTTTCACCCTTATCTTTCGCGACTGCTATTGACCACACCCACTGCTCCGCCTATCATATGTATTGTAATGCAACTGTTTTAGTATATATGTTCGTGTATTGTTATTAAATGTTAGCGCGCTCATCCCAGATCCTGCCCGGCAGCTGTCGGGGCCCCCCTGTCAGGCCCTGCCATCCTATTCCTGTGCAGGTTGTCCTGTTCCTGTCCTTTATGCTGTATTAAACCTGCAAACTCCTACTACCTCGAATCTTGACTCTTATTTATTGAGCTATCTGTTATTGCTAAGTCCAGACAAACCTAGATCCGGTATTATTTATTTATATACCACATAATGGCGCCCGAATAGGGACTTGCCCTTTCCCCACGCGCCGGTGAAGCCACGCCGGCCCCCTGACCCTCTGCAGCCGTGACGGAACCATACCGTGCACGTGCAGATATTTCTGCTTCAAGTATCCCTCAGGCCCACGGAGGAGACGGAGGTGGCGGTCCAGCATCCAGACGAGGCGGTGGAGGAACGCGGCGAGTCCCGACCAGAGCCCAAGCCGAGAGTCCAAGGTCCGAGGTATCCGGAGGCCCACCCGTAACAGAAGTCCGAAGTTCGTTCGTCCGGCGTCGAAGCAGTCCAGTCCAGTCCGAGGCCTTCCGTTCTTGCTGCCCGGTGAGTACCATTGCTGGGGTGGTATCTAGACAGGGTCAATCTAATTGACTCTGGTCCGTGGGTTGGTGGTACACAGACCCCCAAACAAAGTGTCCACTTCGGTGGATGCGGGTCCTGACGTGTCTCTTTATGAGACCGGTAAGTTTCGTACTGTTTCAGCAGTGCATCTAGTTTCTGTTCTAGTCAGTTCTGTTCTCGAGAAAATTCATGTATTCTGTTTTCAGTATTCCAGGTAGTATTCTGTTCGAACTGTTATTTTAAATATTCTTTATGTATTTTAATGTCGTGGTATGAATGTGAAGTAATTATCGTGTTCATTGTGTATTGTATTGTGTCTAGATTACAGTTCAGTCATGCCCTTATTCTCGAAACTACGTCAGTTAAAAACTAGAAAAGCCTAGGGACAGTCCAGGTCATTTTATGTATCAAAAGCATGGCATAAGTGCCATATTATATCTAGATTTATGGGTAGAGTATACCAAACAGTTAGAAGAAAAGTATAGATGGCCTGTATCAGGCACATGGGATGCCGAGTGCATCATGCGAGTAGAAGAAGCATTATGGAAAAAGAAAGCCAGACAGTCACAGAAGGATGCCATCGAGTTATGGCGCAAAGAATCTCATAAAAGAACCGAAAAAGAAATCAGAAAGTCAGAACTAAGTAGAGAATCCTTAGAACGAGCCCAAGAAAGGGAACTAATCGAGATAGGTGAACGAGTTAAAACAGAACAGTCAGGCAGACAGAGGAATGCCCTCATCAAGGGTATGTATCCTCTTCTTGCCGAGGGCTTGCCAAAAGCGACCCCGGAGGCATCCAGTAATTTTCCGCCACCACTAGTTCCGACTAAGCTACGTCACAAACCGACCGCAGCTGATATTTTCATCTCGTCCTATTTGGACGACACAGTCCCGGAATATGCAAATCCTGTTCCGCCAGCTCCTGTAAATAATGTAAATCCTGCTCCTCCAGTCACCGGAGTACCTGCTACGGTACCCCCGGTCCAGCCTACATTACAATTTCCCGCCGCGCTGGCACGAAGAGTATCAGTCGACGATTCCAGTTTAGGGGCCACAGGAGGAGGTCCTCCTGGTACCCCGCCACCGCACCAACGTAGAACGTTGGCCGAGTTACATGAATGTGCGTTACAACGTACGCCCAAATTTAAGTCCGTTGCAGAAATCCGACGAGCTCTCACTGAATGCCGCTATGATCCAGTTGCAGGTGATGATAGTACAGTAATATATTCCATCCGTGTAAGACGGGTGACCGGGTATTTAGACACCCTACCAGATATGAAAGGAGATTTAGACAGAATATATCGTTTCATCCGTACAGGGGATGATCCAGAAAGTATTGGCGAAGCCATGTCTCAAAGGAAAGCTGAGATCCAGCTCATGATATTAAAGTTTCTGATTAATTGTCTAATAAGAGAACAAGATTACCCGACTAAAGATCCGGCCGAAATGAAAATTCTGACAAGGTGGAGTGATAATATAGCCGAGGGTAAACACAAGACTATCAGTAGTATAGAGAGTATGTACAAGAAAATTCGTAAAGAAATAATAAAGTTACACGAACAACGTAAAGCAGCACAAGTAAGCGAGAAAGAAAATGACTCTTCTACTGAAGAGGTAGAGGACGAGAATCCCGCCAGAATAGCGTATGTAGGAAAATCTAGATTTCCAGATCGCCATTTGCGCCTAGAACACAAGTCAGTTTTACATCATCCAGCACCAGAACAAGGTTCTCTAGAACAAGTATTTCAAGCTACCGATCATATTCTGAAATCACGAATCGGTTATAGCGAGTTAAGTACTATGCATGAACAAGAACTAGTCCGATCAGCAGTCCGATGGATTACTGATTGTACCACTTTTCCAGACGAAATAGTGGCACAAATGTTTCTGAAACTGCCCCCAGCCGAGCAACGACTGGTGGGTATGTATATGATCCAGCACCTCATTACTCTGTATGAGGGTCAACATTCTGATCCAGGTCCGTTACACGACGTCCTGAACGAGTTACTCCAGTATAGATGGAAAGGTTTAGGTACCGATTTAATTAGTGTCATTCTAGAACAGCGCCACAAATATAGAACGTTTCTGAATCCGCATTTTGTTCATGTCTCACCCCCAGAAAGTAAACCCTTTTACATAGACAGACAGAATCCGTTACGAGAAGTACACCCAGTTAGGACAACAGATGGTGAAATGCAACGAGTGTTTGTTTACACTCCGATTACAAAGATGGAACTCTTAGAGATGAAAAAGTTAATTCCCTGTCATGATAAAGATCCAGCAGGGTTCCACCGAGAATTAAAAGACATGCTCCGTATGGGAGAATACACGTATCCAGATATAATTAAAATGTTAAAAGTCTTATTGCCCGCAGGGGTATATGAAAAACTCAAGGAAAAAGAATGGGAGGTGGGAGAGAAAAAGATCGATTGGGCAGTTCTCGAAGCTGAAGATAAGATACGAGTACCAGGTACCGGTCTAGGAGAGAAATGTAAAGAATTACCAGAATTGTTAATACAAGTTTTGCCAAGGTTATTAGCCACTAAAAAGGAAGACTGGGATGCAATCTCAGCCTGTAAACAGAAACAAGATGAAGACACTAGTGACTTTTATTCTAGATTCGAGAAATGTTTTAGTATAAACAGTGGCCTCAAGACAAGTAGCGAGTCATACCCTCATCTTTTTGTTACTAAATTAGTCGAGAATTCAAGTCCACAAGTTAAGAATCGAGTTTTGAAAGTCGAAAGTACCTGGCAAGCTAATACCCCGTCCCAGATGTTACAGATGCTTCAATACCACCAGAATAGAATCAGAGAAGAGCAAGATCATGAAAGGAAACGTATGAAAGACACGAAAATGAAGGTACTAGTTGCGCAATCTGTTCCTCAAGACAGTCAGAAGAGGGGTACGAATCAAGCCAGTCATCCTGCAGTTCCCGTTAAAGGGACATGCAATTATTGTAAACAGCCAGGTCATTTTATAAACGAGTGTGCAGTTCTGAAACACAATATAGCTACCGGTAAGACTAAAGAAAGACCACGTCCGCCTAGACAAGAACAAGTTTCACAGACTTCTCAGCCACAGAATGCACAACAGACAGTTCCAGCACCGCAGCCTATTGCTGCAACACAGCATGTTACACAGCAGATGTACCAGTATGCACAATCCGAGTATCCAGAGTATCAGCCATATTCATGAAACAGCCTAGAGAGGGAGGTAGGCTTGCCTCTCATCGAGATACCTGTAGATCAAGAGGGTCCCTATGTTCATAGTCAAGTATTAGGGAAAGACAGAAAGTTTCTGATTGATACAGGGGCAAGTAGGACCACTATAAGTCACGCCGAAGTTCCAGGGGCTCCGCTCTCAGGCTCAAGAAATGTTTCCCTTGGATTTTCAGGAAAACCTATTGTAAATGAGATATCTCAGCCAGTTACTCTAGAAGTAGGTCCATTGTCCCGCACTACTGATCTGTTACTTACGAAGTCATGTCCAGAAAATCTGTTAGGCATTAAGACACTGAAAGAATTAGGTGCAGTTATTTGCTGTTCCCCAGAGGGAATACGGTTGTTCCTACGTGACTTCAAGGGTCACTATGTATTACGAGATTTTGATCCCAGATTGTCCAATGTTCCGCAGCATCTATGGGCGCAAGGTCCAACTGATGTTGGTTTTATGCAAATCACACCCCATCGTGTGACTCTCAAGCCAGGTGTAGTGTTACCACGAATCAGGCAGTACAGACTGCCGCCTGAGGCTGTAGCAGCCTTATCCAAAATTATTGACGAGCTCATCGCTCAAGGAGTAGTTGTAGAAACTGACTCCAATGTATGTAATTCTCCGATCATTCCAGTCATGAAACGTACTGATCCAAATGCACCCCCAGTATATCGATTAGTGATTGATCTCCGAGAGCTTAACAAATGTATTATTCCCCAGTACCCAGTTGTCCCAGATATCTCTTCCCTATTGACAGCCATTGATTCTGAAGCCTCATTTTTTTCAGTCATAGACCTCAAGAACGCATTTTTCAGTGTCCCCATTCATCCAGACAGCCAGTTCCTTTTTGGATTTTGTTTAAATGGAAGGAGCTATATGTTCACACGAGCTCCTCAAGGTTTCACAGAAAGTCCTAGTATTTACAGTCAAGCACTTAAGAGACAACTAGACAATATTCACATGCCAACTGACACTGCCCTACTCCAGTATGTCGATGATCTACTGATCACAGCCCGTTCTGAACGTGCTTGCGAGCGAGCATCCCTTACAGTCTTGTATTTCCTTGCCGAGATGGGGCACAAGGTGTCCCCTTCGAAGCTTCAATTCTGTGTCCAGCAAGTGATCTATTTAGGCCACTTACTGTCCAAGAGGGGTAGGCAGTTGACACCTGACCGTATCCAGCTAATAGCGAGTCTTCCTCAGCCCAAGACCCAGAAGGAGGTACGTGCTTTAATCGGCCTCACTTCTTACTGCAGACAATGGATTCCTCAGTATGCATTTCTAGCTAAACCACTGATACAGTTAACGACACAGGAGGCAGCCGTATCGACTGTCCTCCCTTGGACATCTGAACATACACTTAGTTTTAATGAGTTAAAGAAAGCTTTATGCCAAGCTCCAGTTCTAGCAACACCGAACTACAGTAAGCCTTTTACACTTTTCGTCACAGAACGCGAAGGTACAGCATTATCTGTTCTCACACAAGATCAAGCAGGACAATACAAGCCCTGTGCTTATTTTTCGAGCACATTAGATCCTGTAGCCCAGGCTCTGCCTGCGTGCCTCAAGTCAGTTGCAGCCACAGCACTAGCTATCAGACAAAGTGATTCCATAGTATTAGGACATTCCTTGACAGTACAAGTCCCACACTCCGTAGAAGTTCTTTTAAACCGAACACAGACTCAGCACTTGACAATTGCACGTTTAACAGGTTATGAATTGACACTGTTCCAGCCACACATAGAAATCAGACGCTGCAACGTTTTAAATCCTGCCACACTGTTACCATCAGTTAATTCGAATCCTGCCACACACGACTGTGTGGAAGTAGTTAACATTATGACTAAGCCAAGACAAGATCTGACAGATATTCCATTACCAGATCCAGACCTGACACTTTATGTGGATGGTTCATGTATGAGAACAAGTACAGGAGAACTAGTAGCCGCGTATGCAGTGACTACTGACACTGAAGTTATTGAAACACACCGTATTGACACCCTGTCTGCTCAAGCAGCAGAGCTAGTTGCTCTGACACAAGCCTGCATACACGCTAAAAACCTGAAAGTTAATGTTTACACAGATTCACGTTACGCATTTGGAGTCGTACACGACTTCGGAGTGCTCTGGCAGGAGAGAGGTTTCATGACTTCTCATGGAACCAAGATTCAGCATGGTCTCCTTATTCAGGCTCTGTTAGATGCCATACACTTACCGACATCTATTGCTATCATGAAGTGCAAGGCACATACGAAAGTTACTGACACTATTTCTCAAGGTAATGATCTAGCAGATCGCACAGCCAAGCTTACAGCACAGACTCCAGACATTCCAGTTAATCCGACACAGACACATACTCCAGATCCGACTACCTGTATGACAGTTAAGGACCCTACTCAAGATGTCATAGATATCCAGTTACATGCTACTCCCGAGGAAATCAAGAAATGGTCTGAACAAGGAGGGGTCCAGACAGATCAGGGATGGGTAACGAAGGGTAAAGCCACATGGTTTCTCCCCGATTCTATGGTTCAAGTCATTATCAATACCGCACATAGTCCAGCACACTTAGGAGAAAAAGCCATGTTAGATAGTATCCAGAACATTTGGTTCAACAAGCATTTACGAGCTGCAGCCAAGCAGAAAGTCCGTACCTGTATGATATGTTGTCAGTTTAATCCAGGTAAAAGTGTCCCGGTGGAACAAGGTGGATTCCAGCCCCCTGACCACCCTTTTGAAGTCCTCCAGATGGATTATATTCAGATGGAGCGATGTCGAGGTTTCAAGTATGTTCTCGTAGTGGTATGCGCTTTGTCCAGGTGGACAGAGGCATATCCAGTCCCAGATTACACAGCCGCGACCACTGCCAAGCAGTTGGTTCGTGAATTCTTCCCCCGTTATGGACTCCCTAGAGTCGTATATTCTGATAACGGCCAGCCATTCTCATCCGAGTTGATGAAACATGTTTCCCTTTTGTTAGGGTACCAGTGGAAGTTCCATTGTGTACGCCATCCAGAAGCAGCCGGTCTCGTAGAGAGACATAACCAGACCCTGAAAATCCGCATCGCCAAAGTATGTAAAGAGAAGGGTGTGGACTGGCTAGTAGCTCTGCCAGTTGCCTTGTTTTATATGCGCATGGTCGCACATTCCAGATCAGGGCTGTCCCCGTATGAGGTCGTATTCGGCCGCCCCCCTAACATGTGGGGTACACCTAGACCCCGAAGTATTACCGATGTTTCAAGTAATATGCTGACAGATTACCTAGCTTCCTTGATGTCTGCCCTCAACTCTTGTCGTTCACAGGTTGCTGCCGCATTTCCAGACAATACCGAGGTGGCACCGCATGAAATCGTTCCCGGATCCATGGTTCTTGTCCGAAATTTTGATCGTTCAAGTCCGCTGGAGCCTCGCTGGAAGGAGCCCCGACAGGTCCTCCTGGCCACCCGTACAGCCGTGAAGTTGGAGGGACGCAAAGGCTGGGTGCATCTTTCACACATCAAAAAATTTTATGGATTGAAGCCCATCTCAAAGAACATTCCCGAGCATTTAAAAGACTGCCAAAGTACTATTCTTAAGGACTGTCCCGCAAAAGACATTGCTACGAACCCTTCCCTGTTAGAGAAAACTCCGCAACAGGAGTATAAGCTTAAACTAAGGTCTAGTAAAATAAGTCAGCCAGTTTGATTGTCTAAGTCCTCCCCTAGGTGAAACGGTTAGACCGGTTTCTGACATGTATATAATAGACCCCCATAGAGAGAGAGTTAGTGAGAACTCTAGAAGTTGCACTATTATTTTATGTTTTCTGCTATATTTCAGCATTATGATTTCCTGCACCAGTTATGCATTTTATTTGTATTTTTCAGTTTCTCATGTAAATAAGTCTGCTAATGTTACAGTAGAGCACACGTTTAGTGATCTACCTCCTCATGAACTCTCTTATCGTCTCGCTATGCGTAACAATTCTTTTATCCGCATGTTACATTATTCACACCAGACCAGCAATGCCACTAATTGTTGGGTGTGTGGTCGACTCCCCCCTTTCCAGACACCGAAGGGAGTTCTGCCACTCTTTCCTTATCCATTTTCACATAATGGTTCGTGTGGAGCATGGTCCACGTTAACGTCATCCTTAACAGATATGTCTTTTCTGAACAGTACATGTTTCCCAGACAAGCAAGGTCTTCCCCACAGAACAGGGTTAGATCTAGAAAATTAAGTTTATAATTTAGGTAATTATTCTTCGAATTTCATGGTCCTGAATGTTCAGTCTGATACTACTCCAGACTTACCTGCCATTTCAGTACTACCAGTCAAAGGTGAATTATGTGTCCGAAATAATGGTTCCGTACATGTAGGCCATAGTGATTGTACTACTATTGTCAAGTATAGTGACAGTGGGAAATCTATTTTCAAAGCTTCACGTCATTCTTATTTTGTTTGTGGTCAGACCGCATATGTTCGTCTGCCCCTCGATTGGGAGGGAACCTGTTACATTGCCTTCCTACTGCCACCAGTTTTTCTAGCCCCACCTGACTATCATAGGAATTCCCACCTAGTACATACTAGAAACAAGAGAAATTTCCTGATTGTCGATTATACTGAAACTGCTCTAGAACAATACATAGATATCAATAAAGGTGTCTTCCCCTACTTAGGTACTGTTGTAAATAGTAAACTGATACGTAGATTAACCAGAACACTTGAAGCAGTAGTGATTGAGACTACTTCTGCTCTAGGTAACTTAACCGAAGAACAATCCTTTATGAGAATTGTCGTGCTCCAGAATCGTCTCGTCCTTGACGTCATACTGGCCGATAGGGGCGGGGCCTGTAGAGTCATCGGATCTAGTTGCTGCATTTTCATTCCTAATAACGCACCGTCTGTTTATTCAGCTATTACCAGACTCCATAAAATTGCCCATATGTTACACCAAGATCCAGGCACCTGGACATGGTCCGGTTGGTTCTGGAATATAATTTCCGCCTGGGGATGGAAAGTATTGTCATTTCTGGGTATTGCAGTAGCGATCATATTCAGTTGCTGCCTCTGTTTACAATGTGGCCCTGCGATTTGCGGCATTTGTGCTACCTCTTGTATTCCTAGTCCCAAGTCCCGTTCTAAATACCGTTCCAAGAAAGCTCGAGACGAGCAAATGATACTGTATGAAATGATAGATGGTATCATGAATATTGATGTTTCCTGATGGAAACGTAGTGACAAGGAGGGAATGTGGAAAAGTAAATTTTGCCATGTTCTGTGTCCCTACGCGTCCTCCATCATATGTTATGTGAGCATGATTAAATATGCATATGTATTCCCTCTGTTCGATTAATGACGCAATTACAGTTGTGTCCATCTCTAGTATGCCTGTTTCCAGTCCTCGTGAAAGCTACGAGTATCAGGCCTATGTAAAGTTACGTTGCCACGTTTCTCAGTGTGCACGTTATTTTATTGTAAAATCCCCGTTTCTAGGCCTCAAAAGGGCCCGGACACCAGATTCAGCTCCTGTCTCCTGAACCATCGCTGAGGAGCGATACAGCCCCCACCTGTATCCTCGACCCTTCACTTACTTCCTGCCTCACAGTGCCCGGCTCGGCCTGGCTCTGCCTCTGAGTCTGCCAAGAGTATGTTATGATCCTAGTTATCAGTCCAGCCCTCCTTCTCTGCATTCCTAAGCTACTGAATCGCATCAATAGTTTCCGTCATTGTCTAGCCTTTACGTCTCCATGTAAGAGAAATACTGCATTTAATGGTCATTTAATATTCTTCATCACGCACTACATGTAGAATAATGCATGCTCCAGTCTTAGAGTCCGTTAGCCTTTACCCCGATAACTTTTGGATTCTATCAACATGTTCTCTAAACATCAGATACTAGATACTGTTTAGGTACATGTCGCCCTGACTCTCCAGACTCTCCAGACTTCAGTCTCTGCTCCTAGCACAGAGTTCATAGCCCCCAGCTTCTCCTAGTAACACGTCATTGTCAGTTTGCGCGCACCATTAGGTTAGAGGTCCCGGCTCCTTAGGTAGCCCCCTCCATGTTTCCGCCCCATTTATGACATATTCTGTTACGTTTGCATCACATGTCTATGTATACGCCCCTGTTACACCCATTTTCACCCTTATCTTTCGCGACTGCTATTGACCACACCCACTGCTCCGCCTATCATATGTATTGTAATGCAACTGTTTTAGTATATATGTTCGTGTATTGTTATTAAATGTTAGCGCGCTCATCCCAGATCCTGCCCGGCAGCTGTCGGGGCCCCCCTGTCAGGCCCTGCCATCCTATTCCTGTGCAGGTTGTCCTGTTCCTGTCCTTTATGCTGTATTAAACCTGCAAACTCCTACTACCTCGAATCTTGACTCTTATTTATTGAGCTATCTGTTATTGCTAAGTCCAGACAAACCTAGATCCGGTATTATTTATTTATATACCACAACATGACCCGGGCTTTCATCATTTGGAAACCAAAAGTGTTCTGAACCAATGAAAAGTGTTATTTTGAGGTCACATGACCCGACGCGCTTACGCTACGCGCCCCGGTGCGCGCCCGGGAGCGCTTACGTTGCGCAATCGTATGCGCTCGGGCGCTTCCGGGTGCGCTGACGCCGTGCGTCATAAGACGCATCACGCGCCTACGCGATACGTCACAATGATGTTTTCGTTCGCGGCAAAGGCGCTAACGGGACGCTCACTGGTACGCGCACCGGGGCGCGCTAGAACACTGCGCTTACCCGTGCGTTCACCGGTACGCGCACCGGGAGCGCACCAAGGCATAAATAAAAAAAATAAAAAATATATACATAAAAAAAATAGTATTACATAAATATACAATATAGGATTTATTATAAAACATATTATATTTCATAGCTATAGAAATTAGCTATTAAAAAACCTATGAAATTGACTGAAAAAAACATAGGTTTGAGGCCCTATATATAGTTACGAATTAGCATTTACAAAACCTATGAAATTCACTGAAAAAACCATAGGTTTCACACCAGTTATAGTTAGGAATTAGCATTTAAAAAACCTATGAAATTCACTGAAAAAACCATAGGTTTCACACCAGTTATAGTTAGGAATTAGCATTTAAAAAACCTATTAAATTCACTGAAAAAACCATAGGTCTCACACCAGTTATAGTTAGCTGGAAATTTTACTTGCATAAAACCATTGAAATTCCCATGTTATAGTTAGTTGGACTCACTATAACTTGCGCGTGCAATGCACTGCTGATGACGTCACATATTACATCACTCATGACATGGTCAGTGACATCACTCATGACATCACTGATGACACCATCCTTGTGACAGACTGACAGACCTCCTTTCACTGAAATGTAACCCTTCAAACACATATTAAAAAATAGAAACTAAAATGTTCAAAATAATGGAGATACCCATACCAGTTACAACAACCAATTCAATAATTCCACCATCTATATACACATCCACTCATTCACCAACAGTTCTATATAGTCACTTATACATATACTCACTCATCATATGTAGTGATACACCTATACATCCTGTTACACACCGACAAACAGTCATCCAATAGATACTCTCACACATACTCAGACATGTAAATAATTTATTGAACATCCATTTATTTGCATATACAGCTATACACACACTACCTCTTTACTTCTAAGGAAACTTACACATACTTACTCTCTTAAACAATCACTTATAGAAACACATACTAATTTAAACAGGAACTCTTACAATCCCTCACTCTGACATATACTTACTTATATACATCAATATTCACATATACTAGATTAAAACATATGTAGTTACTGATAAAGACACTAGTGAGACAGTCATTCACCCACTAACACACACATATACACACTCATCCACCCATACAGTCCTGCACATATGCTGTCTTCAAAACACATACAAAGAGAGAGCCAGTCATTCATGCATGTGCTAAGTAATACCCCCACCAAACCATACAAACACTCATACTGATACTAAGAATTACATCTAATAACCCATATACATACATATGTAGCTACTCACCAACCCATGCAGCCACTTATACACAAAGTGAAACACTAATACATACATTTGAATATTTAAACATTACTCTCTAATATATGTATTCACTAAGATACACTTAATAAACCAGTTAAACAATCAATTTTTATTTTTTTAAAAACATCCATGTAAACACTTATTTAAACATTTATTCTTCCATCAACTTTTACATATACATATATAACACATATTTATTTTTCAGAAAGACACACATTCACTGGATGGTGTCATCAGTGATGTCATGAGTGATGTTACTGACCATGTCATGAGTGATGTAATATGTGACGTCATCAGCAGTGCATTGCACGCGCAAGTTATAGTGAGTCCAACTAACTATAACGTGGGAATTTCAATGGTTTTATGCGAGTAAAATTTCCAGCTAACTATAACTGGGGTGAAACCTATGGTTTTTTCAGTGAATTTAATAGTTTTTTTAAATGCTAATTCCTAACTATAACTGGTGTGAAACCTATGTTTTTTTCTGTGAATATATATATATATGTATAGCACTGAGATGTAGTCAGACATCCAGGATCCTCAGGCTGGGTCTGCCGCTGTGCGTCCATCTCTGAGGGGCCTGTGAGCCCCTCTCTGCTTCTCTTCCCTCCGCAGAGGTCGTGCAGACGCTGAGGCAGTGGGATTTGGGCCGGGAGGGAGTATGTCCCGGGACCTCTGGCGCGTGCTGTTATTACAGGAGGCTCTGTGCAGGCAGCCAGAGGGACGGCCTAGTGCCAGGGGAGCCTGCAGGCTGCAGCAACCCTCTCCGGAGGGCTCTGTTTACCTTGGCATCCTGTCCCCCAACAGCCGCTCTCAGTCTCCGGGAAGTACTGAGCATTCAAACAAGTTCCCGGCCCTGGGAACGGACAGAGCCCGGGGACACAAACATTGACCTCACTGCAGATAACACAGTCTGCGGGTAGATTACGCATTCACAATATCAGTGTGCGGCCCGCCACCGCCATACTGACCGCTGAACTCAGAGAGCGGAGTTTGAACCATAAGTAAGGCCTCTCCGCATGCCAGGGCAGCACTGATGGATAATGAGTATCAAAAGGGGAGCGAGGAACAGAAGCAGCTAGTTCACTTCCCCGTAGGATTGTAGTAATACTCAAAAAGGGCTCGCGGTGCTAGTAATGCTCATGTAGTGTGTGTCAGAAAAACATATTCGTTTTTATGAAGGCCCTCACCCGGCAACCTAGTTGGTGGCATGCTTCATCATCGGGCCCCGCCCAAGGCACCGAGCGCGCCTCTGAGGATGTCACATAGGGGGTCACAGCTGCAAACCCTGGCTTGTCTCCTGCGTTCCTTGGCACTGTCCTTGAGACCCTTGTCTCCTGTAGCCCCTGGCACTGTCCTTGAGACCCGTGCCTCCTGTAGCCCCTGGCACTGTCCTTGAGACCCGTGCCTTGCCTCCTGAACCCCTGACACTGTCCTTGAGACCATTGGCTTGTCTCCTGAGACCCCTGACACTGCCCTTGAGACCCCTGACTTGCCTCCTGAGACCCCTGGCACTGTCCTTGAGACCCCTGGCTTGCCTCCTGAGACCCCTGACACTGCCCTTGAGACCCCTGGCTTGCCTCCTGAGACCCCTGGCACTGTCCTTGAGACCCCTGGCTTGCCTCCTGAGACCCCTGGCACTGTCCTTGACACCCCTGGCCTGCCTCCTGAGACCCCTGACACTGCCCTTGAGACCCCTGGCTTGCCTCCTGAGACCCCTGACACTGTCCTTGAGACCCCTGGCTTGCCTCCTAAGACCCCTGACACTGCCCTTGAGACCCCTGGCTTGCCTCCCGTGACCTCTGGCCTCATCAGTGGAAAGGCAGTGTTAGAAACAGAAGTCATGCATGGTTCTAACAGCCTTGTTTACTTCCTGTGCCTCTCAGCCACATTGTGTGCAAGAGAAGGCATGAATGTTCCCAGCAGAGCCAGTTCTTAGCAAAGTAACAAACTTGCAAAACAATTATTGCACGTGGAGTGGACACCATTAAAAGGAGTCTCTGTGACTGCTGCTGCCACTGAGCATGTGAAGGGAACAAGAAATATGAAATACATCAGGAAGAGAGAGAGGGGGAGAAGGAAAAGGAGGGGGAAACACCCAATGGAATGCAGGAAGAGGACACTACAGAGAACACAGGTGAGGGATCGAAAGATGTGTGTGTGAGAAGGAGACAGAGAGAGGGATTAGATAGACATCAGAGAGAAGAGACAGGTGTGAGAGAAATACAGAGAGCGAAAGAGAAACAGGTGAAAGCCGTAGGTGATCCACACATCGACAGGTGAAAAAGAGACAGCCAAAGAGCCAGGGAGAAGGGAAGGCAGCATTACAGATGTGATGTACAGAGACAGATGGGAAACAGAGGGCGAAGAGAGACGGAAAGAGAGGGAGAGAACGTGTGAGGCAGACAAATTTAAAGACAGCTGAGAGAGGTGGGGAGTTGACTAGATGAAAAAATGACAGCCAAAAGAAGAGAGACATCGAGAAAGTGGTGATAAAGTGACAGATTTGAAAGGGCGACAGAGTGATATAGTTTAGAGAGTGGCGATAAGAAGACAGATACAGGTCAGACAAGCATCTGCAATGCAATAGGTCTCGCATTTAAGAGAGTTTGAGCAATTGTCATTGTAAATGACAATACCTTTTATTTATGTGTTAGTTATCAAAACTGATTAATAAAAGGCATTGTCATTGACAATAGCTTAAACTCTCGCAAATGAGAGAACTATTGCATTGCAAATGCGTTCGTGCTATAATAAAAAAAAAAAAAAAAAGCCTTAGGAGAGAGTGTGTCATGCCTGCCACAGCAGGCAGGACAAACTATTTGGGAAAATAGTGCTTGAGGCTGTAATTAAAGTCTACCGAGTAACAACACATGTAACAGGGGGTGGCGCCATGGGAGGTTACAAAATGAGACAAGGCGGTACTAAGGAGGGACTACTAAGCCTATTGACCAATGAACAGCCACAGTTTACAGTGGACAATAACACAAGCCAATGAAAAATAAGGGCAGAGAGTGGGTGGAGCTTCAAGTCATTACCTGAATACAGAATGCCTGGCAGAGCAGGGCACGTGCTGCCCAGGCTCGACCTAAAAAACAGCTGTGGGACCAGGAGGAGGAGGAAAGGTTAGAGCCATGGAGGTGATATTGAGACAGACAGGAATGAAAGAGACAGACAAGGGTTATAAGTGAGGTGGGAGACGGGTAAAGAGAGGTGAAAAAGAGACAGAACATGTAAGAAAGTGAGGTGATAGAGGGGGAGACCTAAGATATTATAAAGAGATCAGTGAGAAAGACAATGTTGGAAAACAAAAGGAGACGGAAGGGGTGAGAAAGAGGCTGAAAGGGTGGGAAAGACAGGAGAGAGAGAGACTAAAAAAGATACATTTCAAAAAGACAGAAGAGGAAAGGGTCACAGCAGGTTAAAGGTCATGTGACTTCACTTCCTCTGATGTAATTGGTGGTCAAATGTCATGTTGGACCCGGCCTCGTGGCGTGGTCCCAATCCTCCCGCATGGCGGGCCCTGGACAGCATTGACCCCTGTCCCCCGGCCTAAAGCTATCCCCTCCAACCTTCACGAGAGCCGCCACCCCTTGCGACCCCCGGCTCTCCCCCTTAGGAGCCCGGCGACCCCTACTCGCCCCACTCTGCGGATCCGACCCCAATGCCGGGCCACCATTTGAGGCCCCGACTCCATCTTGGACCCTCCACGTCCGGACCACGTGACCACGGCCCGACCTCGGCCACAGCCCCCTCGAAGCCCCGACATTGAGGCACCAAGATCCAACCAGGTGGTAAAGCGGCCACTTGACGGATCAAGGAGGAGGGGGGTTTCGCTGGGCCCCCAGCCGTCCCCGGACGCCTGGTTTCGATCGCCCTCCGGCCTCCCTGGGCGCTGGCTCCACCCCCCTGCTGGGTGTCTGGGCGCTCTCATCCCGGCCCCTCTGACCCCCAGGCGCGAGGGTCCGGATATCAAAGGACTCCAGACCTATATCTGGGGCAGCTCTGGACTGGGTCAGGAGTTGTATCCTGGAGTCGAGAGTCCTGCTGACGCTGTCGCGGCTGACCCTGAGAAGAACTCGCTACTTTGAACCCTGAACCTCTGGAGCCTGCTGGCGCTGCCACGGCCCAACCTCGCTGAAACCACCTTTGGAGTCCTGCTGGCGCTGCCGTGGCCCAACCTCGCTGAAACCACCTTTGGAGTCCTGCTGGTGCTGCCGCGGTCCAACCTCGCTGAAACCACCTTTGGAGTCCTGCTGGCGCTGCCGCGGCCCAACCTCACTAAAACCACCTTAAGAGCCTGCTGGCGCTGCCGCGGCCCAACCTAGCTGAAACCATCTTCGGAGCCTGCTGGCGCTGCCGCGGCCCGACCTTGCGGAACCCCCAGCTCGAGGATTGAGAGCTGAGCGTAGGGTATCCCTGTGCCAGACTGGTACCAAGACTGTCCCGCTACCCTTTTCCCCCAGTTACCGAGACCCTAAGGATCCCTCGATCCGTTTGTACATATTGCCGAAAGGACCAATCGTGATTGCTGATAAAGATTCTGAGAAGTTACCCTCTTGTGTGGTGTCCCTTTGTAGTGGTGTGATTGCTCTGCTGTGACGATTCTAGGAGAGGACCCCCATCCAGCAGGCCTCTCGACGGCGCTCGGCCAATTCCATAAGGAGAGGTGGGTCTCTGGGTGGTCAGTCAGACATCTTCTGCCTCCCCAGGGACCGCCTTTCTAACATGTCATGTGATGTCACTTTGCTACTCCCATCATTTTGGTGAATTGATGTCCGTGGAAGTACTACTCCGCAATAGACATCACACAATACCTGCAATCCACAGGCATCACAGAATCGCCAACTGTGCTTTGGTTGGCTTTAAGAGTGACTCTAAGTGTGGCCCTAAGCGTGGCTCTAACAATGGCTCTAAGAGTATCTCTAAGAGTGGCCCTAAGCGTGGCTCTAACAAGGGCTCTAAGAGTATCTCTAAGAGTATCTCTAAAAGTATCTCTAAGAGTGGCTTTAAGAGTGACTCTAAGAGTGGTTTTAAGAGTGGTTTTAAGAGTGGCTCTAAGAGTGGCTGTAAGAGTGGCCTTAAGAGTGGCTTTAACCCCTTCCATGCTGATGACGAGCTGGGCTCGTCATCAGGTAGCCTCCTCGCACGCTGATGACGAGCCCAGCTCGTCACGTAAAGTGCGCTTTTGAATATCTCAGCGTACGAGCGGAATTCCGCCCGCACGCATGCGGTTAAGAGTGGCTTTAAGAGTGGCTTTAAGCTTGGCCTTAAGTGTGGCTCTAAGTGTGGCTTTAAGAGTGGCTCTAAGAGTGGCTTTAAGCGTGGCCTTAAGTGTGGCTCTAAGTGTGGCTTTAAGAGTGGCTCTAAGAGTGGCTTTAAGAGTGGCTTTAAGTGTGGCCTTAAGTGTGGCTCTAAGTGTGGCTTTAAGAGTGGCTCTAAGAGTGGCTTTAAGCGTGGCCTTAAGTGTGGCTCTAAGTGTGGCTTTAGGAGTGGCTCTAAGAGTGGCTTTAAGAGTGGCTTTAAGAGTGGCTCTAAGAGTGGCTCTAAGAGTGGCTTTAAGAGGGGCTTTAAGAGTGGCTTTAAGATTGGCTTTAGGAGTGACTCTAAGAGTAACTCTAAGAGTGACTTTAAGAGTGGCTTTAAGAGTGGTTCTAAGAATGGCTTTAAGAGTGGCTTTAAGAGTGTCTTTGAGAGTGGTTTTGAGACTGCCTCTATGAGTGGCTATAAGAGCAGCTCTAGGAGTGTCTTTAAGAGTGCGTTAAGAGTGGCCCTAAGAGTGATTTTAAGAGTGGCTTAAAGAGTGGCTCTAAGAGTGACTTTAAGATTGGCTTCAAGAGTGGCTTTAATAGTGGCTTTAAGAGTGGCTTTAAGAGTGACACTAAGAGTGGCTTTAAGAGTGGCTCTGAGTGACTTTAAGAGTGCCTCTATGAGTGGCTTTAATAGTGGCTTTAAGAGTGGCTTTAAGAGTGGCTTCAAGAGTGGCTTTAAGAGTGGCTCTAAGAGTGACTTTAAGATTGGCTTCAAGAGTGGCTTTAATAGTGGCTTTAAGAGTGGCTTTAAGAGTGGCTTCAAGAGTGGCTTTAAGAGGGGCTTTAAGAGTGACTTTAAGAATGGCTTTAAGAGTGACTTTATGAGTGACTTTAAGAGTGACTCTAAGAGTGTCTTTAAGAGTGGCTCTAAGAGTGACTCTAGGAGTGGCTTTAAGAGTGACTCTAAGAGTGGCCTTAATGTGGCTCTAAGTGTGGCTTTAAGAGTGGCTTTAAGAGTTGCTTTGAGAGTGGCTCTAAGAGTGGCTCTAAGAGTGACTCTAGGAGTGGCTTTAAGAGTGGCTTTAAGAGTGGCTTTAAAAGTGGCTCTAGGAGTGGCTTTAAGAGTGGCTTTAAGAGGGGCTTTAAGAGGGGCTTTAAGAGTGGCTTTAAAAGTGGCTCTAAGAGTGGCTTTAAGAGTGGCTTTAAGAGTGGCTCTAAGAGTGACTCTAGGAGTGGCCTTAAGTGGGGCTCTAAGTGTGGCTTTAAGAATGGCTTTAAGAGTGGCTTGAAGAGTGGCTCTAAGTGTGGCTTTAAGAGTGGCTTTAAGAGTGGCCCTAAGAGTGGCTTTAAGATTGAGTCTAAGAGTGACTCTAGGAGTGGCTTTAAGAGTGATTCTAAGAGTGGCCTTAAGTGTGGCTCTAAGTGTGGCTTTAAGAATGGCTTTAAGGGTGGCTTGAAGAGTGGCTGTAAGCGTTGCTTTAAGAGTGGCCCTAAGAGTGGTTCTAAGAGTTGCTTTAAGAGTGGCTCTAAGCGTGGCTTTAAGAGTGGCCCTAAGAGTGGCTCTAAGAGTTGCTTTAAGAGTGGCTCTAAGAGTGGCTCTAAGAGTGGCTTTAAGAAGGGCTTAAAGAGAGAATCAACCCCAGGCAGCCTTGATGCTCCGCAGCAGCAGCAGTGGGCACCTGAGTAGATCTTTGGTCCCAGTACTTACCTTTTCCACAAATAAAGCATTGACTTTATTTGAGTTCTTAACAAATGTAAACAGGGAATGACCACATACAAGTGTTGCCCGATAGCAAACGACACCAGTCTTAAAGAGGGACAGACTTAGGTATGAATAGCCGCCCTCGCAAAAATGTTTAAATCAGCCATCTCTCTTCTTCTCCAGGTTCTGTCTGTTGACCCATCTATCCTTTCATACATCCTTCCATTCATCCATCCATCTATCCATCCATCCATCTATCCATTTATCCATCCATCCATCCATACACCCATCCGTCCATCCATCTATCCATTCATCCTTCCATCCATCCATACACCCATCCTTCCAACCATCCATTCATCTATCCATCCATCCATCCATCCATCCATTCACCCATCCTTCCAACCATCCATCCATCCATCCACTCACCCACCGATTCACTTCTCCATCCATGCAGCTATCCACCCACCCACTGATCCATCCATCCACCCATTCACTCCTCCATCCATCTGTCTGTCCACCTGTCCATCCATCCATCCTCCATCCATTCATCCATCCTCCATCCATCCATCCACTCACCCACCCATTTACTCCTCCATCCATCCATCCACCCACCCACCGATCCATCCACCCACTGATCCATCCATCTACCCATTCACTCCTCCATCCTTCTGTCTATCTGCCTGTCCATCCATCCATCCTCTTGCCTCTCTCTTCATTCCTGCATAACCCTCTGTTGGACCCGGCCTCGTGGCGTGGTCCTACCCATCCCACATGGCGGGCCCGGGACGACATCGGCCCTCCATCGACCCGCTGTCGACCCCCCTGAACACGAACCATCGACGAGAGCAGCCCCCCTGGCAACCCACGGCTCTCCCCTCTGGGACCCCGGCGGACCCTGCGCGCCAACTCTGCCGGTCTGGCGACCCTGCCAGGCCACCCTTTCCGGCCCGACTCCATCGTGGGCCCATCACGTCCCGAGCACGTGGCCGCAGCCACCCCTGGCCCCGGCCCCAGCGAAGCCCCGACATCGAGGCACCAAGATCCTCCCAGGTGGTAGAGTGGCCACTTGGCGGATCCCGGAGGAGGGGAGTTTCGATGGCCCTCCAGCCGCCCCCGGACGCCTGGTATCGATCGCCCTCCAGCCTCCCTGGGCGCTGGCTCCACCCCCCTGCTGGGTGTCTGGACACCTTCATCCCGGCCCCTCTGACCCCCAGGCGCGAGGGTCCGGACATCAAAGGACTCCAGTCCTATATCTGGGCCAGCCCTGGATTAGGACTCCAGTTGTATCTTGGAGTCGAAGCCCTGCTGACCTTGTCGCGGCTGATCCTGATCCGAACTCATGCACCTGGAACCTTTGAGGCCCTGCTGACGCTGTCGCAGCCTGACCGAGCTGAACCACCTTCGAGGCCCTGCTGACGCTGTCGCGGCCTGACCGAGCTGAACCACCTTCGAGGCCCTGCTGACGCTGTCGCGGCCTAACTAAGCTGAACCACCTTCGAGGCCCTGCTGACGCTGTCGCGGCCTGACCGAGCTGAACCACCTTCGAGGCCCTGCTGACGCTGTCGCGGCCTGACCGAGCTGAACGACCCTCGAGGCCCTGCTGACGCTGTCGCGGCCTGATCAACGCTGAACAATATCGAGGCCCTGCCGACGCTGTCACGGCCTGACCCCTCGAACTATCTACGCACCAGTTGGTACCAAGACTGTCCTGCTACCCCCTTTTTTCCGAAACCAAGACTTTACGGATCCCTCGATCCCTGTGTGATAACCTTCCGAGAACGTGCCTTCATTTCTTATATAAAGATTCTTTAGAATATTCCTTCGTGTGGTGTCCGTCTGTGGTAGTGTGATTGCTCAGCTGTTACGATTGTAGGAGAGGAGCCTCACCAAGGAGGCCTCCCTACGGCGCTCGGCCTATTCCATAGAGAGAGGTGGGTCTCGGGGCGGGCAGTCAGACATCTTCTGTCTCCCCTGGGATCGCCTTTCCAACACCCTCTAAATAAATCCATCTATTCATTCATCCATCCTCTCTTGCGCTTTCTCTCCTCTCACTCTGATCTCCCACTCTCTGCCCCCCTCTCCCATTCTTTCTCTGATGAAGCCCCCCCTGCCTGTTGCAGTGAATCTCGGGGTGCTGGGGCTCCATCAGTGGCCCTGAGCCT
Source organism: Lissotriton helveticus (assembly GCF_964261635.1). NCBI lineage: Eukaryota > Metazoa > Chordata > Amphibia > Caudata > Salamandridae > Lissotriton > Lissotriton helveticus. Next base: position 34,690,541 of record NC_136059.1, on the reverse strand, counting down.
TTGAAACTGGCCTCCAAAGGCGCCAGTCAAGCGGGGAAATACCCGGTGGAAGAAAAGCCTCTCCGGCCGAGTCTTAAAGGGGCCATGCAGTGTGGTGTAAAACAAGCTGCTCTCCGCCGGGTCCTGTGACGCAGTACGCATCCCATGACGTTGCTTCGTTCCAGTCTGTAGTGCGTTGTGACGTCATTCACTGGAGGGCCACCGTACTGCCGGCCTGAGCTCCAGAAACATGTGACGTCATTAACCTGGTCTCTATGAACTGGCAATCTGTTGACGTACACAGTGCACAGAAGAGGGGGTGCTTGCATCACACAAAAGACACAAAAGACACCCCAGAGTAGCTGGCATCAAACTCCCATACTCAGTGAGAAAAACAAGAAAAACATTTTTTTAGAAAAGGATTTTTAATTCCATCATATTTAAAGACAGTAATAAACTATTTACTGGACAATTAAAATGAAATAACTGTACTTGTGAAGTGCACTGCTGCCCCAGCAAAGGGGCGTCCTGGCGCTGTACTCATACCACTGTGGAACCCTTCCTTGCTTTTCCCTGTGAAATGTCCACTCCTGGGCACCCTCAGGGTGAAGCCAGGCATCCCAGCGCTGTTGGGGCCGGTGTGGAGATTAAGCAAGCTATTGCCCAGAGTTGGTCTCAAGATTAGAATAGGCACCGAGGCGAGAATTATCAGGTCCGTGGAGATTGAGCCCAAGACCCGCCGAGGCAGGGAATCGAACCCTGGTCCCAGGCCTGACCTCTGCATCAGGGTCTGCCGCTCTTACCATTGAGCCACACTTCTCCACATTAAAGGTACACAGAGGAGGTTACTCCTGAAGACCTGCAAAGAGTCCAGAGTCCGCGCGGAAAAACTCTTTTCCTGCTTTAATCGGATGTGAGGTTCCCAACAATCCACAGGAGCCCAGGCAGTAGGTCCTTGATAAGGACACACGGTTTTAACCAGAATTACACGGGATGTATCCCCATGACCCATGAGAGCCCACGGGTATGTGCCTTTGACAACACCCCGGTACCCAGGTGACTCACCCCGTTCTGAAGAAGACCCGCAGGCTGAGGCCCCCACTCACCCAGAGCCCATAGTCGGGCCGAAACGTCGACGCCCATCCACACCCTACCCGGACCAGGATCCCCCAATCCAAAAACGTGCCACACAGGAATTCAATTGTGTACTGTATAAGAAACAAATTACATCGAAATGTTTTTGAAAGCAAATGTGGCCAGGCTGTAATAGGACTGAAATTGCATGATCAGTCAAGCTAAAACTGTCAATTGTCGCTTCTGCCACCACTCTTGGAACTTCTACTCACCCCTTCATCACCAGAGCACTTTCTCTTTGCACGTCTTTAGGAGTAACCTCCTCTGTGTACCTTTAATTGTCCAGTAAATAGTTCACTGCTGTCTTTAAATAAGATTGAATAAAAAATCCTTTCTAAATTTCTTTTTTTTTTCTCCTGGTTGTTGCACCTTTAGAAGAATGAATGTATTAATACGGTGAGCCCGAGTGTTGAGGCTCCAAAAGGTTTTCACAAATAACGATTGTAGGATTGTGTTTCAATCATTTTTGATCTAGGTTTAGGACCATTGTTTTCATACCATATTGTACCCAGTACAAGACCGGTTTTGGGTCACCCCATTTTTGATAATGGCCCAGTGAGAAGCACAGCTCTGAGAAGCACATCACCCCTACAACAGGAGGTCACTCAGCCCTGAAGCGCACCCTCCCAGCAAGCACTCACCTGGCACTACCCAAGATACTACAACACAGCCCGGAAGAGCCATTTACTGCCCACCTGCTGGACTCTGGGTTTATGTGATCCATGGAACATACATGACTACTCACCGCCTGAAAGATTCAGACATATTAACTGTTTGAGCCGGGTCTGCTGGCTCAGTGGGTTAATGTGCCCCCTGTAGGGGGCCTGTGTTCGACCTCATAGTCCCAGGTTCAAATCCTGGCGGGCCCACTCACCCTTTCATCCATCTGAGGTCGATAAAATGAGTAGCATTGAGTTGGGTAACAATTACCATCTGTTATGTAGCGCCAAGATACCCTGGGGTGGACACGCGCTTTACAAATGCACGTTATGTTATTTTATAGTGTAGATACACCTGTGTGTCGACCTCTACCCGCTATGTTCCCAGTTTACCTGGTTCTGAGTGACCCACATGACTCGGTGCCTGGAATCCATTTAAGAACAGGACATGTAATATTTGTGAGTGTACATTCCCTGCCCACCTCTACAATGTGGTGTGCAGTTTCACATCCATGGACATGCTACACAAAAACAGATACAATGAAATAAATGCTTTCTGCTAACAGGGTGTCCTGGAAGGGGAGCCAGCTGTGGCCATGGTGTGCTCCCGCCTATCGCTTGGAGACGAAACCTCTGCTCCTTCCAAACTCAACCCAGTCCTACCTTTATGTTTGTGGTTCTCCGAGCTAGCTTAGCTGTAAAGTCACGGGCCCGATTCACAAAGGTAAGCTTGCACTCATGTGTTTGTGGCTATCCCGAGCTTGCTTGAATGTACAGTCACAGGCCCAATTCACAAAGGTAAACCTGCACTTTTGTGTTTGTGGCTCTCCCGAGCTGGCTCTGATGTACAGTCACGGGGCCCGATTCACAAAGGTAAACCTGCACTTTTGTGTTTGTAGCTCTCCCGAGCTGGCTTTGATGTACAGTCACGTGCCCGATTCACAAAGGTAAACTTGCATTTTTGTGTTTGGGGCTCTCCCGAGCTGGCTCGGATGAACAGTTACGGGCCCCGATTCACAAAGGTAAGCTTACACTTTTGTGTTTGTGGCTCTCCCGAGCTGGCTCTGATGTACAGTCACGGGACCGAATCACAAAGGTAAACTTGCACTTTTGTGTTCATGGCTCTCCCGAGCTAGCTTTGCTGTACAGTCACGGGGCCCGATTCACAAAGGTAAGCTTACACTTTTGTGTTTGTGGCTCTCCCGAGCTAGCTTTGCTGTACAGTCACGGGGCCCGATTCACAAAGGTAAACTTGCATTTTTGTGTTTGTGGCTCTCCCGAGCTGGCTCGGATGTACAGTCACGGGGCCCGATTCACAAAGGTAAGCTTACACTTTTGTGTTTGTGGCTCTCCCAAGCTGGCTCTGATGTACAGACATGGAGCCCGATTCACAAAGGTAAACTTGCATTTTTGCGTTTGTGGCTCTCCTGAGCTGGCTCTGATGTACAGTCACGGGCCCTAATCACAAAGGTAAATTTGCACTTTTGTGTTTGTGGCTCTCCCGAGCTAGCTTTGCTGTACAGTCACGGGGCCCGATTCACAAAGGTAAACTTGCATTTTTGTGTTTGTGGCTCTCCCGAGCTGGCTCTGATGAACAGTCACGGGGCCCGATTCACAAAGATAAGCTTACACTTTTGTGTTTGTGGCTCTCCCGAGCTGGCTCTGATGTACAGTCACGGGGCCCGATTCACAAAGGTAAGCTTACACTTTTGTGTTTGTGGCTCTCCCAAGCTGGCTCTGATGTACAGACATGGGGCCCGATTCACAAAGGTAAACTTGCATTTTTGTGTTTGTGGCTCTCCTGAGCTGGCTCTGATGTACAGTCACGGGCCCGAATCACAAAGGTAAACTTGCACGTTTGTGTTTATGGCTCTCCCGAGCTAGCTTTGCTGTACAGTCACGGGGCCGGATTCACAAAGGTAAACTTGCACTTTTGTGCCTGTGGCTCTCCCGAGCTAGCTTTGCTGTACAGTCACGGGGTCCTATTCACAAAGGTAAACCTGCACTTTTGTGTTTGTGGCTCTCCCGAGCTAGCTTTGATATACAGTTACGGGGCCCGATTCACAAAGGTAAACCTGCACTTTTGTGCCTGTGGCTCTCCCGAGCTAGCTTTGCTGTACAGTCACGGGGTCCTATTCACAAAGGTAAACCTGTACTTTTGTGTTTGTGGCTCTCCCGAGCTAGCTTTGATATACAGTTACGGGGCCCGATTCACAAAGGTAAACCTGCACTTTTGTGTTTATGGCTCTCCCGAGCTAGCATTGCTGTACAGTCACGGGGCCCGATTCACAAAGGTAAACTTGCACTTTTGTGCCTGTGGCTCTCCCGAGCTAGCATTGCTGTACAGTCACGGGGCCCGATTCACAAAGGTAAACTTGCACTTTTGTGCCTGTGGCTCTCCCGAGCTAGCATTGCTGTACAGTCACATGCCCAATTCACAAAGGTAAACGTGCACTTTTGTGGTTGTGGCTCTCACGAGCTGGCTCTGATGTACAGTCACGGGGCCCGATTCACAAAGGTAAGCTTGCACTTTTGTGCCTGTGGCCCGGCTTCGTCTCCACGGTCCCTGTGGGCTCCCTGTAGCTCGACTTGGCCCCCACGGTCCCCATCAGTTCCCTGTGGCTCGGTTTCTGTCCCCACGGTCCCTGTGGGCTCCCTAGCCCACCTGTGCCTCCACATGGCTGCCATGCACCGGGGGTGGCCCGCCGTCTGTCTGGCGGATCGCTGCCCGGCACACCACCAGCTTGTCTTCGACTGGAAATTCAACCTCTTGGCCGGACCCAAACAAATCCCAATTACAGAGAATAAGAGCATCCATTATCCACCAGAGACTTGAATGCTAACAAATAGACTTGCTGGATAAATAATCACCAGGGCAGAAAATAAATGTTTACACACATCAACTAAACAGAAAAATAGCAAGTTTCCTTCCCAGTCCCAAGCTGCACGTTGAAAGACTCCAGGGGCTCTTGGTAAACAAGCCCCCTTCACAGGGGGTGGGGGGGGCTGCATTCTCACGTGCAGCCCTGGGTCACATTCTCAGCCAGATCAGAATTCAGTTCCTTCAAACCTTTCCAAGATGATCCACCTTAAGAATCCGAGACACAGCGCTGGGCAAAACAGCTCCAGGCACTTCAGGCTCACCTCCAAAGAGCGTGGTGCTTTCTGGGACTTGTAGTTTGTTGGACCCGGCCTCATGGCGTGGGCCTACCCCTCCCGCATGGCGGGCCCCGGGAGACATCGGGCCGCCGTCGACCTGCTGTCGACCCCCCTGACACAAACATTCCCGAACCCGCAAGGAGAGCCGCCCCTTGGCAACCTACGGCTCTCCCCCTTCCTGGCACCCCGGCGGGCCCTGCTCGCCAACATCGCCGGTCCGGCAACCATGCCTGGCCCCATCTCTGGCCCGACTCCATCTTGGGCCCACCACGTCCCGAGCACGTGGCCGCAGCCACCCTGGCCTCGAAGGTGGTTCAGCTTGGGATACAACTGCGAAGCCCAGCGAAGCCCTGACATCGGGGCACCAAGATCCTCCCAGGTGGTCGAGTGGCCACTTGACAGATCCGAGAGGCGGGAAGTTTCGATGGCCCTCCAGCCGTCCCCGGACGCCTGGTATCGATCACCCTCCAGCCTCCCTGGGCGCTGGCTCCACCCCCCTGCTGGGTGTCTGGACACCTTCATCCCGGCCCCTCTGACCCCCAGGCGCGAGGGTCCGGACATCAAAGGACTCCAGTCCTATATCTGGGCCAGCCCTGGATCAGGACAGCAGTTGTATCTTGGAGTCGAAGCCCTGCTGACCTCGTCGCGGCTGACCCTGATCCGAACTCTTGTACCTGGAACCATCTCCGAGGCCCTGCTGACGCTGTCGCGGCCTGCCCAAGCGGAACCATCTCCGAGGCCCTGCTGACGCTGTCGCGGCCTGCCCAAGCTGAACCACCTTCGAGGCCCTGCTGACGCTGTCGCGGCCGGCCCAAGCTGAACCACCTTCGAGGCCCTGCTGACGCTGTCGCGGCCTGCCCAAGCTGAACCACCTTCGAGGCCCTGCTGACGCTGTCGCGGCCTGCCCAAGCGGAACCACCTTCGAGGCCCTGCTGACGCTGTCGCGGCCTGCTCCACGGAGAACTATCCTCGCACCCGTTGGTGCCAAGACGATCACGCTACCCCCCCCTTTCTGAACTAAGACTTTACGGATCCCTCTATCCTTACCTACCCAGCTCGCCAAGAGCCTGTTTTAATTACTTATATAAAGAATCGTGTGAACTTTCCTCTTGTGTGGTGTCCTTCTGTAAGTAGTGTGGTTGCTCTGCTGTTACGATTGTAGGAGAGGAGCCTCGCCAAGGAGGCCTCCCTACGGCGCTCGGCCTATTCCATAGCGAGAGTGGGGTCTCGGGGCAGGCAGTCAGACACCTTCTGTCTCCCCTGGGATCGCCCTTCCAACATAGTTTAACTCTGAACATTGCAAGTCTGAGCTAAAAAAAACTCAGCTGTTGAGTAACAAATGTAATTTAACAAGAAACAGGGGTTTCGCATAAATTACATAAATGCTATTTTACAGACGGACATGGGCTGGCCTCGGTAAAACTGTTGACCTAGGGGCCCGATGTAGGTAATTCTTATTTACCACTTCTTAAATACCGAATTTTACCGATTCGGTATTTAAGAAGTGGTAAATATGAAGGGATGAGATGTAAGTATTTCCAGATGTGGAAATACCGAATCGTTAAGATTCGGTATTTACCGAATCTGGAAATACCGAATCGGTATTTCCTATTGATTCCTATGGGCTGTGAAGCCCATAGGAATCAATGGGAAGTACCGATTCGGTAATTACCGAATCGGTAAATACCGACTTTTGCAAGGGTGCAGGGGGTGTCACTTTGACACCCTCTGGCACCCCAAAAATAGGCATGTGCGCCATGTGGCACACAGACATGCCCAAAGGGCATGTCTGTCTGTCACATGGCTAGGTGTGCATGCACACATGTGCACGCACACCTGAATTCGGTATTTTAACACCCAATTGGATTGGGTGTTAAAATACCAAATTTGTAGGGCCTTTGGGACTCTGAAGAGTCCTACCTACATCTGAGATTTACCGAATCGGTAAAAATACCGATTCGGTATTTTACAGAATCGGTAAATTTACCGAATCGGTAAATTTACCGATTCTGTAAAATTGTGCCCCTACATGCCAAATCTGTAATACCGGTCGGTAACGGCCGAAAATACCGATTTTCGGCCGTTACCGACCGACCTACATCTGGCCCTTAGGGCCAGTGATAATGCAGGCACCAAGGTAGACAACTATGGCACCCAGCATACACCAAGGCAGACACCAAAACATACACCAAGGCAGACCCCAGGCAGACACCAAGGCAGACACCAAGACAGACACCACACAGATAAAGGGCAGACACAAAGCAGACACCAGGATAGACACCAAGACATACACCAAGGAAGGCAGACATCAAGGCAGACACCAAGAATACACCAAGGCAGACACCAAACAGACACCAAGGCAGGCACCAAGCAGACACCAAGGCAGACACCAAACAGACACCAAGGCAGGCACCAAGACATACACCAAGGCAGGCACCACGCAGACTCCAAGGCAGACACCAAACAGACACCAAGACAAACACCAAGACAGACACCAAGCAGGCACCAAGCATACACCAAGGCAGGCACCAAGGAGACAGCAAGGAGACAGCAAGGCAGACTCCAAGACAGACACCAAGGCAGACTCCATGACAGACACCAAGGAGACACCAAGGAGACACCAAGGAGACAGCAAGCACACACCAAGGCAGGCACCCAGCAGATAAAGGGCAGATACCAAGCAGATACCAAGCAGACACCAAGGCAGACGCCAAGACAGACAGCGAGGCAGACGCCAAGACAGACAGCGAGGCAGAGCCCAAGCAGATAGGGAGAAGACACCAAGCAGACACCAAGGAGACACAAAATCAGCCACCAAGGACACAACAAGGCAGACACCAAGCAGATAAAGGGCAGACACCAAGACAGACACCAAGGCAGACACCAAGGCAGACACCAAGCAGACAAAGGGCAGACACCAAGGCAGACACCAAGCCAGACACCAAGCCAGACACCAAGCAGATAAAGGGCAGACACCAAGCAGACATCAAGAATACACCGAGGTAGACACGAAGCAGACACCAAGGCAGGCACCAGGCAGATAAAGGGCAGACACAAAGCAGACACCAGGATAAACACCAAGACATACACCAAGGCAGGCACCCAGGCAGACATCAAGGCAGACACCAAGAATACACCAAGGCAGACACCAAGGCAGGCACCAAGCATACACCAAGGAAGACACCAAACAGACACCAAGACAAACACCAAGACAGACACCAAGCAGGCTCCAAGCAAACACCAAGGCAGGCAACAAGGAGACAGCAAGGCAGACTCCAAGACAGACACCAAGGCAGACTCCAAGACAGACACCAAGGAGACACCAAGGAGACACCAAGGAGACAGCAAGCACACACCAAGGCAGACACCCAGCAGATAAAGGGCAGATACCAAGCAGACACCAAGCAGACACCAAGGCAGACGCCAAGACAGACAGCGAGGCAGATGCCGAGACAGACAGCGAGGCAGAGCCCAAGCAGATAGGAAGAAGACACCAAGCAGACACCAAGGAGACACAAAATCAGCCACCAAGGACACAACAAGGCAGACACCAAGCAGATAAAGGGCAGACACCAAGACAGACACCAAGGCAGACACCAAGGCAGACACCAAGCAGACAAAGGGCAGACACCAAGGCAGACACCAAGCCAGACACCAAGCAGATAAAGGGCAGACACCAAGCAGACATCAAGAATACACCGAGGTAGACACGAAGCAGACACCAAGGCAGGCACCAAGCAGATAAAGGGCAGACACAAAGCAGACACCAGGATAGACACCAAGACATACACCAAGGCAGGCACCCAGGCAGACATCAAGGCAGACACCAAGAATACACCAAGGCAGACACCAAACAGACACCAAGGCAGGCACCAAGCAGACACCAAGGCAGACACCAAACAGACACCAAGGCAGGCACCAAGACATACACCAAGGCAGGCACCACGCAGACTCCAAGGCAGACACCAAACAGACACCAAGACAAACACCAAGACAGACACCAAGCAGGCACCAAGCATACACCAAGGCAGGCACCAAGGAGACAGCAAGGAGACAGAAAGGCAGACTCCAAGACAGACACCAAGGCAGGCACCAAGACATACACCAAGGCAGGCACCACGCAGACTCCAAGGCAGACACAAAACAGACACCAAGACAAACACCAAGACAGACACCAAGCAGGCACCAAGCATACACCAAGGCAGGCAACAAGGAGACAGCAAGGCAGACTCCAAGACAGACACCAAGGCAGACTCCAAGACAGACACCAAGGAGACACCAAGAAGACACCAAGGAGACAGCAAGCACACACCAAGGCAGACACCCAGCAGATAAAGGGCAGATACCCAGCAGACATCAAGCAGGCACCAAGCATACACCAAGGCAGGCACCAAGGAGACAGCAAGGAGACAGCAAGGCAGACTCCAAGACAGACACCAAGGCAGACTCCAAGACAGACACCAAGGAGACACCAAGGAGACACCAAGGAGACAGCAAGCACACACCAATGCAGGTACCCAGCAGATAAAGGGCAGATACCAAGCAGACACCAAGCAGACACCAAGGCAGACGCCAAGACAGACAGCGAGGCAGACGCCGAGACAGACAGCGAGGCAGAGCCCAAGCAGATAGGGAGAAGACACCAAGCAGACACCAAGGAGACACAAAATCAGCCACCAACGACACAACAAGGCAGACACCAAGCAGATAAAGGGCAGACACCAAGACAGACACCAAGGCAGACACCAAGGCAGACACCAAGGCAGACACCAAGCAGACAAAGGGCAGACACCAAGGCAGACACCAAGCCAGACACCAAGCAGATAAAGGGCAGACACCAAGAATACACCGAGGTAGACACGAAGCAGACACCAAGGCAGGCACCAAGCAGGTAAAGGGCAGACACAAAGCAGACACCAGGATAGACACCAAGACAGACACCAAGCAGGCACCAAGCATACACCAAGGCAGGCACCAAGGAGACAGCAAAGAGACAGCAAGGCAGACTCCAAGACAGACACCAAGGCAGACTCCAAGACAGACACCAAGGAGACACCAAGGAGACACCAAGGAGACAGCAATCACACACCAAGGCAGGCACCCTGCAGATAAAGGGCAGATACCAAGCAGACACCAAGCAGACACCAAAGCAGACGCCAAGACAGACAGCGAGGCAGACGCCAAGACAGACAGCGAGTCAGAGCCCAAGCAGATACGGAGAAGACACCAAGCAGACACCAAGGAGACACAAAATCAGCCACCAAGGACACAACAAGGCAGACACCAAGCAGATAAAGGGCAGACACCAAGACAGACACCAAGGCAGACACCAAGGCAGACACCAAGCAGACAAAGGGCAGACACCAAGGCAGACACCAAGGCAGATATCAAGCCAGACACCAAGCAGATAAAGGGCAGACACCAAGCAGACATCAAGAATACACCGAGGTAGACACGAAGCAGACACCAAGGCAGGCACCAAGCAGATAAAGGGCAGACACAAAGCAGACACCAGGATAGACACCAAGACATATACCAAGGCAGGCACCCAGGCAGACATCAAGGCAGACACCAAGAATACACCAAGGCAGACACCAAGCAGACACCAAGCAGACACCAAGGCAGACGCCAAGACAGACAGCGAGGCAGAGCCCAAGCAGATAGGGAGAAGACACCAAGCAGACACCAAGGAGACACAAAATCAGTCACCAAGGACACAACAAGGCAGACGCCAAGCAGATAAAGGGCAGACACCAAGACAGACACCAAGGCAGACACCAAGGCAGACAGCAAGCAGACAAAGGGCAGACACCAAGGTAGACACCAAGACAGACACCAAGGCAGACACCAAGGCAGACACCAAGACAGACACCAAGGAGACACCAAGCAAATACCAAGGAGACACCAAGGAGACACCAAGACAGACACCAAGACAGACACCAAGACATACACCAAGGTAGGCACCAAGACAGACACCAAGGCAGGCACCAAGCAGACTCCAAGGCAGACACCAAACAGACACCAAACAGACACCAAGGCAGACACCAAGACAGACACCAAGACAGACACCAAGGAGACACCAAGCAGACTCCAAGGCAGACACCAAGCAGACACCAAGGCAGACACCAAGAATACACCAAGGCAGACACCAAGAATACACCAAGGCAGACACCAAACAGACACCAAGGCAGACACCAAGAATACACCAAGGCAGGCACCAAGCATACACCACGGCAGGCACCAAGACAGACACCAAGACAGACACCAAACAGACACCAAGGCAGACACCAAGACAGACACCAAGACAGACACCAAGACAGACACCAAGACAGACACCAAACAGACACCAAGGCAGACACCAAGACAGACACCAAGACAGACACCAAGACAGACACCAAGCAGACTCTAAGGCAGACACCAAGACAGGCAGACACCAAGACAGACACCAAGACAGACACCAAGGAGACAGCAAGGAGACAACAAGGAGACAGCCAGCACACACCAAGGCAGGCACCCAGCAAATAAAGGGCACATATCAAGCATACACCAAGGAGACACCAAGGCAGACTCCAAGACAAACACCAAGGAGACACCAAGCAGACACCAAGGAAACACCAAGGAGACACCAAGACAGACACCAAGATAGACACCAAGACATACACCAAGATAGGCACCAAGACAGACACCAAGGCAGGCACCAAGCAGACTCCAAGGCAGACACCAAACAGACACCAAACAGATACCAAGGCAGACACCAAGACAGACACCAAGACAGACACCAAGACAGACACCAAGCAGACTCCAAGGCAGACACCAAGGCAGACACCAAGACAGACACCAAGACAGACACCAAGCAGACTCCAAGGCAGACACCAAACAGACACCAAACAGACACCAAGGCAGACACCAAGACAGACACCAAGACAGACACCAAGACAGACACCAAGCTGACTCCAAGGCAGACACCAAGCAGACACCAAGACAGACACCAATGATACACCAATGAGACACCAAGGAGACAGCAAGCACACACCAAGGCAGGCACCCAGCAGATAAAGGGCAGACACAAAGCAGACACCAGGATAGACACCAAACAGACGCCAAGGCAGACGTACAGAGCTTGCACTTTGTGCTCAGAGCAGAAACCTGCAGGTCTCTTACCTTCAGTTCAAGCTGGGCCCAACACAAATGCCTCATTTAAAGAGCTATCAGCACTCATTTTGTTCATCCGTGGTCACGGCATTAGCCCTTAACAGATAAACTATTATTTGGGGGGCAGGCTTTTGTTTTTTTCTGGTCCTGTATGTCAGCGATTTGTGGCAAGAATAAAAAAGTTCAGGTATAGCTATATGAGTAAGTACACTAATAACCATGTAAATAGCACTTGCTAATATCATTTTGTTACTATCCTAAGGAACCATTTATAGGCAGCACAGATCAAAGATTAAACATTTGAGTATGTTATATTAAACATGATATGGAAACACACAGACTTATGTCAAGCAGGTCTAATTTTTTTTATAGAATTCACTGCACCTTCGTGGTGTTGGTATCCATGGCACATGCCTTGTTAGTATTTTTTTCTTTATAAAGTTTTATTGCACAAACATGACCCGTGATGGTATCACAGCGCTTTACAGATTAAATGAAATACGAAAAACAAGTGAATAACTTCAACGTAATCACGGAAGGTACACACTGTGTAAATTCACAAATTGAGGAAAGTAAACGCCATAGGGCAGTATAAGTTAGTAACAATCAAAAGCAATGGTAAAAACGCCAACTTACATCATTGAAACACCAACTCTAACTTAAGCTTACATTTTCTGCTTATGTACTTGACAGTCACCAGCGTGTTCGATGGCTTACATGTACATCTCTGTACTGTGCAGGGCTGTGTCTGCCAAGAATTCAAGGTCTACCGGAGTAAAGATGGGATCAAACAAACAATGGGGTGACCCTGTGTCCCTCAGACGTGGGTGTATATATGAAAGCAAAAACAATGGTTCTGTCGGGTATGCGTAGCTAATTTCTTGTACAAGTAATTCAATTATCTTATTTCTTATATATAATCCTCAAAATGAAACACCAAAACAATTGTATTCATAAGGAACGCACAAAAAAACACATGTGGATGGGTAATAAGTTGTTTTATATAAATTGCATCATTTATATATACCCATACTTCAATAAAAAAGCTGTCAACAGGTGAAGCTTTAAGGTGAAAAGTGATCAAGTGACATATTGTGCTCAGTGATACAGTTGAGTGCCTATTATGTACAAGGGAATGGAAGGCCAGACTTAAAACAATGACTCTGCGCACAAAGCCTTGATTTGTATGAAGAAATAGCGTTGACGTTTCAACCCAATCTATGTACTATTAAAGTGGTCATTGCGGGTCTTCATCAGGACAATGGAGGGGAAGGAGGGATGACAGCCTCTGGCAACCAGAGTGAATCCTGGGTAGTTGAACAATTGGGTTCAGGACTACGTAGTCATGGCCCCATCACATTAATTCCAGATGAATGGCATGGAAGCGGGAAGGAATGTGTTAAATGCACTTTCCCGATAAACAGAGGCACACAATGTCAGGCTCGAAGTGAAGTGGAATTTCAAACTCACTTCGAATGAATTCTCATACGTGGCAAGTTCGGCAGGATGATTTCTAAAGGCGTCGGCAGGCAAGAATCCTGTCAAGCCGCTGCAATCTGTCGGGCACATCCACTTCCACAAACAGCCTTTTCCACACACAGAAACGCCCACACACAGCCACTTTCACACAAAGCACCAACTACACACAGCCACTTTGTTGGAAGGGGCGATCCCAGAGGACCAGGATATGCTCTCCCGATCGCTCCGTGACCGACCTCTCCCTGGAGCTAACCTGGCCGAAATTACCCGCTTACAACGGGTACAAAATGCTGTGGCCAGAGCAATTGTAGGCTTGCCCAGATTCTGCTCTGTGTCAAACGTCCTCAGCTCCCTGCACTGGCTTCCAGCGAGGAAGCGAATTCATTTTAAAATTCTGTGTCTGGCTTTTAAAATTTTGAAAGGCATAGGCCCCCAAATCATGTCCAGCTTCCTGTCTTTTTATGTACCTACACGTACTCTTCGGTCTCAAGGTCAGGCTCTAGCCGTAGTTCCTAGATTCAGGCTCTGTCGGGCGGGCGGACGCTCTTTTAGCGTTAAGGCTGCAACCCTTTGGAACTCCCTCCGGGCTGAAATTCGCCTGTTGGAGGACCTTATGCTTTTCCGGAAAGCTATCAAGACTTTCTTGTTTTAAAATGTTCTCCAGGGGTCTCAATGATTAGTTTCTGTTATGTTATGTCCTACCTTGTCACTGCGCCAGGACGCTCCTTCGCTGGAGCAGCTGTGCGCATAATAAAAATCAATAACATAACATAACATAACATAACATAACATACAGCCGAGTCCTACCACGAGGTCCCCGCCGGGGAGGACTCCGGGACTAAGATCGTACACACTGAACTCACGCCACACTTATGAACGGACACCACACTGTAGATTTCAATAGGTCAGTTCTTTATCAAGCAATAGAATTTGAGGCAAAAGGAATACGTATTTACAAGCGATCCAGGGATCGTAAGGTCTCGTTGGTAAAGGAAGAGGGTAGCGGGACAGTCTCAGTCTAGGCCAGTACGAAGCGTACCCTGCGCACAGCTCTCAATCCTCGAGCCGGGGGATACGGTAGATGGAGGTTGTACTGGCTGTTCTACTCACTTCTTCTCAAGCCAGATCGTGTTGGTAGCGTCGATGGTCCCGCCGGACCAGAGTACTCCTCAAGCCGCGACGAGGTCAGCAGGGCTCGATCCGGAGTGAACAGAATGTCTGTTAGTTCTTGAGGAGCCGCGACGTCGCCAGCAGGTGACGTCGTCAGCAGGGCTCAGGGTGTTCACGAATGTTCTTCAAGGATGAGCCGCGACGAGGTCAGCAGGGCTCCGAGGTTCCAGTTCCTTATTCACGAGGATGAGCCGCGACAACGTCAGCAGGGCTCCGGGTACTTCAAGAAAGGTCCTTCAAGTTTCAAGGATGAGCCGCGACAGCGTCAGCATGGCTCGCTAAGTTCCAACGTCCAGTCTTCCCCCCAAGGGTTGAGCCGCGATCAGATCAGCAGGGCTCTCTTGTCCAGGATACAACTGCCTGCTAGTCCTTGGGCGGCCCTTGATATAGCACCGTGGTCCTTTGATGTCCGGACCCTCGCAGGTGGAGATCTCATGCCTCGGGGCTGGTTGCCGGAGTGTCTGTCGGTTGGCCCCTTTGATCCCTTGGAAGATGCATCCGGGAATTCCCAGATGCCCAGCAGGGTCTGGAGCCAGCTCTCAGGGAGGCCAGAGGTGTGATCGATAACAGCTCCCAGGGGAAGGCCAGAGGTGTGAGAGAAACCAGTCTCTCAGGGGAGGCCAGAGGTGCAATCGAAACTCTTTGGTCCTATCTCACTCAGGGGGCCCTCTGCCCCCCAGCCGGGCATGGCGCGTCTAAAGCCTAGGTTTCGCTGGGCCCGGGGTCAGGCAAAGGCTATGGAGTCAGGGACCTCGGGAAGGGTAATAGCGGCTGGGGCCCTGTGGGGTGATGCAGGTTCTGGGCGCCCGGTACCGGGAGGAGCATGCAGGGATGGTCGTCCGTTGGTAGGGTTGTGTAGGAAGCGGGGCGGACAGGGAGCGGGACGACCAGGGGTTTCAGGGTGCAGGGCTGAGCTAACGGGTTACTGAGGAACGGGGGGAACCACGCCACAAGGCCAGGTCCAACACACTTCCACATACAGCCAGGCCCATACACAGCTGATTCCACACACAGCGACTCCCACTTACAGCCACTTCCACACACAGCCACGCCCACACACAGCCACTTCCACACACAGCCACTTCCACACACAGCTACAGCCACTGCCACACACAGCAACATCCACACTCAGCCACTTCCACACACAGCCACGTTCACACACAGCCACTTCCATGCACAGCCACTTCCACATACAGCCACTTCCATACACAGCCACTTCCACTCACAGCAATGTCCACATATGGCCACTTCCACACATGGCAGCTTCCAAACACAGCGACATCCACACAGAGCCACTTCCACACACAGCCACTAACACACACAGCCACGTCCACAAAAAAACACTTCCACACACAGGCACATCCACACAAACTGTTTCCACACACAGCCACTTCCACACATATCCACATAGAGCCACTTCCACACACAGCCACTTCCACACTCAGCCACATCCATGCACAGCCATGTCCACACACAGTAACTTCCACACACGCACCCATCCACCCACAGTCACTTCCACCCACAGCCACTTCCACAC
Organism: Lissotriton helveticus; assembly: GCF_964261635.1. Classification (NCBI taxonomy): domain Eukaryota; kingdom Metazoa; phylum Chordata; class Amphibia; order Caudata; family Salamandridae; genus Lissotriton; species Lissotriton helveticus. The sequence continues at coordinate 34,674,272 of NC_136059.1, read as the reverse complement.
ACAGCCACTCACACACACAGCCACGTCAACAGACAGCCACTTCCACAGCCAAGCCCACACACAGCCACTTCCACAGACAGCAACTTCCCCACACAGCCACTTTCACACACAGCCACTCCCACACACAGCTATGTCCACAGACAGCCACTTCCACAGACAGCAACTTCCCCACACAGCCACATCCACAGTCACTTCCACACACAGCCACATCCACATCCACACATGGCTGCTATCACACACAGCTACTTCTACACACAGCCACATCCACATACAGCCCCTTCCACACACAGCCATGTCCACAGACAGCCACCCCCACACAGAGCCACTTCCGAAGACAGCAACTTCCCCACATAGCCACATGCACATACACAGCTGCTTCCACAAACAGCCTCTTCCACACACAGCAATGCCCACACATAGCCACTTCAACACACAACCACTTTCACATATAGTCACTTCCACACACAGCCATGCCCACACACAGCCACTTCCACACACAGCTACTTCTACACTCAACCACTCCCACACACAGCCACTTCCACATACAGCCACTTCCACACACAGCCACTTCCACATACAGCCACTTCCACACACAGCCATGCCCGCACACAGCCACTTCCACACACAGCCACTCCCACACACAGCCACTCCTACACACAGCCACTTCCACATACAGCCACTTCCACACACAGCCACTTCCACAGACAGCAACTTCCCCACACAGCCACATTCACACACAGCTGCTACCACACATAGCCACTTCCACACACAGCCACTCCCACACACAGCCACTTCCACACACAGCCACTTCCACACACAGCCATGCCTTTGGAAGCTGGCCATCAGTGTTCCCAGCCTTGGAAGGCTGGTCCTCAGGGTCCCCAGCCTTGGGAGGCTGCCCTCAGGGTCCCCCCTAGGGTCCCCAGCCTTGGGAGGCTTGCCTTCAAGGTCCCCAGCCTTGGGAGGCTGGCCCTCAAGGTCAGCGAAAGCCCGGCGGCGCAGCACCAAGTAGGTTAGCACACAAGCAGGACCCTTGACAAAAGTTTACTAGATGGCTACCCCACTCACTGCAATTCCCTGAGATGAGTTACCTCTCCCAAAATGGGATGAAGTAAAAAGGAAACCATAAAGCACAAGATAAGTTTATCTTTTGTTCATATGAAGGAGCAGCTATCTGCCCTTCCTTCACAAAAATAGGAGCAGCTTGGTACTGTCCCTCTGCTCTTTTCCAGGGAGAGAATTTTTTTTGTTGCCCTGAAGAAAGCCCAGGACCATTTTATGGCCACTAATTGGGCTGAAACATGTCGGCACTAGGGTCATTGGACCACAAACATCCAATTGACCCTTTAGATGCTTTTTATATTTTAATATCGCCAACAGTTCCAAGAATAAAGGGATACTGGGAACTACCTGAGGATTTTTATTGTTTAAGATCCCCTGGCCATATTTTTCAAGAGCTCCATGAAAAACGGTTGAGCCCACCCTGAACTTCAGGAGTCAGAGTGACCCGATGATGAAGCATGACACCACTAGGGTGTATGAGGGTAATATACACAAAAGGAATTATTTCCTTCCCCACAATCCAGTGGGTAACAACTAGGATGCTTCATAGAACACCTTCCCATACCTAACCAGGGTCAGCTAATGTTATTTGTATAAATGTGGGGTACTTTTTGTGACTTAGTGGTTCTCAAGCTTCTCAGCCATGGGAGGCAGGCCCTTAGGGTCCCCAGCCTTCGAAGGCCCTCAATGTTCCCTTTGACCCTGCTTGCAGGCTGGTCGCCCCCACACCGCAACTTGTCACCTGTTGACCGGCTGATTACTGTGCCCCTGCTGCCGCCTCCTGGTCCCTGGGCTTCCCTCGCCCGGCACGCCAGTTCCCCCCCCCAGCCCCCCACCTCTCCAGTCCCATCCTTCCTGTCGCTGCCTCCCTGCGGCCCGCCCCCCAGCACACCCATTGGCCTCCCCACTCCCACCTCCCAGCTGCTCCTCCCTCCCAGGCCTCCTGAAATACAGGCCGAGTGGCGGCAGCCGGAGCGACCTTTGACCCTGCTTGCGGGCAGGTTGCCCCCACACCGCCACTCGTCACCTGTTGACCGGCTGATTCCTGTGCCCCTGCTGCCGCCTCCTGGTGCCTGGGCTTCCCTCGCCCTGCGCGCCAGTTTTCCCCCGCCTCCCACCGCTCCCGTCATAGCCTTCCCGCCGCTGCCTCCCTGCGGCCCCGCCCCCAGCACACCCGTTGGCCTTCCCGCTCCCGCCTCCCAGCTGCTCCTCCCTCCCAGGCCTCCTCTTATGCAGGCTGAGAAGTGGCCGCGCAGCGGATGCGCGCAGCAGGCGCGCCGCTGGTGCACCGAATGCGCGCCAAAGGCAAGCCCGTCTGCACCTGTCAGTGCCTGGACCGTGCCCAGCGCCAGAACCCCTGCACCCCACAAACGCCACAACACCAGAATCCACTACGATGCCAGCACCATCCACGCACTCAACGCCGGCCGACACCGCACCTGCTTCCAGGCCGTCCCAAAACGGACCCACCGACCCTTCTCCTGCCGCACCTGCAGCTTCACCTGCGACAGAAACACCAAACCTCCAAGGACTGGACCTAACCACCTCCGCTGCATACTCCTCAACACCCGCTCCGCACGCAAACACGCTGACGAGCTCTGGGATCTAGTCCACACCTCCGCCCCAGACGTGGCCTTCCTGACCGAGACCTGGTGGAACGACTCCTCGGCTCCCGACATCGCCATAGCCATCCCAGACGGCTACAAGATCACCCGCAGGGATCGCGCCAACAGAATCGGAGGAGGAATAGCCATCATCCAAAAGTCAACCCTCAAAGTGGCCACCCACGCAGACGACACCCTCAACACCGCCGAACACTTGCACTTCCGGATCCACACCGACCCCAACACCACCCTCTGAGGAACACTCATCTACAGACCACCCGGACTCCGGGCTCAGTTCAGCGACTCCATCGTCGACCTCGCCAGCGCCCACACACTCGCTTCCACAGACTACATCCTCCTCGGGACCTGAACTTCCACCTCGAGAACAACAATGACGCCAACTCCGCCACCCTGATCAACAACCTCGCCAAACTCGGCCTCAGACAACTCGTCACCACACCCACCTACACCGCCGGCCACACGCTTGACCCCATCTTCTCCACAGGCTCCCACGTCACCTTCGACCACACCACCGAACTCCACTGGACCGATCACCGCTGCATCCACTTCACCTTCAAGAAACCATCCACGCACCATCGCACCCAACAGCTGCCTCGCCGGTGGTGGAGCAAAGTCACTGAAGACCAGCTGCTCACCTCCCTCACCAAGAACCCACCCACCGACCCCACCAACTCTGACGCCGCAGCCCACAACCTCAGATAGTGGATCGACAACTGCGCCAACACCCTCGCCGCCCTAAAGAAACCCTCCAACAGCCACACCAACAAGAGAGCCACATGGTTCACCAACGAGCTCCAGGCCTCCAAACGCGCATGCCAAAAACCGGAGAAGACATGGCAACACTAACGCACACCAGACAACCACACAGCCCACAAGGACGCCACCTGCAGACACCACCACCTCATCAGACTAGCCAAGAGATCCTCCTTCAAAAACCGCATGGACAACAACGCGCACAACAGCAAAGAGCTCTTCAGCATCGTAAAGGAACTTTCCAACCCCGGCGCCAACGTCAACGACATCCCGTCCTCACAAGAACTGTGCAACTCACTAGCCATCTTCTTCCACTGCAACATCGCTGACATCCACGACAGCTTCAACACCACGACCGCCCCGACTACGCCAGACCCCACCTCCCCTGTGAACACCACCTGCGCCAACCGCCTGACCTCCTGGTCCAACATCAATGACGACGAGACACGCAAGGTCATGAACTCCATCCACTCAGGAGCTCCGTCTGACCCGTGCACACACCACGCATTCAACAAAGCAGACGCAGCCATCGCACCCCAACTACGGAAGGTCATCAACATCTCCTTTGAAACAGCGACATTCCCGGAAAGCTGGAACCACGCTGAAATCAACGCCCTCCTCAAGAAGCCCAAAGCAGACCCCAAGGAACCCATCTCCCTGCTCCCGTTCCCGGCAAAGGTCATCGAGAAAATCATCAACATGCAACTGACCCGCCACCTGGAAGACAACAAACAACATCTTGGCCCCGTCCCAGTCCGGATTCAGATGAAACCACAGCACCGAGACAGCCCTCATCGCCGCCACAGACGACATCAGGCGCCAACTAGACAATGGCGAATCATCAGCCCTCATCCTCCTGGACCTGTCAGCCGCCTTCGACGCGGTCTGCCATCGCACTCTAAAGACACGCCTCCTAGAAGCTGGAATCCAAGAGAAGGCCCTCGACTGGACCACGTCCTTCCTCACCGGCAGAACACAGAGCGCCGGCCTCCCACCCTTCCGATCCGAAACCACCGACATCATCTGCGTCGTCCCCCAGGGCTCATCCCTCAGCCCGACGCTGTTCAACTCCTACATGGCCCCCCTCGCACTAGTGGCCCGCCATCACGACCTCAACATCATCTCCTACGCCGACGACACCCAGCTCATCCTCTCCCTCACCAAGGACCCACACACCGCCAAAACCAACCTCCACGAGGAAATGAAGGCCGTCGCTGACTAGATGAGGAACAGCCGTCTGAAGCTGAACTCGGACAAGACGGAGGTCCTCATCCTCGGATCCACCCACTCATCCTGGGATGACTCCTGGTGGCCGACCGCAATGGGAACAGCACCAACACCCACCGACCATGCACGCAATCTAGGATTCATCCTCGACTCCTCCCTCTCCATGTCTAAACAGGTCAAAGCCGGCTCCTCCTCCTGCTACAACACCCTCCGCATGCTCCGCAGGATCTACAAGTGGATCCCAATCGAAACAAGAAGAACGGTGACACAGGGACTCGCCAGCAGCAGACTGGACTACGGAAACGCACTCTACGCAGGAATCCCAGCCAAACACCTACGACGACTACAACGCATCCAAAACGCCTCCGCCCGACTGATCATCAACGCCCCCCGCCGCAGCCACATCACCCCCCACCTGAGAGACCTACACTGGCTCCCCGTTGACAAGAGGATCACCTTCAAGCTCCGCACCCACGCACACAAAGCACTCCACAACACCGAACCCGGCTACCAGAACAGCATCTCAGCTTCCACACCCCCAGCTCTGCTCTGCCAGCCTCACCCTCGCCGCTGTCCCCTGCATCCAACAAACAACCTCCGGTGGCATATCCTTCTCCTACCTCACCACCAAGACCTGAAACACACTCCCTACCCACATACGGCAGACCCAAGACCTACTCACCTTCAGAAGACTCCTCAAGACCTGGCTCTTCGAGCGGTAGCTGCACCCACTCCCCTCAGCGCCTTGGGACCCTCACAGGTAAGTAGCACACTCTACAAGTATATTGATTGATTGATTGATTCCTAGCCTCAAGAGGCTGGTCCTAATGGTCCTAAGGGTCCCCAGCTTTGGGAGGCTGGTCCTCAGGGTCCCCAGCCTTTGGAGGCTGGTCCTCAGGGTCCCCCCACAGGGACCCCAGCCTTGAGAGGCTGGCCCTCAGGGTCCCCAGCCGAGGGAGGCTGGTACTCAAAGTCCAGGGTTCCTGGACTCTGGAGGCTGGCCCTTAGGGTCCTCGGCCTTCAAAGGTGGGCCCTGAGGGTCCCCAGCCTTTGAAGGCTGGCCCTCAATGTTCCCAGCCTTGGGAGGCTGTCCCTAAGGGTCCCCAGCCTTAGGAGGCTGATCTCAGGGTCCCCACCCTTCGGAGGCTGGCCCTCAGGGTCCCCAGCCTTAAGAGGCTGCCCCTCAAGGTCCCACCTCAGGGTCCCCGACCTTGGGAGGCTATCCCTCAAGGTCCCCAGCCTTGGAAGACTGCCCTCCAGGGTCCTCAGCCTTGGGAGGCCAGCCCTCAAGGTCCCCAGGCTTGAGAGGCTGGCCTTCAGGGTCCCCAGCCTTGGGAGGCTGGCCCTCACGGTTCCCCCTCAGGGTCCCCAGCTTTGGGAGGCTGGCCCTCAGGGTCCCCAGGCTTGGGAGGCTGGCCCTCAATCTTTCCAGCCTTGGGATGCTGCCCCTCTGGGTCCGCAGCCTTGGGAGGCTGGCCCTCAGGGTCCCCATCCATGGCTGGCCCTCAGGGTCCCCATCCATGGCTGGCCCTCAGGGTCCCCAGCCTTGGGATGTGGCCTTCAAGGTCCCGAACTATGAGATCTTGGCCCTCAAGGTCCCCCCTCAGGGTCCCCAGCCATGGGAGGCTGGCCCTCAGGGTCCCCAGCCTTGGGAGGGTGGCCCCAATATCCCCAGCGTTGGGAGGCTGGTCCTCAGGGTCCCCAGCCTTGGGAGGCAGGCCCTCAGCGTCCCCAGCCTTGGGAGGCTGGCCCTAAGGGTCCCCAGCCTTGGGAGGCTGGCCCTCAGGGTCCCCAGACTTGGGAGGCTGGCCCTCAAGGGTCCCAGCCTTGGGAGGCTGGCCATCAAGGTCCAGAACCATGGGAGCCTGGCCCTCAAAGTTCCCCCTCAGGGTCCCCAGCCATGGGAGGCTGGCCCTCAGGATCCACAGCCTAGGGAGGCTGACCCTCAGGGTCCCCAGCTTCGGGGGGCTGGACCTCAGGTTCCCCAGCCTTGGGAGGCTGGCCCTCAGGGTCCCCAGCCTTTGGAGACTGGCCCTCAGTGTCCCTAACCTTGGGGGGCTGGCCCTCAGGGTCCCCTGCCTTGGGAAGCTGGCCTTCAAGGTCCCAAACCATGGGTTCCTCGCCCTCAAGGTCCCCCCTCAGGGTCCCCAGCCATGGGAAGGTGGCCCAAATGTCACACCTATGAGTGCGGATCTAGCACAGCACCCATGAGCGTGGATCTAGCACAGCACCCATGAGCGTGGATCTAGCACAGCACCCATGAGCGTGGATCTAGCACAGCACCCATGAGCATGGATCTAGTACAGCACCCATGAATGCATAACTAGCACAGCACCCATGAGCACAGATCTAGCACAGCACCTGTGAGCATTGATCTAGCACAGCACTCATGCCCATGAGTGTGGATCTAGCACAGCACCTATGAGCACAGATCTAGCACAGCACACATGAGCGCAGATCTAGCACAGCACCCATTAGTGCAGATCTAGCACAGCGCCCCTGAGTACAGATCTAGCACAGCACCCATTAGTGCAGATCTAGCACAGCGCCCCTGAGTATAGATCTAGCACAGCACCCATAAGCGCGTATCTAGGACAGCACCCATGAGCGTGGATTTAGTTCCGCACCCATGCCCATGAATGCAGATCTAGCAAAGCACCTGTGGGCGTGGAACTAGTACAGCACCCATGAGTGTATCCTGCACAACACCCATGAGTGCAGATCTAGCACAGCACCCGTGAGCATGGATAAAACACAGCACCCATAAGTGCGGATCTAGCACAGCACCCATGAGTGCGGATCTAGCACAGCACCCATGAGCATGGATCTAGTACAGCACCCATGAATGCATAACTACCACAGCACCCATGAGCACAGATCTAGCACAGCACCTGTGAGCATTGATCTAGCACAGCACTCATGCCCATGAGTGTGGATCTAGCACAGCACCTATGAGCACAGATCTAGCACAGCACCCATGAGCACAGATCTAGCACAGCACCCATTAGTGCAGATCTAGCACAGCGCCCCTGAGTACAGATCTAGCACAGCACCCATTAGTGCAGATCTAGCACAGCGCCCCTGAGTACAGATCTAGCACAGCACCCATAAGCGCGTATCTAGGACAGCACCCATGAGCGTGGATTTAGTTCCGCACCCATGCCCATGAATGCAGATCTAGCAAAGCACCTGTGGGCGTGGAACTAGTACAGCACCCATGAGTGTATCTAGCACAACACCCATGAGTGCAGATCTAGCACAGCACCCGTGAGCATGGATAAAACACAGCACCCATAAGTGCAGATCTAGCACAGCACCCATGAGCATGGATCCAGCACAGCCCCTATGAGCACGGATCTAGCAAAGCCCCTATGAGCACGGATCTAGCGCAGCACCCTTGAGCATGGCTGTAACACAGTACCCACACCCATGAGTGCAGATCTAGCACAGCGCCCGTCAGTGCAGATCTAGCACAGCACCCATGAGTGCATATCTAGCACAGCACCCATGAGCGTGGATCAAACACAGCAACTGTTGGACCTGGCCTCGTGGCGTGGTTCCCCCCATTCCTCAGCGCCCAGTTAGCCCAGCCCTGCTCCCCGAAACCCCTGGTCATCCCGTTCCTTGTCCGCCCAGCTCCCTACACGACCCTACCAACGGACGACCATCCCCGCATGCTCCTCCCGGTACCGGGCGCCCAGAACCTGCATCACCCCACAGGGCCACCGGCCGCCATTACCCTTCCCGAGGTCCCTGACTCCATAGCCCTTGCCTGACCCCGGTCCCAGCGAAACTTAGGCTACAGACGCGCCATGCCTGGCTGGGGGGTAGAGGACTCCCTGAGTGAGATAGGACCAAAGAGTTTCGATTGCACCTCCGGCCTCCCCTGGGAGACTGGTTTCTCTCACACCTCTGGCCTTCCCCATGGGCTGGTTTCGATCGCACCTCTGGCCTCCCCGAGAGCTGGCTCCAGACCCTGCTGGGCGTCTGGGAATCCCCGGATGCATCTTCAAAAGAATCAAAGGGCCAGCCGACGGAACACTCCGACGACCAGCTCCGAGGCATGAGATCTCCGCCTGCGAGGGTCCGGACATCAAAGTGCCAATGCGCTATATCAAGGCCCGCCCAAGAACTAGCGGGCAGTTGTATCCTGGACAAGAGAGCCCTGCTGATCTGATCGCGGCTCACCCCTTGGGGAGAAGATTGAAACTTGGAACTTATTAAGCCCTGCTGACGCTGTCGCGGCTCATCCTCGTGAAGAAGGAACTGGAACCTCGGAGCCCTGCTGACGTCGTCGCGGCTCCGCAAGAACTGACAGACACTCTGTTCACCTTGGATCGAGCCCTGCTGACCTCGTCGCGGCTCGAGGAGTACTCTGGTCCGGCTGGACCATCTACGCAACCAACAAGACCTGGCTCGAGAAGAAGTGAGTGGAGCAGCCAGTACGACCTCCATCTCCCGTATCCCCCGGCTCGAGGATTGAGAGCTGTGCGCAGGGTATGCTTCGTACTGGCCTAATACTAGACTGTCCCGCTTTCCTACGCCTGACAACCGAGACTGTACGATCCCTCGATCGCTTGTAAATACGTGTTCATTTTGCCTAAAACTCTACTGTGTGACAAAGAACTTGCTTACTGAAACCCACGGTGTGGTGTACGTTCATAAGTGTGGTGTGAGCTCAGTGTGTACAATCTTAGACCCGGAGCCCTCCCCGGCGAGGACCTCACATTAGGACTCAGCTGTATTCCAGGGAGAGGTGGGTCACGGAGTGGTCGGGAGAGCATATCCTGGACCTCTGGGATCGCCCCTTCTAACAGCAACCACATCCATGAGTGCAGATCTAGCACAGCACTCATGAGCATAGATCTAGCACATCACCCATGAGCACAGATCTAGCACAGGACCGTGAGCATAGATCTAGCACAGCACCTATGACCGCAGATCTAGCACAGCACCCATGAGCACAGATCTAGCACAGCACCCACGAGCACAGATCTAGCACAATGCCGTGAGAACAGATCTAGCACAGCGCCTGTGAGCACAGATCAAGCACAGCGCCCATGAACGCAGATCTAGCACAGCACCATAAGTGCAGATCTAGCACAGCACCCATGAGCACAGATCTAGCACAGCACCCATGAGCACTGATCTAGCACAGCACCCGTGAGTATGGATCTAGCACAGCACCCACACCCATGAGTGGGGATATAGCACAGTACCCGTGAGCATGGATCTAGCACAGCACCCACGCCTATGAGTGCAGATCTAGCACAGTACCCATGAGCGCAGATGTAGCACAGCACCCATGAGTGCAGATCTAGCACAGCATGGATCTAGCCCAGTGCCGTGAGCGTGGATCTAGCACAGCACCTGTGAGCACAGATCTAGCACAGCACCCATGAGTGCAGATCTAGCACATCACCTGTGAGCGTGGATCTAGCACAGTTCCCATGAGTGCAGATATAGCACTGCACCTATGAGCATGGATCTAGCACAGCACCCACGCCCATGAGTGCAGATATAGCATAGCACCCGTGAACATAAATATAGCACAGTGCCTGTGAGCGCAGATCAAGCACAGCACCCATGAGCACAGATCGAGCACAGCACCTATGAGCGCAGATCTAGCACAGCACCTATGAGCATGGATCTAGCACAGCACCCACACTCATGAGCGCAGATCTAGCACAGCACCTATGAGTGCAATTCTAGCACAGCACCCACACCCATGAGCGCATATATAGCACAGCACCTGTGAGCGTGGATCTAGCACAGCACCTGTGAGCGCAGATCTAGCACGGTACCTATGAGCGCAGATCTAGCACAGCACCTATGAGCGCAGATCTAGCACAGCACCTATGAGCGCAGATCTAGCACAGCACCTATGAGTGCTGATCTAGCTCAGTTCCTATGAGTGCAGATATAGCACAGCACCCATGAACACAGATCTAGCACAGCGCCGTGAGCGCAGATCTAGCACAGCACCTGTGAGCACAGATCAAGCACAGCGCCCATGAACGCAGATCTAGCACAGCACCCATGAGCACTGATTTAGCACAGCACCCGTGAGTATGGATGTGGCACAGCACCCACGCCCATGAGTGTGGATATAGCACAGTACCCATGAGCATGGATCTAGCACAGCACCCACGCCTATGAGTGCAGATCTAGCACAGTACCCATGAGCGCAGATGTAGCACAGCACCCATGAGTGCAGATCTAGCACAGCATGGATCTAGCACAGTGCTGTGAGAGCGGATCTAGCCCAGCGCCGTGAGCGTGGATCCAGCACAGCACCTGTGAGCACAGATCTAGCACAGCACCCATGAGTGCAGATTTAGCACAACACCCATGAGTGCAGATATACAACAGCACCTTTGAGCGTGGATCTAGCACAGCACCCGTGAGTGCAGATCTAGCACAGCACCCACGAACATGGATCAACACACAGTGTGTGTCGATCCAGTACAGCGCCCATGAGCACACATCTAGCACAACACCCATGAGCGTGGATCCAGCACAGCACCCGTGAGCACCCGTGAGCATGGATCTAGCACAGCACCCATGCCTATGAGTGCAGATATAGCATAGCACCCACAAGCGTGGATCTAGGACAGCACCAATGAGCGCAGATCTAGCACAGCACCTGTGAGCATTGATCTAGCACAGTACCCATTCCCATGAGTGCAGATCTAGCACAGCACCCGTGAGCATGGATCTAACACAGCACCTATGAGTGCAGATCTAGCACAGCACCCGTGAGTGTGGATCTAGCACAGCACCCATGCCCATAAGTGTAGATCTAGCATAGCACCCATGAACTTAGATCTAGCACAGTGCCTGTGAGCGCAGATCTAGCTCAGTGCCCATGAGTGCAGATATAGCACTGCACCTGTGAGCATGGATCTAGCACAGCACCCACACCCATGAGTGCAGATCTAGCACAGCACCTGTGAGCGTGGATCTAGCACAGCACCTATGAGCGCAGATCTAGCACAGTGCCCATGAGTGCAGATATAGCTCTGCACCTATGAGCATGGATCTAGCACAGCGCCCATGCCTATGAGTGCAGATCTAGCACAGCACCTATGAGCGCAGATCTAGCACAGCACCTATGAGCGCAGATCTAGCACAGCACCTATGAGTGCAGATCTATCTCAGTGCCTATGTGTTGGACCTGGCCTCGTGGCGTGGTTCCCCCCCCGTTCCTCAGCGCCCCATTAGCGTAGCCCTGCACCCGGAGTCTCCTGGTCGTCCTGCTCCCTGTACGCCCAAACCCCGTAATCAACGACCAGCCCCGCAGGTCCCGTCCCGCTCCCGGCTCCGAGCGACCAGAACATGCATGCCCCACAAGGCTGGCAGCCATTTTTCTTTCCCAGAAACCCCTGACTCCCGGGGCCTAGCACGACCCCGGCCCCAGCGAAACTTAGACTCCAAGACGCGCCACTCCCGGCTGGGGGGTAAAGGACTCCCCGTGTTAGATAAGCCAGGGAGTTTCGATGGCACCTCCGGCCTCCCCAGAGAGACCGGTAGTTGTCACACCTTTTGCCCTCCCCTGTGGGCCAGTTTTGATTACACCTCTGGCCTCCCCAAGTGCTGGCTCCAGACCTGCTGGGCGTCTGGGAATTCCCGGACGCATCGTCAAAGAATCAAAGAGCCAACCGCCGGACCTCTCCAACGGCCAGCCCCCAAGACCTGGGGCCCCCGCCTGCGAGGGTCCGGACATCAAAGGGCCACTGGACTATATCAAGGGCCACACCACAACTAGCGGGCAGTTGTATCCTGGGCCAGAAAGCCCTGCTGATCTGATCGCGGCTGACCCTTGGGAGAACTGAACCTCCAAACCCTTCGAGCCCTGCTGACGCTATCGCGGCTCCTACTCGTAACATGGAACCTGACCATCGGAGCCCTGCTGACGCTGTCGCAGCTCATCCTTGCAAAGACCAGACTAAGACCTCCGAGCCTTGCTGACGCTGTCGCGGCTCCTCAAGAACATCTCCGGACCGAGCCCTGGTGACGCTGTCGCGGCTCACCCTCGCAAGGACCGAACTAAGATCTCTGAGCCCCGCTGACGCTGTCGCGGCTCCCCAAGAACATCTCCGGATCGAGCCCTGCTGACTTTGTCGCGGCTCGAGGAGTACTCGGGTCCGGCTGGACCATCGACGCTACCCCCCCCGACCTGAGTCGACTCGAAGTGAGTGAAGCAGCCAGTACGACCATCACCTTCCGTATCCCCCGGCTCGAGGATTGAGAGCTGTGCGCAGAGTACGCTTCGTACTGGCCTAAAGACTGAGACTGTCCCGCTTCCCTCTTCCCTAATTCCTAAAGACTTTATGATCCCTCGATAGCTTGTAAATAAGAATGCTGATCCTTCTGACTGTTTGATAAAGAACTATTATTGAAAACCTACGGTGTGGTGTCTGTTCGTAAGTGTAGTGTGAGCTCAGTGTGTACGATCCTAGACTCGGAGTCCTCCCCGGTGGGGACCTCATGATAAGACTCAGCAATATCTGTGGTATAGGTGGGTCCTGGGGTGGTCAGGTGAGCACAACCTGGCCCTCTGGGATTGCCCCTTCCAACACTATGAGTGCAGATATAGCACTGCACCGATGAGCACGGATCTAGCACAGCACCCGTGAGCGCAGATCTAGCACAGCACGCAGTGAGCTCAGATCTATCACAGCACTGATGAGCGCAGATCTAGCACAGCACCCACGAGTGCAGATCTAGCACAGCACCTGTGAGCGTGGAATAAGCACTGCACCTATGAGCGCAGATCTAGCACAGCATCATGAGTGTAGATCTAACACAGCACCCATGAGTGCAGATCTAGCACAGCACCCGTGAGCGCATATATAGCACAGCACCTAGGAGTGCAGATCAAGCACAGCACCGATGAGCTCAGATCTAGCACAGCACCCGTGAGCGTGGAATAAGCACTGCACCTATGAGCGCAGATCTAGCACAGCATCATGAGAGCAGATCTAACACAGCACCCATGAGTGCAGATCTAGCACAGCACCCATGAGTGCAGACCTAGCAGAGCACCCATAAGCGCAGGATAGCACAGCACCCATGAGCTCAGATCCATAAAAGCACTGATGAGCGCAAATCTAGCACAGCACTCATGAGTGCAGATCTAGCACAGCACCTGTGAGCGTGGAATAAGTACAGCACCTATGAGCGCAGATCTAGCACAGCATCATGCGTGCAGATCTAACACAGCACCTATGAGCACGGATCTAGCACAGCACCCATGAACTCAGATCTAGCACAGCACCCGTTAGCGTGGAATAAGCACTGCACCTATGAGCGCCGATCTAGCACAGCATCATGAGTGCAGATCTAACACAGCACCCATGAGCGCAGATATAGCACTGCACTTGTGAGCGTGGATCTAGCACAGCACCCATGAGCTCAGATCTATCACAGCACTGATGAGCGCAGATCTAGCACAGCACCCATGAGTGCAGATCTAGCACAGCACCCATGAGTGCAGATCTAGCACAGCACTCATGAGTGCAGATCTAGCACAGCACCTGTGAGCGTGGAATAAGTACAGCACCTATGAGCGCAGATCTAGCACAGCATCATGCGTGCAGATCTAACACAGCACCTATGAGCACGGATCTAGCACAGCACCCATGAACTCAGATCTAGCACAGCACCCGTTAGCGTGGAATAAGCACTGCACCTATGAGCGCCGATCTAGCACAGCATCATGAGTGCAGATCTAACACAGCACCCATGAGCGCAGATATAGCACTGCACTTGTGAGCGTGGATCTAGCACAGCACCCATGAGCTCAGATCTATCACAGCACTGATGAGCGCAGATCTAGCACAGCACCCATGAGTGCAGATCTAGCACAGCACCCATGAGTGCAGATCTAGCACAGCACCCATGAGTGCAGATCTAGCACAGCACCCATGAGCTCAGATCTATCACAGCACTGATGAGCGCAGATCTAGCACAGCACCCATGAGTGCAGATCTAGCACAGCACCTATGAGCGTGGAATAAGCACTGCACCTATGAGCGCAGATCTAGCACAGCATCATGAGTGCAGATCTAGAGGGCGTGGCTTGAGCGCCGATGGCGGAGGTCGCCTAGTCGCTCGGCTCCGAGATCGAGCCGCCAATTATCCTGTTTCCTGGGCGTTGTGGGTGTCCCGACCCCCACACCGGTGACCGCTGTGGTTCCTGCGCGAGTGAGAGACGCCGGGGGCCAATGGCGATGCCCCGCTTGCAGGAACCAGACACCCGCGGACCAGGCGGAGCGGAGAGCAAAATGGCGCCCGCCTCCTCCCTGTGATCTGAGACGGCGGAGCACCCCACGAAGTCCGGTGCCCCTAACGCGGCGGCTATTATCCGCTCACTCCAAGGGAGGCCGCTTCCTAGACGTGCGGTGAAGGTGCACGAGGGACTGCGCCGCGCGACCCAGACCGCCACGGCCATCCGCAGCCCGGGTCCCCGGTCTCAGAGGTGAGAGACCTTGCAGCCGCTCCGCGGTGAAATACCTGGATCCCTCCCCCCTGCCCGCGGAAGAGAGGAGTGACCGGCGAGGTGGCGCCTGGGCCAGCCGCTGACTGACCGGCCCCCAGCTGGAGGTGGGGGAGACAGCGCAGCGGGGACCCACCGTCCTGGGAGGGCTGCCTGAGACTGGGGGTGGACCGCGTGGGGCCCCCCCCCATTGACTTTCGACCGGCCTGTGTGCTGGGTGTGGGAAGGGTGCCTGGCCTATCAGCAGCAAAGGACGCTGGCGGAGGCCGCTGATATATGTGGACCTGAGAGTTCTTGCCTCGTCGGCCATTGCCGCTCCGCTTGACCCACTACACTTCCGACCACTGCCCGGGTCTCCCTGGAGGTCGATTCATAGTTGAGAGGTGGGGGACCGGGTGCTATCGCCACTTCCCACGACCATACCGCAGCGGCAGGGGGTGCCCTGCTTTACCCTTCCCCCGACCGGGGTCTCGCGGAGGCCCCTACTAAGGACCCTCTCCGACATGGGAAAACTGAAGGGCGCTAAAGGGGGCGTCCAGACTGCCTCTGATGTTGAGACGCCTGATAACGACGACCGCTTGCACCCAGAGGGACCAGGGAACCCGCACCTTCAACAGCAACTGGACAAGATCCTGACAGCGATCACTGAAACGCGATCGGCCCTCCAACAGGACATTGCTCAAGTCGCGACGAGTTTGGGCTTGCTCAGAGCGGACCATGGTAAGCTCTCGGACAGGGTTAAGGAAGTGGAGAGCTCGATGGGGATCCTGGGGCCTGCTCAGAAGTCGTTGGAGGCTACAGTAAAGGATGCTCTGTCCCGCATAGAGGTCCTGGAGAGACGGGCGGAGGACGCGGAAGGGCGCAATCGAACAAATAACATTCGGGCGGTCGGCCTTACGGAAAAGATTGAGGGTGAGGGCATGGTGGCGTACCTGGAAGACCACGAGTACTAACACCCTAGAGCTAGAAATTCGTTTTTTTAAACTAATGCAAAAATTAAGACTAAGGCATTTTTTTAACAATTTGCCCAACAAACCCACAACACAAGATCAAGATCAACTCAAAGGATTAAGACCTAAAAGTACATTTATGGCGCCGACGAGCCATAAGTCATTAGATCTGTTCGAAACTCTGGTCAGACAAGATCTCATGAAAATTAATTGTCATAAGAAACGACACAAAAACATAACCAACAAAGACATGGGAATCATAAAGAAACTTGCTAACAATAAAGACATTGTATGTGTGAAAGCTGACAAAGGAGGCGGTTTAGTTATCATGAATTCCACCATGCACAAACGGAAAATACAAGAACATATAAGTGACACGGACATGTATGCACCTTTAAACTACAACCCAACTAATGAATTCCAGACGAAACTGAATGATCTCATCAATAAAGCTCTCAATGATGGCACCATCACAGAAAGAACAAGCAAATTTCTAAAAACATTGCATCCTAAGAGCCCAACTTTTTACATGATGCCTAAAGTTCACAAGAACTTACTTGACCCACCACTACGCCCAATAGTGTCTACAATAAACAGCTTACATGAACCAATCGGTCAGTTTATCGACAGATTGATGCAACCAACAGTACAGAACATGGTCACATACATTCGGGATACGACCGATTTCTTAACCAAACTTAATTCCATAGAGCTAGATGAACAAGATCAATTAATACTCTGCACACCGGATGTCAAATCCCTATATACATCCATCCCGCACGGCCCGGGGATTGAAGCTATGGAAGAAGCGATTCTATCTACAGATTATGACCCTAAACTACAGATCTTCCTCTTGGAATTGACAATATTCATCTTATACCACAGCTACTTTAAGTACGATAATACTTGGTACCAGCAACTCATCGGCACGAGCATGGGCAATAGCGCAGCACCGGTATACGCTAACCTGTACATGAGGTCGTACGAAAATCAACATATTCTACGTAACCCACGCTGGACAAACAATTTAAAAATGTTCGTGCGATATATTGATGACATTTTCATCTTATGGAAGAACTCATCTGAAGCACTAGAACATGAATTAATGGAACTAAACAGAAAAGAAGAAAGAATACAATTGACATGGGAAATTTCAACAGAATCTCTAACTTTCCTGGATGTGAAAGTAATCCTCAAAGAAAGAAAAATTGAAACGGAAATGTTTCGAAAGAGTACAGACAGAAACAACACTTTGCACTATGATAGCTTTCACCAAGAGTCATTGAAACAACACTTACCACTATCGCAGATGATGCGAGTGAAACGTATCACATCAGACCCAGAAAAAACTAGAGACACCATAAAAGAAATGGGAGATAGATTTCGCTCGAGAGGGTATCCAGAATCAGTCATCAAAGAAGCTGAACCCAAAATTGAAAACATACAGAGAAAAGACCTACTGACTGTCAAAAAGAAATCAAAACAAGAAAGAATGACAGTAGTGTCTAAATACTCCACAGTGAGCCACAACTTTAAAAGAATAATTAAAAGTCACTGGAACATCTTGAAGGCAGAACCAGATTTCAAACAGACTTTCGAAAATCCTCCAATTTTCGCCTTTACTAGAAACAAAAATCTTGGTGAAATGTTGAAACAGACCTTATGCGATTCAAAACAATACCGTGGAACTCGTCCTTGTTTGCAATGTGGCAACTGTAACAACATTCTAAAAGGCAATCAAATATCGCACCCAATGAAAGGCCACACTATTAAATTGAAAGTGAATGCAACCTGCGAGAGTTCAAACTTAATATACATGCTCAAATGCCCCTGTGGCAAAGTGTACGTTGGAAAAACGGAACGTAAAATAAAGATTAGACTGAATGAACATAAATCAAATATACGCACAAAAAACCTAAGATCTTCTATAGCAACACATTTTGTGGAAGCAAATCACAACATCTCTCAACTCCAATAAGTGGTACTGGAGACGGTCGAAAAAATTGAAGGCAGAGACAATAATCGATTTCTTCTACAAAGAGAGAACTACTGGATTTATTTGCTTAACTCCAGCAAGCCCAATGGCCTTAATGACCGAATCGAATTTTTATGTTACGTATGACTGAATGTTTTCTGATTAACCACATGAAATCACATCGTATTGGTATGCAGTTACTGATCTATCTGTACTGTTTTTATTATTGCTGCTTTCTAACATAACATTCAGGTCTAGATCATTCCCTTACCACATTTACATTAACTGAAAGTTTTCGTTCGTATCACCTATTTGTAAACATACCCTATCACCATGAGAACAACATATTCATTACCGAGTGGTGGATTATAGATCACATGATCGCCACCGTATCCAATCAGGTTTCGTTTTACACGCACCTCAAGACCCACGTTTTTTAACATGTATCGCGAATGGCCGCCGCTTTCAGATGGCCATCCGCGTCACACGCGAGCTTGATCCCGGTCTATGGAATACAAGAGACGCGCTTCGTGCGCACATTAAGTAAGTTAAATAATCTTTATAATGAATTCCCGGCAATCATAACCCTTCAACAGAACATTCCATTTCATCCGCACTTTCATTTTTTGTTTTCAGTCTCGAGTTGAAACTGCTGAAAAAAGAATAACATGTGAGAAATCTTTTGTTGTATCTGTCCACTATAACCGTTATGTCTTACAGTTTTACATTTGGCATATTCTCATGAATGTCATGTAACGTTTTCATTTAGTTACAATGATCTGAATGATTGTTTTGGTCTTGTTTCTAGTTATTGTCCCGGATGAAGGGCGCACAGCCCGAAATGCATTGGACACCAATTGTGTTATTTCTACTTTGACGTCTACCAATGAACTTTATTATTGAACAAGAAATGCTTTGAAATTCAACACTTATGAAAATATAATAAGATTTGATTCAAACAAGACATTGCATGAACTTCTTTTTGAATAATTGAGTAATCACTATCCTAGAGTGGAGCGCCGGGCGATGCTTTCAATTTGTATTGCAGGCACTTTTTTGTAGAGTACCTGGAAGATTGGCTGAGGACGGTAGTGGCACCAGAAGGGCTTTCCTCCTTTTATACCCTGGAACGGGCACACAGGGTGCCAGCGAGACCGCCACAGCAGGGCCGACCCCCGCGGCCGGTGGTGGCGCGGCTACTCCATTTTCGAGACAGGGACTTTCTTCTCAATGCCGCCAGACAGAAAGGTCCGTACCAGGTGGCAAACAGTCGGGTGAACATCTTTCCGGATTATACGTACGAGACCCAACGGAGGCGGACATCCTTTCTGGCGGTTAAAAGGGAGCTGGGGAGTGAGGGCATCCAATATTCCTTGTTGTTTCCAGCACGGCTCCGTGTCATCCTGGACAGCACGACCAAATTCTTCGACACCCCCGATGACGCATGCAGCTGGCTTGAGCTGTACAGAGCTGGCAAGGATGGCTTTGGGGCCTACTCCCAACCCACTTCGGAGAGCAACCTGCTGAGGAGATCTAGGCGGATCCGACATCGCAGGGGCAGGACTGCTCGACCCTCAACTCTGGAGGCCGAGGCGGAGCGACGAGGGGCGCTGGAGATGGTCTCCAATATCTCTGGTTCCCAAGGCGAACACGCACCTGAACTTTCGGAGCCTGGTGAGAGTGGTGGCCGCTCGGACACAGAGGGATCTGAATCAGACAGTGTGACACTCCCGGTGATCACCCCGGAGACGGCGGAAGGTCTCCTTGATGGACAATGATGACTTCGGGTGAGCCGGCTCTGGTTGGAGGGAGGGAGGCGGGTGGAGAGAGAGAGATCGGGAAAGGGGGGGGAGGGTTTAAGAGGTACTGTTAAGTGGCTGATGTTATGGCGGGTTGTGGTTGCACCCTTTACGGGCCCTAGTGCCATGGGGCTCGATCGCTCTTCGGTAGCATTGAGGTGCGGAGACCCCCTATCGGCGTTCGGCCCCCACTCTGCCCTTAAGGCACACCTGTGGTGACTACCGTCAGGCTAGTTCGGGGGGGAAAGTTTGGGGACACAGTTTGGATGGGAACCGGGTGGTGCTATCTGGAACCTGTTCTGGGGGGGAAGGGAGGGGGTTCATGTTATGGGGATGTTCTTTTGTTGTTGAGGGGGGTACTCGCCATCGGTGTGGGATTGACTAGGTGCTTGACTTGGATATTACAGAGTTTGGGGAGACCAGAGGGAATGCCTTGGGACAATGGCTGATCCATCAACCCTGAAATGTGTTACTTGGAACGTGCGGGGACTGAATTCCATGTCCAGGCGACACAAAGTGCACGCTTACCTGGTACGCAGAGGTGTACAGATTGCGCTACTTCAGGAGACGCACCTCACCAAGTCTGAGGGACTGGCATTACAGCGCAGATGGCGAGGGCAGGTATGTAACACCACATACTCAGCTTATGCTAGGGGCGCGCTGATCTGGGTGAGGGCTGGGGTCCCATTGCAGGTGAATAGATATGTTGTGGATCCGGAGGGGAGGTATGTGGCACTGGCCGGCAGGCTGGGGGGACGAGAGCTGAACATTTGCCGCATTTACGCGCCTACTCGCCTTCCTGACCGCTTTGTCGGGATCCCTAGCCTCTTACTTGTCGGGACCCCTCTTGCTGGGAGGGGATTTTAACTCGGTGGAGGATGTTAACCTCGATAGGTCTCACCCTCCCCTCCCGGACTCGCCGACCCATCGGGTGGCCAGGGGAAGATCAGACTGGCAGACTAAATGGGGGCTGACGGATATCTGGCGGGCCCAACACCCCTACACCCGCGACTACTCCCATTTCTCCGGCATGCACGAGTTGCATGTCCGATTGGATGGCTTGCTGGGATCGGGGGAACTGGTCTCCTCAGCCGTGAGATCTGAATATTTGGCAAGAACCATCTCCGACCACAACCTACCGTTGGCGGATTTTCGGTGGCTCCCGGGCACCCCTTGTGTGCCGACTTGGAAACTGCGCCCCGAGCTACTGGAGGATCTGGTGTTCCGGGATGGCCTGGAGGACAAGATCATTAGGTACTTTGAGTCGAACGAGGGCACGACTGAGGAGAGAGCCACGGAATGGGACGCCTTTAAATTGGTGGTTAGGGGCTATTGTATCTCACAGAGGGTTGGAGTGCGCCGGGTCCTCCTGGAGGACCTGACCAAAGCTGATAGAAAGCTACGCGATCTGGAACTCCTCCGCCCCGGCCGCCCGGAGCTTCAACAACAGACCCTGGTGGCGAGAGAGGCGGTGGCGGTTGAAGTTGAGCGGCTGCGAAGCTATGATTATAAGGCTTACATGACTAGATCGCTTGCCGAGGGCGACAAATCGGGAGCGCTTCTGGCTTGGCTTGCCAACCCAACGAGACGCACCTCACCCACGGTGGCCATGCGCACTGCTGGAGACAGGGAGGTTTACACCCAACCCGAGATCCTTGACTGCTTTCGGCGTTATTACGAGGTACTATACCACAGTAGGCTGTCACTTGACACCACCCCTATTGACGGCTTTCTACAAGACCTGCGGATCCCCGCCCTGGAGCCCTCACAGGCGAAGGACTTGGGGAGAGATGTGGAACTTGGGGAGATCCGTGGCGCCATAAAAAAGATGGCGCGTAACAAGACACCTGGCCTTGACGGACTCCCGGTGGAGTTCTATTCCACCTACGCTGACCTCCTGGCTCCAAGACTTTTGGCGGTTTACAGGGAGGCAAAGACCCGGGGGTGCCTACCCGGCTCGATGCGTGAGGCCCTAGTGGTACCCTTGCTCAAGCCCGGTAGGGAGGGAAATGATCCTGCGTCCTACAGACCGTTATCGATGCTTACGGTTGATTATAAGATCTTGAGCAGCATACTAGCCTCACGTCTACTAGATCACATGGGCTCCTTGGTGCACGACGACCAGGCGGGTTTCATTCCAAAACGTACCACCACAATGAATATTCGCCGATTGTTTCGCCTGCTAGAAGGCGGCCATGCTGAGGCTCCTAGTCCCATGATCCTTTCAATTGACCTGGAGAAGGCCTTTGACAGCTTGGAATGGGCTTACCTCCATGGAGTACTTGAGCGCTTTGGCCTGGGAGAGGGGTTTCTACGGTGGACCGCGGTGTTGTATGCATCGGCGGTGGCTAGAGTTTGCTCGGGCTCGCTGATCTCCCAACGTTACTCAGTGGAATGGGGCACGAGACAAGGGTGCTCGCTGTCCCCGCTGTTATTCGCCCTTGCGGTGGAGCCCTTGGCGATATCGATCCGCACGGGAACCCATTACAGGGGATTGTAGACCTTAACAGGGCACCACTACATCTCCCTGTACGCGGACGACCTGCTGCTCTTCCTTGAGGACGCTGATGGGGCCTTAGCCGGGGCTGATGCAGTGCTCACGGCTTTTGGCGAGATATCGGGCCTCAAGGTAAATTGGGCAAAGACTTGCCTGTTTCCGCAGAGATGAACCCCGGCCGGACACTCCCAGAGCGATCCGATGGGAACCTAGCTGTTTTAAATATCTCGGGGTGTATGTATATCATCGCCCGGCTGACATCCTAGAGGGCAATGTCTCCAGGTGCATCCGAGCATTGAAGGGTAGCATGTCCTTTTGGGCCACCCTACCGCTGTCGATAATGGGACGGATCGCACTGCTGAAGATGGTGGCGCTCCCTCGGCTTTTATATTATTTCAGGACACTCCCGGTTTGGATCCCACCGTCAAGCTTCCGATACCTGGACTCCTTGATCGTGGCATTCCTTTGGGGTTCAGGCCGCCGTAGAGTGGCACTCAAGACCCTGATGAGACCGAAAGTGGAGGGGGGATTGGCCGTGCCCAACTTTGAAACGTACTACTTGGCTGCCCAGTTGCAAACTTACACTCAGGAGATAGCACTGGAGTTTTGCGGTCCGGAAGAAACGCGAGGATGTGGCATGCCCAGACATGTTTTGTCATATGTTGCGTTGCAACAAAGACTGGTTTTGAGGGACCTCACCCAAGAGGAACGCACCATTAGATTGTGCTGGAACCGAGTACATCGCGGGCTGGGAGTGTCGAGACCTTACGCCCCGGAGATCCCGCTGGGGATGCTCACCGCCCTACCACATGGCGGCGACTGGTCGCGGTTGCGGGTCTGGGAGGATGAAGGCATACAGCTCGTGGGCGACCTTTATGAGGACGGGATGATGTTGCCTTTTCAGGCACTTCTGGACCGATTCGACATCCCCCGGGGTGATTTTCTACTTCATGCGGCGGTCACTAGGGCGCTCCAAGCACACTGGAAGACTGGTCCTGAGGAA
This sequence comes from Lissotriton helveticus, assembly GCF_964261635.1. Lineage (NCBI taxonomy): Eukaryota > Metazoa > Chordata > Amphibia > Caudata > Salamandridae > Lissotriton > Lissotriton helveticus. The sequence goes on along the minus strand of NC_136059.1, from coordinate 34,650,880 downwards.
CCACAGTTATCATCGGCATGTCAGTACGTCATGATGTCGGCGGGGACGGTTAAAGCGGTAACTTGCTTGTACTCCAGGATGACCAACGAGAAACTAGCCCCCTTGGAAGCGCTCCGGACCAGATGGGAAACAGACATTGGGAAGGACATCCCGGAGGCCACGTGGGCCCAGCTGATACGCCGGGCCTGGAAGGGCACGCGTGGCGCTCGGTTCCAGCTGGTCCACTTCTATGTCTTGCATAGAGCCTATTTGACCCCGGAGAAAATACTGAGGTATTTCGCCTCGGACACGGCAGCCTGCCCTAGATGCAGGACGCTCGGGGCAGACCTCATTCACATGCTATGGTCCTGCTCCGCGCTGACCTCCTACTGGACGGTCATAGAAGATACGCTTAGCGGAGTAACAGGGAGATCCCTGCAATTCGATGCCGCGGTGGGGGTATGCACTGGTTCCCACACACCCCCAAAAACAAAATCTCTAGTAAGTTTATTGACCTGGGGTTGCTCCTGGCCAAGCGGGAAATAACCAGACATTGGAAGGCGCGGGTTGGTCCAACGGGCACTAAATGGCGCACTGAACTTCTTAAATGGGCGGGGAGCGAGAGTACCCTGCGATATCAGCTGGCGAGGCGGCGCCAAGACGAGCGAGCATTAGAGGCGGCGCAAGCTTGGGAGACGCTGGTACAGGCCCTGCGCGACCATGACACACACACTGACTCTGAGAGTGTTGATGGAGATCTGCCTATGCCCCAGTAGCATCATGCAGACGGAGTACTTGCACTTGGAAAGACATTGTCTCCTACCATAAGCTCTTTGAAAGTATACTAGTTCACCGATGGCGGGGTGGGAGGAGGGTGGTGGATAGAGGTAGAGGGAGCTACATTGGCTTCCGTTAAGCACTAAAGGTTTGTGACACTGAAGACTAAACATATTCCTCTGGGGGGGTAGTAGTTTGGGGGGGAAGGGTGTTTGCCTAGGTTGTTTAGAAAAGCAGAAGAGATTTATTCCTCTTCACCTGTTTAACATCCATAGAGCGCTGAACTATCAAACGTTGACTCGAAGTACATGCCGCCCGACCTCCGGGTTGTGGGCTGAATGGCCATGTATAAATGTAGTTGTACTATCGATGTGACTGTAGCGAAACACAATACAGGTGACTCAGTTATAACTGTAATTGATTCCTGCAATAAAAATATATTTACAAAAAAAAAAAATGAGTGCAGATCTAGCACAACACCCATGAGTGCAGATCTAGCACAGCACCCGTGAGCGCAGATATAGCACAGCACCTGGGAGTGCAGATCAAGCACAGCACCCATGAGCTCAGATCTAGCACAGCACCCGTGAGCGTGGAATAAGCACTGCACCTATGAGTGCAGATCTAGCACAGCATCATGAGTGCAGATCTAACACAGCACCCATGAGTGCAGATCTAGCACAGCACCCATGAGTGCAGACTTAGCAGAGCACCCATAAGCACAGATCTAGCACAGCACCTGTGAATGTGGAATAAGCACAGCACCTATGAGTGCAAATCTAGCACAGCATCATGAGTGCAGATCTAACACAGCACCCCTAAGTACAGATCTAGCACAGCACCCATAAGCGTGGATCTAGGACAGCACCCATGAGCGTGGATTTAGCTCCGCACCCACGCCCATGATTGCCGATCTAGCAAAGCACCTGTGAGTGTGGAACTAGCACAGCACCTACGCCCATGAGTGCAGATCTAGCACAGCACCCATGAGCATGGATCAAACACAGCACCCATAAGTGCGGATCTAGCACAGCACCCATGAGCGCGGATTTCTCACAGCACCCGTGAGCATTGATCTAGCACAGCACCCATGCCCATGAGTGCATATCTAGCACAGCCCCTATGAGCACGGATCTAGTGCAGCACCCGTGAGCATGTCTGTAACACAGTACCCACACCCATGAGTGCAGATCTAGCACAGCACCCATGAGTGAAGACCTAGCACAGCGCCATGAGCACAGATCTAGCACAGGGTCTTCGAGATCGGGTCTAGGACAGAGCCTAGGAGCATCGATCTAGCACAGCACCCTTGAGTGCAGATCTAGCACAGCACCCATTAGTGCAGATTTAGCAAAGCACCTGTGAGTGTGGCTCTAGCACAGCACCCATGAGTGTGTATCTAGCACAACACCCATGAGTGCTGATCTAGCAGAGCACTCATGAGCGTGGATCTAGCAAAGCACCTATGAGCACAGATCTCACACAGCACCTATGAGCACAGATCTGGCACAGCACCTGTGAGCGCAGATCTAGCACAGCACCCATGAGCGCAGATCTAGCATAGTGCCCATGAGTGCAGATCGAGCACAGCGCCCATGAGGGCAGATCTAGCACAGCATCCCCGCTCATGAGCGCAGATCTAGCACAGCACCTATGAGCACTGATCTAGCACAGCACCCACGCCCATGAGTGCAGATGTAGCACAGCACCTATGAGTGCAGATCTAGCACAGCACTCATGCTCATGAACGTGGATCTAGCACATCACCCGTGAGTGTAGATCTAGCACAGCACCATGAGTGCAGATCTAGCACAGCACCCATGAGTGCAGATCTAGCACAGAGACCATTAGTGCAGATCTAGCCCAGCACCTGTGAGCGTGAATATAGCACAGCACCCATGAGCATGGATCCAGCACAGCCCCTATGAGCACGGATCTAGCGCAGCACCCGTGAGCATGGCTGTAACACAGTACCCACACCCATGAGTGCGGATCTAGCACAGCACGCATGAGTGAAGACCTAGCACAGCGCCATGAGCAGAGATCTAGCACAGCATCTTCGAGATCGGGTCTAGGACAGAGCCCAGGAGCATCGATCTAGCACAGCACCCTTGAGTGCAGATCTAGCACAGCACCCATTAGTGCAGATTTAGCAAAGCACCCGAGAGTGTGGATCTAGCACAGCACCCATGAGTGTGTATCTAGCACAACACCCATGAGTGCTGATCTAGCACAGCACTCATAAGCGTGGATCTAGCAAAGCACCTATGAGCACAGATCTTGCACAGCACCTATGAGCACAGAACTGGCACAGCACCTGTGAGCGCAGATCTAGCACAGCACCCATGAGTGCAGATCTAGCATAGTGCCCATGAGTGCAGATCAAGCATAGCGCCCATGAGGGCAGATCTAGCAGAGCACCCACGCTCATGACCGCAGATCTAGCCCAGCACCTATGAGCACTGATCTAGCACAGCACCCACGCCCATGAGTGCAGATGTAGCACAGCACCTATGAGTGCAGATCTAGCACAGCACTCATGCTCATGAGCATGGATCTAGAACAGCACCATGAGTGCAGATCTAGCACAGCACCCATGAGCGCAGATATAGCACAGCATCATGAGTGCAGATCTAACACAGCACCCATGAGTGCAGATCTAGCACAGCACCCATGAGTGCAGATCTAGCACAGCACTCATGAGCGCAGATATAGCACAGCACCTGTGAGCGTGGATCTAGCACCGCACCTATGAGCACAGATCTAGCATAGCACCTTGAGGTTCCGTGAATTCTGAACCCATGTTTCAAATGTCATGGTTCCATTACGATTTGGGTAACAAGGAACCGTAACCGATGAGTTCGGCAAGTACGAGTGTTTTCGCCATGTTACACACAAGGATTCACTATGTATTTGAAGATTCCGTTCTGAACCTTGGTTTCCATTTTGTGCAAGGCAGCCATTTTGTGGTTGCCCTCACATAGGCCGATGACTCTGGTTGCATGAGTCTTTAAGACCCGTACCCTTTTGCTGGGGTTTGTGCTGACTCCTTTTTGACCTGAGTGAACTGACCCTGTTGCCTGAAGCTGACCTTGTTAAACCAGTTCTTGCCCGCTAGCTGATCAAGACTAGGATCAAAGCACAGGACATCGTAAAGTTTTACTACACACAAATATGCCTTATCCTACTCTCACCTGTTTCTGTTTCTTTCTTTATGGTCTATTTATGATTGGGTTGTGGCCTTTTTATTATGGGTTTGTTCGACCTGTCTAAAGAAGAATGTTGGGTTAGACCGATGATTAATCCTGGGCTGGACAACTGAAAAGTGGGTTTTACCGTCATGCGATACCTTTGGTGTGGCCACATGTGATTGGACAGTTTGTAAATGTTAGGTATTTGTCTAGAATGTGATTTTTGGCATAAAAAGGGAAGACTTGCTTTGTGAAATTGAGCAGTCTCCTGAGAACTCATAACGTGATGATTTCTAGGACTTCAGTTACTGGCTGCAGCCAATAAATTTGATCTTTGACGCCACTCAGAAGTACCCCGTGTCTCTGTATTCTAAGACAGGTGAACCCGAAGACTTTGGGCGTGCCCCTGGCGCCACTGGGTTCTAAAACCCGGTTCTTCAGTTGGCGCTTCCAACGTGGGGCGACATCAAGCGGCACCGGTCCAAGCCTGAAGATCGCGAGGAACTTCGTCAGGAAATTCTGGAGGACGGCCACCACTTCATCGACCCCGGCATGTCGAAAGTGGACTGAAGGTCTTTTCTGCAAGGCTTCCCGCTTTCCTGACGGCTACTAAGGACTCTGCCTAATTCAAAGAGGAGAATCCTACCTGGCAACGCTGTTCCGCCTGCAGTCTCAATTCCCTGGCTGTGCATTGGTCTCCCTCCCGCCGCCGCTGTAGTCCATCTCGCGGCCCAGAGCGGAGGGAGACTACACCTCCCAGCCTGCCCTGCGACCCGGAAGCCATCACCGGGGTCACCGCGCCCGGAGGCGCTACAAATTGACGGCACTCTCGGTGGAGCGGGTGCTCTGCCTAATTCAAAGAGGAGAATCCTACCTGGCAACGCTGTTCCGCCTGCAGTCTCAATTCCCTTGCTGTGCATTGGTCTCCCTCCCGCCGCCGCTGTAGTCCATCTCGCGGCCCAGAGCGGAGGGAGACTACACCTCCCAGCCTGCCCTGCGACCCGGAAGCCATCACCGGGGTCACCGCGCCCCGAGGCGCTACAAATTGACGGCACTCTCCGCGTCGCGGGACGCCCGGACTAAGCCCGGACAAAGGGCGGACAGTCTAAGACAGTCCAAGACTGGCCACGACTGGACTGGACCAGAATTCCTGCAAAAAATCGCACTGTGAATTAATGAGATATCCGTGGCTCCAATACTGACTGTCCCTGGGTAAAGTGCGAACACATCGACATTGGTAAGGGGCATTAGCTAAATACATATATCATCTGGTTGTCACCCACCTTGTATATGTCTAAACAAAAGACCCCCATTGCTCCCGCCAACACCATGGACAACTATTTAGTGCAGGTGGTGGCAAAAATAAATAACGAGCGGAGGTCTTCCTTGGGACTTAGAACCTCACCAACATCTTCCCAAAGGGAGAACTTAGGCATGAATTTGATGGATTCGGACACAACAAATGTTATAGAATCATCTACCCAGCAAAATACCGATAGACTACTGCTAAATGTTTCCACGGTTTCAAATCTAGACACTAATGTAGACATAACAGTGGGGGATGATATAGATGTCTCCCAACATGATCTAGAGTTAGTCGAGGATTGTATGTCTCCACCGGCACCTGTCCCTGCGCCAAGAGCAGCCAGAAGGGACACTAAGATTCCCCCCAAAAGAGAAGGGCTGCGGTCTAGTAGGAAAAGACCAGCAACCCCCCCTAGTAAGAGTGTCATAGTAGGAAAAGTGGGAGAAGAAAATGGCAGTATAGGTTGGGACGACGCCATTATAAAGAAGCTCATGGGTATGTTGGACACTAAACTAAATCGGATAATTAAACCGCTGCTGTCTAAAATTGACCACCTCACTGATAAAGTTAGTAAATTGGAGACCCTCTTAAAAACTACTAATGACAATGTGGGGGAAATACCGAATTTGGTATTAGGTAAAATCGACGAAAAGCAATCCATGGAAAATCCACCAGGGGGAACAGTAGACGTATTAGCTCCCATTCAGTCAACTAGATTAAATCTTGGCATGCAGCCAAATAACCCTGTAGCCGTTGGCCCCTCAGTAATTTCAGGGAATATTACAGATCCAGGCCCAAATCTAGAAATAGGCCCTGTGGAACTAATCGTTGAAGCCTCACCTCTGATTCTTGTTCTTGCCAACGTGCCACCCCTGAATACAGGCCAGATTGAGCTACCTGAATCCTTGCTAAATAAAGCACTGCAATGGTTGAGCAATAACATGCACATTTCTCCCTGGGGCAAACAAAAGCTGTCAGAGGACTTGGTAACAGCAAGACGAGTGAAGTGGATAGGGAATAAACCTAAGAAATTTGCGGGGGACTGTGTGGTACTGAACCTTAAGGGCCCAGAAGGACTACCGGAAATCCTGCTCAATCTATTCCCCCCCCCAACGCAGAACAGCAGAACTAATACCACTCACGCTGGACTTCTTCTATAGCAGAAGAGGACTAGTGGCAAAGCCAAGTGTATTAAGGACCAAGTGGTCAGTTGTGGGTAGTAGAAGGGCTAGGGATGGTCCAATTTGTGACTGGGGGTTGAACCTGGAAAACAGATTCTCTGCCTTATCTAACCTAAACGAATGCGATTGACTCGCAGGGTGTAAACATTCGTCAGCCAAACCACAGAGAATGCAAACCAATGGAATGGCAGATAATATGGCATGCACACAATCTAATGCACAGACAATAGGATATAGGGAATCCCGAGTCGCATATTCTGGAGAGGCAGATAAAGACCCATATGGTAAAAATAGGGAAATGGCAGGGAGTGAGGTAGTATGGGAAGGCGGAAAAATAATAAGTGTTGACCCTGTTGAAAATGACGTGGAGATGGGCCAGCCAGGGCTACACCTAGGAGAACCTTCTTTGACCCTCATCTCATGGAATATAGCAGGCATAGCGAACAAGATAGCTACAACAGAATGGGTTGATTTTATTGACCAACATGACATTATCATGCTACAAGAAACTTGGTCACTAAACCCAGTTTTTCGCCAGGGGTACTTAAACTTCTACATACCAGCAATGAGAAATCGCTTAGGACGCCCCTCCGGAGGCCTACTAATTTGGATCCGCCAGTCGCTGAATTGCTTAATAACGCAAAGATCTTTACCATCTAATGATATTTTAGCACTTAACATTAGATGGGACAGCGGCCAAGAACTCGCTCTGTTTAATGTTTATGCCAGGGGGGTTGGTGACAGTAAATCCTCAGAAGTAGTAACTATTCTAGAACAGGATGTTGAACTGTTAACACTTCAACCGCACATTATCGTGGGTGGGGATTTCAATTCCACCTTTGAACCCTTGGGTGAAGAGGATAGGATTCTGTCCGAGGAGGAGGACATGAAGTGGGGAATACCTCAGTTGGAGGTGCCTGCCATTAAAAGATGGAGTGCTGTGGCAATTCAGCTAAAGAGTCTCTGCTTAGCAAGTGGACTGAGAGTGGTAAATGGGCGCACGCCCTCTGATCTAAAAGGGAATAATACATTTGACAATGGCCGTGCATCAAGTAGAATTGATTATTTTTTAATATATGTAAGGGCCTGGAGCAAATTGATAGACATGGCTGTGGAAGTAAGATTGGAAAGTGATCATAATCCCCTGTGCATGACCTTTCACTCTTACCATGAGTCAACAGAACATGTCAACAAAAATGAGCGGGTGACGCAAGATGTTGTGTGCTCAAACAACCAGCGCCACTTGAAATGGAGAATGTTGATAGAAGATGAAGCGAAATTAGAGGACCTCAAAAAAGTAGTGACAGAGGAAGTAAATAACATCAAGTCCCACTGTGGGAACCCAAACTTCCAGGACTACATGATGGAGGTTCACAAAAACCTCTTCTGTAAACTTCAAAGCTTCTTCATTAAATCTGTAGATCCAAGCAGAGTTAAAAAAGAGCAACCAAGGCAGGGATGGTATGATAAGAGCTGTAGACTGGCACGACATAACCTAAGCACTGAACTGAGAACGGGTAACGCCACAGCTGTTAGGCAGGCGAGAGACAGTTATAGATTGACCCAAAAACAAGCCAGGAAACGTTGGGATGAAGAACGCTGGTGCGAGCTGAAACAGGCTTGCGCAGCCAAGGATTCCAAGTTATTTTGGGCCACAGTGATATGGGATAGGGGAGGGATAGCTGCACAACCACAAAACCATGTTGCTAAAAATAAATGGACTGAGTTTTTTCAACCACAGTATGCCCGCAATCCAATGCATAGTTCTGATCCCCCCCTCTAACTGTCTTTTTTAAACACCAAATATTTAATGAAAAAGATGTTAGCATGGCCTTGGATTGTGTAGCGGGGGGAAAAGCACCGGGCATGGATGGAATCCCGGCAGATGTGTTCCTATCTGACCGGAATTCATGGTGCACTTATTTTACATGGTTGGCTAATGCAGTGGCTATGGGAGGGGAAGTGCCCGCCTCGTGGAAGGGAGCGGAAATCATCCCTATATTTAAAAAAGGTGACAAAACTCAGGCTAAAAACTATAGACCCATCAGTCTCATTGAAACAGCGCAAAAACTTATGGGGCGCTTAGTCCAGAATAAATTGCAACAATGGATTGATGAAAAAAACATACTGTCACCACATCAAGCAGGGTTCCGCCACCTTGACCAGCAGTGTTGACCAAGTTTTCTACTTCATAGACATCTATTGGAGAAATGTCACATTAAAAAAGGGCACATTGTACGCTGTCTTTGTGGATTTAAAAGCTGCCTTTGACCTGGTCCCAAGAGAAAAACTGTGGCAGACCTTGGCTGACGTAGGCATAAGCCAAGAACTACTCACCCTGCTTGTGCGCCTCCATGAAAATAACTTCGCTAAAATTAGGTGGGGGAAGCAGGGAAAAGTGACTGAGCCCTTTCCGGTGGAGCGAGGGGTGAGGCAAGGGTGTGTCCTGGCCCCAACACTATTTTCAATTTATATAAATGGTATTGTTGATTATTTGAAGGAATCTCCAAGTGACGCCCCAACCATAGCAGGTTTACATGTCCCCGTTCTAATGTTTGCGGACGATACGCTTTTACTTTCACGTACACCGAGTAGTCTCCAAAAAGTGGTTGATGCCTTTGGTGAATTTTGCGATAGTCGGGGCCTTGAATTGAATACCACCAAGACTAAATTCATGTGCCTTAACCATCAGTCCACGTTTAAAGGTGTGATAACGTACAAGGGTACTCCACTTGAGAAAGTTGATGCTTTTTCCTATCTAGGAATTATTTTGCAGGACGATATGAAATGGAAATCGCATATTAACACGGCAGTACTAAAGTTTAGTCAGCTTGCAGGCGTAGTCGCCCCCAAACATAGAGCCTCGCTGACAAAACCAATAAACTGTGCCCTTGAAATTTATAACATGAAAGTACTGAGCGCCTGTTTATATGGTTCCGAACTTTGGGGTTTTTCAAATCTAGGAGATCTGGGGCGGGCAGAAAATAGATTTTTGCGAGGGCTTGTAATGGCCCCACAAAGCACACCCACAATCCCATTAAAGTTGGACCTCGGCAAGAATAATGTTGAGGATATAGCTCGGCTACGGCCACTGTTGTATTGGAGGCGTTTGATGGTGACCCCAGAGCTAAGTCACTATGTCACAGCTTTGTCAGATGTCGTCAAGTGTGATCGTTTCCATTGTATTGTATGGTTAAAAGAACTGCGGGGCCTACTTGCAAAGTTAAAACTGGAACATCTATGGGGTAACAGGGATGTGGCTTGCTTTCCATCGAAAACAAAATTGAAAGAAATGTATTAGGAGATGGTGTATTCAACAATATATTGCAAAAGATCTGTACCCAATTTGTCATCTCGCTTTTTGGACATCAAAATGTTTCCATCGTGCGAAGCATACTGGGACATAATTGAACGCCCGCATGACAGGAAATTATATTTCCAATTTCGCGTTGGTACACTCCCAGTGAATGCTTTCAAGAAACATTGGTCCCCGCCGCGGGATGAACATTGTTATCATTGTAAAAATAGAGCACACCTCCCATCTATTGTTTTGTTGCCCTTTATATGCAAGCCCACGGCGTAAATGGCTAAAACCAGTCTGTTTAAACATTGGCACTAGCAGTCAATCAATACCACTTAGAATATTAGAATCTGACTGCTCTACACCATTTGTGATTGCTGTAGCAAAATTTCTAGCTTGGGCCTGGGTAATCCGCACCCGTACATTACTGTTAAATGTAACATAATGAAGTATGGTTGCTATGTTTTAAATGCTCTCCCATTGAATTTTTTTTTAAACAATTTAAATGAATTAAGCACTAATTTTATTTGTGTAAAGTATTCGACTGTCACTTGTTTAATATGTTTAATATGTATTTTAAAAAAAAGTATTTTTAGCTTTAGTATTTATTGTACAGGGTTAGGATGGATGCTTTTATGACAAATGTCGAATAAAGCTTTAATGATGATGACTGCTGCCCTGACTGTCGCCCTGTCTTGGACCCATTTTTGATGCTTAAGGCGAGACGATAGACGGGTCTTCTGGTGGCGTGACTGATACCTCAGTTAAGTAAAAAGTGGGTCGCTCCCAGTCCTTCATTTTTGGTTCTTTGGTTCTTAGTTTGTTTGGTCCTTAGTTTTGATTTGAAAATTGCAATTTCCAAAGCCGAGGGACTCGTATATTTGCGAGACTATCGTTGTAGATAATCCCTTGAAGTTTGAAGCTAGATTAGTGAGCGAAGATGCCTAGTCTTAGCAAAATTAGGAGGATATTTTGTTGTGGTTGTAACAGGGATTCCCGATTGGAGGATTCATGTCCGATACCTCCAGTTGAAACTCTGACTTATGAGCTCTATTCTAAACATGGCGTGGGCCCTATTTCGTTTAATGAAGTATGGGTCCGTTACACTAGGAAAGATGGGGTTTTACGATGGCCCCAACATGGTAGTTTTGATACTGAGATTTTAGATAATTTAGAAACGAAATTGTTTAGGAAGAAAGCCCGGCCGGCAATGTTTGACTCCTTTCGCCTTTGGCGCAAAGAAGCCAAACAGAGAGAAATCAAGCAAGCTAAACGAGATAGGAAGATCGGAATATGTCAGTACTACAGGCTGCTAGGCAGTATAGGGATGATGGAGAGGAGCGAGCGTGTGAAGTTTCAGATAGGCAGCGTTGTATGGCCATAGATAAATGTTATCCGGCCTTGCCGTCTCCTCCTCCGAAAGCAACTTAATGTCTCATTTACTGAGATTACCACCTCCTTATGTGAAGGGTGCTACTGCACCTCTATTACCCCCGGTTGTTCTACCCTTTGTTGTTCAACCTCCTGCTGTTGTTCAGCCACCCGGTATTCCACAGATGGCTTTACCTCCTCCTGCACAACCTGCTCTAGGTTCGCAGGCTTTGCTACCAGCTTTACCTCAAACTCCTTTGCCTTCCGCTTCTGCATCTGAGACTCCTACTGTTCTTATTCCTACACCTTCTTTGCCTCAAAATACTTATTCTCCTGTTCTTATGTCTGTTTCTTCTCCTTGTGTTCGAAAACGAATGACAGAGACTGTTTCTAGTCTATTGTCTCCATTGTTTGGGTCATTGAATATGACCCCTGTTTCGGAACATAGGCAGAGTCGTAGTCAGCTTCCTGGTTCCGAGGAACAGGCTGTATTGGATTTGTTAGCTCGTAAATGGATTATTAATGCCTCAAAGTATAGTTTGCCAGCGGTTATGGATGTTTTCTTTCAGTGGGAACCGCCTAAGCAGAGGTATGTTTTTAATATGATGTGTATGTTTCTGCGTCAGGAATGGGAAGATAATGATTTGGGTTTAATCCCGCAGGAACTACTTGATGTTCATAAAACTAATAGAAGTGACGGTAAGGGCCTAAAGACCGTGGCACAGAAAATCACCAAATTCCGTTAAATCAGAATGTCCTTGTCTTGATCCGTCCGCTCAAACCCCAAGAGGATCCACCGTCCAAAGATCCCAAAACTGACCAAAATTACTTTTATGATTCGAGGGAGTAGACTTGATTTCATGTAAATATCACAGGGTCACAAAAGTTCTTGATTCCAAATTATTCTTTATTGTTCAAGTGTCCATCACAAAATGACGACAGTTCAAAGAATCATTTCCAAAACTCCAAGCAAATCCAAGATGATCAAAATAACATCAATTGGCTGTTTGATGTTATTTTGATCATCTTGGATTTGCTTGAAGTTTTGGAAATGATTCTTTGAACTGTCGTCATTTTGTGATGGACACTTGAACAATAAAGAATAATTTGGGAATCAAGAACTTTTGTGACCCTGTGATATTTACATGAAATCAAGTCCACTCCCTCGAATCATAAAACTACTTGATGTTCAGTCGGATTTTGCTAAAGGGATGATAGTGGAATCTGATATTACAGATGCCGTAGAGACGATACTGGCTTTTAGATCTAGCCTTCCGCCTCAGACATTGCACGAACCTGATTCCTCTGTTAGAAGAAAAGCGAGACAGTATCCCATGAGAGAAGTTCCTCCTGTATGGAAGGAAGCAGTTCTGGCTAATGTAAATCAGGGTATTGTTGCTGCATCGGCTCATTTTCAGCGAGTATGGGTACATGTCCCTTGGAAGAGAGCAGAGGTCTTGGCTCTTAAGCAGACCTTACCTGATCCTCGTAAGAATCCTGCTGGTTATTACAAAGAATTGTCTCAGACAGTAGATGCGTGTATTATGAATTTAGCCGACATCGACATGTTGATGGGTAATGTAGTTCCGCAACCTTTGTGGGCGAAGATTCGTCATGAGAATCATGCGGCAGAATTAGGAGATACTTGGGTGAATATTATTGCTGCAGATGGTAGACAACAGGGAGGTGCTAAACCTGAACCTTTGGTTACGAAATTGCCAGGTAGAATTATTAGTTTAATGAAGACGATGATGCTTGCTTTACGAGTGAATTGGGATAAGTTAACAGCATGTAAGCAGAAGAAAGATGAAAGTGTATCTGATTTCTTCACTAGGTTTGAAGAAACATTTATAGATCATAGTGGTCAGGACATGAGTACGGAAGGTGGGCAAAGATTATTTGTGGACAAATTTGTCTTTAATTTGCTCCCTGAACTTTCTAATAAGTTGAAAGATTCTGAAAGATCTTGGGCTGTTTCATCGTCGGCCCAGATATTGGTGACTGCACAGTACTATGAGAATAGGGATAAGGACGAGAAAGAAAAAGCAGAGAAAAAGACAAAAGACTTAAAGACAAAGGTTCTTTTGCAGCAGGCGTATCCGCCTCGCTCGAATCAGCAAGAGTCACAGCAACGCCCACAGTTTCAGCAACCTCCACAGTTTCAGAGACCGCAACAGAACGCTGGGTATTTTCCTTCAAGACCCCCCTTGGGTTTGAATCAGTGTGCGTACTGTAGGGAGGAAGGTCATTATAAAAATGAGTGACCTGTTTTACGACAACGCGCGAGTGGTATGCCGGCCCCGAGAGGCCGTAGTGGTTTTCAGCAAGTGTATAGGGGTAGAGGACGTGGTGCTTTTCCTCAGAATGAACGTTCCTTTCCCCCGCAAAATTCTATGAATTGCTTTGATCAACAGAAAATTGCATCTGGTCAGTCGACTCAGTACTATGCTGATGACTATTATGTTGAGAGTGAGAATGCCGACTATAATGATTGCTAGGACAGCCATAGACAAAGAGAGGGAGTAGTGTCGATTCCAGTAGATCAGAGTGGGCCTTATGTTGCAGTAGCCACATCGGGTGTGGTAGAGCCTTTTCTTTTGGATACTGGTGCAGCGAAGAGTTCTATCATGCACTCTAAACTCCCTGGCGCACCTTTGTCTGGCTTAACAAATGTTTCGGTAGGATTCTCTGGCACCCCAGTTCGTAATCCAGTTTCTAGTCCTTTGTCTCTTTCTATAGGGCCTTGTGAATTGGAAGCACCTCTCATTCTAACGACAGGTTGTGGTGAGAATTTGTTAGGCTTGGATTTGTTGAAAAGGTTGAATGCGACATTGCATTGTTCTCCTTTGGGAGTACAGCTTACATTGGGAAAGAAAGTGATCTCTCCGATGTATTTGTCTACAGATCGGCTTCCACCGGAATTGCGTTCTCTCCCTGGTACTCTTTGGGCTACTGGTCCTAATGATGTGGGTCTTTTGGAAGTTCCACCTTACGTTGTAACGCTTAAAGCGAATGTCAAATTGCCACGTATCCCCAGTATAGGATTCCTAGCGATGGTGAAAGAGCGCTTTTAGCAATCATTTATGATTTAATTGCGAAAGATGTGATTGAAGAAACAAGAGGTAATGTGTGTAACAGTCCTGTTTTGCCTGTCCTGAAATGCACTGACTCTTCTCAGCCACCTGTTTACAGGTTTGTGATCGATCTTAGAGAGGTTAACAAGATTGTTGTGCCACAGTTTCCAGTTGTTCCGGATATTACTGCTTTGTTGACTTTGATTCCTGCTTCAGCTGCTTGGTTTTCGGTTATAGATCTGAAGAATGCTTTCTTCAGCATTCCAATTGCCGAAGAGAGTAGAGATATTTTCGGCTTCTGTTTAGGAGGCCGAAGCTTCCGGTTTAAACGCGCTCCTCAAGGCTATTGTGAAAGTCCTTCCATTTATGGCCAGGCTTTGAAAACTCAGCTTGATACTCTTGCGATGCCTGCGGGTACTGCTCTTATTCAGTATGTTGACGATTTATTAGTGGCTGCTGATGATGAGGAAACTTGTAAAAAAGCTACTCTTTCTTTGTTACGACATTTGTCTGACTTGCATCATAAAGTGTCACCTTCAAAGTTGCAGTATTGTCGCCAAGAAGTGACCTACTTAGGTCATCTCTTGTCGAAGGAGGGAAGAAAGTTGACCCCTGAACGAATTCAAGCGATTGCTTGAATGACTGTGCCAAATACGCAGAGAGAGGTACGTGCGTTTCTGGGTATCACATCGTATTGTAGACAGTGGATTCCGAATTTTTCTCTGCTGGCCAAACCTCTGTTGGCATTGACTTGTAAGGATATACCGAATCCTCTTCCTTGGTCTGACGATTGTCAGAAGAGTTTTTCTGAATTACGTGATGCCTTGTGCTCTGCTCCAGTGTTGGGTACTCCCGACTACAGTAAGCCTTTTACACTGTACGTCCTCGAGAGAGAGGGTTGTGCATTGTCAGTTTTGACTCAACAATTTGGTGATAAGCAGCGTCCATGTGCGTATTTCTCGTCGACTTTAGATCCGGTAGCTAGAGCGTTGCCAAGTTGCTTGAGAGCTACAGCGGCAGAGGCTGTTTCTATCCGACAGTCTGCTGGATTGGTGATGGACAATACGTTGGTTGTGATGGTTCCACATGCAGTGGATACTTTGTTAAATCAAACCAAGACTCAACACCTTACTAGTGCGAGGTTGTCGGGTTATGAATTGACGTTTTTGGCTAGTCATGTGCATATCAAGCGGTGCAATGTATTGAATCCAGCGACATTGTTGCCGCTTTCTGTGGATACAGATGGTCAGGGACAGCATGATTGTTTTCTTAGGACGGAAGAGGAAACGAAGGGGAGAGTCGACTTGAAAGACACTCCTCTTTTGGATCCTGATGGTACGCTATGGGTTGATGGGTCATGCTACAAGCTCCCGAATGGTGATACGACTGCAGCATATGCCGTAACGACATTATGCACAATTGTTGAAACTGCACGAGTGAGCCATAATTCGGCGCAAGCAGCAGAGTTAATTGCATTAACAAGAGCGTGTATTTTATCTAAGGGAAAGAGAGTGAATGTGTACACCGATAGTCAGTATGCGTTTGGAGTTGCCTACAGTTTTGGACGCCTGTGGAGAGAAAGAGGATTTTTGACGTCGCATGGGACTAAGATTCAACATGGACAGTTGGTGAATGAGCTTCTGGAGTCACTTACTTTGCCGAAGCAAGTTGCGATTGTGAAGTGTAGTGCTCACCGGAAGGTTACGGATGATGTTGGTCGTGGTAATGCGTTTGCGGATGGAGTTGCGAAAGAAACAGTGAGAAATGTGATGAGTCGAATGTATATTGCAGGCCCTGCGAGATGGATTGGTGCAGTGGGAATGTGTGAAGATACGATTGAGAGTGTGAAATCAATACAAGCTAAAGCTACTGAAAGTGAAAAGAGCGTGTGGAGAGAAACTACGGGTATATTGGATTCGACTGGTTGTTGGGTTGAGTTATCAGAACACCAAAGATAGATGTTGCCGGATGCATATGTGCTTGCGGTGGTTACGATGGCACATGGTTTGTCTCACATTAGTGTGAAAGGAATTTGTAAGTTGTTGGCTCCAGTGTGGCAGAATGCTGGAATACCCAAATGTGCTGAGAATGTGGTCAAGAATTGTATGGTGTGTCTGATGTATAATCCTGGCAAGGGAACTCCAACTCCAGCTGGTCACTTTGCGCCTCCGACGTATCCGTTCGAGGTTCTGCAATTGGATTTTATCCACATGGAAAGGTGTAACAACTTGAAATACGTCCTAGTAGTTGTTTGTGCCTTTTCTAGATGGGTAGAGGCATACCCCCTAAAAGATAATACGGCCTTGTCCACAGCTAGAGTCTTGCTCAAAGAATATTTCCCTAGATTTGGATTGCCAAGGATGGTGTGGAGTGATAATGGAAGTGAGTTCGTGGGGAAGATTATGAAAAAAGTATGTGAGGGTTTGGGCATAAAACAAAAGTTTCATGCCACAAATCATCCCCAATCAGCTGGATTAGTGGAATATTACAAATGGCACTGTGAAGTTAAAGTTAGCCAAAATTCAGGCGAGTTCTGGTCTCCAATGGCCAGATGCTTTGCCGTTGGCACTTTTGTCAACTAGAACTACAGTGCATTCTCGAATTGGCCTTAGTCCCTATGAAATTGTTTTTGGCCGTCCGGCGAATGTGTGGGGAGTGCCGAGGCCAGTGAAGTTTAGTGACATCGAATACCCTGTGTTGGTGGACTATTTGTATGATATGACGGCTAAATTGCGTGTCTTGCATCAACAGGTTCATGATAACTTGCCACCAGCATCTGTGGATCCAGGTCACACCATCAATCCCGGTGACTGGGTCCTGGTGAAGAATTTTCAGCTGACCAAAAACGAGCAGCCCCGCTGGACCGGCCCCCACCAAGTGCTCCTGTCAACAAGAACTTCGGTGAAGGTCTTCGGGAAGCGAAATTGGATCCACGGTGTACATTGTAAGAGGGCGCCTTTACCTCTGCCGTACGACCAGTGGATCCGTGATGGTATTGGTGACTCAGAGACAGAACGATTGCCGAAGTTCATGCCGTTTAGCGATGGACATCTAGTATGGACAAATTCTGAACGCGAGGACGACGACATTTTGCAAGCAGCTGTGCCTCCGCATTTGAGATTGGACACCACTGAGCCTGAACTCTTGTTTAAAGATCACATAGTGCCTGGTAAAGGCCGTTATAATTTACGATCGAGAAACAATTGACAAATAAAAATATAGGGGCATATTACCAACGTTAAGCGATATTTATCGCTAACGATACTTAGCAACGAATTTTTTAACGCTAAGCATCGTCAGAAATTATCGCAGATAAACCTTGCTATTATCAAGGTTTATCGCAAATGCGATAAAAAACGGCCGCAATGCATGATTATCGCTGAAAAGTCAGCGATATTCATGCATTACCGAGCTAATGCTCTTAGCCATGTTATCCACCTCCCATTGGATAACATGGCTAAGAAGTGCTCAGGGCAGGTGTTAGCTTTTGGAGATATTCGCGCTTAGCACGAATATCTCCAAAAGTTGGTAATAGGAGATAGCGATGTTAGCGACTGTTTCCAGTCGCTAACATCTTGGCACGCCCACTTTACATGTCATTAGTGTTAAATATCACTGACATGCAAAGTGGGGCCCAAGATGGTCGCTATCTCCTACTAGCTGTCGCTAACTGGTGATAGCGACAGCTAGGTAATAGGGAGATAATTTTATCTCCGCTTTCTTGGCTTTTAAAGCCAAAAAAGCGGAGATAAACCCCCTTGATAATATGCCCCATAATTTTTCCTTTTGTTTTTTGAGAACTGCACTCTCTCATCCCAGAAACTGTTTTGGCCTATTTTTTCTTTTTCGAGCTGCCATCCGAGCTCAGCTGTAGGGTTGCGATATAAAGACTTGGGATTGCAGCCGTGTAGACACAAGGTCGACGGTTCTGGTTGGTCTCAGGGCGTTCACTGAACTGATAGACGCATTCCTTAGCGGAAGAAAACCAACTGCCGCGAACAGCATGGTTAGAGGATGGAGTTTTCTGGGACAGAGAGAGCTGCTGAGAAACTGAACTTTAAAATGAAAGTGTGTAAAGCAAATGTTTTCTGATAACATGTGTGCTGATGTTTTTAAGCATGACGTTAGCATTGGTGGGTTGGATAGTTTTCACTACCCAATTGACTTCTGCACCCACCTCCCAACCTATGTCTTTTCCTACTACTGTTTCTTTGCATTCTTTTCATATCTTACCATAACACGAGCAGATTAGAAGGTCAGAATTTGTACATAACACATTCGTACAGTTACTACATCAACATCAGCTGGTGGTGAACACTACTAGTTGTTGGGTGTGTGGTCTTATGCCACATACTACAGATAGAGTTGTCCCCTATCTGATATTACCGTTTAGTCAGAATGGGTCATTATGGGCTTTTCAGACGATGTTCATTTATGCCCTGGAAGTCTATCCTCTGCATTCCATGAAAGATAACTTGAGTAATCAAGCCTTGGTGAAGGGAGTTATGAATATGAGCAGAGATATAGATACGTACAGGACCATTCCCAAGGAAGAGTTATCGGCTTATGTTGGATGGAACATGACAGGATACAGTGTTCGTCTGAGTGAAAAGCAGAAACGAAAGAGGTCACCTCCGATTTGGGTCGTACCCCACCGAGGTCATTTTTGTCTGCAATGGAATGGCAAAAATCCGAAAGCTCAATCTTCCCCGCCGTTTTTGGCAGCTAAGGGCACGTATTTTGTTTGTTACAACCGAGCATATACATGGTTGCCCCCTGATTTTTCAGGAACGTGTTATGTTGGATACTTGTTGCCTCCTACGTACACTGCTGCCGCAGACTACCACAAGACAAGAGTTGTTAGAGGTGTCTTCAGTCGGGAAGATACCGCTGGACAAGAAGTTGGAGACTTCTTTAAGGGTTTCTTACTGTTTTGGGGACCTATGGCTAACAGTAGAGGCTTACAACAATTAACGAGAGTGGTTGAATCCACCATAAACGAAACTGCCGGTGCCCTTAGTAACTTGACAGCTGAGCTTCAAGCGGATCGCCTTATGACGTTACAAAATCGTATGGTTTTAGACGTCATACTCGCAGATCGAGGTGGAGTATGTAAAGTGATCCAATCGAGTTGCTGCATTTTTATCCCAGATAATGCTCCGACGGTATACGAGGCCATTTCCAGGTTACATAAGATCTCCGAGTCTATACATGTGGATGAAGGAGATTGGTCGTTGACTGGATGGTTTTGGGGACTGTTATCAGTTTGGGGATGGAAGATTCTGATGATCATTGGTGCGGCTCTAGCGGTTCTTTTCTCATGTTGTCTATGTGTACAGTGCGGTCCTGCCATATGTGGCCTTTGTACTACTACGTGTGTTAGGAGACCACTTGTCTCGAGAGATGCACAGAGAAACAAGATAATGCCTCAACAGCACCTTGGTGATCTAATGAGAATTGACATTGCCTCGGATATAGATTGAGTGATTGCCTATGTAAGGGCAAAAGGAGGGTCTGATGTTCCGTGAATTCTGAACCCATGTTTCAAATGTCATGGTTCCATTACGATTTGTGTAAAAAGGAACCGTAACCGATGAGTTCGGCAAGTACGAGTGTTTTCGCCATGTTACACACAAGGATTCACTATGTATTTGAAGATTCCGTTCTGAACCTTGGTTTCCATTTTGTGCAAGGCAGCCATTTTGTGGTTGCCCTCACATAGGCCGATGACTCTGGTTGCATGAGTCTTTAAGACCCGTGCCCTTTTGCTGGGGTTTGTGCTGACTCCTGTTTGACCTGAGTGAACTGACCCTGTTGCCTGAAGCTGACCTTGTTAAACCAGTTCTTGCCCGCTAGCTGATCAAGACTAGGATCAAAGCACAGGACATCGTAAAGTTTTACTACACACAAATATGCTTTATCCTACTCTCACCTGTTTCTGTTTCTTTCTTTATGGTCTATTTATGATTGGGTTGTGGCCTTTTTATTATGGGTTTGTTCGACCTGTCTAAAGAAGAATGTTGGGTTTGACCGATGATTGATCATGGGCTGGACAACTGAAAAGTGGGTTTTACCGTCATGCGATACCTTTGGTGTGGCCACATGTGATTGGACAGTTTGTAAATGTTAGGTATTTGTCTGGAATGTGATTTTTGGCATAAAAAGGGATGACTTGCTTTGTAAAATTGAGCAGTCTCCTGAGAACTCATACCGTGATGATTTCTAGGACTTCTGTTACTGGCTGCAGCCAATAAATTTGATATTTGACGCCACCAAGAAGTACCCCGTGTCTCTGTATTCTAAGACAGGTGAATCCGAAGACTTTGGGCGTGCCCCTGGCGCCGCTGGGTTCTAAAACCCGGTTCTTCAACCTATGAGCGCAGATCTAGCACAGCACCTATGAGCGCAGATCTAGCACAGCACCTATGAGCGCAGATCTAGCACAGCACCTATGAGTGCAGATCTAGCTCAGTGCCTATGAGTGCAGATCTAGCTCAGTGCATATGAGTGCAGATATAGCATTGCACCGATGAGCACGGATCTAGCAGAGCACCCATGAGCGCAGATCTAGCACAGCACGCAGTGAGCTCAGATCTATCACATCACTGATGAGCGCAGATCTAGCACAGCACCCATGAGTGCAGATCTAACACAGCACCCATGAGTGCAGATCTTACACAACACCTGTGAGCGCAGATATAGCACAGCACCTCGGAGTGCAGATCAAGCACAGCACCCATGAGCTCAGATCTAGCACAGCACCCGTGAGCATGGAATAAGCACTGCACCTATGAGCGCAGATCTAGCACAGCATCATGAGTGCAGATCTAACACAGCACCCATGAGTGCAGATCTAGCACAGCACCCATTAGTGCAGACCTAGCAGAGCACCCATGAGCGCTGATATAGCACAGCACCTAGGAGTGCAGATCTAGCAGAGCATCATGAGTGCAGATCTAACACAGCACCCATGAGTGCAGATCTAGCACAGCACCCATGAGTGCAGATCTAGCACAGCACCCATGAGCGCTGATATAGCACAGCACCTAGGAGTGCAGATCAAGCACAGCACCCATGAGCTCAGATCTAGCACAGCACCCGTGAGCGTGGAATAAGCACTGCACCTATGAGTGCAGATCTAGCACAGCATCATGAGTGCAGATCTAACAGCACCCATTAGTGCAGATCTAGCACAGCACCCATGAGCGCAGATCTAGCACAGCACCCGTGAGCGTGGATCTAGCACAGCACCCATGAGGGCAGATCTAGCACAGCACCTATGAGTGCAGATCTAGCACAGCACCCATGAGCGCAGCTCTAGCATAGCACCTATGAGTGCAGATCTAGCACAGCACCCATGAGTACAGATCTAGCACAGCAACCATGAGTGCAGCGGCAGTCCAAGATGGCGGCCTCTGACTGGCAGTTCACATTCACGCGCCATTCAGGCACATGGTATATACAAGGAGCCCGCCAGACCCAGGCAGAACTGGAGAGGGGTGAGGCTGGTAGGACACTTACCAAGAGCAGAGCAGAGTGAAAAGGCCTGCACTGGGTCTACATTGAGTGCACCTGCCACCCCCTCTGCCAAGCTCTTGGCAGCGGACATGGTGCAGCTGTCCATCTTGATAAGGGAGGCACGGCTCACCCCACAGACCACAGAGCCTCGCTTTGGTCTCATATTCCGATGACACTATGCCACTGCCAGCATGCACGTGCTGGTCGTGCACCCTGAAGTAAGAACATCCAAACATGGTAGAGACGTCACCGCGGTGAGTAAAGCAGTGCTTGATTTGTGCCGGTGGTTTACGATGCTCAACACCAGAAAGTTACTGTGAACACCGGCATTTAAAAACCATCTGCCAGTGAGTGATGCGGTTTGAGTGCTTTACAGATGAGCAGAACAACAGTTGTTTATGAATTCAATTTACAATAAAACGGCTAATGACTCCTTCCCAGGCCATTATAGCTTTGGGGGGTGATAGAGCGCATTTTGACAGGATTACTTAGGAAGTCAAACAGTGCTCACACCTTTGGGATAGGATATCGGGGAAATAGGTAGGATTTTCATGCACAGTAGTGTAGGGAAAGATACTGTTCTTTTCTTCTCTAATGAAAAGAGAACTGGACTCAGCTGCTGTTCTTTGTTGTATTTTGCTTTTGGAGTTCATCATATTATGCCTTTTGTGCCGAATGAATTATATTTGTAGATTCGGCTCTGTATTGATTTTTATGTATCTGTATACTCTGATATTGAGGTGTGTGTATATTCAATTGTTTTTGGCCTTATAATAAATCCACAAAACTGAAAGTCAGAGTCTGTGGTCCTTAAAAGCATGTCTAAATTGAAAATATGACTGAATTGTTTCATTCCCCCCAAACACTTTAGCAGGCTATACAAAGACCATCTGAATTGAATTTAGTAGGGAAGGCAAGGAGGCAAATTTAGCGTAATCAGGGGCCTGGAATACTCAGAATGATCACACTTGCGGCAGTTGTGCACGTACTGTGGTTGACGGTGCTGGCGGGGGCAATGTGTGGTGCAAGCTGCAGAGGCCTCCTTACGAGGTCTGGGCGCTTATGTTTTTTACAAATTAAGCACTGGAGTAAGGGCAAGGTTCAGGCTTAAAACCCCATGCTGGGGGAATTCCGGTCCGAACTGTCTCGTGTCTCTCCCACCTCCCGGCGTCCACACTGCCTCTCTGTCTTTCCTCCTTCATTCTCGAGTCAACCACCTGCCTCACAGCAACACACTGCACCTGCTGCAGCGCTTGGAAGCGGCTTCTCAGCACCAAGCACTATACAAAATGCAAATACAAAACAAGATGGAATGGAATCTTAATGTCGAAAGAGAATTATGTACATGTGGATGCGTAAGAAAGCAGAAGATAAAAGTGATACCTTTCTCATGAGCAGGATACACGTGTAACCTTCCGCCTACACTAGTGCCGTGAGAGACACAGGGCCTCATTTATGAGAAATGACGCATCGCTGCGTGAAAGCAGCGATGCGTCACTTCTCAGTGCGCACTCCTTGCGACATTCCTGATGCGTCATATTTAATGTAAGTCGCATCATGTCGCAAGGAGTTACAGATACGTCAGTATTTCTGACGTATCTGTAAGCGCAAAAGTGACGCATTGCTGGAGTGTGTCACAAAAGTGACGCAACTCCAGCAATGCGTCCTTTTACATGGGGCAATCCCCTTGTGAAAGGGCCTGCGTCAGTCTTACGCCTGCTGTGAGGCAGGCGCAAGATTTTGACGCAACAGCGTCCTAAAAGTGACGCAGTGAAATCTCATAGATTTCACTGCGTCACTATTACGAGGCTTCTTGCGTGGGAACGCCCCCTCTGCCTACATTATACCTGGCGTAGGTATAATGTAGCGCAGGGGTTTACAAAGGGACGCATCTACCTAGATGCGTCACTTTGTAAATATGGCGCAAAAAGGCGCATTTTTTACGCCACTGGTGCGTCACAAAAAGTGACGCACCGGCGGCGTAAAAGTGACACAGGGCCTCATAAATGAGGCCCACAGTATCCTGGGAAGCGCTATAGAACACTCCCAGAAATTAAACTCTCTTTACAGCAGGAGTGTGTAGAGGGTAGAATTACACCAAGGGACAGAGTGTCACCTCGGAAGATGTTTGGGAAATGCATGCAATAAAAGCGCGCAAAGCTTGCGCCCTGTTCATCGTCTTGAACCCAGTGCACAGCGCCCTCCCGTGCGCACTGCCCGTCTGCTGAGCACATGTGCTGGTGCACCGAGCAGCAGCGCCAGGACTCGCCCTCTATGGGCCAGCCGCCCCTGCACCCCTCTTTCAGCAAGAAACAGAAAACACGTTTCAGTGCAGTATTTTCACAGATTTGTCAGTGCATTGAACCCTTTGGTGTTTACATTGTCTGCCAAAAAGCCTAAATTAAATAATATAAAAACATAATATTAAAAAGCAACACTCAGGCTGGGATTAGACTTCCATTGAGATTTGTATACATATGTGACCTGACATACTTTTAGAGTACTTGTTCCAAATCACAGGAAAGGGCAGTGATGGCATGCCAGTGACAAATTATGCACTATAAAAAAGGGAAGAACGAAATAACTACAAATGCAAACGAGGGAAAATGCCCAGGTGTTACTACTTGGTAAAACTAGTTGCTATAACATCAGTTTTTGTAGCTCATAACGGTCACCCTCTAGGGCCTCTCATCCTATTGAATGTCAGCATGTTGTTTGTCACCTTCTTCAAGGATATTCGACCTTTGAAAGATGAAAGGCTGAGTGGATGGGGCACAATCAACAGATGTGTCTTGCTTCTGCATAGTCCACCAAGCTACCAGGCCCTACGTGTGCACTAAAGAGCTATATTGCCCACTTAAAAGAAAAAAAAATGTAATTACATATGAAAACTTTTAAAAACATCCTTTCACTATTGAAATACCCTTAAAAGAAAGTGTGCGCTTCAGTTCTTATAAAAGGCACCCTAGGGCTACCCCCCTGGTACAGGGAGTTTTAACAACTCGAAACATCATGCATTCGATGCACTGCTAATGCAAAGCTTGGTTTACCGACTTAAAAAGCTGGCCTACGGTTGCACAGCTAGTGTAAAAAGTTTTTACCAATTCAAAAATATTTCCAGGCCCCGGCTTTTTTCAAAGTTTCAATAAGGAAGGCCCCTATAAATCCCGTTCAAGGATATGGGTATTGTTCACTTTGCTCACTAAATTGGATCCAAGACATGTACTTTCACCCCACCACTTTCTAAGTTCACCAGCTGCCACTGGCCAGGAGATGTTTATTGCTCCTCAGGGCGAGGCCTCAGACATGGCGTTTACGAGCCGCTGCACGAAAAAAACACAATTTGAAGTCATGTTTCACCGAATGCACTCATACCTTCTGCAGCCCGGAGGAAGCTTCCAAGTGTGGGTTACACAAGGCAGAGAGGCGCTCCCTGCATCCCTCCCGGCGACGTCACTAGGCGCTATGTGTCAGCGGCCACCGGCGTCTTCGGTAGCTGACACTAGGCGCTATGTGTCAGCGGCCACCGGCGTCTTCGGTAGCTGACACTAGGCGCTATGTGTCAGCGGCCACAGGCGTCTTCGGTAGCTGATACTAGGGGCTATGTGTCCGCGGCCACAGGCATCTTCGGTAGCTGACACTAGGGGCTATATGTCAGCGGTCACCGGCGTCTTCGGTAGCTGACACTAGGCGCTATATGTCAGCGGCCACAGGCGTCTTCGGTAGCTGACACTAGGCGCTATGTGTCAGCGGCCACAGGCGTCTTCGATAGCTGACACTAGCGGCTATGTGTCCGCGGCCACCGGCGTCTTCAGTAGCTGACACTAGGGGCTTTGTGTCAGCGGCCACCGGCGTCTTCAGTAGCTGACACTAGGTGCTATGTGTCAGCGATTCCAAAAAATCAATTGGGGAAGTGTAGAGGAAATGATAGAATCACCCTCCTGAACTAGACTTGTAAACAATGGGATTCTATCAATGTGAGTGGTGACTAATTTTATATGATATTGTGTATTCTCTAAACTTGTGAAAACACTACAATGTGAAAATTAGGCCTCTCTGCGGGTGGCAGAGTGAGGGCACTGTGTGTTTTTAAAATACCCCTCACACACTATGAATCCCATAGTGTCATTCTCCCATCATTGGGGTCTTCCCGTCCCTCTACGGGGCGGGGCGTGCTTCAACCTCCGAGTGACGCGGGAGCACTTCTATTTTTTGACAATAGGCTATGTGATGTGACGAGGATAGTGGTATGTGTTAGGGAGTGTAGGGACCTGTTTACGTGAATGGTGGTGTAAAAAAAGTAAAAATTCCCTGGCTGGTTGAAAAAATTTATTTTAATGGCTTCGCAAGCTGGGAACATTAAAAAAGGGGGTTAGTAAGTAGAATTACAAGTGTGGTCTACTTTGTCGACATGACATGTTTCATAGGCAGACCCCTCCTGCCTACTCATCAGGACCTCTGTTGATCCCTACAAAAATACTCATGCCTGCGTCTTAGGGTGATTAGTTGACTGGTTAGTGACCCCATGCCTAATCTGGCCTTATTCCATACCCTTCAGCAGTCCCTAAGACGCAGGCTCATGAGGTCCTATCACCACGCCTCAAATAGACCATATTAGGTCATTTTTCATGATAATTTTTCATGATAATGCCTCACCAAGGGCCAACTCAAGCCCAGAGGCTAAACCTACCAGCCGATTTTTGCTGTTAAGTTTTAGGACCATAGGCATTTAACATTTAGTTTAGAATTGAGTATTTTTGTAGGGATCAACAGAGGTCCTGATGAGTAGGCAGGAGGGGTCTGCCAATGATGGGAGAATGACACTATGGGATTCATAGTGTGTGAGGGGTATTTTAAAAACACACAGTGCCCTCATTCTGCCACCCGCAGAGAGGCCTAATCTTCACTTTGCAGTGTTTCCACAAGTTTAGAGAATATACAATGCTATGTGTCAGCGGCCACAGGCGTCTTCGGTAGCTGACACTAGGGGCTATGTGTCAGCGGCCACAGGCGTCTTCGGTAGCTGACACTAGGGGCTATGTGTCAGCGGCCACCGGCGTCTTCGGTAGCTGACACTAGGCGCTATGTGTCAGCGGCCACCGGCGTCTTCGGTAGCTGACACTAGGGGCTATGTGTCAGCGGCCACCGGCGTCTTCGGTAGCTGACACTAGGCGCTATGTGTCAGCGGCCACCGGCGTCTTCAGTAGCTGACGCTAGGCGCTATGTGTCAGCGGCCACAGGCGTCTTCGGTAGCTGACACTAGGTGCTATGTGTCAGCGCCCACAGGCGTCTTCGGTAGCTGACACTAGGGTCTATGTGTCAGCGGCCACCGGCGTCTTTGGTAGCTGACACTAGGGGCTATGTGTCCGCGGCCACAGGCGTCTTCGGTAGCTGACACTTGGCGCTATGTGTCTGCGGCCACCGGCGTCTTCGGTAGCTGACACTAGGCGCTATGTGTCCGCGGCCACCGGCGTCTTCGGTAGCTGACACTAGGGGCTATGTGTCCGCGGCCACAGGCGTCTTCGGTAGCTGACACTAGGGGCTATGTGTCAGCGGCCACAGGCGTCTTCGGTAGCTGACACTAGGCGCTATGTGTCAGCGGCCACCGGCGTCTTCGGTAGCTGACACTAGGCGCTATGTGTCAGCGGCCACCGGCGTCTTCGGTAGCTGACACTAGGGGCTATGTGTCAGCGGCCACCGGCGTCTTCGGTAGCTGACACTAGGCGCTATGTGTCAGCGGCCACCGGCGTCTTCAGTAGCTGACACTAGGCGCTATGTGTCAGTGGCCACAGGCGTCTTCGGTAGCTGACACTAGGTGCTATGTGTCAGCGGCCACAGGCGTCTTCGGTAGCTGACACTAGGGGCTATGTGTCAGTGGCCACCGGCGTCTTTGGTAGCTGACACTAGGCGCTATGTGTCAGCGGCCACAGGCGTCTTCGGTGGCTGACACTAGGCGCTATGTGTCAGCGGCCACAGGCGTCTTCGGTAGCTTACACTAGGGGCTATGTGTCAGCGGCCAGAGGCGTCTTCGGTAGCTGACACTAGGGGCTATGTGTCCGCGGCCACCGGCGTCTTCAGTAGCTGACACTAGGCGCTATGTGTCAGCGGCCACAGGCGTCTTCGGTAGCTGACACTAGGTGCTATGTGTCAGCGGCCACCGGCGTCTTCGGTAGCTGACACTAGGCGCTATGTGTCAGCGGCCACAGGCGTCTTCGGTGGCTGACACTAGGCGCTATGTGTCAGCGGCCACAGGCGTCTTCGGTAGCTGACACTAGGGGCTATGTGTCAGCGGCCACCGGCGTCTTCGGTAGCTGACACTAGGCGCTATCTGTCAGCGGCCACAGGCGTCTTCGGTGGCTGACACTAGGCGCTATGTGTCAGCGGCCACAGGCGTCTTCGGTAGCTGACACTAGGCGCTATGTGTCAGCGGCCACCGGCGTCTTCGGTAGCTGACACTAGGCGCTATGTGTCAGCGGCCACCGGCGTCTTCAGTAGCTGACACTAGGCGCTATGTGTCAGCGGCCACAGGCGTCTTCGGTAGCTTACACTAGGGGCTATGTGTCAGCGGCCACAGGCGTCTTCGGTAGCTGACACTAGGGGCTATGTGTCAGCGGCCACCGGCGTCTTCGGTAGCTGACACTAGGGGCTATGTGTCAGCGGCCACCGGCGTCTTCGGTAGCTGACACTAGGGGCTATGTGTCAGCGGCCACCGGCGTCTTCGGTAGCTGACACTTGGCGCTATGTGTCTGCGGCCACCGGCGTCTTCGGTAGCTGACACTAGGCGCTATGTGTCAGCGGCCACCGGCGTCTTCGGTGGCTGACACTAGGGGCTATGTGTCAGCGGCCACAGGCGTCTTCGGTAGCTTACACTAGGGGCTATGTGTCAGCGGCCACAGGCGTCTTTGGTAGCTGACACTAGGGGCTATGTGTCAGCGGCCACCGGCGTCTTCGGTAGCTGACACTAGGCGCTATGTGTCAGCGGCCACCGGCGTCTTGGGTAGCTGACACTAGGGGCTATGTGTCAGCGGCCACCGGCGTCTTCGGTAGCTGACACTAGGCGCTATGTGTCAGCGGCCACCGGCGTCTTCGGTAGCTGACACTAGGCGCTATGTGTCAGCGGCCACCGGCGTCTTCGGTAGCTGACACTAGGGGCTATGTGTCAGCGGCCACCGGCGTCTTCGGTAGCTGACACTAGGGGCTATGTGTCAGCGGCCACCGGCGTCTTCGGTAGCTGACACTAGGCGCTATGTGTCAGCGGCCACCGGCGTCTTCAGTAGCTGACACTAGGCGCTATGTGTCAGCGGCCACAGGCGTCTTCGGTAGCTGACACTAGGCGCTATGTGTCAGCGGCCACCGGCGTCTTCAGTAGCTGACACTAGGGGCTATGTGTCAGCGGCCACCGGCGTCTTCGGTAGCTGACACTAGGCGCTATGTGTCAGCGGCCACCGGCGTCTTCGGTAGCTGACACTAGGGGCTATGTGTCAGCGGCCACCGGCGTCTTCGGTAGCTGACACTAGGGGCTATGTGTCAGCGGCCACCGGCGTCTTCGGTAGCTTACACTAGGTGCTATGTGTCAGCGGCCACATGCGTCTTCGGTGGCTGACACTAGGCGCTATGTGTCAGCGGCCACAGGCGTCTTCGGTAGCTGACACTAGGGGCTATGTGTCAGCGGCCACCGGCGTCTTCGGTAGCTGACACTTGGCGCTATGTGTCTGCGGCCACCGGCGTCTTCGGTAGCTGACACTTGGCGCTATGTGTCCGCGGCCACCGGCGTCTTCGGTAGCCCCATGGCCATTCCTCACACTTGTTTCCTCTTGCCCCTCTACACCATCCTTGCTTTCCTTCTTCCTGCCCCACTAACCCTCCTTCTCTTCCTTTTCTTTTCCCTTCCCCTACCCGCTTCACCCTTGCTCATCCGCACTCCCCTTCCTATGCACTTTCCTGTCTTTTCTTTCATCTTTAATGTTCTTCTTGTTTCCCTTCCCGCTCCCTTTCTTTCTTTTCTCCCCTCCTTTCCTGCTACACTCTTTCCTTTCTTCTCTTTGCGCACCTCCCTCCCCTTTCCTTCCCTTTTTTTCCTCTTTATCTCCTTTGCTTCCGTTTGTCTTTGCTTCTGTCCTTTCTCCCTCCCTTCTTCGTTTCTTCTCTCTTTCATTCCGTCACTTTGCCCGCCCCCCCCCCTCCCCCACGCACTCCTTTACCTCTTCCCTTGAAAGCCACGGCGGGGGCCCTGCCCCCTCCCACCCCCGCGCACTCCTTTAACTCTTTGAAGCCAGGGGGGGCGGCAGCTGCCCTCTCCTCGCACGCACCTTCTCATTTCGCACCTGCAGCCTGCGAAGGCCCATTTTCCTGAACAAAAAACCCATAATTGCCTCGAAAGCAGTGAAAAGAGTCAATCTGCGGGCGCTGTTGTTCGAGCAATTATTGTGTTCCAGCCTGCTCCGGGCCCCGCGCCACTTCCAGGAAGTCTGGGGGGAGGGGGAGGCTAGCTGGGTCTATTCTGGGGCTAATGACTTCCAGCCGCTATCGAGATTCAAAGTGGCCGATAATGCACGGCCTACTCATGGCCACGTGCGCCTGGCGTGACGTGGGAAGGGGGCCGTGACGCACTGGGTAGAAGTTCAGGAGAGGTGCCAGTCTGCCAGCACACATGCCAACACTTCCACTTCGATAAGAGGGAGAGATATGCCTGGGTGCAAAGACCTGAGTAACACAGGAGTGACTGGGAGAGAGAGGGGTGCTTTACCATCTTCAAGAAATAACTTCTACTTTATAGAAATAGGTCAGACACACACCTGTAAGTAGAGTGTGGCACGCTCACCTCCAGGGAGAGAGTCCTATGGATTCATGTCATCACTGCAGGACAAGCCAACATAATGGGAGGCACAGTATTCATAGCGCCTAGTGTCAGCTACCGAAGATGCTGGTGGGTAGAAGCCAATACACCTGGACGAAAAGTCCCTGACAAATACAAGGGGGTAACGAAGAAGGCATCACATGACAAAGAGGGGCTTTTGCCACAGTGCACGAGTTGTGTTCTTTTTGTAATCTGAGTCAATACCTGTGACAGTCTGTAGCACAAATGTACACATCTGTAGACCTGGAAGATGAGCTGGTGATGAAAGAGGAGGGGGAGAGCGCACATCAGAGCACTGTTTGCACCGTGCACTAACATACACACATTGAATTGTACGGAGACCGCGGTTGTGTTCGCACACTGCACACGCTCTACGTGGGATCCCTTTCTACTTACCTTGGGTGGTTCCTTGGGTCCCCAGCAATTCCACGTCCTCTTGACTGTGTGTCAACTCGAGTCGTGATTCTTATACCACTTTCTATATATATAGTTCAGTCCCGCCCTGGGGCCCACTGTGTATTCTGTGCTACTGACATAATTTCTTCGCTATGTTCTTGTGTGCATTGTATTTTTCTCAGGGTAGGAGATATATGTGTGTATTAGAGAGTTCTGTATAATAAATACATATTTTTATACTTACATTGTGTGGTTCTTTTTATACCTATAAGATTGCATTCTGGTAATACAAGCTGCTTCACACTCCTTCTGGACTAAGCCTGAAGGCTGCTCTCCACAGCTACCACTTAGATAGCTTTCTGAGGTTGTCTAAAACTTCTAAAACCACTGTGTGGGGTTTTCTGGACTGGTGCAAGATGCCCACTTACATAAGTGGAGATCATATACCAGGCCAGCCTCTCACAAGAAGTTTGGGTCAAATAAAGTATTTGTCCAAGATCACAATTTAAGCGGACACGCCATTTACACATCAGGCACTAAACAGTCTTTACTTATATTAATGCTGTGTTTTTACCTTGTTGTTCATTTTTCATATAGCAGACCCGACCTGAAGGTACTGGAGTGCTTTACACGAGCACCGATGGCATTACACAATGTCACCACTCATTGTTAATAGGGAGGTGAAGTTATTTGCCCAGAATCACAGGTTGATGAGCCAACCCCAGGACTTGAACCTGGTTCCCTATTTCTAAGTCTGCAACTCTGGCCCTGACACCACAACACCACGTCATGAGTATGGGGGAAATCAGCATTTCATTGTTGGCACTAACGAAAACAGAGTTTGAGACTCTGCTTTTAGGTGCACTAATAATATGTCAAACTGCCAAAGATGTTGATTCCTGTCACAGGCTCCTCTCTCCCTCTCCAAAGATTAAGGCCAAAGCATTAAGCTTTGGTGTCTGAGGTCATTCCGGGAGAGGGAGAGTAAAGCGTGTGTGAATGAAGACTGGCACCAACATTTTAATGTTGGTAGCTTTACAAAGTGTTCAAGCAAAAACAGTTTAACCCCTTCGCTGCGGCGGCTATTCCGCCACAGCGCTAAGGGGGAGGCGGGGCCGCGCGACGCTCCCGTACTCATGACGGAACCGCTCCGTCACGGCCCTCGGGTGAGCTGTGCTTGTGACGGAACGGTTCCGTCACGGCCCCGCCCACTCTTTAAAACGCTCTGCGCAGGCGCGGAATGCACACCGCGCAGGCGCGGTGAGCGGGCCGTGGCGGAACCGTTCCATCACCAGCACAGCCCACCCGAGGCTCTTGACGGAACAGTTCCGTCACGAGCATGCAACGGGTTAAAACACATTTTTTTCTTCCAAGGCTATTTCTCACTTTCACTAAATGTTTTTTTCCTTACCTTTCTTTAACCTGTATCAGGAGCACACCATAGCAGGGAAAGGGAGCTTTGCCTGCCGCTCATGTACTTTGCAAGGGGGCCCCCAAAATGTTGTTCTTCCTCTGCTGAAGGGGTTTCTATGGAAACTAAGGTCATGGAGCCAATAATGAAATGTAAGACCCCCGTCCCTTGCCTCGTATGAGGGCACGCTGGCTGAGCCGACACAGGTCACAGTCGGTTCTGGGCCTTGCATGGCTAGGGGCAGTCCTAGGCCTCTGTGCACACACTAGATTAATGTGACCCCCGGACTAAAATAAAAGCCAAGATACCTCTTTTCACATCAGCCTGGCACTCAGGGCAGGGGTACGCGCCCCTTTACTAGGCAGGGAATATTCCCTCCCAACAGTCTCCATTGGAGAGGGGCCACCACTGAAATCTAAAGGGAAGGTTTCTGCGCTGGAAAGTAGGGTAAAGGTCTCTCCATTGGAATGTAAGGTAAAGGGGTCTCTAGATAATATTAGGCAGCGGTCTTTCCATTCCAATATAAGGCAAAGTGGATAGATAACTCAGGGGTTTCCTCTCTCTTGATATGTGGGTTCAGGTTCCTGAAAGGCTCACAGCAAGGGTTTGAAGCAGTACAATCTGGGTGAAGAAGTTGCAGCCCGGCATGGAGAGCTCACGGACGACTACCTTGACTCAATAAATACCTGTTGAACCCATCTTGTGTGGAATAAGTCCTTACAATGGTGATGATATAGCTGCCGGCAGGTCCATACGCCCCATTCTTCTTCCAGTTACCAGGTGTCTGATTTCCCTGTTTCTTTACTTCCTGGTGTATCAAGAGATCCGGGTGGCTGTGCCCAAAGACATCTCATTGCTTGCCAGATCGTGTGAGGCAAACTGTTTTTCAAGCCTATTATTTCTTGTTGGCATTGCCGACAGTCATTGCTAACCCTCTACATATGCAGCTGAAGGCATAGCTTTTGCATACAATGTCCTCCATTTGTTCAAGCGCTACCATCCGTCAACAAGCATTTACAATGCAACGGTCTCGGCATTATTAAAGGTAGAGCTATTGGC
Organism: Lissotriton helveticus; assembly: GCF_964261635.1. Taxonomy (NCBI): domain Eukaryota; kingdom Metazoa; phylum Chordata; class Amphibia; order Caudata; family Salamandridae; genus Lissotriton; species Lissotriton helveticus. The sequence continues at coordinate 34,617,459 of NC_136059.1, read as the reverse complement.
ATTGCTCACTACTTTTTTTTTATCATAAATAAATGGCATTGTCATTTACATTGCCAATAGCTTAATCGTTTGCATATGCGAGACCTATTGCATTAGCACCCACACACAGAGTAAGTAGTAGAGTAGTAGAGTGAGTAGTTGAGAGTGAGTAGGAGAAAGTTATTAGTAAAGAGAGTATTAGAGAGCGAGTAGTAAAAAGTGAAAGAGTGAGTATTATATAGTGAGAGAGTGAGGCAGGATATAAGTCCCTTGTAGGTTTATATTAAACACAATCGTTTTCTCAAGCACAGTGCAAGCGCTATACAGGTGAAACCTAAAATGTGGTGTTGTTGGTGGATGTGGTGTTGTTGGTGGATGTGGTGGTGGGGGTGGATGTGGTGGTGGGGGTGGATGTGGTGATGGATGTGGTGGTGGATGCGGTGGTGGATGTGGTGGTGGATGTGGTGGTGGTGGATGTGATGGTGGTGGATGTGGTGGTGGTGGATGTGGTGGTGGTGGATGTGGTGGTGGTGGATGTGGTGGTGGTGCTGGATGTGGTGGTGGATGTGGTGGTGATGGTGGATGTGGTGGTGGTGGTGAATGTGGTGGTGGTGGTGAATGTGGTGGTGGTGGATGTGGTAGGGGTGGTGCATGTGGTGGTGGATGCGGTGGGGGTGTGGTGGTGTGGTGTTGGGTTCAAATCAGGCCTACATACTCTGCTAAACTCTCGAACACCTTAGTATAGAAGTTGGCACGGACACTGGAAAAGGTAAAAGACAAGTTTATTAAGACCCCATGGGGTGGTGATACAATTCCTACAGCACCCTTCGGCAATGTAAGAAGTAGCACCCCGAACATCAGTGCGCGACCTCTTTTATACAGTTTAATAGCAATAAAAAGATAGGCGGTTACAAGTTACACATTTTAGGTACATATAAGGTCATTTTTGGAACACAGCCAGTATGGGGGAGGAGTTCAATAGCACTGGTCAGTTAGTGCTAACATTCCTAAAGAGTGACCAGTAAATGCATGATGCGCATGTGCGCTTGACCAGTACTAAAAATAGCCTGTTGCCGAGCAAAATAAGGGACCATGGGTATCAAGGAAGGACGAAAGGGCACACTGACCACGAGGCAGCGTGTTCATAGAAAACGGAAGTCAGAGGGATTCAAAATGGCCCCCGTTCGTTTTGGTCAAGTTAACAGAAAAGTCCGTGTAGCTGTGCTAAACGCTAACTCAGGAGCTGCCAAAACACGACAGACGGCCCTTTTAGCGTTTAGCAAAAGCTACCTCATACTGAACATAATCAGAATGTTCATCATCAATGTTAATAGCCATTATTTTCAATACTTCATCATTGATCAGTTTCTCTTGCTTAACAATAGCTCGTTTGGACGGAATGCAGGCTGTGATACATACAGAACATAATGCAGGGCCGCTTTGAATACATAGACAAAGGGTAAATAGTACTCCAATAAAAACACAGAGAATCGTTAATAATTTCCAACCCCAAGTACTAAGCAGGGTCCAGAACCAACCAGAAAAGGTCCATGTTCCATTTTCTGGGTGGATCTCAGCAGCTATCTTATGTAATTTTGTAATCGAATCATACGCGGAAGGTGAGTTATCTGGTACGTACACGCAACAACTACTTCCGATGACGCGGCATGCTCCACCCCTATCAGCTAGTATCACATCTAAAACCATTCGATTCTGGAGCGCTACAATTCTGGTAATTTGCAATTCCTCAGTAATATTCCCTAAAGCAGAGGCAGTTTCATTAGCGACAGCTTCCACCACACGTGTAAGCCGCCTTATCTTCCTGCTATTCAGTGCAGCTCCTACGAATGAAAATAACCCCAAGTTGAAATCTACATATTGTTGTAAAGTGGTATCAGTCTGGTCGATTTCATCAAGATCTAATGTTCGTTTAACTCTGTTCAGTACGAAATCATGGTACAGAACGTAATCATTGTGATACATGGGAGGAGCAATAAATACAGGTGGTAATACAAAAGCTATGTAACATGTTCCTAACCATCCCAATGGTAGACGATGGTATCCCTTATTTCCACAAATGAAATATGTGTTACGTGAAGCTATGAATGCAATTCCAATCGGTGTATCAAAGGTAAGTGAAGTAGTGTGGCTCACTGGTTAGAGGCGGCAGACCCGAGAGCAGAGGACGGCCCGGGACCAGGGTTCGATTCCCGGCGCGGCAGGTTTCTGGACCAGGGTCAGTGGACTCGATAATTCTCTCGCCTCGGTGCCCACTCTGATCAGCGTTCACACTCGGCAACTCTGGGCATTAGCTTGCCTCATCTTCACTAACGGCCCCACCAGACCGCCGGGGATGCCTGGTCTCACCCTGGAGATACCCATTAAGGGACCATCTCTCAGGGAAGCCAGGAAGGGTTTTGCAGCGGTCGAAGCGCCTTGGGACCCTACGGGTAAGTAGTGCGCTATATAAATGCCTATACATTTACATGCCTATACATTTAAGTGTAATATTACATTCGCTGCGACCTACAGGGATTGTACCTTTATTTCTAATACACAAATCTGCTTTTGTATCAATGACTGTTATCACATGCAAGCTCGTCACATTTATAAGTCTTTGATTCGTATATACACGAGGTGTAGAGACATTGTCCGGACGATACTCTTCCCATTCAAATTTAGTTCCTTCAGCGCGTGGATAGCCATCTTTGTCGTTATAGCATATTTTATTCAATCGAAAAAGTAGTCCACCTTTCGTTGGCCATCTCAAGGTGAAGAGAAGAGTGTACCAAGCATGACAAGAACCATTATGAGAAAACGGGAGAGGAATGAGTGGTGTTCCTCCCTTCTTCTGATGTCCGGGCAACATTCCACATACCCAACAATTGGACATATTGGTCATGTTGTGAGTATGATGCAAAATCTGAATAAAACTGTTATTCAAATAAGTCTGCCTATGTCTTTCCTCGTGAAAAGGCAAAGTAAAATGGAAATGTTCAGATGGACTCGGAGTGGTGAGCAGCAAATGTTCTCGCACAGGAAACAATAGTTCTATAGTCCAAGCCAATACTGCGATCACCACTACGGTCAAGACAAACAAAACAGCACCAAGAATTCTTCCTTTTCGTGTCGAAGGAGATGCCATAGTTCACAAAACAATACTCTTCAAAAGCAACACTAAGCGAAAAAATAAAACGATGGTTCTGGACCGAGGCTGCCGTTGATTTGTTCTCCGGGATTCAAGACGGGTGTCGCTACACTGGGTAGAACTGATCCCCCCCCCTTGATATTCCCGGCTTCCGTTTCACAAACCTCAGAGCGGTTACCAACCAGTTTCAAAAATACAAAAGGGAATCTTATTTCCTGGGTCGTAGATTGTACTTCACTTTATCAGAAACAACGTGGTCCGGGAAGGCTCCCTCCAATTCATCAGGCGTGACAGCTGGGCTCTTTTCCGTATTCAAAATCTTTCTGTAGTCGGATAGCACCACAGGGCTCACCAGATCCGGAGAGACACGTCGGCAGTGCGTTGAATGTATCCACCGCTTCTTGTTGGTTACTCTCACAGCAGTTCGCGTAGCCAGCAGCACTTGTTCAGGGCCATGCCATCTCGGTTCCAAACTGCTGGATCGCTCAAATCCTTTGACCATCACGTGGTCCCCAGGGCGGAGATCGTGAGCCTCACCAGTGGAGTTATCAGGGAGCGCCTCTCGAACCTGTTGATGAATAGAAAGCAAATCATTTGTTAATCGTGCCAAATAATCGTTCATCATTATACAGGGCATATCATGTATTAAACGAGGTTTTGGAACTCCCCAAATATTCATCGGCCTTCCAAACACCACTTCATAGGGTGTGAGGCCCGATCGAGAATGTGGGACTGATCGAATGGACAGCAATGCCAGAGGCAAAGCATCCGGCCATTTCAGAGATGTGGATGCCACAATCTTGGCTAGTTTCAGCTTCAGAGTTGCATTGTATCTTTCTACCAAACCTGCTGATTGCGGATGAAAAACAGCGTGGAATCGTTGCTTGATTCCCAATCCTTTCAGGACGTACTCCACTACTTTCCCAATGAAATGAGGACCATTATCACTCCACATAAATTTACAAACACCATAGCGCGGGAAGTACTCTTTGAGTAACACCTTAGCTGTTGTCAATGCTGTATTGTCTTTCGTAGGGTAAGCCTCAATCCATTTGCTGAAGGCACACACCACTACTAGGACATACTTGAGATTATTACAGCGCTCCAGCTGGATGTAATCCATTTGTAGTACTTCAAATGGTGCAGTAGGTGGAACAAACCCTCCTTTAGGAGTATGAGTCCCTTGTCCAGGATTGTGCTGTAAACATATCAGACAAGTCTGTACTACTCTCTTAGCCGTGCTTGCAATATCAGCATTTTCCCAAACTCGCGTAAGCAATTTAGTAATTGCGAGAGCTCCAATGTGTGCCAGCCCGTGTGTCATTTGCACCATTGTTTGTAAATAGGCCATGGGTAGTTTCCATCTCTCCATATCTTTACTACGCCAGCAACCCTCATCATCCAATACTCCTTCAGTGGCCCATTTCATAAGTTCTGCCTCAGAGGCTGACTTCTGTATATCTAATATTTCTTCTCTAGCATCATGCCATCGCTCGGCTTGTGACTTCACCACATACATGGGGAAATTATTTTGCAGCATAGCGGTCTCTCTCGCAATGCGATCTGCGAAAGCATTGCCTTGCCCTATTTTGTCCGTCACCTTTTTGTGTGCACTGCACTTGACTATTGCAACTTTCTTTGGGCATAACAGTGCATTCAGGAGATCGCGTACCAATTCTCCATGCATGATGTGTACTCCGTGTGAAGTCAAAAATCCTCGTTCCTTCCAGAGTAGGCCAAAATCATGCACTACTCCAAAAGCGTAACGACTATCCGTGTAAATGTTCACACATAGTCCAGCACTTAACTCACATGCTTTCGTTAAGGCTATCAGTTCAGCTGCTTGAGCCGATTTCTGGGGTATTCGTGCTGCTTCTACAACTGTCTTAAGTGTCGTGATCGCGTAGGCTGCAGAAGTCGTACCATCTGGTAACCTCACGCACGATCCATCAACCCACAGTTCCCCATCTACATCTGGAAACGGTGTATCCTGTAAATCGATACGACCCTTTGTCTGTTCCTCAGTCAGAAAAACACAATCATGTTGTTCTTCCTTCTGAGTCTCAGCAACAGGATCCGGCAGTAAAGTAGCAGGATTCAGTGTCGTACATCGTTTTAATGTGATGTGCGGTGCCAACAATGTTAGCTCATATCCTGTCAAACGGGCGCTGGTTAGATGCTGTGTTTTCGTTTGATTCAGTAACGCATCTACCGCATGGGGAACTAACACCAACAATTTATGTGACAAAACTATCCCCTCACTTTGTCGTATCGCTACTGCTGTTGCTGCAACTGCTCGAAAACATCCAGGCAATCCTCGAGCCACAGGGTCGAGTACCGCCGAGAAGTATGCACAAGGCCCCTGTTTGTCTCCGTGCGTCTGCACTAACACTGACAATGCGCACCTATCCTTCTCGTGCACATATAATGTGAAAATCTTCGTGTAATCAGGTGTACCTAACACTGGTGCAGAACAAAGAGCTTGTCTCAATTGTTCAAAAGCATTCTGACATTCATCCGTCCATTCAATGGGGATCGGTGTATCTTTAGACAACAATGCCAACAATGGTTTAACAATGTGTGAAAAACCCAATATCCATTGCCTACAAAAAGACATCAACCCTATAAAGGCACGAACATCCTTCTGAGTGCGAGGAACTGGTGTGTCTAAGATTGCTTGAATTCGATCTGGTGTCAATGCACGGCCCTCTTTAGACAAAAGATGACCGAGGTAGGTCACCTTGGGTCTACAATATTGCAGCTTTTTCTTCGAAACCTTATGATTATGTTTGGCTAGGAAGGAAAGCAAGGAAAAGGTACTCTTCTCACATTGTTCTGGTGTGTCTGCAGCAAGTAAGATATCATCTACATATTGAATAAGAGCCACTCCATCTTGTAAGTCAAAGGAATCAAGCTGTCTTTTTAATGCCTGACTATAAATGCTAGGACTTTCAGTATAGCCTTGAGGAACTCGACAAAATCTGCACGATTTATTATTTAATGTAAAGCCGAATAGATATCGACTGTCAGGATGTACAGGGATCGAAAAGAAGGCATTTTTCAAATCGATGACTGTAAAAGTAGTTGCCGTCGATGGAACCAACGTAAGCAATGTGGTGATGTCAGACACCACCGGGTACTGAGGCACTACTATCTTGTTTATTTCCCTCAAATCAATAATGAAACGGTAGACCTTAGCATCTGTATCTCTTTTAAGGATCGGTAAAATTGGGCTATTGCAAACATTGTAGGGGACTTCCTCAACTACTCCCGCCAAAATTAAATCGCTCACAATGTGTATCAAAGCAAGTTCACCTTCTCTGGGAATCTTATATTGTGGGACACGTGGTAAAGATACTCCCTCTTTCACAGTAATACGTACTGGAGGAATTATCATCTGCCCTACATCCGTGTCTGAAGTGGCCCACAACGTTTTTGGTAAGGAGGCCAATACTTCAGATTCATGGAGAAAACACACTCGCTCAAAGTCTGGGTAATTCTCATTCAACACAACTCGCACTCCTTCTGGGGCACAGCGAATAGTAGCTCGAAAATGTTTTAACATATCGAGTCCCATAATATTATCTGGTGTATTTGGAGACAACAAAAAGGGACAAAGGGCAGCAAAATTATCAACATGAAATGCAACTGGTTGAGACAGTGGGCTAGAAGTAGGTGTTCCATTGAACCCTATAGCTGTAATTACCTCGCCAGACAGGGGAGCCCTTGGAACCAAGTATTTGGACAAAGCGCTACGAGTAGCTCCTGTATCGACCAGAAATTGATCAGTAGAACCCAAAACATGTGCTTCTATATATGGACCCCTTTGATCAACTGGTACCTCAATCGATTCCACACCCCATCCTACGCAATCCTATGCATAGTGCTCATCCCGTGGTTCAGCAGAACCACCCTCATTTATCTGATATTGATTACGATTATCAAATGTATTATAATCTGTCTGACCACGACCCCTTGCTCCATATCCTCCGCGATCATTCGTGCCATAACCTCCTCGATCATTCGTTCCATAGCCTTCTCTTGACCCCCCATAATTATTTCTAGACCTCCCACTTCCTCGTCCCCTCAAATTACGCTGCTCTCGAAACACCGGACAGTCTGCAATCCAATGCCCAAACTGTTTGCAGTAGGCACATTGATTCACAGAAATGTCAGAACGAGGGGGAGGAGCATTACTGTATGATCCTCGCCCTCCTCTATTGTTTCCTCTCGTAGTCTGAACGTGAGCTAACATTACCTTCGTCTTCAAATCCTTCGCCTTCTTTTCACTACTTTCTTTTGCCTCCAATTCCTGTCGTTCATAATATTGAGCCATAGTCAGTAAAGAAGCAGGGGTTGCTGTGGTCCATGAACTTTCACTTGCTTTTAATCGTTTCGCAATCTCCGGTAGGAGATTAGCCACATACTTATCAACGAATAAGTGCCTGCCTGTATCTTCTGTCAATGATTGACCACTGTAATCATGGAACGCTTCCTCGAAGCGAGAGAAAAAATCAGAAACCGATTCATCCATTTTTTGTGTACAAGAAGCTAACATGGTCCAATCAATCTTTTTAGCGGGAGCAAGAGTCTTTAGTTTTGTTAGTATGGCCTGTGGAAGGTCTAATATTAATTGACACGGCTTACATGCTGGTTCTCTATCTAAATCAGCCTGAACAAGATCTTTCCAAGTGGCCCCGAGAGTCGTGTGGTCATCGAACTTACGAATCGCTCTCCACATATCAGGGGGCAATACCAACCCGAAAAACAGATCAATATCAACTAACGTCATAATACACGAAGAAATCGCGCTTTCAACATTTTCATAAAAAGCCGCAGGATTTTTACGGGGATCAGGCAAAGCATTCTTAAGCGCCATAACATCTGCTCTATTCCAAGGCGTATAAACCCAGTTATATACAAAATACCCTTTCGCATCTTTGGATCTTTTATCATCATCTGTGCCATCCCCTTTATGAGGGACATATAAAGGCGCAGCTTCTCGCATAGGTCTAACATTAATCGCAGCGATCTTATCTGTTTCAAAGATAGGGCATTCTTTGGATATCCCCGTCGCTCCAGACGCAGACGAATTCTTTGACTTTGCCAACTCCCGTAGTCGTGTCGTCTCATTTCGCAGTTGAATCAACCGCTTGAAGAAGTCGTCCGCATCTGAAAGAACAAAAAGACCTTTACGAAAATTCTCACGACCCTCGGATATCTCCTTTGGTTCTAACTCGAGAGAATATTTTCTGTACCGCTCAACAACTTCATCTCCAAAATGATCTAAAAAATACAGTCGCTCCTGATCAGACCACTGTTCCATTTTCGCAGTAATGTCAGAAACAGTAACAGTATTAATATTTAGCTTTCGTGCAAACGAACGTAATTCCGCAGTTCGTTCTGCATGTAACCTGGTACGCTGTGTTCGATTACTATCCTCGTCTGATTCCTCGCTCGGAGCCGTGGGTGTGACGTACGGAGGCGGACAACGATCTAGTAATGAAAAATCATCTGTTTCATTAGTAAGGACTGGATAAAGAGGACGCCTGATAGGGAATTGACCATTAACCTGTAAATTGCGTTCTCGTCTCTCCCTCTCTTTCTTTTCCTGTAATTCCTTCTCCTGTAGCTGTAAAGCTTTGTCATGTGCAGCCTTCCGCTGCACTTTCTCCGCCAAGGCTTCCTCACGCTTCGCTCGTTCACGCACCTCTTTCTCCCACATACGCACACAATCAAACATATCTTGTCTAGACCTTCGCTGAAACAAACACTGCTCTACATATTGAACCTTTCGAAGGTCAAACGACCCATATAGTGGCCACTGTAATTCACGATCAGTCTTAGTATACTTATGCCATAACGTACTATACATTATTGGTGGAATACCGAATTTGACATACATTTCACGATTTGGAGTCCCCTCTGGGGGAGCCGGCTGTTTTTTACTTAATCGATAATTGGTACCATTTTCAGAACAGCACATCCTTCGGAGTGTGCTAAAAACAGGCATGTTCAAAAAAGTACCACGAAAACGCGATACTACACAAAATGGCACCTAACACGGTGTATCGTTCAAATCAAATAAATCAGAGAAATATCCCTACATGCCTGCCTATGTGAGGTGCACTTCACATATTCAAATTCAAATCCAAAGATTCAAACGTTAGCTAACTTCAAACAAATTCAAATTCAAAATTCAAAAAGCCACAGTAAGTGTCAGTAGACTACCTCACCAATCAAAAGCTTACCAAATATTTTCAAACGTCCAAGGTCCAACTGCCAAGTTCTGTGGTCAAATCAGCCAAAACGGCACATCACGACAATCCAAGATCAGAATCTCAGTCGAAGACCGGCGCCACCTGGAAGGTCAGATCGGAAGGAAGGAAAAACACACCGTGGGTGCCAAGACTCGGGTCACTCAGTGGCAGCGTACGCGTCCATGGCGAGTTTCCTGACCTTCGTCACGACCTCTCCTTCGGGCATCCGAGTCGCCGATGAGTCCCTTCGTGGTCGCCAATTGTGGTGTTGGGTTCAAATCAGGCCTACATACTCTGCTAAACTCTCTAACACCTTAGTATAGAAGTTGGCACGGACACTGGAAAAGGTAAAAGACAAGTTTATTAAGACCCCATGGGGTGGTGATACAATTCCTACAGCACCCTTCGGCAATGTAAGAAGTAGCACCCCGAACATCGGTGCGCGACCTCTTTTATACAGTTTAATAGCAATAAAAAGATAGGCGGTTACAAGTTACACATTTTAGGTACATATAAGGTCATTTTTGGAACACAGCCAGTTAGTGCTAACATTCCTAAAGAGTGACCAGTAAATGCATGATGCGCATGTGCGCTTGACCAGTACTAAAAATAGCCTGTTGCCGAGCAAAATAAGGGACCATGGGTATCAAGGAAGGACGAAAGGGCACACTGACCACGAGGCAGCGTGTTCATAGAAAACGGAAGTCAGAGGGATTCAAAATGGCCCCCGTTCGTTTTGGTCAAGTTAACAGAAAAGTCCGTGTAGCTGTGCTAAACGCTAACTCAGGAGCTGCCAAAACACGACAGAGGTGGTGGTGGTGGTTGATGTGGTGGTGGTGGTGGATGTGGTGGTGGATGTGGTAGTGGTGGATGTGGTAGTGGTGGCTGTGGTGGTGGATGTGGTGATGGATGCTGTGGTGGATGTGGTGGTGGTAGATGTGGTGGTGGAAGTGGTTGTGGTGGTGGGTGTGGTTGTGGATGTGGTGGTGGATGTGGTGGTGGTGGATGTGGTGGTGGATGTGGTGGTGGTGGATGTGGTGGTGGATGTGTTGGTGGATGTGGTGGATGTGGTGGTGGTGGATGTGGTGGTGGTGGATGTGGTGGTGGACATGGTGGTGGTGGTGGATGTGGTGGTGGTGGTGGATGTGGTGGGGGTGGTGAATGTGGTGGTGGGTGTGGTGGTGGATGTGGTGGTGGATGTGGTGGTGGTGAAAGTGGTGGTGGATGTGGTGGTGGTGGTGGATGTGGTGGTGGAGGCGGTGGTGGAAGTGGTGGTGGTAGATGTGGTGGTGGGGGATGTGGTGGATGTGGTGGTGGTGGATGTGGTCAGGTGCGCAACACCCATTGGGCTCATGGGGCTTCAGCCCCCCCGTAGTGTCCGTCAGCCTGGGCTGCGACAGCTTTGCAGGCTGGCGAGCACCTAATTGCAGCCGCACCCGAGTACTTAACAGGTCTTTAAAAGACCATTTAGTTGTAAATGAGGCTTTTGTAGTGTGTTCGCCCCTTCTTACAGCCACTTTGTCCGTGGTTGGAAGAATTAGCCACCCCCGAAATATTTTCCAGTCCCCCCCCAAATTTGGATCTAGTTGCCCGCCTGGATGTGGTGGTGGTGGATGTGGTGGATGTGGTGGTGGTGGATGTGGTGGTGGTGGATGTGGTGGTGGATGTGAAGGTGGTGGATGTGGTGGATGTGGTGGTGGTGGATGTGGTGGATGTGGTGTTGTTGGTGGATGTGGTGGTGGATGTGGTGGTGGTGGATGTGGGGGTGGATGTGGTTATGCCTACATTGTGTTGGCGAAAGAAAGTTATTTTGACTGACTGACACAATTCTAGGATATTCCTCACGAGCCAACAGACACCTAATTTCATGTTACCCCATTCTAACCCTCTTTTAATCGTTTACACTCCACTGGTTTACCCTCTTAGCTCGATCTCCATCATCTATTCCATTAGACTCCAATCCCCTCCATAAAGGATTGCATAACCACCACCCTCGACTTGGCTTTCCCTTCATTTATCACAAGCCTGGTCCTTCCTCTCGACTTTATTACCAACCCCATGGCTCCCACAACATGGCTTCACATGCACCTCAAACTTCTCTTGATCTCACAGTAACCCTGGCAACTCTTTGATTGGATTTCCAGCCCCAAAATCTCACTCCGATTATATCACCAATTATGTTTAGTCTGCGCCCGTCTCCTCTCGCTCGGCGCTTGGCAGTGAATGTCCTCTGCCTGCATGTGAAGCTATCCGCACGCAGCCGCCTGGTGATGCATGCGGGGCTTGAGCCCGGACCGTGCCCCGCTGCTGGTAAAAGTCCCCCGGCTGCCCCCGAGTTGTGGGTGCTACAGCCGAGGGTGCAGGCGTGCGGCGTGGGCCCCCGGGCCAGGGCTCCCTGGCATTGTCTCCACTCCCGGCGCTCGGACGGCAGAGCCCTGTGTTACTTTGGCCCTTTCCAGAAGGTGCTCCCCGCGGCCACCGGAGCCCCATTGCCATGCCACAGGACCCGCTTCCTGCAGGAGACCCCTCCCGCCCGCGGCACGCCGCTCCCGGCCTCGGAGCGCGAGAGTGGACCAGGGAAAAGGGGCCTGGGGCCCGGGATTCCAGGCACGGAAGCATCAGCCATCAGGGGAGGGCAGAGATTCACAGTGGATTACAAGCCTCTGAGGACGGGCATGGGAAGGGGCTGAAGCTCGGCTTCTTTTCATGTGTGCATGGAAGCGTATGTTTAACTGATTGTGTTTTAAAACTTTGATATCCCGATGGTAGGAAACACAAAAGTCCGCTCGAAGCAGGGAGCCGAGTGCGCCTCGCAAGCCTCTGAGGACGGGCACGGGAAGGGGTTGAAGCTGGGCTTCTTTTCATGTGTGCATGGAAGCGTGTGTTTAACTGATTGTGTTTTAAAACTTTGATATCCTGATGGTAGGAAACACAAAAGTCCGCTCAGAGCAGGGAGCCGAGTGCGCCTCGCAAGCTTCTGAGGACGGGCACGGGAAGGGGCTGAAGCTGGGCTTCTTTTCATGTGTGCATGGAAGCGTGTGTTTAACTGATTGTGTTTTAAAACTTTGATATCCCGATGGTAGGAAACACAAAAGTCCGCTCGGAGCAGGGAGCCGAGTGCGCCTCGCACAGCCCTGTCTCCTCGGGACTAATCAGGGGCTGGCTCCTACCTATATATGCACGGGGCTCGGGCTGGGAGGTACATCTGATCACAACCATGTTTTCTCCGAGGCTAGGCGGAAATGCCTCAGAGAAACACACGGCCTTTTTCGGATTCGGGGGCGTGGTTTTTGCTGAGTGACGGATGACGTCACTGATTAAAAAATGCAAAAAAACACGCCCCAGAATCCGCTCAAGACGGGGCTTGAGCCAAGTGACGCCCCTCTCCTCCAATGGCTGGCCAGCATTTACGATGCCAGCCAATGGAGAAGAGGGGCGGGTTCAAGCCCCCTGTAGAAGTCATAAAATCTTCGGCTCCGCCCACTGCTTCGCAGTGCGGCGGTAGCCTCGACCTAAAATGCAGCTACGCCGAACGTACAAACTGCATTGACTACAGAAACAAACATAGCTCGCTGGGTCAGACGCAGTGGCCATTACAAGTGTCTGGGGTGTTGCCCAGTGGTCTCCATGACTTTGGCATTCCTGGGGGACTTCCTCTGAATGCAATAGCGTACATGTCTGAAACGAGAACACATTCTTCAAAGCTGTGGCCAGTCTACGGTAAATTTCACAATTTTCAAGGGAACAGTTTCGAATAAATCTTTCTTTTGGGCTGTTATTGCACAATGACCTGCATGCCTTGTGTAGTGACTTACATTGCCTGTTACTCCATGGTGACAGACACACCTTTAGACCCAGGTATATTTATTTATTAAATTATTTATTTATGCATTTTTATATAGCACAGATATTACCTAAAGGTACTAGTGCACTTTACAGTACACATTTGTTGGTACAGAGGGTTCAAAGTTACCAAATATAGTTACATAAGGTCAATAATTACAAAATGGTGAATCGTTAAGACAAATTGTATAAAAAAGTATACACAGCAGTGCAAAGGCTGTAAGTGCCTGATGAAATGGAGGTGATGTCCTATGTGTCTGAAGGTATGCGTTTGGTGAGGGAGCTGTGTCGGCGCACCATATGTTTGTGTTAACTAGCTTGGTAGCCACATATTTGTTTTGAGGCTGTGGCTCAAATATTTTTTTTTGTTTACAATTTTGTGCACACTCAGTGGCATCACTGTAAGGTGCCTTGTGTGTTGCATAGCACCGCAGAGATTGGCCTGGTAATATAATGTTGCATGTTGCGTAAGCCGCGACTCACCTCGTCACTGGGCGTATACGTTCAGTTATGTGAAGACACACTCACAGGGTTACTTTTTTCCCATCACCAGCTGCGCAGGTTCATATTTAATATTTTGTCTGTTTCACTTCAGGACATTTTGGTTCTACACTCCTATGGAAAGACTAACGGGTTTGAGCTTGCTTGTAGCAATACGGCTGTTTTTTCACGCTGTGGGAACATTACTCCGAGCAGTAATCTTCCTCGTCTTAGTCCTACGTTTCCACACTTCATCTTCAAGTTTTTCGTACTCGAGGGTATTCATCAACGTATAGGAAGACCCAATACTGCACAACATCTGCAGTACTTATGGACATATCCAACAAGCAGAACAAGAAGCATACCTTGAAATCACCCACATTGAGTAGGCATTATCAATCAATCAGCAATTGTAAAGTGCAACATTGCATCTCCTAGGGGTATATGGGTGCTGTGTCTCCATCAAAGAGCCAGGTTTTGAGTCTCTTTTTGAAGTCTGCCAGCGAGGGGGCTCTATGGAGCTGGGGAGGAAGGTTGCTCCTGGTCTTGGCAACGATGTGTGAGAAGGAGCAGCCACGGTTACAGCTGTGACAGATGTGCGAGCTGTGTGTGAGGGCAACTGAAGAGGAGTGCAGGTGTCTAGAGGGTATGGGGAAGTTCAGCCAATGGTTGATGTAGGCACGCCCTAGGTCATAGGGGGCTTTGTAGGCATGTGTGAGTATCTTGAACTGGCATCTCTTCTGGATCGGGAGCCGGTAGAGGTCTCACCAGTGGGGGGGGGGGGAGCGGTGTGGGTTCATTTGGAGATGTTCAGGATGAGTCTGGCTACGGAGTTCTGTATGGTCGGGAGTCTTCTGAAGAGCTGTGTGGAGAAGCCGGCATACAGGGCATTGCCATTTTTGAGGCGTCTGATAACAAGGGCCTGAGTGATGATCTTTCTGGTGTTAGTTGGGATCCATCTGAAGATTTGGTGGAGCATGCAAAGTGTGTGGATGCAGGAGGAGGGACTCCATTGACTTGTCGTTTCATGGTCAGTTGGCTGTCCAAGATGATGTTGAGGTTGCATGCATCGTCGGTCAGTGTGGGTGTGGGTACGAGTTCTGCAGGCCACCAGCTGTGGTCCCATGTAGAGGTGTTCATTCTGAAGATCAGTACTTCAGTTTTGTTAGAGTTGAGTTGGAGGCAGGTGTCATTATCCATTTGGCTATGTTGGTCAGGGTGTCACAAAAGTTTGCTTTGGCATTGGAGGGTCCTTGGTGAGAGAGAGTATGAGCTGAGTGTCGTCTGCGCAGGACATTATGTTGAGTCCATGGGATCTGAGAATGTCTGCGTGGGGGGTCATGTAGATGTTGAACAGGGTGGGCCGAAGGGAGGATCCTTGTGGTACGACACGTATGACGTTTTTGGAGGTGGAGGTGAAGGGAAGCAGTTGGAAGCTCTGTGTGCATTCTGTAAGGAAGGAGGCGTTCCACTTGAGGGCATCATGCCGTATGCCTAGGTTGTAAAGTCTCTAGATGAGGTTGTTGTGGGAGACGGTGTCGAATGCAGCAGAGAGGCCGGGGAGGATCAGGGCCACAGTTTCTCCAGGCCGAGAAGTGCTCTCATTTCTTCTGTGATGCCGATCAGTGCGGTTCAGTGCTGTGATTGGCTCGGAATCCTGATTGTGAGGCGTCCAGTAGGTGATTTTGTTCCTGGAATTCGGTGAGCTGCTGGTTGATAGCTTTCTCGAGTACTTTGGCCGGGTGAGGGAGCAAGGAGATCGGACAATAATTTTTTGAGATCGTTGGGGTCGCGGAGACTTTCTTTAGGAGGGGTCTGACGTCAGCTTGTTTCTATCTGTCCGGGAAGGTTGCTGTGGCGAAGAAGGTGTTGAGAATGCTGGTGGGATGCGTGCTGACTGGGTTCCTTGTGAGGTTTTAGAGGTGATAGGGGCAGGCAGGGCCAGGCTGGGAATCCAAAGCAGCCCCGGCACATTTCTGCAGACCAAGCCCCTTAGGGTACATCAATCACCGGAGTTTTCTGAACACTTTTATTGTTGCCTGAAAACTACTGGATTTACAAGGAATTCTGCAGCAGGTCCTTTCAAAACTGTTGCAATTCTACAAAACTTGCTCACCAGTAACAAAACTGCCCCCCCACCCTTCCAGCATCCTGGGTAAATGCCCGATGCCCGACACGGCCAGTCCGGCCCGGGGGGCAGCGGACGGTGGACGCCCCGGAGTGGTTGGAAGACATGATGGCTGAGGTGGTCAGTGCAGCAAGCGGAGACTAGATGGTAATGGTTTGGCTAATATTCGCTTGCTGGTAGAGGTCGTTGGGATTGGGGGTGGTGGGTTGGAGGTTGAAATTATTGTTGATGCTAGTGATCTTGCCGTGAATGTAGTCTGAGGGAGTAGTCTTTTTTACTGGGATTCGGGTGCATAAGAAATGCAATGGCTCTGTAGACCCCTACGAAGGGGGCCCTTCCAGTACAAAAACTATCCTTGAAGACTTTTCCAACTCTGTGCTGCACAATGCCACACACATGCGATATGGAAGAATGAGGAGATGTGAAAACAATTGTCTTTGTTAACTTTGTTCTGCCACGTGCGAGGGCCTTGGGTTGCTGGAGGCAGTGGGATGTCCATTAAGGATTGCACAAAGGGCGGAGACGGTGCAGAACAATGGCTTGCAAACCATCTGTGGTTGGTTGTCGTCGGGGTTGGCCCCTGCGCAGAACTCAGCACTGGGCAAAGACCTGAACCGCAGGCACTTGCCGACCCATGTGCAGATGGTTGTCTACAGGTGGATGGCTATTCGTAAAGGGTTCAGCATAGGTCAAAGACCTTATGCATTGGGAGTTAGGCCATGTAAGAGAGGCGCGGGTGTCTGGATGGAGTAGGCTGTGCACGAGGTATTGTGCAGAGGGTAAACACCATGCGCAACAGTGGCTTACCAACTCGTGTGTGGACGGATGATCACAGGAGGTTGGCGATCTGTGAAGGGATCAGCACAAGGCAAAGGCTGCACGCATTGGATATTTGGCATCGAAGGAGGGCTTGGGTGTAAGGAGGTAGTGGGATGCTCACAAGGGGTTTTGCACTGGCCAACAACATGCTGGCGGCCAACTCCAAGACCCATTCACTGTGCACAAATCTCCATGCTTAATGTGTGCTGTTGTTTGCTGGTGCTCAGCATCTGCACTTATTTTGTAACACCAGCACATATTTATGGCAGTTTACCACATGGTGGCACTGTTAGTCCATTTTTCTTTTTTTTAAAGCACCTGAGCAGAGTGTTTAACAATTCAATAATTATTGAAAATTATAATACCAGAGTGCTCAGGTCCTTTCTACAGCGTTCATGTCACAAGTAGAGCCCAAACTGTAGCATTAGTAGGACTGTAATGGGAAGCAGGTGTTGTTGGTACTGGTGTCCGGCAGCGCTGCCAGGGACCTGAGGTGGCACCCGCAGCAGTGACTGTCTGAAAATGACTGAGCCCCTGACACTCATTGTTTTACAAATTAAGCCCAGGACGTATTTTTAATTTTTATTTTTTATTTTACAGAGTTTTATATAGCGCAAACTTGACCCGAATCAAGTATCACAGCGCTTTACATAGCACCGGTTGCATTACATGAGGACACAATCATTTTTGTTAGGCACAGGGGAGATTAAGTGGTTTGCCCAGAATCACAGGATGTTCAGCGTCGTTGCTGAGACTCGAACCCAGTTCCCCAGATTCGAGGTCGACCGCCCTAGCCGTTAGGCTGCATCCTCCCCCCAATACTCCCCGGATACTGCGACTGAGAAATGAAGCGAGGCTCCAAAGGTCCTTGACTCTAGGGTAGCCCAGTCAATCAGTCAATGACTAGTACTGGTAATCTCCTCAGGAATATTGACTCCCACTGCCCTGCGATGCCTGCCATAGATGCCAGACATTAAACATCTGATGCAAGCAGTTGCCAGAGGGATACACTCAGACTATGTGTATCCCCGTCCTCGGTGTCATGGCAGAGTCTATGCCACCCTGGGGTGCTAGTGGTATTGGGTCAATGTCATGCAGGCTAGAAAGACATGACTTGATAAAGAAGGGGGCAAACTGGGCTCTGAACCCATGGTAATGGAATCTGAGCCCACATGAAGAACCGGGTTATTTAAGACCCAGCGGTGCCAGGGGCACGCCCAAAGTCTTCGGGTCCACCTGTCTTAGAATACAGAGACATGGGACTCTTCGTGGTGGCGTCAAAGATCAAATTTATTGGCTGCAGCCAGTAACAGAAGTCCTAGAAGTCATCACGGTATGAGTTCTCAGGAGACTGCTCAATTTTACAAAGCAAGTCATCCCTTTTTATGCCAAAAATCACATTCCAGACAAATACCTTACATTTACAAACTGTCCAATCACATGTATCCACACCAGAGGTATGGCAAGACGGAAAAACTCACTTTTCAGTTGCCCAGCCCATGATCAATCATCGGTCAAACCCAACATTCTTCTTTAGACAGGTCGAACGAACCCATAATAAAAAAGGGCACATCCCCATCGTAAATGGACCATAAAGAAAGGAGCAGAAACAGGTGAGAGTAGGATAAGGCATATTTGTGTGCAATAAAGTTTTACGATGTCCTGTGCTTTGATCCTCAATCTTGATCAGCTACTGGGAAAGGAACTGGCCTAACAAGGTTGGCTTCAGGGAAGTGGGTCAGTTCGCTCAGGTCATTCAGAAGTCAGCTAAAGTGTACGTGTGCTAAAGACTCGTTCGGCCGTAGTCATTGGCCTATGTGAGGGCAACCACAAAATGGCTGCCATACACAAAATGGAACCCAAGGGTTCAAAACGAAATCCCTAAATACATAGTGAATCCATCAGTCTAACATGACGAAAACACTCATACTTGCTGCACTAACTAGTTACGGTTCGCTAATATCAAATTCGTAACGAAACCATGACCTTTATGGATCGGGTTCAGAATTCACGGAACCTCAGACCCTCCTTTTGCCCTTACATAGGCAATAACCTAAACTCACGTCAATCTGAATCCAGGTCTATATTCATCAGATCATCAAGATGTTGCTGGAGCATAATCCTATTACTTAGTACCTCTCTTGGGACAGGTCTCCTTGCACACGTAGTAGCACAAAGGCCACATATAGCAGGAGCGCACTGCACACAAAGACAGAACAGGAAAAGAATCGCTAAAGCCATCCCAATGATCATCAGAATCTTCCATCCCCAGGTCGATAACAGTTCCCAAAACCATCCAATCAACGACCAATCTCCTTTATCCACATTTATAGACTCAGAGATCTTATGTAACTTAGAAATGGCCTGGTATACCGTAGGAGCATTGTCTGGTATGAAAATGCAGCAACTTGATTGCATCACTTTACATACCCCACCTCGATCTGCAAGTATGACATCTAACGCAACTCTGTTCTGGAGAGTCATAAGGCGATCCGACTGGAGCTCAGCAGTCAAGTTACTAAGGGCACCGGCAGTTTCAACTACGGTGGACTCAACCACTCTCGTCAATTGCCGTATGTTCCTGCTGTTAACCATAGGTCCCCAAAATGGCACAAAACCCTTCAAAAAATCTCCTAATTCTTGTCTTGCAGTATCTTCCTTACTGAAGACACCTCTAACAACTCTCGTCTTGTGGTAATCTGCTGCAGCTGTATATGTAGGAGGCAACAGGAACGAAACAAAACATGTGCCCGAGAAATCAGGGGGCAACCATGTGTACGCTCTATCGTAACAGACAAAATAGGTACCCTTAGCTGCTAGAAACGATGGGGAAGTCTGGGACGCGAAAACATACGTCTCAGTGCAGATACTCTTCCCTAACTGAGCTCTCGGATTCTTGCCATTACCTTGCAGACAAAGATGACCCTGATGGGGTACGATCCAAATCGGAGAGGATCTTTTCGCTCGCTGGTTCTCACTCAGACTAACTCCATATCCAGTCACGTTCCATCCAATATACGCTAGTGTCTCATCTCTCGGGATTGTCTCATAGGAACCAACTTCTCTAATCATATCGACTATTCCCTTAACTAGAGCACTATTCTTTGGATTGTCTTTCACAGAACGTAGAGGATAGATTTCACGAGCATAGTTGAACATCGTTCTGTATGCCCACACAGAACCATTATAGCTGAATGGCAGGACCAGATAAGAAATACCTTTATCAGTAGTATGAGGCATAAGGCCACACACCCAACAGTTAGTCGTGTTCACTACCAGCTGGTGTTGGTGCAGAAGCTGAACAAAAAAGTTATTAACGAATTCCAATCTTCTAACGGATTCATGTTCAAGCAGAGGATGAAAAGAATGCGAAGAAACAGTAGAAGAAGGTATGGGTTGTGTAGTGGGTGCAAACGTCACTTGAAAAGAGAATATAATATATCCCATCAAAAACATCATCAAGCTAAGTAACATAAGAAGACATAATATTAGGAAACACTTTCTACTCAAAATTTGACACATTTTGCTCTTAAAACTCATTTCTTCAACAGGTCTCTCCATCTCGAAAAACTCCATCCTCTAACCGTGCTGTTCGCGGCGGTTGGTTCTTCCGTGCTAAGGAATGCGTCTGTCAGTCCAGGGAACGCCCTAGGACCAACCAGAACCTCGACCTTGTGTCTTCGGCTTGCACTCCCAAGTCTTTACACCGCAACCTTACAGCTGAACCCGGATGGCGGTTCGAAAAACAAAAATCGGTCAAAACTGTTTCTCAGATGGGAGAGCTGAATTTTCAAAAGTAGCAAAGAAAAGAATTTTTACTTTATTAGTCCCACGACTCTTGGTCGCAAATTATAACGGCCTTTACCAGGCAATGTCTGATCACGAAACAAAAGTTCAGGCTCAGTAGTGTCTAATCTTTGAGACACAGGCACAGCTTCTTGAAGGACATCGTCATTTTCTTTCTCGGAGCCTCTCCACACCAACTCAGCGTCGCTAAACGCTGCAAATTTCGGCACCCTTTCAGTCTCTGAATCTGCAGTACCTTCACGGACCCACTGGTCGTACGGCAGAGGCAACGGTGCCCTCTTACAATGTACGCGGTGGATCCAGTTCTTTTTCCGGAAAACTTTCACTGAGGTCCTCGTAGACAACAAGACTTGGTGTGGACCGGTCCAGCTGGGCTGATCATTCTTGGTTCGCTGAAAGTTCTTTACCAAAATCCAGTCACCAGGATTGAGGGTGTGACCTGGATACACAGAAGCTGGCGGCAATTTATCATGAACCTGTTGATGTAAGACACGCAATTTAGTCGTCAAGTCATACAAGTAGTCCACTAGCATAGGGTATTCGATGTCACTAGACTTCGTTGGCCTCGGCACTCCCCAAACATTTGCCGGACGGCCAAAAACTATCTCATAGGGACTAAGGCCTATCCAGGAATGTACTGTAGTTCTAGTTGACAAAAGTGCCAACGGTAAAGCTTCGGGCCATTGAAGACCAGTGCTCGCTTGAATCTTAGCCAGCTTTAACTTTAACGGGCCATTATAGCACTCAACTAAACCAGCTGATTGGGGATGATTCGCAGCGTGGAATTTCTGGTGAATTCCCAACCCTTCACACACTCTCTTCATCATCTTCCCCACGAACTCACTTCCATTATCACTCCACACCATCCTTGGCAACCCAAACCTAGGGAAATATTCTTTGACCAGGACTTTAGCAGTGGACGAGGCAGTATTATCTTTTAGGGGGTATGCTTCAACCCATCTAGAAAAGGCGCAAACAAGGACATACTTTAAATTATTGCACCTTTCCATGTGGATGAAATCCAATTGCAAAACCTCGAACGGATACGTCGGAGGAGCAAAGTGACCAGCTGGAGTTGGAGTTCCCTTGCCAGGATTATACATCAAACACACCATGCAATTCTTGACCACATTCTCCGCACACTTGGGAATTCCAGCATTCTGCCATACTGGAGCCAACAACTTACAAATTCCTTTCACACTAATGTGAGACAAACCATGTGCCATCGTAACCACCGCAAGCACATATGCATCCGGCAACATCCACCTTTGGTGTTCTGATAACTCAATCCAACAACCAGTCGAATCCAATCTACCCCTAGTTTCTCTCCACACGCTCTTTTCACTTTCAGTAGCTTCAGCTTGGATTGATTTCACACTTTCAATCGTATCTTCACACATTCCCACTGCACCAATCCATCTCGCAGGGCCTGCAACATACATTTGACTCATCGCATTCTTCGCTGTTTCTTTCGCAACTTCATCTGCAAACGCATTACCACGACCAACATCATCCGTAACCTTCCGGTGAGCACTGCATTTCACAATTGCAACTTGCTTCGGCAAAGTAAGTGACTCGAGAAGCTCATTCACCAACTGCCCATGCTGGATTTTAGTTCCATGAGAAGTAAGGAACCCACGCTCTCTCCACAAACGTCCAAAACTGTGAGCAACACCAAATGCATATTGACTATCGGTATACACATTCACTCTCTTTCCTTCCAACAACACACACGCTCTAGTCAATGCAATCAATTCTGCTGCTTGCGCAGAATTCTGTGGTATACGTGCTGTTTCGACAACTGTATTTAAAGTTGTGATAGCATATGCTGCAGTCGTCTCGCCATTCGGAAGCTTAAAATACGAACCATCAACCCACAGCGTACCATCCACATTCTCAAAAGGAGTGTCTTTAAGATCCACTCTAGTTTTTGTTTCTTCCTCTGTGCGAAGAAAACAATCATGCTGTCGTTGGACATCCGTCTCTAGAGATCGGCAATAACGTAGCTGGATTCAACACGTTACATCTTCTGATATGAACGTGGCTAGCCAACAGTGTCAACTCGTATCCTGAAAGACGTGCACTAGTAAGGTGCTGTGTCTTAGTCCTGTTTAATAAGGTATCCACTGCATGTGGAACCATCACAATCAGCGTATTATCCAACACCAAACCAGCAGACTGTCGAATAGAAACGGCAGCTGCGGCTGTAGCTCTCAAACAACTCGGCAATGCTTTAGCAACTGGATCTAACGTTGATGAGAAATAAGCGCATGGACGCTGCTTGTCCCCAAAAGATTGTGTCAACACTGACAACGCACATCCCTCTCTCTCGTGTACATACAACGTGAAAGGCTTGCTATAGTCTGGAGTACCCAACACAGGAGCCGAACACAATGCATCACGTAATTCCGAAAAACTTTTCTGACAATCGTCAGACCACGGGAGAGGATTCGGTGTATCTTTACAAGTCAATGCCAACAGAGGTTTGGCCAGCAAAGAAAAATTCGGTATCCACGGTCTACAATATGACGTGATACCCAGGAAACCGCGCACCTCTCTCTGCCTATTTGGCACAGTCATTCGCGCAATCGCTTGAATTCGTTCTGGGGTCAACCTTCTTCCCTCCTTTGACAAGAGATGACCTAAGTAGGTCACTTCTTGTCGACAATACTGCAACTTAGAAGGTGACACTTTATGATGCAAGTCCGACAAATGTCGCAACAAAGAAAGAGTAGCTTCTTTACAAGTTTTCTCATCATCAGCAGCCACTAACAGATCATCCACATACTGAATAAGAGCAGCACCAGCAGGCAACACAAGAGTATCAAGCTGAGTCTTCAAAGCCTGGCTATAAATAGAAGGACTTTCACAATAGCCTTGAGGAGCTCTCTTAAACCGGAAGCTTCGGCCTTCTAAAGAGAAGCCAAAAATACCTCTACTCTCCTCAGCAATTGGAATACTGAAGAAAGCATTTTTTAAGTCGATGACTTAAAAACCAAGCAGCTGAAGCAGGAATCAAAGTCAACAAAGCAGTAATATCCGGAACAACTGGAAACTGTGGCACAACGATCTTGTTAACCTCTCTAAGATCGATCACAAACCTGTAAACAGGTGGCTGAGAAGAGTCAGTGCGTTTCAAGACAGGCAAAACAGGACTGTTGCACACATTACCTCTCGTCTCTTCAATCACATCTTTCTCAATCAGATCATAGATGATCGCTAAAAGCGCTCTTTCACCATCGCTAGAAATCCTACCTTGGGGAATGCGTGGCAATTTAACATTTGCTTTAAGCGTTACAGCGTAAGGTGGAATCTCCAAAAGACCCACATCATTAGGACCTGTAGCCCAAAGAGTATCAGGGAGAGAACACAATTCCGGTGGAAGCCGATCTTTAGACAAATACATCGGAGAGATCACTTTCTTACCCAATGTAAGCTGTACTCCCGAAGGAGAACAATGCAATGTCGCATTCAACCTTTTCAACAAATCCAAGCCCAACAAATTCTCGCCACAACCTGTCGTTAAAATGAGAGGTGCTTCCAAATCACAAGGCCCGATAGAAAGAGACAAGGGACTAGAAACTGGGTTATGAACTGGGGCGCCAGAGAATCCTACCGAAACATTCGTTAAGCCAGACAAAGGTGCGCCAGGGAGTTTAGAGTGCATGATAGAACTCTTCGCTGCATCAGTATCCAAAAGAAAAGGCTCTACCACACCCGATGTAGCTACTGCAACATAAGGCCCACTCTGATCTACTGGAACCGACACTACTCTCTCTCTTTGTCCATGGCTGTCCTTGCAATCATTATAGTCAGCGTTCTCACTCTCAACATAATAGTCATCAGCATAGTACTGAGTCGACCGACCAGATGTCATTTTCTGTTGATCAAAGCAATTCATAGAATTTTGTGGGGGAAAGGAACGTTCGTTCTGAGGAAACGCACCATGTCCTCTATCCCTTGACACTTGTTGAAAACCACCACGACCTCTCGGGGCCGGCATACCACTCGCACGTTGTCGCAACACAGGGCACTCATTTTTATAATGACCTTCCTCTTTACAATACGCACACTGATTCAAACCCAAGGGTGGTCTTGGAGGAAAATACCCTGCGTTCTGTGGAGGTCTCTGAAATGGGGGAGGTTGCTGAAACTGTGGGCGCTGCTGTGACTCTTGCTGATTCAAGCGAGGCGGATACGCCTGCTGCAAAAGAACCTTTGTCTTTAAGTCTTTGGTCTTTTTCTCTACTCTTTCTTTCTCATACATGTCCCTATTCTCGTAGTACTGTGCAGTCGCTAATATCTGGGCCGACGAGGAAACAGCCCAAGAACTTTCAGAAACTTTCAACTTATTAGAAAGTTCAGGGAGCAAATTAAAGACAAATTTGTCCACAAATAATCTTTGCCCACCTTCCGTACTCATATCCTGACCACTATGATCTATAAATGTTTCTTCAAATCTAGTGAAGAAATCAGATACACTTTCATCTTTCTTCTGCTTACATGCTGCTAACTTATCCCAATTCACTCGTAAAGCAGGCATCATCGTCTTCATTAAATTAATAATTCTACCTGCCAATTCCGTAACCAAAGGTTCAGGTTTAGCACCTCCCTGTTGTCTACCATCTGCAGCAATAATATTTGCCCAAGTATCTCCTAATTCTACCGCATGATTCTCATGACGAATCTTTGCCCATAGAGGTTGAGGTACTACATTACCCAACAGCATATCTATGTCTGCCAAATTCATGATGCATGCGTCAACTGTCTGGGACAATTCTTTGTAATAGCCAGCAGGATTCTTACGGGGATCAGGTAAGGTCTGCTTAAGAGCCAAGACCTCTGCTCTCTTCCAAGGGACATGTACCCATACTCGCTGAAAATGAGCCGGTGCGGCAACAATACCCTGATTTACATTAGCCTGAACTGCTTCCTTCCATACAGGAGGAACCTCTCTCATGGGATACTGTCTCGCTTTTCTTCTAACAGAGGAATCAGGTTCGTACAATGTCTGAGGCGGAAGGCTAGATCTAAAAGCCAGTATCGTCTCGACGGCATCTGTAATATCAGATTCCACTATCATCCCTTTAGCAAAATCCGACTGAACGTCAAGTAGTTCCTGCGGGATCAAACCCAGATCATTATCTTCCCATTCCTGACGCAGAAACATACACATCATATTAAAAACATACCTCTGCTTAGGCGGTTCCCACTGAAAGAAAACATCCATAACCGCTGGCAAACTATTCCTTGAGGCATTCATAATCCATTTACGAGCCAACAAATCTAACACAGCCCGTTCCTCAGAACCAGGAAGCTGACTACGACTCTGCTTATGTTACAAAACAGGGGTCATATTCAATGACCCAAACAATTGAGACAATAGACTAGAAACAGTCTCTGTCATTCGTTTTCGAACAGAAGGAGAAGAAGCAGACATAAGAACAGGAGAATAAGTATTTTGAGGCAAAGAAGGTGTAGGAACAAGAACAGTAGGAGTCCCAGATGCAGAAGCGGAAGGGAAAGGAGTTTGAGGCAAAGCTGGTAGCGAAGCTTGCGACCCTAGAACGGGTTGCGCAGGAGGAGGTAAAGCCATCTGTGGAGTACCAGGTGGCTGAGCAACAGCAGGAGGTTGAACCACAAAGGGTGGAACAACCGGAGGTAATAGAGGTGCAGTAGCACCCTGCACATAAGGAGGTGGTAATCTCAGTAAATGAGACATCAAGGGATCTTTTTCAAGATCTTCAGTCGCTTTTGGAGGAGGAGACGGCAAGGCCGGATAGCATTTATCTATGGCCATACAACGCTGCCTATCTGAAACTTCGCTCGCTAGCTCCTCTCCATCATCCCTATACTGCCTAGCAGCTTGTGGAGAAGTGTGGCTCAATGGTTAGAGCGGCAGACCCTGATGCAGAGGTCTAGCCCGGGACCAGGGTTCAATTCCCCGCCTCGGCGGGTATTGGGCTCGATATTCCACGGACCTGATAATTCTCGTCTCGGTGCCTATTCCAATCATGGAGTCCCACTCTGCAACTCTGGGCAATAGCTTGCTTAATCTCCACAACGGCCCCCACAACGCTAAGGATGCCTGGCCTCCACCTTGGGGGTGCCCAGGAGTGGACACCTCACAGGGAAAGCCAGGATGGGTTCATTCTCAAACTGCACTCTGAATCTGCACTCTGAATCTGCACTCTGCATTCTCAATCTGCACTCTGCACTCTCAATCTGCACTCTGTACTCTGAATCTGCACTCTGTACTCTGAATCTGCACTCTGCATTCTCAATCTGCACTCTGAATCTGCACTCTGCATTCTCAATCTGCACTCTGCACTCTCAATCTGCATTCTGCACTCACAATATGCACTCTGAATCTGCAGTCTGCATTCTCAATCTGCATTCTCAATCTGCACTCTGCACTCACAATCTGCACTCTGAATCTACACTCTGCACTCTGCACTCTGCACTCTCCACTCTGCACTCTGATTCTGCACTCAGAATCTGCACTCTCAATCTGCACTCTGCACTCTCAATCTGCACTCTGCACTCTCAATCTGCACTCTGCACTCTCAATCTGCACTCTCCACTCTGAATCTGCACTCACAATCTGCACTCTGCACTCACAAACTGCACTCTGAATCTGCACTCTGCACTCTGAATCTGCACTCTGCACTCTGAATCTGCACTCTGAATCTGCACTCTCCACTCTGCACTCTGAATCTGCACTCACAATCTGCACTCTGCACTCACAATCTGCACTCTGAATCTGCAATCACAATCTGGAATTAAAGCCTCCTGCTAAGTCCGGGGCTGCTTTAAATGACACTTCGCTGAGAGCTTCCACTGGCCCTTCTTTTCTATTTCATTTTAAATGCACGGTGTTGTGTAAATAAAGTTGACCGTGTGTCTCCATCGCTGGACACGTAATTTACAGATGGGCGTTTCTTACAGAGGTAATTTTTAACTAAAATGCACATTTCTGCTGAGTGACCGCAAAGTCCAGATGTCCTTCATATGCCCTTGTAAAAGCTTCACTTTAATCAACTTGTAAATGTCCACGGATAAATAAAAAAATAGAAGAATAAAGAAACATTTACGTTTATAAACACCATATTTCCTGGTTTCTCGCACGCGCCCGCAAAACTCACTGCTGAATGGTGAACGCGCCCCGGCCATCTGGATTCACTTACCGAGGCACCCTGACAGCTCCTAATTGATATTTATGGACTGCCGCGCTCGTAACCGCAGACAAAATGCAGGAAATGCCCAACTGGAAATATATATGGCCTATTGCGTTAAGGGTATTACAAACACGGCACCGCGAGGACCAATCACCATAAAGATGTTAACATAAAGCACTGAAAATGCTCGCGCACTGAGGAATTTTTCAAGCACGATCCAGAAACCCCTTAACAATACGGCTCGCAGCTCCGCCCCACTTCTGACGAAGTGGTGACGTCGCCGAGCCCTAAAAAGGGCACATCCCCATCGTAAATGGACCATAAAGAAAGGAGCAGAAACAGGTGAGAGTAGGATAAGGCATATTTGTGTGCAATAAAGTTTTACGATGTCCTGTGCTTTGATCCTCAATCTTGATCAGCTACTGGGAAAGGAACTGGACTAACAAGGTTGGCTTCAGGCAAGAGGGTCAGTTCGCTCAGGTCATTTAGAAGTCAGCTAAAGTGTACGTGTGCCAAAGACTCGTTCAGCCGTAGTCATTGGCCTATGTGAGGGCAACCACAAAATGGCTGCCATACACAAAATGGAACCCAAGGGTTCAGAACGAAATCCCTAAATACGTAGTGAATCCATCAGTCTAACATGACGAAAACACTCATACTTGCCGCACTAACTAGTTACGGTTCGCTAATATCAAATTCGTAACAAAACCATGACCTTTATGGAACGGGTTCAGAATTCACGGAACCTCACACACCAGATGGGGTTGTTCCTCTAAAGTGCAGGGTCAGAATTCTGTAAACATAATTATTTCTGTTTTTCCGGAAATAAAGACGATTGGCCATTAATCATCTGGTGAGTAAGAAGCCCACTTGGTGACGAAATAGGCAAAAAATGTCTGCCCAGACGGGCACAGTAAAATTGTAGGAGAGCAATCAAGTGAGCCACCTGTTTTCTACTAGGCCTCAGCAGGGTGAAAATTTTTACTTAAAACTGGAGGGACAAGCAGTGCTTAATTTGAGGAGGTGGTTCATGGTGCTCAGCACCTGCACTTAATTGTCAACACAGGACTTATGACAGTCTGCCACATGGTGGCGCTGTATATCTATTTTAGGGATGAGGACAACAACAGTTGTTTATACTTTCATTATACAATCGAATAACTAATTCCTGCAGCCCAAGCCATTCTTATAGCATTCGGGCTATGGAATTTTGCAAATTGTCACACCTAGGCATGTGACGGCAGTAGTTGTGTTAAGACTGTCACTGGCAGCGCTGGCAGGGGCAATAGGTGTTGCAAGCTGCAGTTTGTGGTTGCGTGGCAAAGGTTCGGAGTCCGAGGCTGAGCAGCAGAATCAGCGCGCGCGCTTAGCTCCAGCCGCCGAAGACCTTCTCACTGACGTCACTAGAACAAGAGCTCCCAAAACAGTATCCCTCCAGCGGCTTCAAAACAGAAGTCTACAGAACGTTCTCTGTTCTTCTGGTGCAGAAGCCCTCGGGAACACCTGAATAGAAAACAAATAAGGAATTCACAAGAGATTAGGCTTGAAAACTGCAAAAGATGCCACTATCTAGGAGTACTCCTGGTGATCATGATAGACGTTTATTACGCAAGTGCACATTCATTAGTTAAAATGTTACTTTTTAGGGGACATTGCTTTGCGCGCTTCCCTCGCGTGCTTAGCACGTCATCACGATCGCGATCGTGGTGAAAATGAAAGTGATCGCGATGACGTGCTAAGCACACGATGGATGTGCGCGCAGCAATGATTGGAGAGGTGGAGCGAGGCGCGCGTGCTTGTGCTGCAAGCTGGTGGCCAGCG
Source organism: Lissotriton helveticus (assembly GCF_964261635.1). NCBI lineage: Eukaryota > Metazoa > Chordata > Amphibia > Caudata > Salamandridae > Lissotriton > Lissotriton helveticus. The sequence continues at coordinate 34,587,996 of NC_136059.1, read as the reverse complement.
GGTAGCACTTTGAAAAGCCCCTTACTAAAGTCGAGCAAGCAGCGCATGCGCTGCTCTAGGCTCGAAATAAAAAGGGGGGACTGGAGATGTCTGCCCCCAGCGTCCTCTCATTAACCTAGCCCCACTGGACGACAAAGCATAGTAGCCACTAGCCTAGAAAGCCAGGACAAGACTAGTTGATGTGCCCTCCCCAAGACCCCCTAAGAGATGAATACCAGGAAGAAAGCAGTGGGGTCAAAGATGCTCATTAGAAGCCCTCCGCCTGAGGACCGCCCCCTTCACACTGGAGGCTGGTGGCTGGAGGGGTGCAGGGCCATAGGCTGGGCCTGAGGCAACAAGAGCGCAGTCAGACAGCTGAGGGTGGCTCTAAAGGATTACCCCTACCTTGGGAATATTTCAGAGTCTTTGAGAAATTCCAGAAGGATCTTATGAGTTCCTAAGGAGGAGCACTCACAGGCACACCATTTACAGATGTGCACATTCCAGTAGCTGGAAAATTCTTCACAAGGAAATGTACCACAAATGTGCAGAAACCTGTCAAACGTGTTTGGTCCTCCACCAAGAGGAAATGTTTAAAGCTGAAATGCCACGTATCCGGGAACATTCTGCATCAGCAGACGAATTATGTGCATGGAAAGTACCACCAGTCTGTGTCCAGGGCTGCGGAATTCAGGAAAATTCACATTTAGCCAAGTTTCCCTGTTTGCCAGAGGTGAGTTTACACAGCCCCCCAGATCTGCTGCGTAATGCCTCATTGCTGCAGGAGAGGGCGTGGTGGCGTGCAGTCCACCCCATGCAGGTACCAGGTGCGGGCAGGCCTCCTCACTCCAGCTCATTCTGGACACTGTCTCCAGTCCTGGACTCGTCACCTACACAGCGTTGATTCCAGCTGCTTCGTCCATGTAGTTCAATGGAAGCAAAGCGAGACTACAACACCCAGAATGCATTAGGCTATCACACAAAAGTCCAGGAATGGAAGCTGCTGACGGGAAGTGCTCATCTTAAGCAGTATGTACAGTTGTTACATGGCATGCAGCATGGCAGCATGGGTCACTTTCAGGGGCGGCCTAAAATCGGCTCGACTGGGACAGCGCCCGGTGCGGAAACAACATTTGGTGATTGTTGTGTAGGGGGGGCGGGGGGGGGGTCCCTGCAGTGTGAGGGCAGGTGGTATGAGGAAGATGGGGGGAGGGCAGGTAGTTGATAGGGTGTATCAATTCCGCCGAGGTACATTAAGGACTGATTAAAAAGTCTTTAAACGGTAACCGGTTGAGACCAAGTGGGATGGACTAGCTGCTGTGTGCAGGACATTAAGCCAGGCAGCTCCCTGCTGCGCATCGGGCCTGGGTCCAGCTCCTCATGCTCACCATCACCAGTTCTGGCCTTTTATTTTGGAAAACAATGCACTCTGGGACTTGTAGTCCACGTTCACCCCAGTTGAACAATGCAATACAGCTAAAATAAGGATTTGTACACTGGACGTTGTGTACTGAATCACAGAGCACGTGGTTTACACGCCCTCTTAGTCCCATGTTGCAGTGCACGCTGGGAGTTGTAGTCCTGCAGCGGGGTGAGGGCTGCAAAGAGCCAGACATAGCCTGAGCCACTCGCACCTGACACAGGAGGAGAGGCCTGCATGGCTGTGGAGAAGGGAAGCTCTGCCCCCTCGAGCCCCGCCAGCGCCTTCACCTTCCCCCGCGCCCCCACCCGGCTCCAAGAATAAACCTGGCGGCCCCCTCCGAGGCGGGGGGGGGGGCATGGCAGCAGCACAGCCGGCCTTTGAGAGCCGCCCTGGCCGCACACAAAGAGCCGAGTGTGCCCTGGAGTTAAAAATAACCCCCCTCCCAGGGCTGCAATGACTGGGCCCCCACCCCCCCTCCCAAATCTCCCCTCTCCCACCCCGACTGGGTTCGCAGTGACTGGGCCTCCACCACCTTCTGCCTGCAAAGGTCCATATTTTGTTTCTTTTTTGTATTTTATTGAAGGTGTGTTTTTCAGGCATCCTTGGAAGCCCCCCCCCCCCCCTCCTCCTGCCCCCCTCCTCCTCCAGTTGTGACAGGCCGGCGGCCAGCCTCATGTTTGTGGTTTCAGCCTCGGGGCCCAGATGGTTTCTATCTGCACCGGGCTGAGAACATTCCTGCGAGGAAAGGGGGGCTCAGAGCAGAAACCCCAGGAATGTGCGGGGTTCAAACGAAACAGAAACAACCCCGGGGGGGGCTGTGGGGGGGCGGGGGCTCTCCTGTGAGGGTCCCTGGGGGCGGAGGGGGGGAGGCTCCTGTGAGGATCCCTGGGGGCGGAGGGGGGGGGGGGGCTCTCCTGTGGGGGTCCCTGGGGTGGAGGGGGGGGGGGGGGGGGCTCTCCTGTGAGGGTCCCTGGGGTGGAGGGGGGGGGGGGGGCTCTCCTGTGAGGGTCCCTGGGGGCGCGTGCAGCCCGGGGCAGGATGGGTGCCCAGGTCAAACAGGATGACATTAGAAGCCATCCCAGAGTTATTGGATGATCATCCAACTACTGTAGAAGTCATTTTCACATCGTCAGACATCATCAAGCTCTTAAAGTCATCAGCAAGGTTTAGAAACTCACCCTGACAACTTGAGGATGACTTGAAAATTATTACCTGATGACTTCACCAGATGGGATTGTTCTTGATAATTTCAGGATGACTTGAAAATGAGCATTCGATTACTTCACAAAATGAGTTTGTTCGGGATGTTTGATGATTATTTGAAAATTAGTACTGATTAATTCACAGGCACTATTTGCAATGAACAGTAGGAGAAGAATAGTTGATTACGTGTAGAGCATATCCACCAATTTAGTTTCATTTTTGTTATAAAAGTTTAACTCTTTAAGCGATTTGTGATTTCAGAATTGCATGATTACTGCACAATGAAGACCATTTAAAATATGAAATGTATCTTTTATTATATGCAAATAACCACCCAGTGTCAGATAACTGTGTTTTAGTTCATTCACAGTTAATAATTTTACAGGCTTTTATTATAATTGTAAACATTTTTTTTAAACAATTAATAAAAACAAAGATCCAAGCATTAAATGATCAACAATTAATATTAATGATGCAAATGAAGCATTAAAGGCAGGACCACTGGGATTTATTTGAAATGTAGTATGCAATAATGCAGCAGGATGAGGAAAATTATGGTGCATCTACTACGTAAAATAGAGCAAAATTATGAAGAAATTGCTGTTGTCTAAAATACACACATCTACAGCAGTGTTTCATCAATAAACTTTATTCGGTCGTCAGACCACAAAAGTACAGAATGCATATATACTGCCCAATTAAAATTTTGAAATGTTAAAAACCCATCATGAAGCATAAATCACAACAATTTCATCAATATAAGCCTAAACCTTAAAAACAATGCAGTAGATACTAAAAAACGAAAAGCTAGCTAATTCACGGAGCCCTGTGCATCTAGGGGACTGATTAATTGTGGCTTTACAACGGGGTGGTGCAGATAAGATGTTGGGTGATGTACTTCCACTAGCTTAGGATAGGGTCGGGGTTGGGCTCTGGGCCTTCCTTCATATTCTCCACATTTGGCCCAGAAACTTTGCAGTTGCGCACACAAGTGCTGATCGAGTGTCTGATTTCAATAAGTGCAAAGCTGCACCGGAGTCATGGGTTCCGAGCTGCTTGCAAATGGGAGATAGCAATTTTCCCAAAAGCAAATCTAAATTACCTACTTTTTATTTCACCCACCTCACCTAAAATGGTTTAAAAAAATGTGGCTACATTGCAGCTCTCAGATCCATCCTGATAAGATATTCAAAACTGAAAACTGGGCGATACATGCCAAAAAGACATAGACGCAAGATTAATTGTTGGCATTGACCCTGGACGCCAATATGTAAGACTTCATCACATGTCCTATAGCAATGCGTGAAATGCAGGGACTCGCCATCAAAACATCTGTTCCCTTCAATAAGTGCCCATTAAATGCACCACCTCACAGAACTGTAGGGGAAATAGACAGGAAATTCAAGAAAGACCAGCGTTAGTCTGCATTTAAATCAAGCAAATGAGGTGAGAATATTTTACATTGCTTCGTGACAGGAATTTTTTGCAATAATCCTAAGTAAGGAAACATAAAACATCGGGTCTCCTTTTCAACATTAAAACAGTGTCAGCTGCTTACAGCTGATGGACGAGAACGTTGTAAAGTTTTGCTTTCAATAAATAACTTTTCTCAGTGTTGTGAAGTTCAAAGGAATGCAGGTGTTCCTGGTCACACGCTGTAAGTCTCCTGGGTCCTCGGGCGCTTCGCACCCCTTGAATTCCTGCTGTGCTGCATGAATAAGGAAGGCAGCTCTACAGCCAGGCGACGCCTTAAAACAATTAACCTCTTTACATAGCGGGCTGCTACACGCGAGGGAAACGAGAGCTTGCACGCAGGCTGTAACTATATAGTGTTTATGGTTAATAGAATCTCTTAACCAATATGAGCTTTGGGTGTGTCTTTACACTAAGGAAAAGTTTAGAAACAAACCTGAAAAAACAGAACTTTCCCAGCACGTTTTGTTAGTTGGCTTAGCTGCAACAGCTGACCCAGGACACAAAACTTAATTTCATTAGAGAAACGCTGTGTGCTGCACTCCTAAACTACGTACATCCTGTGGCGCCGGAAATACGTCACTCCCTGCGCCATTGCGTGAATGCAACTTGGAGATATCAGCGTCGAGGTCTCTTCCAGCAAGTCTTATGGCGATTCCTTGTACTCTATTTTATTCTACTGCCTTTAAGAGTTTCAGCGCCGCACAGGAAGATGTAATCGGCAGCCAAAGATCGGATTCCTGGCAGGTAAGAGGGGGCATGGTTTCCTTACGTTTGTTATCTCAGTTTAAAAGGCATCCGGCAAAAACATATATATTTCTGTTGCAAAGCTAATCCAAGTCTGAAATGTATCCTTTGGAGATATGCTCGTCCACTTTATGTAATTTTTATGGCACACGAGTTTACATCTGCTAAAAATTAAGAGTCAGATCTCTGACTTTACACTGTTCCGTAAAAGCTAAAATAATTATCAATAATTGGACTTTTTCGCATCAGCTTTCTTACTTTTAGTCTGTTGCTAGGACAATGTTTAGCTGGTGATATTAATTAACAGGGATGTCACCTTTCCCAGAGAAAAATACAGCCCAGCTCGTCATGTTTTGAGAGTCAGCTACGATTCTGCCAGTATTTGTTGGGAACATAGCCTTTCTGTCTTTGTATACCTTAATTGTCGTTTTGGGGTCATGAATGATGTTGTAGAACACAGTTCAAATGGTTTTCTCGTTTCATGATCTAATGTTTAAAATATGTACTGATAAGGGAAAAATACAGGCATAGGGGGATTTTCCTAACTTTTGTTCCGGCAGGGAGATTATAATAACGGCCATGCTGTACAAAACTGGCCAGGTGGCAACCCTAAAAGTAATCGTAAAACTTACCAAGAGACATTCCACTACCAAACTTCTAGGTAGCTATTATTTTAGCAAAATATCCTTACACTTTCTTTAATTTCTTTATTCTGTCGACCACCACAAGCATTGTCACATAAGTGACTACCAATATTGTGTGATTTGAAAGCCTGAGTTATGCATACTGGGATTAAAACCCTGAACTGCATTTTACGTGAGATTATTTTCAGCCGGCTCCCTTTGCAGTAGTACATGAAGTTGAACCTGTGCAGTGAGGGATAACTCAGTTTGTTAAGCACCACGGCTTTAGGAGCAATCTGAATCCTTGTGTGGTGAACTCAGCCTTTCATCTTTCCAATATTGCTTTACTGCACCACCCCACTCTACTTTATGCCACACAATTCCACTCAAAGCTACTCTACCCCACTTTACCCCATGCCACTCCACACAATGCCTCTCTACTGCACTATATGGCTCTCTACGCCACTCTACACAATGCCACTATGCCATTCTGCACAATGCCACTCTATCCCACTGTACTCTGCGCCACTCTATCCTATGCCTGTTCTATCCCCGCCACTCTGTCTAGCTCCACCTATGCCATTTGACTCTGTGCCACTCCACTCTACGCCACTCCATTAACATTTAGCCATGCTAAACAGCAGCCACGCTGCTGTACAACATGGCTAAAGGACAGTGGCAAAGACAATAGCTCTCACCTAGGTGCAATTGTTAGGACTTGCCAATGCTTGTTTTTATTGTAACCCCCCCCCCCATACCGATTCAGTATTTGGAAGGGACATGTTGTAAGCATCCCTTCCAAATATGGAATTGATTTGTGATGTATCAATGTCAATGGCAATGTCTGCCTGCTGCATAATGTGTGGTAGTGCACCTTTGGCAATGTCTGCCAGCTGCATAATGTGTGGTAGTGCTCCTTTGGCAATGCCTGTCTGCTGCCCAATGTGTTGTAGAAGTACACCTCGTCAATGTCTGTCTGCTGCATAATGTGTGGTAGTGCACCTTCTCAATCTTTGTCCCCTTCATATTGTGTGGTAGTGCACCATGTCAATGTCTGTCTGCTGCGTAATGTGTTGTAGTGCACCTTTGGGAATGTCTGTCTGCTGCATAATGTGTTGTAATGAACCTTTGGCAATGTATGTCTGCTGTATAATGTGTTGTAATGCGCTTCTGGCAGTGTATGTCTTCTGTACAATGTGTGATCACACACAATCTTCAGTGCCTGTCTCCTGCGTAATGGATGGTAGTGTACTTTCGGCAGACTTGTTATGCATTTATGAAATTAATACATATGACTCTCTTCCTGGAAGTAAGCATGCTAAATTCTACTTACAGGTGTATGTCTACTCTACTATGCACAATTTCACTCTGTGCCACTCCACTCTATGGCATCCTATGTCGTAACACTCCACTCTATGCCACTGCACTCTTCACCAGCGGGCTGTACTCTCTACCACTTCACTGTATGCCAGTGCGTTCTATGCCAATCTGCCCTACACCATTCTAATCTACTCTGGATTACTGTACTCTACACTGAACCAATCTGCTCGGTGCCACTCCACTCTATGCCACCTGCACTGTATTCCAATTTACTATACCCCATTTTACTCAATCCAAATAGCCTGTACGCCAATCTTCACTGCACTTTATGCTTCTTACTTCTCTGCTATTGCACTCTATGCCATTTTACCCTGACACTGCACTCTATGCCACTCTATTTATTCTACTCTGCGTCCTGCACTCTACACTACTGCACTCCCTGACACTGCACTCTAAGCCACTCTTTGACACTTTGTTCTACCCTGCACCACTCTATGCCTCTGCTGTCTATGCTATGCCACTGTACTGTAAACCAGTGCACTCTATTCCAATGCACTCTACACCTCTATACTCAACCCCAGTGCACCCTTTGCCACTGCGTCTATGCCAACTACTTTGCACCACTGCACTTCACACCAGTATACAACATTCTACTCTGTGCCACTGCACTCTACACCACCCTATTCTGTACCAATATACTCTACTTCACTGCTCTCTGCACCACTCTACTCCACATTGGACCACTCTATGATCCTGCACTCTATCCTGTACTGCTCCTTTGTACCCTGCACCACTGCAATCTACTCTGCACCACTCTACGCCAATGCACTATACACCACTTTACTCAAAATGAATGCAATCCAATCTACTCTGCACAACTGTACTTTATGCCACTTCACTCTTGGCCACTCAACTCCACCCTCTGATGCTCTCCTCCATTAAATTCAACTGACCCTCTACTCCACTCTGTGTCATTCTATGACACTACTCCACCCTACAAAGCTCTACGCAGCTCCCATTATGCCACTCCGTGCCACTCTACTCCACTCTACCAAGGGCCCTGCGTCCCTCCGAATGGCTGTAAAAGATAAATTGTTCAAATTTAAAGGGATAGACGGAGAAATGGAAAACACTTCCCAGACACCTGTAAGGTGGATGCCACAGGGTATATTGAGGTAGGAAATGAAGGCCTGGGAGGGGCAGCCACCATACTGACCCTTAATATGAGAGATCGCTTAGGCCAAGCACTTCCGGTGCATCGGTGGTATGTGTGTTAGGGGGCATGAATAACTCTCAGTACTCCTAACAAGAGGTGAGAGGATGTAGCCTTACGTCTACAGCGGTCATCCTCGTAGCTGGAGAACTGGGTTCGAGTCTCGGCCATGACGCTCAACATCCTGTGATTCTGGGCAAATCACTTAATCTCCTTGCGCCTAACAAAAATGAATGTGTCCCTCTGTAACGAAACTGGTGCTCATGTAAAGCGATCTGATACCTGAAATCTTTGGGTCGAGTTTGCGCTATATGAACTCATTAAAACATTTTTTTTTAAAAGGTAGGTTATTACACTTCACTTTCCCAAACTTCACAAGTTAGTCCTTCCTAACCCTACAATGTCCTTCATTTTGCCTCTTATACCTTATTCCTCTTCACCGGGTAAATTTTTAATCATTCTTCTTGCTCCTTCACTTCCACTTAGTTGTTTCTTGCCAGCATTCTTCGGTCTTAACCTCCTCTTCAGCCTCCCTTCTTCTCCTTTTCTGTGCTTCACATACCCTTACCATTCATCTCCCCATTTTAGTTACTTCATCTACTTAACTGCTGCGACAAACCCCAGCAAAATCGACATAATGGTTATCGTCAATGGTTTGGGAAATCCTGCAATATATTTCTACGTAATGTAAATCATTTGTATATGTTTTTCTAAAGTGTGTTTTTATTTCGTATGGTTAAAAAATATGCATTTTTAGGTTGAGCTTTGGCAGCGCGCAAGCGTTGCTGCAAGCAAGACTTTCTGTAATCGATAAAACCACTTTATTCCTGCCTACAATTGGTTTATTCCAGCGTTGAACTTCTTTGCCGGCTCCTGTCGTGTTCCCCCTGCCGATTCTTCACTTCCTTTGAAAACTCAGGAGCACTGGTAAAGTACAGTGTACTAGGGCTTGCCTTCCTTATAGCCTTTGTGTAAGAACTTTTGTATGCATCTTTATTGATGCTTTTCTCCAGTCGCTGCTTCTGCCCGTTTTGGTTCAATACATTTTAAATTAATTGTGATTGTTTATATAAATTGTTTGAGATTACGTGTTGATCAGCATCAGGCACTGTATTAAGAAATGTTTATGCGAAACAACGTGTGAAATTTTAAGAATATTTTTTAAAGTCTTGGGTAAAACCTTTTTAATAAAACAATAGAATCTACATGTGGAATTAGTGATTCATTGTTATATTTTCTGCCTTTTGTGGTTCTACTTATGAATGTGAGGGAATTGAATGTGAGAATTAAGTTTAATTTGGTGCACATAGGAATTAGTTACCTATGATAAGTGCTGTAGAATTGTCCTAATAGACAAATATAAAAAGACCCAGGGAACAATCCTTCTGTTTAACTGTACTATACCCAGTTCCTGTGGGTTCAAGGGTTACTCTCTTTCTTTTATAAACAAATCAGATAAGAATATAGCCTCTCCTTAAGAAATTAGGAAACTAACTTACATATATTTTCTTTTTATATCCAGCCCGTGTTAAATAAGGGAAACAAAAGAATAGCCATTTATCCACTCTCCGTGGATCAGATAAATCAGATAAGTAACTATGTCCTTCTAACCATATATAACATCATCATCCTACCATATACCTGATAGACGAGGATTCTTTGGTTAAATATATCTTTCTTCTCTCATTGTATTCTGTACTGGACGAGAGCCTGAAGAAACTCGGGCGCGAAGAACCCTAGCTACACAAGCAGGTACCTCCGGCGAGGGACCATGGATGCGGACAGGAACCTGGAAGAAGAGATCAACGAACTGTAAGAGGAAGACCCGCGTGTCGGAGCCGTAACATGTCAGAGACGTCCGATCAAAGTACCACGAATTCCCGACTGCAGGACAACAGGACCGAGCAGGTAAGTCGACAACACAAAGGGAATGCAGGAAATGCTAGGCAGATCTGTGACTGAACGCAAACCACATTCTTGTCACGGACTGACCAATTTATCCGCACTTTGACTCCACCCAGCTCCCTGTCTGCAGTAGGAGTGGGCGTGACTGACAATGCCTGCACCCTGCTCTCCTTGAGCCTTGTTCTGTCTAATACTGGGTGTTTAGGGCCTTGTTTTTAGTGAACCAGCTTTTGTGTCATAGAATATGTCCATCTTCAGTATTACCTGTTTTATATGCTGAAAGAAGGTTGTAGAATGGATCCTTGTTCAACAAATTTGAAATGCTTTGATAGTTATGGAACAGATAGATCACTGGTATCCTGGAAAGCTATCACTCTGCCCTGATAGTATTTCCAGAGGCATATTTGTTTGAATGAGTGGTGAAGGGGCTTGGTGCCACAGCCAAGCAACTGTAAAGGGACAACATTGAATCAGTCAACTGTTAACTGCCGAACTTATCACTTCCCCAAGCTGGAAAAGAACACACAGGATATCTCTCTCGTGTCTCTGGATGTGTTAGACGTCTATTTCTGACCTGTACCATTAGTTGGCCATGTGAAAGCCACTGCAACCTTGGCTGTGCATTGAGATTTAGTCTTACAAAAATATTTGAACTCTTGCAGCAATAACATTACCTTTCTCATGCTACCTTGGCAAAAATATTAACGTATGTCCATGTGCTAATATATAGTGAACCCCAAGTTTTTCTCAACCAGTAAGACTAAGCAACTTACAACCTGAAAAAAGAAATAGCAACTGGTGACCTGACATTATATATCCATTGTCCATGGTCTGGATCACAGAGTTCTGCCCTGTTCCTTATAATCATGAGTCCATTAAGTTATGTGGTCAGTGCCCCATTCCTTATAATCATGAGTCCATTAAGTTATGTGGTCAGTGCCCCATTCCTTATAATCATGAGTCCATTAAGTTATGTGGTCAGTGCCCCATTCCGCATGGCGGTGAAAAGTGCCATGGGGCAAACTTGCCTTGCTCTTACTAAGCATGGCCTCATGGCTCTGTTTGCATTTGTCAACTGGTATTGGGGGATTCTGTTGCCCAAGCAGAACCACACCCAGCCACTACTGGCACAATTTGCACTCTGATTGATTTAGGACTATGAAAATACATGAATATACATACAGTGTTAAAATGTATGTTTGCATATGTGGTCCTGGTTCATATAATTGTACATGGGCTCCTTCACACTTAACTAACAGCCGTCTGCAAAAGAGCAATGGGGGAGGGGTTGTTACTCATTGAGAATTTGCGCTACAAATGACATGCAAATCTGGCGCATAACCTTGAGTTGGGATTTAATTTCAGCTCTCCCAATAATTAGATCAGTTCCTAGCATTTGGTTCTAAGCTCCTATTTGGATTTCTGGTCAGTATGGTATTTCTTTAGACTGTTTTCCAAATAAGAATACTGTAAGTAGAGTTCAGGCTCAACATGGCTGCCTCCATGATGGTTTTGTAAATTAAATCTGGTATTGATTGCTTTCTGTTTGCAGAGTAAGTGTGACAGCGTCTGGTGAACAGCAGCAGTTTCTTCACTTGGACAGGTGAGTCTTCTTTACCTCCTGCCTACCTCTTCATCGATGCCTTGCTCTCACCATACCTCTTTGACCAAGTAACCTTAATGTTAAACTTGGGAACCCTTGTAAGCATATCTCATCGGGCACACTATATGAAATAAATGGATTGGAATATTTTAAAGGCAGCCCAGTCCTATTAAAAACCTAAAATAGTGGTGTTAACATGATACTGATGTATGTTAATTTCTTTTTCCTCCAGACTCTTTTGAAGTCTATGTGCACGGATAAAGGCCGCCATCACTGGAAAACAGAACTATGAGACGGAAGCTGGCTATAAAGATTTGCAATACAGGAAGAGGACTAAAGAAAACTCTGAATCTAAAAACTAAAATTGAAGTTGCTGGCTTTAATTAAGCCTTTTTGTTCTTTTTGTATTATTCTGGCATTTTTCCCCTCTTGAACAGTGTCCTGGACTTTCTCTATGTTCTCTTGTTCAGTATCCTGGCTCCTATGAGGCCAAAGGTGTGTTTTAGATCAATAAAATTACATCTTAACACATCTCCTTTGATGCTTTTTCATTTAATTATTACTTTTTTCAGTCTTTTGCCACTGGTCACCACATTAAACAGCTTCAGCTAATGCTCTGTACCTCAAAGTAAGGCAAGTCCCAGTGAGCCAGGAGTATGAGAGTAGCTGCACAAGTTGTTAATCTTATCTGAATGCAAAATATAACATTGTTGAAGCCACAACATTTGTATGCATATGGTCATATGGTCTTGCTACAGCACAAAGCTAGCCAGTAGGAATCTTTCTAAGATTTATTTTGTACAGTGCACCCATCTCACAGTAGAGTTTAAAAAATAATCTTTCCAGAGTAGGAGAATATTGATGTTATAATTGGGACCAGATTTATGGAAGTATTGTTTTTGGTTTGCTTAAGCTTTATAATGCGGACTTGACACACAATCTTTTGAGGATTTATAAACCAGAGCAAATTGGTATTTGTCACAACACTCATCCACATGGGAAAAGTTTTCAGGTTTTTCTAGGCATAGTATTTTTTGTACTGCAAGGGGGCCCTTCCAGTAAAAAATCTAAGCTAGACACCTTTGCACCATAGTGCAAACGCATGTGCATGGTGCTCGACTGCCTAATGGTGCAGTGGTGCAAGGGAGAGGGGTAGACATGGCACTTTCCTCCTGTGATGCAACGCAGCAAATTTGGGTGTTGTGCTGCGTAAGTGACACTATTGTAAATCTAGGCCTTACTTTAGAACTCATGGCATTGCAAATAATTTATGGTATTGTATAAAGAGGGCATATTGCATCCAAGAGGCCTGTTTTTGACAGGAAGGTTCATTAAGGAGGTGAGCCTCTAAATATTTCCCTACCACCAAATCCATATTCCTAAACTAATAGTGGGACCCTGCAAGGGAATACTGCCAGTCGGCTAATGTGCTTTTAACATGGAATTTTTAAGGTGTAATCCAGCCCGTAACGATTTATTATTGATCCACAGCCACGCTAAGTTATTCATTAAATCAACTGGGAGCTATCTACACTTGGCCTGCCGTTGGTATAAAAACCTGCAAGAGTTTTTCATAGCCATCTTAAAGCCCTTATGTAGTCATTGTCTAGTAATCCACGCTCATTCTGTAGTTGTCCTAATATAATCCTAAAGAATCTATGCTCATTTTTGAGTTATCATTAAATTATCCTGGAGTAATCCACACTCATCCTGAAATTATCATGGGATCATTCCAGAGTAATCCACGATCATCCAGAAATAATCCACAATCATCCTTAAATTGTCTGGAGCCCATCCTGGAGTAATTCACACTCATCCTAAAGTTGTCAATTAGTATTCGTGGAGTTGTAAAAGGTAATCACTCCCTGCCAGTGGAAGTCATCAGAACACCATCCTAGAATAGTTTTTGTGATTACAGTAAGAGAGTCATCAGAACACCATCCTAGAATAGTTTTTGTGATTACAGTAAGAGAGTCATCAGAACACCATCCTAGAATAGTTTTTGTGATTACAGTAAGAGTCATCCCATTTACATTTTTTCCCCTGTGGGCAGACTTCAGGATTGTTTGGGATGACGTCCCCAGATAATTGCAGGAGAAGTCATCCAATGACTTCAGAATCACTCCAGGATGATCTTCCTTTTTGACCAGGGTGTGTATCACTTCATTTGCTGAGGATGCTGCTGGGACGTGTCTGCTCAGACTCCCGAGGGAGAGCTGTGGTGAGGGCAGGAGCCTGTGTCATCAGTGTTTCAACCATCCCCAGTTCTAATTCAGACCCATAGAGGCAGATTTACAAGAAAGTGACGCATCTGTTGCGCCACTATGCAAAACCCTTGCATCACCATGGATGCGCCATATTTACAATACGGCGCACTATGGCGCAAGGATTGACAGATCCGTTTAATTCTGACGCAGCTGTTGACGGTAAAGTCACGCATTGCTGAAGTCGTCTCGCAAGCACGACGCAACTCCAGCAATGCGTGTTGAGGCCTATTCCCAATACACTCCGTCACTCCTTACGCCTACTTCAAGCAGGCATAAGGTTTTGACGCAGTGGCGTCCTAAAAGTCCCGCAGTGAAATCTTGTAGATTTAACTGCGTCACTTTTACGAGGCTTTCTTGCGTGGGAACGCCCACCCTGCATACATTAAACCTGACGCACGTAAAAATGTCACAAAGGGCTTTACAATGTGACGCATCTCCCTAGATGCGTCACGTTGTAAGTGGGACGCAACTTTTATGCTGCCGCTGCGTCACAAAAGTGACGCAACAACGGCGCAGAAGTGACTCAAGGGGCTTGTAAACCTGCCCCATAGTCTGTTGCATTACCACTCACCTCATCAATAATCACGAGGTAAGTCGCAAACTGCGACTCACTACGATTGGTAGCCGTCACAGGGGTGATGGCCTGCTGGGGTTCGCAACCACCATGTTGGTCATCGCTTTTTAAATAGATATATTTTTTTTATGCAGCCTGTTTTCCTCAATGGAACCGGGTCTGCGTTCAGTTCCCCGAGCGCTGCCCGCGTCCCAACCCATTTCTTTTTACATTCACAGAGAGGAAGGGGCGCCTAGAGGACGCTTTTCGTTTTGCAATTTGGTTTAGCGCCCCCATGCGGGGAGTCAGTAACACTGCAATGCTTTCTGACTGGATTTCGGTTGCAAAACATCCCAGAAGGAATTGCACTTTGGAAGGGAAGTCCTAAGCAAGCCTCTTCCAAATAACGATTTGTTATAAACTTCTAAACCAACTTTGCAATTTGGTGATCTGTTACCCAATGTCAAAATGGCTTCAGTACATTCCAAAAATCCATGCAGTGGTCGCCAACCCTGTGATTTACGGCTTTGTACAGCTGGCCCATGACAGCACTCCCAGCCTTTAGACTGATGCAGCACAACAGTCTTGCAATTGTGGTAATGTTTAAACAGTAATAACATATCACAAAACATAACAAACACCGGCAAAGCCAATAAGTCTGGATTTTTGTTAAGCAAACTGTTTGATATTAGTTGAGTGACTGTCTGCATGCCCCCAGTTCCCCTAGAAATAACATTCTTATAATTTAGCAACTTCTTGAGCTAAACAGTTTGCAACCTGGGAGTAAAATACCTTTGCAGAATAGGCTTCATATGCACAGAGATAAGTGTAGAGTTGCAGAAGACGGGTATGAAAAGGAGTCAGAAGATGAAGATTGTGGTGTGTCTTAAAAGCATCTGCAGAAAAATACTGTTTTGTAGACACTTTTGACAAAGGGACAGTATTTCAAGAAAGCCTATGTCCACGCTTAGCTTTAATTTGTGAACAAAAAAAATGAAAATCCAAGACAATGTCATGACAACAGCAAATTAAAGCAGATGATTGTGCCAAGAGATTAGTGAATTGTACTGTGACTTTATGGCAGGTTCAGGCATCCAAATAGCACTCAAACCCTCAAGCAAAAAAACCCTTAACACAATAATTAAAATGTAATTGTGCTGACAAAGTAAATACATCAAAGAACATACACTGTACAAGTTTTATGTCAATTCAGCTTTTCAAACTAACACAAGGACTTCTTGATGCCATCACCAGAACCCGAATGGAACAGAAATGGGGCACGGTGAGTATCCGTGAGACGCGCGGTTTGCGTTCGATTGGACAGCCCATCCACACAAAGGCAAACCATGAAAAGTACATGAAAGTCAGTGGCTGAAGGGGTCTGACCCAAGGCCCCCTCTCTCTGTGCTACTACATCTTGTACGCTTTTCAAGGACTGATGACATGAGATCTTCCAGACAATTAAGGCTGAGTGTTGACATGGTAACCAAACCTAAAACCCAAGACAGGGCATTGGTACCTGCAAAAATAAATGTGGAAAATATGCCTTGAACATCTTAGAGCAGACCCCGCAGGCAACATACATTTTTTGTTTAATTTATTCCTGTATAATGGCACCTTGTAAAGTGCTATGGGACTCTTTTTTTGTTACCTCAGAGCACTTAAAAGGTCAGTGAATGGATACACACAGCACAGGTGGGGAGGCTAGAGTTTGGATGGGTGATTAACTCCTCCCAACTTGCTTCAAGGGCCCCCACTCTTCTTTCTTGAGTTTAGTTGGATGCAGGTTGCAATAGTTCAGATTTCCAAAGTTTTGTGAACCATATGGAGTTGGGTTTCAATCTCGAGTTTAGGTGCTTGTGTGGGGGAAACATCCTTTACAACGCAACTTTTACAACGCAAGTCATTACAACGAATTGCGCTGGATGGCGCTCTAGGATAGGGAATAGTTTAATTACTATCCAACACCTTCCCTAGTATCCACGGGGACTGGAGTTGCAATAGTAAATTAAACTATTCACTATCCAGCGCCCCCCAATGCAAGTCGTCGTAACGACTTGCGTTGTAAAACCTGCATCCTAATGGCATGCGTTGTAAAAGCATGCGTTGTAACGTCATACATCCCTTGTATGGCCAGTGATATTCTTCTGTCTTAAATGAGTGGTTGAGAGGCTGCGGGCTGGAGAAAGGTTTGTTGTGTCAGCCATTCCAGATGTTCTGAGGTGTCAGGCCTCCGGGAGGCTTCAATGGCACCATATATGAAATGAACGAATAGACGGCTCCCGTGCACTACCAGCCTTTCAGAGGCGCCGGCGTGCTGCAACCAATCAATCAATCATTTGTAGAGCGGAAACTCACCCCTGAGGGTCTCAAGGCGCTAAGGGATGGGGGGGTGGGGGAGAGGATGCAGCAACTGGTCGAACAGCCAGGTCTTGAGGTGTCTCCTGAAGGTCAGCAGGTCCGGGGTCTGCAACTGTTCTCATTCTGCAAAAGCACAAGTCAGGATTTAGGCACACCAGCCAACATTTGGAACCTTGAGCGGGGGAGGGTTCATACCCTCCCCTGGCTCTCACTTGAGGTCGGACAATGAAGGATGTTACAAAAGCAACATGAGCTGATCTTTTATAGACATGAATGCAACAAATTCCTGGAAAAAAGTCTTGTGTAAAGCACAAGTAACTTAAGCACCACTGATGAAGGAGAAACATCTAAATTGTTCCTATAGAAGCTTCAAAAACATCAACCTTGCACATGTCTGCCCAGTTATTGTCTCGAAAGG
This sequence comes from Lissotriton helveticus, assembly GCF_964261635.1. Lineage (NCBI taxonomy): Eukaryota > Metazoa > Chordata > Amphibia > Caudata > Salamandridae > Lissotriton > Lissotriton helveticus. The sequence continues at coordinate 34,570,908 of NC_136059.1, read as the reverse complement.
AGACTCTAGAGACATCTCCCATCACCCGTGGAGTTCAGGCCCGGACTGGCCGTTGCGGGCACCGGGCAATCCCCAGGTGCGCCGCAAGGGTGGGTGCCGGTTTTGGGTCCTGGGGGCCGTTTTTGTTACAGGGCCGTTTTTGCAGCATAGCTGCAAAATCGGCCCTGTAACAAAAACGGCTGAAAACCGGCCCCGGCAAAGAGCTCGGTCGCACCACCAGGGGGCCGGCCGAGCACTTTGCCAGGGCCGGTTTTCGTTCTCAGTCCAGCCCTGGTGGAGTTCCCCTGGATTCCATAGTACCCTCTGTCTTCTCCAACCTCTACACAGAGCTGCTTGGTACTCTACTCACAGAGAACAGAATCGAGATTCACAAATATGTCAATGACACAAAACTCTCCTTCAAAGTCTCCTCTGCTTCAGACATCCATCGCTTCAAACACTGCCCGCACATCATCCAGACCTGGGTGTCAAGCACCCACCTGAAGCTCAACCCAAACAAGAGAGAATTCCTGTTATTTGCAGAGAATAACAAACAAGAAACACTACAAACCTGGCTCAATGACATGAACCATGATGGCTTCGAACCCCAAATTTCACTGAATGCCAAGTCACCCTGGACACCAACCTCACCCTCAAGGAACCATCAAGAAACACAACGACAAAAGACAAAGACGCCTGGTACCAGCTCTTCCTTCTAAAGTAAGTCAGACTGTTTCTTCCAGAAACTGACATCAGACCTGCTGTTCTCACCGATGAACTCTTGAATCTGGATGATGGTAACGCCCGCTCCATGGCCTGCCACACTGGCACCTCTTAGTGGCATCATTCACACAGAAGCACGGCTCGTACAGGGCTGAAGGAATAACATCACGTCCCCCCATCCTGATGGAGCTCCTTTGACTCCTCATAGCGGCCCAAGCCATATTCAATACCAGCTGCATCATTACAAAGCCATCACGACCAGCAAACCTGTGTGCTCTCGGCACACCTGCGGCCAGGACATCACCAGTAGGGGTGGGCGGAATTTGCATAATCGCGTTACGCAAATCTCCGCGAAACGGTAAAAAATCTTCACGAACATGCAAAAATTCCACGAACACACAGAATTGCGTGTTCACGATGCTTTTTTACTGTTCGCAATCGCTGTTTGTGTGCTCGGGGGGAAATATCTCGCGGACACGCATTTTGGGAATGCGAACAAGCAAAAATGTTCACGGAGCGCTGAATTTTGGTCTATTTCGCGTTCTCCACGGAACGCGAAATGACCCAAATTCCGCAAATTCCGCAAATTCCGCGAGCGAAACGGAATTTACCACCCAGGTCTAATCACCAGACTGCAGACTACGAAGTGTAAAAAAGAAAAAACAAGGCAGCAGCCATTTTACATCTATGCAACACGGTTCTGGAACAGCATTCCCACAGCTAATTACATTCAAAAATAGTTGCCCTTTCCTTTGAATCAGGGAAAGATGGACGAACAGATATACAATTTCATTCTGACACTTCAGCTGTCAAGATGCATTAGAAATGATATGAAAAACATTGATTCAAAAGCCACATGTGGAAACGTGTAGAGAACATTGAGTACATTGTATTCTCTGGACTCTCTTCCACAAATAGGACTTTACTGGACTATGAGCAATCTGTTGGCTCATTGCTTGAGCTTATCTGTAAGAAAAGGCTTTTATGAACTATTCACACAGGCACACTGGTTCCCTTCGGGAAGCTCTAAACCTGAGCTTCCGAGGCAACAATAAAAAAGTAATGAGCTTGGTGATATCGAAAACCAGTTGTTTAATGGTTGTGCATACCTATATATATATATATATATATATATATATATATATATATATACATACATACATAAAAGTACAAAAATGTAGGTGCTAGAAATGGACGGATCAGTGATCGTGGTTAGTGAAGGGTAGTGGACAATAGTTCATGTAAAACAAGAATGTTGACTTCAAAACAGAGACTGGACTCAAAATGGCCATACAGTTTCAAATAGTAGTAAACATATCTTTAAGTCAACATTCATGTGGCACCGTTTCGACCCCTATAAATATACTGGTTGAGGAGGCTTCATCAGGACCATACTAAACACATGCTGCAGCCATCAGACGCTGTGATCCTTCCACGAAGACTACATCTAGTTTGGAGTTTTACCTCTAGAACAGTGCATTCTGGGATGTGGTGTCCATTGTGTCAGAGGTAAGATGGCACATATGAGAATGTGGGTGGTTCTGCGGTGTACACAAGACCTACCAATTATAAAAATATTTTCAACACATGAGTGAGGCGGCAGGGTCTAGGAGGGGGTTGGCCTGATCAGGGGCTGGCCTTTCAGGTGGTCACAATCTAAGCAGCCATGGAGGGGCACTAGATGGGGTGGAGCTTTGCGCTTGAGTGGTCGCTTTGGCACTGACCCAAAACAAAAAAGAGCCTGCAGCCTTTCCTGTCCATGGGAGATTGCAGAATCTGTAATGGAATAGAATCTAACTCTGCAAAGTTTCCACAAACAAACTGAAAGGTAGTCTGGGTAGAGCTTTCCAGCTCACCTGTGTTCAGTGTGTGAAATTGTCTTTTCGGCAGGTGAGTGTGCAAAGAGTGCCGCTATCGTGTGACGCACAATGGCACCGTGTGGGTTGGAAGATGTAGCACACCTCTATGCTCCCGACCTCATACATGCCAACATACCCCATTTAGATGGGAGACTCTACAATTTTAAAGCCAATCGTGGCTTTATTTTAGCTGCCTCCAGCTTAACATTGACTTTACCTTAATGTTAGTCAATGGGGAAAATAAATTCTCCCAATTCTTTTAATTTTTTCCCTCTTTCGAAATGTTGGCATGTGTAGGTTGTGTACCACTTCTACTAAACTAGCCAAGATCTCCTCCTCCTTTCCTGTTTGACTCTGTTTAAGCGTTGTCTTCAGTCCCCTTGTATAAGGAACACACACATTCCTGTATGCTGGGACTCTGCCAAGCTCCAAAGAGACCCCCCATAGAGAAGGGAGTTCCTGCTCAGCTCCTCAGCACTGCACAGCCTCCTCACCCCTCAGAAGCTCATCAAGGAAGCATAGCAGGGCATGAGGCCAGGAGCTCACAGCTCAGCCAGGAATCACCAGACTGCCTGGAATCCACCCAGAAAAGAAGAAATGAACAATGCAAGAGAAGCACATGTGGAGCCCTGGGGCCAGGAAACATCAAAGAGGGCTGGAACAAGTGCACCAGGAAGGAGTGACTCACTGCTGAGCCATAAACTCACTCTACAGAGAGCAAAACAACACAGATACAACTGCTGAAGTAAGACACAACCTCACTGCTGAGAGGGTGAGACCACAAATTCACTCTGCAGAGAGCAGAACACCACAGACACAAGTGCTGAAGTAACACACAACCGCACTCTAAAGAGAGCAAAACACCACAGACACAAGTGCTGAAGTAACACAACCTCGCTGCTGAGAAGACAAAGTCATAAACTGGCACTACAGTGAGCAAAACACCACAGACACACGTGCTGAAGTAACAAACAACCTCACTGCTGAGAGTGCCATGAACTAACTCTACAGAGAGCAAAACACCACAGACACACGTGCTGAAGTAAGACACAACCTCACTGCTGAGAAGGCACAGCCATGACCTCATTCTACAGAGAGCAAAACACTACAGACACAAGTGCTGAAGTAACACACAACCGCACTCTAAAGAGAGCAAAACACCACGGACACAAGTGCTGAAGTAACACAACCTCGCTGCTGAGAAGACAAAGTCATAAACTGGCACTACAGTGAGCAAAACACCACAGACACACGTGCTGAAGTAACAAACAACCTCACTGCTGAGAGTGCCATGAACTAACTCTACAGAGAGCAAAACACCACAGACACACGTGCTGAAGTAAGACACAACCTCACTGCTGAGAGCGGCATGAACTAACTCTACAGAGAGCAAAACTACACAAATACAAGTGCTGAAGTAAGACACAACCGCCCTCTAAAGAGAGCAAAACACCACAGACACACGTGCTGAAGTAAGACACAACCGCACTCTAAAGAGAGCAAAACACCACAGACACACGTGCTGAAGTAACAAACAACCTCACTGCTGAGAGCGCCATGAACTAACTCTACAGAGAGCAAAACAACACACATACAAGTGCTGAAGTAAGACATAGCCTCACTGCTGAGAGGATGAGACAACAAAATCATTCTGCTGAGAGCAGAACACCACGGACACAAGTGATGAAGTAACACACAACCTTATTGCAGAGCGGCACAGCCATAAACTCATTCTACAGAGAGCAAAACACCACAAACACAAGGGCTGATGTAACACACAACATCACTGCTGAGAAGACACAGCCATGAACTCCCTCAACAGAGAGCAAAACATCATAGACACAAGACCTGAAGTAACACACAACCTCACTGCTGAGAGGCACAGCCACAAACTCACTCTACAGAGAGCAAAGCACCACGGACACAAGTGTTGAAGTAAAACACATACACAATGCATGAAGCTGGCTCTGTAAATGCTATACCAAAGTGAGGTATAGTGGGCACAGAGTCCAGGGAGTCCCACGAGGGATGGCAGAGGCTAAGTTAGGTAAGTACTAACAGCTCTCTTTGTGGTAGTGTGGGCAAGCAGTTAGGCATCTCCAGAGGGTGTGGTAAGCATTTATTCTATTCACTCAATCAAGACTGAGGGCACACTGAGAGACAGAATCCAGACCAATTGGTTAAGTATAAAAAAGGTATACTTGTATTTTATTTCTAGAACCAAGCAGGACTTGGTACAGGTAGGTAAAATATACTTTCAGTTGTAAACTTTTACATAGAAATGCAATTGAGGATGGATTTGCAGTTATTACAGGTTTGTATCACTTTGAAATGCAGTTGGAATTACACAGTAATTACTTTCAGAATATGTTTTAGTTACTTTTGGATTACTTTAAGTACTGGGGGTGGTATGCATAGATACCACAACCAGGGTTCTTACAATAAACAGTAAGTAAGACTTTTTATGCTTTGCAGTTTAGTTCTCTATTCTCCATACAAAAATCAGTTCAACACTTAGAACATTTTAGGCCCAAAATATCTTAACATGGGTTTCTATGGGAGAAAAAGTGTTAGCAGTTTCTCAGGTAAGTACACGACTTACGATTGGGAGTTTTGGGAGTTAGGACCAAGGTTCACCCAGGTCTAGAAGAGCCCTCGAGTTGCACTACCAGCGTCTAAGAAAGTGGCTCTGTATATACTGCACCAAAGTAAGGCACAGTGTGCACAGAGTCCAGCAATCTCCACAGGTTTGGAAGAGGCTAAAGTTAGATATAACCTTACTCTCTAAAGTGGTAGCTTGGTCGAGCAGTAAGGCAGGATCAGAGGACAGTGTAAAGCATTTGATGTACACACTCAGTCGGCAAATGGTCTCACACACTCAAGAACTGAACTCTAGGCTAATTGTTTTGTATAAAAAATATACAGTTGCTTTATTTCTAGAACCAAGCAAGCCTGGTACAGGTAAGCATCAAAATACTTTCAGTAGTAAATTATTGTTATGAACACAGTTCAAATTAGCAGTGTAACTTGTACTGGTTTTGGTTACAGTTTTAAGAAAGCAGTTTGCAACACATTGCAGGTATAGTACATTCAATTGAATGGGCTTTTTAAGTAAAATGCAGTTAATTACTTTTCAGATTACGTTTGCCAACACAGGACTGGATCCTGGATTCAGCCTTGGGGCATTTCCTGAAAACAGGTGAGTCAATGCGTTTTGGTTAAAGATATGATTTTTAAGAAATATTTAATTTCAAAAGTTGACACTTAGAAACTTTTTCACATAGAATCACCAATGTTATCTGTTAGACCTGGCACCTTGGCGTGAGTTTCCCTTCCACTTTTTGCTGATGTGCCTCAGATGTTTTTGCTGGTGTCCGCCGCTCAGGGCACTGCGCCACGGCCAACCCGTGCCGCAGTGCAAGTGCTCCCTATGAAAAGTATAACTATGATTGGTATACCTGATTGGTTCATTGGATTTACTGTCAGTCCCCAGTAAAGTGCACCAGGAGTGCCAGGGCTTGTGAATGCCAATACTGCTAGTGGGCCTGCAGCGCTGGTTGCACCACCCACAGAAGCAGCCTTAAAATATGTCTAGGGTCTGCCATTGCAGAACCTATGTGCAGTCTGGTACTGTCATGCTGGCTGGGCAAGTGCACACACTTGCCAGCCCCTAAACCTTCCCTTAACTTCATATTAGTCACCCCTATGGTAGGCCCAAGGGCAGGGTGCATTGTGAGTGTAAGGTAGGACATGCTCTGATGTGTGTGGCATGTCCTAATAGCGAATTACTGCCAAATTCGTTTTCCACTATTGTAAGGCTACCTGTTCCCTTTAGGCCAGATGGGCTGCTGGAATTATTACACTCTATAATCCGAGCAGGCTCAGGGAACATGGTAGAAAATCATGTTTAGTATGCCTGAACTCAGGATAATAAAATACTTCTTTTAGTAAAGTTTATTTTAATATCCTGTGTTTGCAAATGCTACCTTTAGTAATTTAGCCTTTGCTTGCCTAACCAATTCAGTCCGCCTCTGCCTGGATGTGTATCTGGCTGTCTGGGATGTGTGAGTGACAGGGCTGGGGGATGACAGGTGGTGAATGGAAGGATTACACCTTAGTGAGAGGTAGGAGTGGCCCTGGACTTTCCCTCAGGCTGTGCTCTGCCACCACAATGCTGGCTCCGCCCCCCTGGGGAGCGACTGATGACTCAGCCTGCCCCTGGCCCAGAAAGGGCGAAGCACTGTCAACAAGGTACTCCTAGCAGCCCCTGTCCCCTCAATGCTGGCTCCGCCCCCCTGGGGAGCGTCTGATGTGCCTGCCCTCACACTGAAAGCAACAGCCAGAGTACACCCCACAAGTGATCAGAGACTGAAAGGGATTATGCAGAGGCCCCCCTGGCCTGGAAAGACAAAGGAAATTTGGTATAAAAGTAGGAGCCCTGCTCCTTGTAAATTAGATCCTGTTTGTGCTACAGAAGAAACTCTGCCCGAAGAGAAGGACCTGGAAGAAGACTACAAGGAGGAGTGCTGTCTCTGGCCTGTGTCTGGTGCCTTGCTGCAGAAGGAGAGGAGAGAAAAGACTACAAGAGACTTTTGCTTTTATTGAACTTTGTGCCAAACTCTGCTAAAGATCTCCAAGGGCTTGCTGTGGAACTTGCCCCCTGAACTGCGCCCCAGGAACATTGGGCGCTACTCCCCCTGACAGAGGAACCGCTGTGAAACGCTGCTTTCCCCCTGCACGCCTATCCGGGAAAAGCGGAGCGCGCTGTGACCATCGCGCTCTCCATCAAGCTCTGGGTATTGCCATCCCTCTAAACACCGTGACTGCCGCCTGCTAGGCCCAGAAACATCGCAAAGACCAGCCCCGCTGGCCCGAGCACCGTGACTGTTGCCCCGAGCCGCAGCTCGCAACGTGAAGAGAGGTCGTGCCCAGTGCCTGCTTGCACCCCTCCGTGACTTGTGCCCCTGAAATCGCCTGCCGCTGTCCGAGAAACAGCTGCGGCGTGTGGTGCGAGAACGCCGTCTGGATTGCCTGTGACGTGCTCTGCGAATCGCCGCCCACTGCGTGTGCCCCCTCTGTGAGAACCCCGAGGCACTCTGTCACCGTGACCCGGCCCGCGCCGCAACGCCAACCTCCGAGCCCGAGCCGCCGCTCGCTCCAACCCAGGACGCCGCGACGAGGATCACCGAGCTGACCTGCGACCTTGCCGCCTCGACCCCTGTCCAAGTTACAAAAGGTACTGTTGTTGCCCCCGCGGTGCGATCATCTGGCCTGCCCCGCTCGCACCGCCCTCTGATCCGCACAGCCCCCGGAGCCGCTTGTTGAACACTCCCAGGGCCTCCGCTCTCTCCTCAGCCAGCCGCGCACAGCCGTGCGGCTCGCACTGAGAGTCGGACTCGAACCAACCTGCCGCCGCTCCCGCCGGAAGCGTGAGCCCGGGCCGGTCGGGCCTATTCGACCATCAGAGGTGCGCCGAGGCACCAGCAGACAACCCCCCTTTTGATAACATTGAACTGAAAAGCCCCAACCAATATCTTATTTGGGGATTAAGAAGAACAAGCTGATTAAGGACTGTGACATTGCTGAGAGTAACTGGAACCTTGCATTTTGAAGTAACCGAACTGTATTTACAAGCCTGCTTCTGAGAATATATAAAGAGAATATATTTTTCTTACTAAAATACAGTTTGGTGTCATTGTGTGGTGGGTTGGTTGTGAAGGGTGTGATACTGCAAATGTTTAACCATATGTGCCCCAGAGATTAGCCTAGACTGCTTGCGCCACACTACCTAGAGGGTGAGCAGGGGTTGTTCTTGAAGGTAATCCTTTGCCCTGACTTGGAAGAGAGGGTCCCTGCGTGTCGCCAGTGCTGCACTGCGCCAACCAGAGACCCCCAACTCCAACATTATCCAATGGGAGGAAATTCACTTAGCAGGTAAGTTAGGTTATCGTTACTTTTTCTTACTCTTGGATCCTGGATTCAGCACTGGGACATTTCCTGAAAAGAGTTGAGAAAATGCGTTTTGGTGATTCGGCTGACTTTTAAGGAATATTTGCAGTTTTCAAAAGTCAACACTTAAGAAACTTTTGGGGAGAAAAAGTGTCAATGTTATCCTATGAGGAAAAATGAGTTGTCGGTTTCAAGGTAAGTAATCGGTCTTTTGAGTTAGGGTTCTGGGGTTAGACTCAGGGGTCTCCCAGGGTCAGTGATGCATGATTATTGCACCTTCAGCGGCACTCGGGCGGCCAGGTGCAAAGCGTTGAGGCCCAATGTTATCCAATGGGGGATAGAGGGACTCCGGTTATTGGTGGCTGGCAGGCAGGCCACAGGGTTGTGGGAGCCAAACTCCTAGCGTTAAGCTCAGGGCACTTTGGGGACTACGTTAGCACCAAAGGGGCACCCTCAGCGGCGCTAGTGCAGCCGGGTGCTTGGTGCAGTTTTGAGGTCCGGTGCCCTGTTGTTTTCAATGGGATTTCTCCTGGACAAAGAAACACTGCAGGCTCCAGGACAAGGATCTTCCAAGAGTGACCACCACTTTGAGGGGTACGTTGGGATGTAGAGGGATGTTTAGGCACTGCTGGGTTGGGCACACAAGGCCACGGGGCGTCGGGTGCAGGGTTGCCTTTGGACGTCTGATTTTCTTACCCGCTCTGGTCGCGGTAGGGGGGGTCCTCTGGGTTGAGGCTGCAGGCAGCGTCTGGAGACTTGAGGCAAGTCAGGGGTCACCGGATCTCGGGTCAGGATCGTCGGGGGACCTCCTCGTGGTGTTTGTTCACTCAAACACGGGCCGGGCTCGGCGGGTGCAGAGTGTGCTGGATTCGCGGTTCCTCGATGGCACCAGAAGCTGCGGTTCAAGCATGTCCGGTGTTCACGGGAAAAACAGCTGGGGAAGTGAATGCAGGCAGTTCCTCCGGGATTTGTGAGGCTGCTGGTCGTTGGACATGCCGGGATTTCGCAGGAGCAGGTTCGAGGGGAGACAGGCCTATAGGGCTGGGGCCAAGTCAGTGGGCGTCGTCCTCTTGTTAGCTCTGCATGGCTTCTCGTCCTTCTTCTTTTCTTGTTGTTGCTGGATCTGAGGAAGGAAGGTTCAGGGTGGCCCTAAATACTAAATTTAGGGGCGTTACAGGTAGGTAAAGGTCATGGACCAATGTGTCCCTTCCCTAGGATGGCTACACCCCCTGTTCTGCCACTCTCCTGTGGGAGGGGGGCAGGAGCCTGTCCCTGGTTGGCTGGGTCCCCCATACTCAAGATGGCGGGGACTTGAGGTTATGCTTCACCTCACCTCCCCCACCCTAGGGGTGGAGTTGGCAGAGGTGGGCACACCCCTTTTCCTCACTTTGTTTTTCCCGCCGGGTCCCCCGCCCAAAGTGGGGGTAGAACCAGTGGGGACCAGTTGCTGAGTACAGCAAGTGGTCTGGAGAGGCTCACAAAGGCGGCATGCTCCTTTGTGAACCCTGCCCATCCTGGGGGAGGAGGCTTGGCACCTCTTCCCAGGATGTGCATTGTTTCAGGCCCCCGAGAGCGGCAAGCTCTCGAACCAGGGGTCCAGAAACATGTCTGGTGGTGGCAGCCTCGGCAGCCACTCAGTCAGGTCACTGGGAGTTGCTCGAGTTTCAGGGGGCATCTCTAAGATGCCCTCTGTCATGCCTTTTACATTAAATCCCACACTGGCATCAGTCTGGGTTTAATGTGCTGAGAAAGTGTGATACCAAACTTCTCAGTCTTCAGTGTAGCCATTAAGGTGCTGTGGAGTTCGTAATGACAACCTCCCAGCACCATATACTCTTAATGGCATCACTGCACTTACAGAGCCCAGGAATAGCCCTGGGTACTGTAGGGGCACAGGGCTCATGCACCTGTACCCTCACCACTGGCATAGGGCACCCAGCTAGAGCGGTGACTGATGTATGCCAGGGCAGTGTTTTGTGGGCGTGGCACACTGGGATGTGTGCCATGTCGACTCTTTGTTTGGTTCTGCACCAAGACACGCAGCCTGCTGGCCAGAGTGCGTGTGTCAGGGCACAGGGCCTCTAAGGATGGCACAATAAGTGCTGCAGGCCTTAGGGGCCTTCTCTGGTCACAGTGCCCTGGGTTCCTGGGGTACCATTTACCAGGGGTTGACATGTGACCAGAGGGTTGTATGTCAGTACAACGCATGCTTTTACCCCGCATGCCATTACAACGCGGGGATTACAGCGCAAGTCGTTACAAAGACTTGTGTTGGGGGGCGCTGGATAGAGGAATAGTTTATTTTTCTATTCCAACTTCAGTCCCCGTGGATAGTAGGGAAGGTGTTGGATAGAAAATTAAACTATTCCCTATCCAACAGCGCCCTCCAGCGAAAGTCGTTGTAACGACTTTCGTTGTAATCCCCGCGTTGTAATGGTAGTGCGGGGTAATAGTTGCGTCGTAAAGGATGTTCCCCGACCAGAGATGCCAATTGGGTTTAGGCTTCAATGCAGTTTTAGCGAAGGAACCCAGGCCCTGGGTGTGAGAAGTTAGCCTGGCATATGATGTCTAATTACCCTTATTGATGATGGTTGTAAAGTCAACCTTATAGAAAGCTATCCTAGTGGTAGCATGGACCAGAAGTCATCAGGCTAAGACTTCAGAGAGCACATTAAGCAAGTTGTTTTACCAATTATAATACCTTGAGTACCAAATGAAAGGACACCACACAAGGTATATATCAAATATATATGTATTTATTCTAAAAACAACCCCTCTGCACTCTTTATGAGGTCAGAGGTAAAAGTACAATACAAGTTACTTAATTGGCATACGATAAGTTGCACAGTATACATTTTGCCCTAGGGGCCTCACAAACCATATACTAAAATAGTGGTATAAGAAGCACTTCTGAGATAGAAAGACGTGGGGCCTAGGGAATCGCTGGGGCTACTCTAAACAACCAAAGGTTAGGAAGTAGGTGGCCCACGGGAGATGCGTGCAGTGTCTAAACACAGTCTCGAGTTACCATTGACTTTCTATGGGAAACAAACAAGTTACAAATTTACAATTTAAGGACACTTCCAGATGGACTACGATGAAACCCCTTTAAACTAGGACACTTCGAGAGTCAAGACACACGGGAGCACTGGAGTACTCGTGTTACCTCACCCAGGGAAGCCGGGTGCTTAGGTGCCTTTTGGTGTCGGGTTTCGTCGTCATTTTCAATGGAGAGCTGCAAAGAAGTGCTGCAGGCGACCAGGAGAAAAGTGTCCGGGTGGATCCAAGGGTGGATCCAAGATCTGAAGAACCGGAAAGCAGAACGCACAGGGTCTGGGTCATTTGCCAGTGACCAGGATGGAACCAGGAAGGAACCAGGCGATGTCGGGTGCCGAAAGATCTTCCGGTGGATCCCCACCGAAACCAAAAAGACGGTCACCCAGGCCCTCGTCACAAGCCGACTGGACTACGGAAACGCCATATACACCGGAACCACCGCCAAACTTCAGAAACGCCTTCAATGCATACAGAACGCCTCCGCACGACTCATCCTCGACATCCCTCGCCACAGCCAGCCACATATCCGCCCACCTGAGAAACCTGCATTGGCTCCCCGTCAACAAGAGTATCACATTCAGGCTCCTCACCCACGCACACAAAGCACTCCACGACATGGGCCCCGAATACCTCAACAGCCGCCTCTCGTTCTACACCCCCTCCCGCCAGCTCTGCTCCGCCAGCCTCGCCCTCGCCAACATCCCACAGATTCACAGAACCACCACCGGAGGAAGATCGTTCTCCTACCTGGCGGCCAAATCATGGAACTCCCTCCCCGCACACCTACGAACGACCCAGGACCACCTCTCCTTCAGGAAACACCTCAGGACCTGGCTTTTCGAGCAGTAGTAGCACCCCCCCCCCCCCTTTCAGCACCTTGAGACCCTCACGGTGAGTAGCGCGCTTTATAAATGTTTTGATTGATTGATTGATTCAGGTGAAAAGGTGAAGCTTGTCTCTTCAGCCCAAGGTCCAGGAGGTGTCGATGATGACCAGGAGCTAGATTTGAGCTGTCTCACGAAGGATCTAGTTGACTGCAGTGTCGGTATCCGGATTGGACCTAACAAGCCTTGGCAAACGCAATCCACACAAGATGTCGAGATTGGCTTCGGTGCAGACAAGCAAGATCTGTGGTGCTTCTCCTTTGTAGGGAAGCTGGAGAAATCCTGGAGCAACTAGGAAAGCAAGTTTGATTCATAATGGAGTCTTCAGGAGGCTCACTAGCCAACGGACTAGGAACCAGGAAGACGTGTCAAGCTGAAATGCAAGAGCAGGTCCCACGGGACACTCGTGGAGTGTGGATGCCTGAGCTTCGATGCAAATGGTGCTAGGGGCTGGGGCTTCACGTATCCCAATGCACAACTGCGAGATACCTCGGGAGTCGATGCTGTTAGCAAAATGCAGGATGTCCAGGAGTTCCGGTCCCACGTCTTTCGTGTCCGCCACGGGTCTCAGCTTTGCTGGGAACGTCGAGCAGTGTCAGAGATGCCTGGAAGCCTGTGTCCTGTGTCGCAGAGTCTTCGAGTTCTAGCGGGAGCCTCGACAATGCAGGCCGGCAAAGTTTCTTGTGGTGCCTGTTTGAACAGGGTGGTCACTCCTTGACCACAAGGGAGATGTCTTCCATCTTCCAGTCAAAATGGAACATCGAAGGTCCAGGATATATGTTTCAAAGTTTCGTCCAGGGTAATCTAAATTCCTAGGGACACAGCTCCTATACTTATACTAAGTTTAGGGGTTGGGCTACCTGAAAGGTCCCTCCTATGGGTGGACCTAGGAAGCGGGTGGTTACACCCCTTTCCCTATGTCCAGTTTCGCGCCAACTGGTTTGAAACGGGCTATGCATGGAGCACCTTGTGTGCCCCAGGCAGTGTCTGGAAAGCATTCACTGAATGCAGCCCTCCCTTCCCCCAATACACTAAAGCCTGTCTGGGGAGGTGCCTGCACCTACCTGGACAGGAAACCTATTGTCCAGGCATCCCCTACTGGAGTTTCGTCCAGCAGCAGGAGGTCAGACTCGTGTCTGTGGCATCAGCATACATCTTGTGATGCTGGGGATCTGTTTAACTTTAACCGGGTTTACCAGTAACTACATGTATTCTCCCTCTAGAAGGGTAGAATGCTACACCCGCCGCCAGGACTGGCGGGGGGGGGGGGGGTAGTATTCCAAAGTGTTTGACACCTTACATGACATGTTTTGATAAAGCCAGACCAAAGTTAGCATTAACCGCCAGGATTATAATGCACTTAAGAGTATATGGTATGGCTATATCATAGAACAGCTATAAGGAGATGGTTCCGAAAGCTGCAGTGGGCTCAGCTCATGCTAGGGCACCCTCTCACATAAAACCAAGCACTCTGCCTCCAGGATTGTCGAGGCCTACCATATGAGTGACTTATAGGTGTGTATGTGTCTATATATATATATATATATATATATATATATATATATATATATATATATATATATATATATATATATATATATATATATATATATATATATATATAGATATACTACATCTAAGTAAGAGGTGATTACACCACCTTACCCAGACTGTGTGAACAGACCTGTGGTGACAGCTTGGAGGGTAAACCAGGGGTGGCACAATACATGCTGCAGCCCCTGGTAGGCTTAAGGTGCACCTATGCCCTGGGTACCTAAGGTGCACTATACAGGGGCTCACAAAGGTGACCCAGCAACCAATCTGGTATGTACCTAAAGTACATGGTATCAATATAGAGAGATAACAGCTAGGCTGTGGGCCTGATTAGCAGGGCCACAGCCAGACTAAAGTAAAAAAAAAACAGAGAATAACAGCAAAAAGTGGGGGTAGCCATAGGAAGCAGACCCTACTCTCCTACACCCCCCCCTCCCCCACGAAGGGACATTAAACTAACCTTGACCAGTTGAGTCTTCATGTTCTAAGTGGAAATATCTGGAGAGTCCATCAGCATTGGCATGGTTACTCCCAGGTCTATGTTCCACTGTATAGTCTATCCCCTGTAGGGAAATGGGCCACCTGAGCAGTTTGGGATTTTCACCCTTCATCTGTTTTAGCCACAAGAGGGGCTTATGGTCGGTCTGAACCTTGAAGTGAGTACCAAACAAGTATGGCCTCAGCTTCTTCAGTGCCCAAACCACAGCAAAGGCCTCCCTCTCAATAGCTGAGCAACGTTTCTCTCTAGGGGTCAGCCTTCTGCTAATAAAAGCTACTGGCCGGTCGTGACCATCTTTATTCAATTGTGATAGCACAACCCCCCACTCCCAACTCAGAAGCATCTGTTTGAACAATGAATTCTTTGGAGTAGTCTGGACTTTGCAGAATTGGTGCAGTGCACATGGCTGGTCATCAAATGCCTTTTGACAGCTGACTGTCCACTGAACTTTCTTAGATATTTTCTTGGAAGTTAAGTCATACCCCTTGACAAATTTCCTTTAGTACCCAGACAGGCCCAAGAAAGCTCTGACCTGAGTCTGGGTGGTTGCAGCAGTCCAGTTCATTATGGTCCTGATTTTGCTCTCCAGTGGTTGAACCGGGCCTCCACCTACAAGGTGGCCCAGGTATACAACTTGACTCTGCCCTATCTGGCACTTGGTAGCCTTGATAGTTAGGCCTGCCTTTTGCAGGGCCTCCAAAACATTCCTCAGGTGGACCAGGTGATCCTCCCAGGTGGAGCTAGACAGCAATATCATCTAAATAAGCTGCACAGTAGTAATCCAGGCCTGAGAGGACTTGGTTCACCAACCTTTGGAATGTGGCAGATGCATTTTTCAGACCAAAGGGCATTACCACAAACTGATAATGTCCACCAGGGGTTGAAAATGCTGTCTTTGGCTTTGTATCATCAGCTAGTCCGATCTGCCAGTGGCCAGCTGTCAGTTCAAATGTGCTCAAAAACTTGGCAGAAGACAATCTGTCAATGAGCTCAACTACCCTTGGCATTGGGTGGGCATCTGTCCTAGTGACAGAATTGAGACCTCTGTAATCCACACAAAACCTCATCTCTCTGTGGAAAAGTAAATTTTGCCATGTTCTGTGTCCCTACGTGTTCCCCATCTTATGTTATGTGTGCATGATTAATATGCATATGTATTCCCCATGTCCGATTAAAGACGCAATTATAGTTGGGTCCATCCCTAGTATGCCAGTTCCCAGTTCTCGTGAATACTACGAATATCAGGCCTATGTAAAGTTACGTTGCCACGTTTCTCAGTGTGCACGTTATTCCATTATAAAGTCCCCGTTTCTAGGACTCAAAAGGGCCCGGACACCGGAAATCAGCTCCTGTCTCCTGAGCCCTCGCTGAGGAGCGATACAGCCCCCACCTGTATTCCTGACCCTTCACTTACTTCCTGCCTCACAGTGCCCGGCTCGGCCTGGCTCTGCCTGCTAGTCTGCCAAGAGTATGTTATGATTCTAGTTATCAGTCCAGCCCTCCTTCTCTGCATTCCTAAACTACTGAATCGCATCAATAGTTTCCGTCATCGTCTAGCCTTTACGTCTCCATGTAAGAGAAATACTGTATTAATGGTCATTTAATATTCTTCAACACGCACCACATGTAGAATAATGCATGCACCAGTCTTAGAGT
The DNA here is from genome assembly GCF_964261635.1 of Lissotriton helveticus. Taxonomy (NCBI): domain Eukaryota; kingdom Metazoa; phylum Chordata; class Amphibia; order Caudata; family Salamandridae; genus Lissotriton; species Lissotriton helveticus. The sequence continues at coordinate 34,554,748 of NC_136059.1, read as the reverse complement.
CTGTTAGCCTTTACCCCGATAGCTTTTGGATTCTATCAACATGTTCTCTAAACATCAGATACTAGATAGTGTTTAGGTACATGTCGCCCTGACTCTCCAGACTTCAGTCTCTGCTCCTAGCGCAGAAGTCATAGCCCCCAGCTTCTCCTAGTAACACGTCATTGTCAGTTTACGCGCACCACTAGGTTAGAGGTCCCGGCTCCTCAGGTAGCCCCCTCCATGTTTCCGCCCCATTTATGACATATTCTGTTACGTTTACATCACATGTCTATGTAAACGCCTCCTGTTACACCTACTTTCACCCTTATCTTTCGCGACTGCTATTGACCACACCCACTGCTCCGCCTATTGTATGTATTGTAATGCAACTGTTTTAGTATATATGCTTGTGTACTGTTATTAAAGTTAGCGCGCTCATCCCAGATCCAGCCCCGGCAGCTGCCGGGCTCTGCCATCCTATTCCTGTGCAGGTTGTCCTGTTCCTGTCCTTTATGCTGTATTAAACCTGCAAACTCCTACTACCTCGAATCTTGACTCTTATTTATTGAGCTATCTGTTATTACCATGTCCAGTCAAACCTAGATCCGGTATTATTTATTTATATACCACATAATGGCGCCCGAATAGGGACTTGCCCTTTCCCCACGCGCCGGTGAAGCCACGTATGCCCCCTGACCCTCTGCAGCCGTGACGGAACCATACCGGCCACGTGCAGATATTTCTGCTTCAAGTATCCCTCAGGCCCACGGAGGAGACGGAGGTTGCGGTCCAGCATCCAGACGAGGCGGTGGAGGAACGCGGCGAGTCCCGACCAGAGCCCAAGCCGAGAGTCCAAGGTCCGAGGTATCCGGAGGCCCACCCGTAACAGAAGTCCGAAGTTCGTCCGTCCGGCGTCGAAGCAGTCCAGTCCAGTCCGAGGCCTTCCGTTCTTGCTGCCCGGTGAGTACCGTTGCTGGGGTAGTATCTAGACAGGGTCAATCTAATTGTCTCTGGTCCGTGGGGTTTGGTGGTACACAGATCCCAAAACGAAGTGTCCACTTCGGTGGATGCGGGTCCTGACGTGTCTCTTTATGAGACCGGTAAGTTTCGTACTGTTTCAGCAGTGCATCTAGTTTCTGTTCTAGTCAGTTCTGTTCTCGAGAAAATTCATGTATTCTGTTTTCCGTATTCCAGGTAGTATTCTGTTCGAACTGTTATTTTAAATGTTCTTCATGTATTTTAATGTCGTGGTATGAAAGTGGTGTACTTATCGTGTTCATTGTGTATTATATTGTGTCTAGATTACAGTTCCGTCATGCCGTTGTTCTCGAAACTACGTCAGTTAAAAACCAGAAAAGGTCTGTTAGAAGAAGCAGTTCCTGTCCCGCCTAGGGACAGTCCAGGTCATTTTATGTATCAGAAGCATGGCATAAGTGCCATATTATATCTAGATTTATGGGTAGAGTATACCAAACAGTTAGAAGAAAAGTATAGATGGCCCGTATCGGGTACATGGGATGCCGAGTGCATCATGCGAGTAGAAGAAGCATTATGGAAAAAGAAAGCCAGACAGTCACAGAAAGATGCCATCGAGTTATGGCGCAAAGAATCTCATAAAAGAACCGAAAAAGAAATCAGAAAGTCAGAATTAAGTAGAGAATCCTTAGAACGAGCCCAAGAAAGGGAATTAATCGAGATAGGTGAACGAGTTAAAACCGAACAGTTAGACAGACAGAGGAATGCCCTCATTAAGGGTATGTATCCTCTTCTTGCCGAGGGCTTGCCAAAAGCGACCCCGGAGGCATCCAGTAATTTTCCGCCACCATTAGTTCCGACCAAGCTACGTCACAAACCGACCGCAGCTGATATTTTCATTTCGTCCTACTTGGACGACACAGTCCCAGAATATGCAAATCCTGTTCCGCCAGTCCCTGTAAATCATGTAATTCCTGCTCCTCCAGACACCGGAGTACCTGCTACGGTACCCCCGGTCCAGCCTACATTACAATTTCCCACTCTGCCAGCACGAAGAGTATCAGTCGACGATTCCAGTATAGGGGCCGCAGGAGGAGGTCCTCCTCGTACCCCGCCACCACACCAACGTGTAACATTAGTCGAGTTACATGAATGTGCGTTACAGCGTACGCCCAAATATAAGTCCGTTGCAGATATCCGACGAGCTCTTACTGAATGCCGCTATGATCCAGTTGCAGGTGATGATAGTACAGTTATATATTCCATCCGTGTAAGACGGGTGACCGGGTATTTGGACACCCTACCGAATATGAAAGAAGATCTAGACAGAATATATCGTTTCATCCGTACAGGGGATGATCCAGAAAGTATTGGCGAAGCCATGTCTCAAAGGAAAGCTGAGACCCAGCTCATGCTATTAAAGTTTCTGATTAATTGTTTAATAAGGGAACAAGATTATCCGACCAAAGATCCGGCCGAAATGAGAATCCTGACAAGGTGGAGTGATAATATAGCCGAGGGTAAACACAGAACTATCAGTAGTATAGAGAGTATGTACAAGAGAATTCGTAAGGAAGTAATAAAGTTACACGAACAACGTAAAGCAGCACAAGTAAGCGAGAAAGAGAATGACTCTTCTACTGAAGAGGTAGACGACGAGAATCCCGCCAGAATAGCGTATGTAGGAAAATCTAGATTTCCAGACCGCCATTTACGCCTAGAACACAAGTCAGTTTTTCATCACCCAGCACCAGAACAAGGTTCTCTAGAACAAATATTTCAAGCTACCGATCATATTCTGAAATCACGAATCGGTTATAGTAAGTTAAATACCATGCATGAACAAGAACTAGCCCGATCAGCAGTCCGATGGATTACTGATTCTACCACTTTTCCAGACGAAATAGTGGCACAAATGTTTCTGAAACTGCCCCCAGCCGAGCAGCGACTGGTGGGTATGTATATGATCCAGCACCTCATCACATTGTATGAGGGTCAACATTCTGATCCAGGTCCGTTACATGATGTCCTGAACGAGTTACTCCAGTATAGATGGAAAGGTTTAGGTACCGATTTAATTAGTGTCATTCTAGAACAACGCCACAAATATAGAACGTTCCTGAACCCGCATTTTGTTCATGTTTCACCTCCAGAAAGTAAACCCTTTTACATAGATAGACAGAATCCGTTACGAGAAGTACACCCAGTCAGGACAGCAGATGGTGAAATGCAAAGAGTATTTGTTTACACCCCAATTACAAAGATGGAACTCTTAGAAATGAAGAAATTAATTCCCTGCCATGACAAAGATCCAGCAGGGTTCCACTGAGAATTAAAAGACATGCTCCGTATGGGAGAATACACGTATCCAGATATTATTAAAATGCTAAAGGTCCTGTTGCCCGCAGGGGTATACGAGAAACTCAAGGAAAAAGAATGGGAGGTGGGAGAGAAAAAGATCGATTGGGCAGTTCTAGAAGCTGAAGATAAGATACGAGTACCAGGTACCGGTCTTGGAGAGAAATGTAAAGAATTACCAGAACTGTTAATACAAGTTTTGCCCAGATTGTTAGCCACTAAAAAGGAAGACTGGGATGCAATCTCAGCCTGTAAACAGAAACAAGACGAAGACACTAGTGATTTTTATTCTAGATTTGAGAAATGCTTTATTATAAACAGTGGCTTGAAGACGAGTAGCGAGTCGTACCCTCATCTTTTTGTTACTAAATTAGTCGAGAATTCAAGTCCACAAGTTAAGAATCGAGTTTTGAAAGTCGAAAGTACATGGCAAGCTAGTACCCCGTCCCAGATGTTACAGATGCTCCAGTACCACCAGAATAGAATCAGAGAAGAGCAAGATCATGAAAGGAAACGTATGAAAGACACGAAAATGAAAGTACTAGTTGCACAATCTGTTCCACAAGACAGTCAGAAGAGGGGTCCGAATCAGGCCAGTCATCCTGCAGCTCCCGTTAAAGGGACATGCAATTATTGTAAACAGCCAGGTCATTTCATAAACGAGTGTGCAGTTCTGAAACACAATATAGCTACTGGTAAGACTAAAGAAAGACCACGTCCGCCTAGACAAGAACAAGTTTCACAGGCTCCTCAGCCACAGAATGCACAACAGACAGTTCCAGCACCGCAGCCTATTGCTGCAACACAGCATGTTACACAGCAGATGTACCAGTATGCACAGACAGAGTATCCAGAGTATCAACAGTACTCATGAAACAGCCTAGAGAGGGAGGTAGGCTTGCCTCTCATCGAGATTCCTGTAGATCAAGAAGGTCCCTATGTTCATAGTCAAGTACTAGGGAAAGACAGAAAGTTTCTGATTGATACAGGGGCAAGTAGGACGACCATCAGTCACGCCGAAGTTCCAGGGGCTCCGCTCTCAGGCTCTAGAAATGTTTCCCTTGGATTTTCAGGAAAGCCTATTGTAAACGAGATATCTAAGCCAGTTACTCTAGAAGTAGGTCCATTGTCCCGCACTACTGATCTGTTACTTACGAAGTCATGTCCAGAAAATTTGTTAGGTATTAAGACACTGAAAGAATTAGGTGCAGTTATTTGCTGTTCCCCAGAGGGAATACGACTGTTTCTACGTGACTTCAAGGGTCACTATGTATTACGAGATTTTGATCCGAGATTGTCTAATGTTCCGCAGCATCTATGGGCGCAAGGTCCAACTGATGTCGGTTTCATGCAAATCACACCCCATCGTGTGACTCTCAAGCCAGGTGTAGTGTTACCACGAATCAGACAGTACAGATTGCCACCTGAGGCTGTAGCAGCCTTATCCAAAATTATTGACGAGCTCATGGCTCAAGGAGTAGTTGTAGAAACTGACTCCAATGTATGTAATTCTCCGATCATTCCAGTCATGAAACGTACTGATCCAAATGCACCCCCAGTATATCGATTAGTGATTGACCTTCGAGAACTTAATAAATGTATTATTCCCCAGTACCCAGTTGTCCCAGATATCTCTTCCCTATTGACAGCCATTGATTCCGAAGCCTCATTTTTCACAGTCATAGACCTCAAGAACGTGTTTTTCAGTGTCCCCATTCATCCAGACAGCCAGTTTCTTTTCGGATTTTGTTTAAATGGAAGGAGCTATATGTTCACACGAGCTCCTCAAGGTTTCACGGAAAGTCCTAGCATTTACAGTCAAGCACTTAAGAGACAACTAGACAACATTCACATGCCAACAGACACTGCCCTGCTCCAGTATGTCGATGATCTACTGATCACAGCCCGTTCTGAACGTGCTTGCGAGCGAGCATCACTTACAGTCTTGTATTTCCTTGCCGAGATGGGGCACAAGGTGTCCCCTTCGAAGCTCCAATTCTGTGTCCAGCAAGTGATCTACTTAGGCCACTTGCTGTCCAAGTGGGGTAGGCAGTTGACACCAGACCGTATCCAGTTAATAGCGAGTCTTCCTCAGCCCAAGACACAGAAGGAGGTACGTGCTTTTATCGGCCTTACTTCTTATTGCAGACAATGGATTCCTCAGTATGCATTTCTAGCTAAACCACTGATACAGTTAACGACACAGGAGGCAGCCGTATCGACTGTCCTCCCTTGGACATCTGAACATACACTTAGTTTCAATGAGTTAAAGAAAGCTTTATGCCAAGCTCCAGTTCTAGCTACACCGAACTACAGTAAGCCTTTTACACTTTTCGTCACTGAACGTGAAGGTACAGCATTATCTGTTCTCACACAAGATCAAGCAGGACAATACAAGCCTTGTGCTTATTTTTCGAGCACATTAGATCCTGTAGCCCAGGCTCTGCCTGCGTGCCTCAAGTCAGTTGCAGCCACAGCACTAGCTATCAGACAAAGTGATTCCATAGTATTAGGACATTCCTTGACAGTACAAGTTCCACACTCCGTGGAAGTTTTTTTAAACCGAACACAGACTCAGCACTTGACAATTGCACGTTTAACAGGTTATGAATTGACACTGTTCCAGCCACACATAGAAATCAGACGCTGCAATGTTCTAAATCCTGCTACACTATTACCGTCAGTTAATTCGAATCCTGCCACACACGACTGTGTGGAAGTAGTTAATATTATGACTAAGCCAAGACAAGATCTGACAGATATTCCATTACCAGATCCCGACCTGACACTTTATGTGGATGGTTCATGTATGAGAACAAGTACAGGAGAAATAGTAGCCGCGTATGCAGTGACTACTGACACTGAAGTTATAGAAACACACCGTATTGACACCCTGTCTGCTCAAGCAGCAGAGCTAGTTGCTCTGACACAAGCCTGCATACACGCCAAGAACCTGAAAGTTAATGTTTATACAGATTCACGCTACGCATTTGGAGTCGTACACGACTTTGGAGTGCTCTGGCAGGAGAGAGGTTTCATGACTTCTCATGGAACCAAGATTCAGCATGGTCTCCTTATTCAAGCTCTGTTAGATGCCATACATTTACCGACATCTATTGCTATCATGAAATGCAAAGCACATACGAAAGTTACTGACATTATTTCTCAAGGTAATGATCTAGCAGATCGCACAGCCAAGCTTACAGCACAGACTCCAGACATTCCAGTTAATCCAACACAGACACATACTCCAGCTCCGACTACCTGTATGACAGTTAAGGACCCTACTCAAGATGTCATAGATATCCAGTTACATGCTACTCCCGATGAAATCAAGAAATGGTCCGAACAAGGAGGGGTCCAGACAGATCAGGGATGGGTAACGAAGGGTAGAGCCACATGGTTTCTCCCCGACTCTATGGTTCAAGTCATTATCAATACCGCACATAGTCCAGCACATTTAGGAGAAAAAGCTATGTTAGACAGTATCCAGAACATTTGGTTCAACAAGCATTTACGAGCTGCAGCCAAGCAGAAAGTCCGTACCTGTATGATATGTTGCCAGTTCAATCCAGGTAAAAGTGTCCCGGTGGAACAAGGTGGATTTCAGCCCCCTGACCACCCTTTTGAAGTCCTCCAGATGGATTATATTCAGATGGAGCGATGTCGAGGTTTCAAGTATGTCCTTGTAGTTGTATGCGCTTTGTCCAGGTGGACAGAGGCATATCCAGTTCCAGATTACACAGCCGCGACCACTGCCAAGCAGTTGGTTCATGAATTCTTCCCCCGCTACGGACTCCCTAGGGTCGTATATTCTGATAACGGCCAGCCATTCTCATCTGAGCTTATGAAACACATCTCCCTTTTGTTAGGGTACCAGTGGAAGTTCCATTGTGTACGCCATCCTGAAGCAGCCGGTCTCGTAGAGAGACATAACCAGACCCTGAAAATCCGCATTGCCAAAATATGTAAAGAGAAAGGTGTAGACTGGCTAGTAGCTCTGCCAGTCGCTCTGTTTTATACGCGCATGGCCGCACATTCCAGATCAGGTCTGTCCCCGTACGAGGTCGTATTCGGCCGCCCCCCTAATATGTGGGGTACACCTAGACCCCGAAGTATTACCGATGTTTCAAGTAATATGCTGACAGATTACCTAGCTTCCTTGATGTCTGCCCTACACTCTTGTCAGTCACAGGTTTCTGCCGCATTTCCAGACAATACCGAGGTGGCACTGATGAAGCAAAGCTTCGCATATTTTGCGGCTTGCCGAAGTCAAGAACCTCGTTTATGTGTAATACGGTAACAAGTGTATGTTCTACTAACATTTATGTTTAGTTTGGATAAGGATCGTGAAGCTTGCACATGTGGTTTACTAAAATAATTTACTCGAGTCATCTAAAATGGCCGCCGCTTGTATTTAGTTACTGCGCATGCGTCAGCCACACTCACGTGTCCTGACGCGTCTGCAGAAGTGGAGGGAAAGTTATGCGCATGCGTAATTCATAGCTGTGCTTATCATGTGGTACTGCTCGTGCCACTGCTCTTGTGACTGTATCAATGTGGCTAACATTTAAACGCAATAGTTTTATTTCTTGATGATGAGTTAAAAGTATAAATCCTGTGATGTGTTTTCATAATGACATTACTATGTATTAATTTGTTTTCGCTTACTTTTCATGTACCGCGGGGAATGGGGTTTTGTCTGTGCCGAGAACCATCTTGGAGGTCCCTCTGCGCCTGCGCGACTTGCCGAGGCATGACAGACCTTGACTGATGGAACACAGCCAGTTGGCAGTGATGAGCAAGATGCTCCTGAGAAACGACCCGAAAACTCGGCTGAACCAATCATATGTGCTCACAGAGCAACAATGTTAAAGTTACCATTGTATTTCTGCACCAGTTCTCATGAGAACCCCAATCTAGTTAGGCGGTACCCTATTATGCAAATGTAGGCTTGAAACACTATGTCGTGATTGGTGTGTTACCCAAATCCTACCTTAGGACCAATCGAAATTAAGGGATTCTGACACTTTGCAACATTGGGGGGTGGTACACTGTCCCCAAACTGTATATCTACCCTGGGTTCACCTAGTGAACCGTCCGACTTGTCTGGTTTAGCTGACCTGTCACTGACCCAACGCACTCAATAGGTGACTGAAGATACAGAGCGCTGCGAAGCACTCTGTCCGAATTTGACCATAGACTGAAGTTCTACTGAACCTTAAAGTGCTGGCAAAGCACTTAGCTGGGAGTTCGCTGACCCAATCGGGGTCTTGATCGATAGCTGCAGAGCGGGTGGAGCGCAGGCGTTGCTTCCGAACTGTGGGTTCCGGTCCTGTCCTGAAGAGGGTCCTGTCCTGAGGGTTTGCTGTCCTGTCTTGAGGGTCCTGTCCTGACTCCTATTCCGAGGGTATCCTGTTCTGTCCTGGGTGTCCATTCTGCACCTGCTGTCCTTTGAGGGGTATCCTTCCTTGAGGGTTTCCTGTCCTTAACTGACCCGTGGCCAGGGTTTGGTTTCCACACCTTTCTAGGTAAATATTGCTCTGAAACTCTTAAATCTTGCACCTTCTGAATTTCTAACTTTTGCTTTAATAAAGTTCATCATTGCATATGTTATATTTTCCATGCCTTTCCGCAACTATTGAAAATCAATTACATATTTTTCAAAGGTTTGTTCCTATGTCTTCTCACTGGTTAAAAATTATATTTTGCATTGCAGTTTGTAATTTTCTGATATGGTCTAGAACTTCATTGCCTAGATTGTTCAAAGGCCCATTCACCTTAAGTGAAGCGTGTTACTCTTTATAGGCCCTCCCATAGGTATTCATGCATAAACTGTCCATGCTTAAACATTTCTGAGATTTTATAGTATTTTCCATCTGCATTTCATATTACATTTGAATGATTACCCTGTCATTATTTCTTTATGCCTATATAATTTACGTTATCTTGGTTATTGATTGCCTTATTTTACTGTACCTCATGCAAGAAAATAATGAATTTTAGATAAACATTTTAAAACTTCCAGTTGTCCGTGGTCATTTAAACAGTATTTGAATGTTATTGTTTGGGTTTGTATTTTGCTGCCTTTCTTTTACAGCTAGCTCCCTGATTCATCGTGGTCATTAGGTACCCGCATCGGTGGATGGTAAGTCGGGTGCATTGAAAATTATTAGCAGGGAACACACACACATCAACTTGGTAGAGCTCGTGAAGTCACCTGATTAATGTATATGGTGATTTGAAAGTATATGGGCCCTGAAGCCGGAAACGGCGAAAACTATTGGTCGGGTGGCCTCGCGCGCTCTATCAGTTTTCTGGTAGCTAGAGGATGGTTAGGGACTAGTTGAGAGTAAGGCAGGGATTAGTTGGACTAGTTGAGTCGGAAGCTGCTAGTATATTGATGCTGCTAGAAGAGCGGCTGTTCTAAGAGACCTGATCATTCTCTTGTGAATACGCTGCTGAAACTCATGAATTTTTGCATAGTTATTATTCTTGTTCTTATATTGTTATATGTACTAATCCATGCATTTGTAAACCGTATCGTTTCATGTTGTCCGAACTCCCCGGGGAATTGAAAGGGCAAGTGGTGAATAGAATCCATTGTCCTGAGGTCACAGGCTCGAGGAAAGTTAGGTGCAGGTTAGGATAACCGGGAAGCACTAACTAGGGTTTTTCTGAATACATGTGTGAATAAATGACAGTAACGGGGTTCATTGGCAAAATTCCCATAGTGGCGTAACCTAGTAAGGGTCACATCGGAAGAGTAGCAGGTTCCTCGGAACTAGCGTGAAAGCAGAGGGGTCCGCTGAGAAACCTTAAACTCGGATTATATCCCGGAAAGAAGTGGATGAGTTTAGGGGAATAACAGGTTCACCGATGCTAGAGTGAAGGGTAGGCGGAAGAGATCTGCCCGCAGCGAGTGAAAAGTAAATGGAAGTAGTTTACTTGCAGTAAAACAATTCTTTCTCTGTCTAGACACTTGAGCACTGTGGCGAATGTGTATTTGTTGTAAAATAACCCAGCACTGAGCACTTTAAAAGAAAGAAAGTTTCCGTTACCTTGTGAAGGGAGGGGGTCAGCCGCGAAGCGTCTCTGACGTCACTCTGTGCCGCGCTGGGATTGGTGGAAGCAGCGGGCGGGTAGCGGAGCTGAGTTTGTAAAAGAGGGGTGAGCGCCGGAGCGTGGGAACTATCTCACGAAGGGGCCGCGCACCCATTGGCCGAGATTATTTAGAGTCGCGCACCCATTGGTTGCACGAATTTCTGAAGTGCGTTCTGATTGGAGGTAGTTTGTAAACAAAGTTTAGCGGAGAAGTCGTATGTGGCACTCGCAGACTACAGGAACTCGACCTGATCCAAGGCACCTAGGGTTTGAAAGGGATCAGTGGAAGACTAATAGATACGATATTATGTACGGAACAAAGAGAAAAATGTCCCTTATAAGTAAGGTGAAAAATTATTTTAAAACGGACAAACCGATTAAATCTAGAGAAGGTGTTCTTGTCCCACCACCTAATACTCCTGCCTCATTCATGATGTTTGACCGAGGGTACAATACCTGTGTGTGGTTGGAGAATTGGGTGAAGTACACAAAAGATGACGGAGTATTGGCTTTTCCGTTAGATGGTACTTTCAATGGTAGGATCCTATTTAATTTAAGGACTCGGATGAACGAATTGCATCCCAGACCGAGACTAACGCAGTATGAGGCATTAGAGGAATGGGAGATTGAGGCTTTTGAAAGAGAAAGACCCCGAATGGACAAGGGTTTGACCAAGTGGTACCCCAGGCAGAAACAGGAGTCCAGGGATAAAAGGATGAAACAGTGGAGGCAGAGCATGATTGTTGAGGGTCTGTTCCCCATGATGCCGGCATGTCGTAACCCTGCAGCGGGTGAGAAAAGTACTGAAAAGTGTAAGCATTGGGGGGCCCTGGGGGAATCAGATGATGAATTGATAGATGACATTTGTACCAGAAGTCCGCCACCTTATAATGAGGGAACCCGTCCTTCCAGTGTAGGAGATGCTCCCCGACGCCACTTCCTCAAGGAAGAAGACAGGTCCCTAGGACTGGGAGGGGGTGGTCAAGGGTTACCCTATTTTGAGAAACCCGAACCGACGGAAACAAGGGATATATATCCCAAAGTGCCCGTAGGTCAGGAAGAAAATTACTCACGTACAAAAATGTTCCTTCCCAGACCCCTGTATGAAAGCGAAGAGAAACCATCGAATTCAGGACTGCCTTTTGTTCAACCTCCATACGGGGAAGAGCGCAGGTCCTTTAATACTGGGACTTTATTCCCGAAACCAAATTATGGTGGAGGACCAAGTGAAACGCATCCTACTGCCCCGAGTTTTACTTCTCCATTGACCCCACAGATATTACATGACACAACTTTAAGAAGGATACTAGTGGAAAAAGAGCAAGAGGCTCTAACTAGACAAAGGACAGAAATAATTCAGAAAATCTCCCAGTTAAATACCAGTCCTGAGGCATTGACTATTCCAGTAACTATTGGACCGGTGGTCCCGTTATACGGAAATGGTCAGGGAAATCCGATTACTCCAGTTATGACCCCAGTCATGGCACCCCCGAGACAGGAACCGATAATCATAGATGATCAGTCCAGTGAGTGCGAGTCTGAAGTTGCGTTCTTGGACTTGCCAAACAAACCGACCGGAAAGGGATTGCAGCAGAGATATAACCCTTTTAATACAAAAGAAATTAAATTAGAGACAGCAACAGGTACTAGGAATGTCTCTCTGGTAACTCCGGATGAAATTGAGAGTTGGAGTCGTGAATTAGAAAAACAAACTCCACAAACGAAACCTTTGGACCTCTACAAGCTGAGGGTAGAAATAGAAGAATTAATGGCAGGGAATGTGGGGTTGGATCGATTGAACACTTACTCTGAAGAAGAATTGTCGTTCATATGTAAAAGCTTTACAAGGAACACCAGAGTGCTCCACGAAAAACTGACCGAAACAGCAGTTAGTATGGGGGTAGATATCTCAAAATCCAAGCCCTTACAGAAACCGTACAGAGCAGACTTCTCAGACAAAGATATAGAGCACCTGAATGTGGCGGGAAAAAAGCTGCAGATTAAAGAATTAATGGGGGTACTGCAGAAATGGGGAGATGTGGAAAGATGGAGAAGCAGGTGGGCGAAAAAGAGGGAAGAGGTTCGCTCCCGACAAGTGACTCCTGAATTTGCTTTAAGGGAGGTAGAAAAACCTGAGCAGTTATGCCCCATGCGCGAAGTTCCAGGAGGGAAATATGTGCATGTCCCCTGGTCTAGGCAGGATATTGTGTCCTTCACGAACGATTTTCCAAAATTACGAGAGAAACCAGTTGACTGGTACAGGCAGGTGGAGAGGTTCGTGAAGGTACAGAAATGTCTGTGGAAAGACCTGGATGGGTTTTTCGACATTGTGGTTCCGGTAGATTTGTGGACCCAGTGTAAAATAGCCATAGACTGGCCCAGTGAGGAGTACCCAAGAAATAAGGAAACAGGGGAGCCATCAAAGGATGTCATGCGAAAATATGAGCAGGTAATTCAGCATTTGAAAGAAAAGGTGCCCGCAAAAGAAACTGATTGGACAAAAATAGATAGAACAACACAGGAAAGGGACGAGACAGTGCACTCCTTCTATGAGAGGTTATTGCAGGTATTTAAAACATACAGTGGTATTGATAACATCGATTTGAAGGACATGACGCACTTTATTTACAGGTTTGTAAATGGTTTAAGACCTGAAATTTGTCAGTGGATAAAAGATAATAAAATCTGTTGGCATACTAAGAAAATGGATGAGGTCCTGCGGTACGCTAAGTACTGCGAGGACGAGATGGCAGAAAAGAAAAAGGCCCTTAAGGAAAAGGTGATGTGGGCTCAGGTGAAGCTCGCAGAACAGCAGGAAAAACAATTGAGTAACATGGTTAAGAATGCTGAGAACAAAAGTCCTGGGGGAGGGGGTGGAGGAAAGCCCCGGCCCAAATTTAGCAGGGAAGAGGCTATGAAGAAATTTCCCTGCCATCAGTGCGGCGAAATTGGACACTGGCGTAACGAGTGTCCCCAATTATTAGATGATAATGCAAAAACTCCTGATTTAACTCCACAGACGCAGAAAGAAAGACCAAGAAAGACTCAACCCCAGGTAAAAACAGTTCAGGTGCCTCGAGCACCCAAACAGGTATACAGGGGAAGACAGGCAGAGGGTGAGGAGATAGAAGTTTGGGGAAGCGGGGAGAACAGAAATACAGCAACTTCGCAGTATCTGCTAAATGATACCTTCCTTTGTAGTGATCAGGACTGACGGGGCCTGAGAGGGGAGGACGAGGAGTGCGTACTTGGCGCTTCCTTGCCGGTAGACCAGTCTGGACCATATATTGAAGGAAAGGTTGACGGAAATGATGTCACCTTTCTGTTGGACACTGGCGCTACCCGTTCTACTGTAAGAACAGTGGACGTTCCAAACCTACCCCTCTCGGGAGAAAATATCCAAGTAGTGGGTGTATCTAATCAATTGATTAGTACTCCTGTTACCGAACCAATGGAGATTTCAATTGGAAATTTTAAACAGATGCATAGATTTGTCGTCTGTGACACCAGTCCAGTGAATCTACTGGGTCGTGATTTGCTGTGCAAAATGAACTGTACCATCTTTTGCACACCAAAAGGTGTTGAAATACAGACCCCAGATGAAGATGGCATTTATAAATTATTGTTACTTAGACCTGACTCAGAAATTAAAAGATTGACCCTGCAGGACTTGCCCCAAGAACTCCAGGAAGCAGTAAAGCCAGAGGTGTGGGATTTCACTGGAAAAGATGTGGGGTTGATGAAAGATGTGGACCCCATACAGATAGCCATCAAGGACAATGCAGTATATCCTAACACTAGGCCCTACCGAATGAATGCTGAAGTGAAAGCAGGTGTCACTCTGGAAATACAAAAATTATTAGAAGGAGACATCATACAGGAAGTGATGAGCAGCCCATGCAACTCACCGATTATGGGCATCAAAAAGCCTAGTGGCAAGTATAGGGTAGTGCAAGACCTGAGAAAGGTTAACAAAGTTGTAGTTCCTTGCTGCCCTATTGTCCCGAACCCTGCAGTGATATTGTACCAGATTCCTTGGGATGCTGAATGGTTCACTGTGATTGATTTATGTCATGCATTCTTTTCGATACCCCTGCACCCCGACAGCAAATTTCTTTTCTCTTTTGCCTTCGAGGGTCACGTGTATTGTTGGAACCGGGTCCCTCAAGGGTATACAGAGAGCCCCTCTATCTTTAATCAGATCTTGAAAAAATGTCTAGAGACTTTGATCTTACCTGGGAACTCTGTGTTAGTGCAGTACATAGACGACCTTCTACTGGCGTCTAAAAGTCATAGGGACTGTGTAGTTGACACCATTGCCCTCCTAAATCATCTGTGTGAGAAAGGGCATAAAGTGGCCCCTGACAAACTACAGTTCTGTGCGAAATCAGTGAAATATCTAGGACACCAGATAGAAAAGGGTGTCAGAAAAGTCACATCAGAAAGAGTGAGAATAATTCAAAAGATGCAGTTGCCCCGTACTCAAAAAGATGTCAGAATGTTCCTGGGTGTATTAGGGTACTGCAGGCAGTGGATTCTGGGATTTGCAGCCTTAGCCAGGCCCTTGATAAAAATGACCACGAGAGGAATGCCAGATATTGTAGAGTGGGACGATGAAAGCCTAATGGCTTTCACAAGACTGAAAAACTGTCTGTGTACAGCCCCTGCGTTGGGAATGCCAGATTATTCCAAAGAATTTGCCTTATTCTGTGACACTCGCGATAATTGCGCATTGTCAGTCCTGACTCAAGAACATGGCACGACCAGAAGGCCTGTGGCCTATTTCTCTGCCACTTTGGACCCAGTAGCTGCTGGGTTACCAGGCTGTCTGAAAGCAGTAGCTGCTACCTGTGCAAGTTTAGAACAAAGTGAGTCCATTGTCATGGGACATCCTGTGACTGTGTATGTTTCGCATGGAGTAGTAATTCTATTGACCAGAACTAAAACGCAGTATCTCACCCCTAGTCGGCTGACTAAATACGAGAGGATTCTTGTGGGTGCAGCAAATGTAAGCATTGTTAGGTGCGGTATTCTGAACCCTGCCACTTTGCTCCCCGACCCCTTGGAAATGGAAGGTGGGGATGATGATGAACATGACTGCATTGACCTGACAGAGTTCAGTACTAAACCACGCCCAGACATAAAAGAAACGCCGTTGCCTGAACATGATAAAGAACTATTTGTGGATGGTTCCTGTCTAAGACATGAACTAGGAGGCCTGAGTGCTGCTTATGCAGTAGTCTCTTTTACAAAAATTGAAGAAGCAGGTTACCTATATAACATCAAGTCTGCACAAGTAGCCGAATTGATTGCTATGATAAAAGCTTGCAAAATTGGGAAGGACTTACGCATAACAGTGTATACTGACAGTCAGTACTGTTATGGAGTTGTGCATGACTTTGGCCAATTGTGGCTACAGAGGGAATTCATGACTTCCTCAGGTACTCCCATTCGGAATGCAAAGGTTGTTCATGACCTTTTAGAGGCCATCCAGTTGCCCAAAGAACTGGCAGTGGTAAAATGTGCTGCTCATAAAAAGAGCATGGACAAAGTATCACTGGGAAACGATTATGCTGATCGAGTGGCCCAATGGTGTGCCAAAGATCGGTATATTGTAAATCCAAAACGAGGGGGGCCAGGAACCAGCTGCCAGCTTCAGGTGTTTGAAGAAGTGCCTACATGGGATGAAGTGAGAGAGTGGCAGGAATCGGCTCCTTGGCAAGAAAGAGAGAAATGGAAGGAGGATGGGTGTAGACCGAGACGTGTGGATGGTGTGATTTTGGGCCCAACTGGTATGCCTGTGTTACCCCGACACTTGCTTGGCACAATGGCAAGATTAATACATGAAGGATCACACATTGGTAGGGATGCCATGATTCTGGTATTTCAACAGACTTGGTACAGTAAGAAGTTCAGGAAGGTAGCAGAGTCCCTCTGCCAGAGGTGCCTGTCATGTCAACAGATGAACCCAGGCAAGAGGACAATGGTTGAACTGAGCAAGATTGGGAGATCAGGGGGTCCCTTTGTAAGGATACAGATTGATTTCATCACCATGCCCCGTTGTGAAGGGAAACGATATGTCCTTGTCATTGTTTGCGTATTTTCAAAATGGGTAGAAGCTTACCCTACTCCCCAAAGTGACGCACTGACAGTAGCGAAGTGTTTACTAAAAGAACTGATACCTAGATTCGGAATACCATACATTATTGAATCAGATAAGGGTGGACATTTCCAGAATGAAATACTGGCTGAACTCTGTAAGGCCTTTGGAATAAGGCAGAAACTCCATTGTGCATACCACCCAGAGGCTTCTGGAATAGTGGAACAAGTAAATGGAACTATCAAAAACAGACTAGCAAAGCTGAAAGATGCTACTGGCATGACCTGGGTGAAGGCCCTGCCTCTGGTCCTAATGGGACTGAGAAGTGTTCCTGACCGCAAGACAGGCCTAAGTCCCCATGAAATCATTATGGGAAGAGTGATGAGACAAGCATGGGTGCCAGGAAGCAAACTGTTGAGTATTACTGATGATTTGGTGCTTGAATACTGCAGAAGATTGGGTGACCAAGTGCGTTCTATCTCTCGCCAGATTGGAGACGACGGCATCCTCAATCCAACGACTCCTCTCCACAACTTGGTTCCAGGAGACTGGGTCAAAATAAAGAAGCACACTCGATCTAATTGTCTGGCACCAAGGTGGGGAAAGAAACGCCAAGTAATCCTGGTAACAACCACTGCAGTGAAGGTCGCAGGTGTTCCCCAGTGGATCCACGCTGGACACACCCAGAAGGTATTACCAGACAAAGAATTTGCAGAAGAAGGGCAACCAGCAGAGGACCCTGCAGGAGCCAGTCCAGAAGCAGCTGACAACGAGCAGCCCAGCACCAGTCAGGTTGCAGGAACAGCAGACGTTGGCCCAGGAGTAGTTGACTACGAACTGCCAAGAATCCAGCCTATTTATTTATTTACCACATAATGGCGCCCGAATAGGGACTTGCCCTTTCCCCACGCGCCGGAGAAGCCACGCAAGCCCCCTGATCCTCTGCAGCCGTGACGGAACCATACTGTGCACGTGCAGATATTTCTGCTTCAAGTATCCCTCAGGCCCACGGAGGAGACGGAGGTTGCGGTCCAGCATCCAGACGAGGCGGTGGAGGAACGCGGCGAGTCCCGACCAGAGCCCAAGCCGAGAGTCCAAGGTCCGAGGTATCCGGAGGCCCACCCGTAACAGAAGTCCGAAGTTCGTCCGTCCGTCGTCGTAGCAGTCCAGTCCAGTCTGAGGCCTTCCGTTCTTGCTGCCCGGTGAGTACCGTTGCTGGGGTAGTATCTAGACAGGGTCAATTGCATTGTCTCTGGTCCGTGGGTTTGGGTACACAGATCCAACACGAAGTGTCCACTTAGGTGGGTGCGGGTCCTGACGTGTCTCTTTATGAGACCGGTAAGTTTCGTACTGTTTCAGCAGTGCATCTAGTTTCTGTTTTAGTCCGTTCTGTTCTCGAGAAATTCATGTATTCTGTTTTCAGTATTCCAGGTAGTGTTTTGTCCGAACTGTTATCCTAAATGTCATTCATGTATTTCAATGTCGTGGTATGAAAGTGGTGTTTCTTCAGTAATTATCGTGTTCATTGTGTATTGTATTGTGTCTAGACTCCAGCCCAGTCATGCCATTGTTTTCCAAGTTACGCCAGTTAAAAACTAGAAAAGGTCTGTTAGAAGAAGCAGTTCCTGTCCCGCCTAGGGACAGTCCAGGTCATTTTATGTATCAAAAGCATGGCATAAGTGCCATATTGTATCTAGATTTGTGGGTGGAGTACACCAAACAGTTAGAAGAAAAGTATAGATGGCCCGTATCGGGTACATGGGATGCCGAGTGCATCATGCGAGTAGAAGAAGTATTATGGAAAAAGAAAGCCAGACAGTCACAGAAAGATGCCATCGAGTTATGGCGCAAAGAATCTCATAAAAGAACCGAAAAAGAAATCAGAAAGTCAGAATTAAGTAGAGAATCCTTAGAAAAAGCCCAAGAAAAGGAACTAATAGAAATAGGTGAACGAGTTAAAACCGAACAGTCAGACAGGCAGAGAAATGCCCTTATTAAGGGTATGTACCCTCTTCTTGCCGAGGGCTTGCCAAAAGCAACCCCGGAAGCATCCAGTAATTTTCCGCCACCTTTAGTTCCGACCAAGCTACGTCACAAACCGACCGCAGCTGATATTTTTCTCTCGTCCTATTTGGACGACACAGTCCCAGAATATGCAAATCCTGTTCCGCCAGCTCCTGTAAATAATGTAAATCCTGCTCCTCCAGTCACCGGGGCACCTGTTGCAGTACCTGTTACGGTACCCCCGGTCCAGCCCGTAGTACAAATTCCCGCCACATCAGTCACTCTGCCAGCACGAAGAGTATCAGTCGACGATTCCAGTTTAGGGGCCGCGGGAGGAGGTCCTCCTGGTACCCCGCCGCCAAGTAGACGTCTAGGGGCAGTCGAGTTACATGAACGTGCGTTACAGCGTACGCCTAAATATCAGTCCATTGCAGAAATCAGGCGAGCTCTTACTGAATGCTGTTATGATCCAGTCCCAGGCGAGGATAGTATGGTTATATATTCCGTACGTATAAGACAGGTGTCCGAGTATTTGGTCACCCTACCGAATATGAAAGAGGATCTAGACAGAATGTATCGTTTCATTCGTACTGGAGACGATCCAGAAAGTATCGGTGAAGTCATGTCTCTCAGAAAATCTGAGATTCAGTTCATGCTATTAAAGTTTCTGATCAATTGTTTAATACGGTAACAAGATTCCCCGACTAAAGATCCGAACGAAATGAAAATTCTGACAAAGTGGAGTGATAATATAGCCGAGGGTAAGCACAAGACACTCAATAGTATAGAGAGTATGTACAAGAAAATACGTAAAGAAATAATAAGGTTACACGAACAACGCAAAGAAGCTCTAGGAAGCGAGAAAGAAAATGACTCTTCTACTGAAGAGGTAAACGACGAGAACCCCGCTAGAATAGCGTATGTAGGTAAATCTAGAATTCCAGACCGACATTCACGTCTAGACTACAAGAAAACTGTTCCTCCTCCAGCACCAGAACAAGGCTCTCTAGAACAAGTATTTCAAGCTACCGATCACATTCTGAAATCACGAATCGGTTATAGTGAACTTAGTACCATGCATGAACAAGAACTAGCCCGATCAGCAGTCCGATGGATTACTGATTCTACCACTTTTCCAGACGAAATAGTGGCACAAATGTTTCTGAAACTGCCCCCAGCCGAGCAGCGACTGGTGGGTATGTATATGATCCAGCACCTCATTACGCTGTATGAGGGTCAACATTCTGATCCAGGTCCGTTACATGATGTTCTGAACGAGTTACTCCAGTATAGATGGAAAGGTTTAGGTACCGATTTAATTAGTGTCATTCTAGAACAGCGCCACAAATATAGAACGTTTCTGAATCCGCATTTTGTTCATGTCTCACCTCCAGAAAGTAAACCGTTTTACATAGACAGACAGCATCCGTTACGAGAAGTACACCCAGTTAGGACAGCGGGTGGTGAAATGCAACGAGTATTTGTTTACACCCCAGTTACCAAGATGGAACTCTTAGAGATGAAAAAGTTAATTCCCTGTCACGATAAAGATCCAGCAGGGTTCCACCGAGAATTAAAAGACATGCTCCGTATGGGAGAATACACGTATCCAGATATAATTAAAATGTTAAAAGTCCTGTTGCCTGCGGGCATATATGAAAAACTCAAGGAAAAGGATTGGGAGGTGGGAGAGAAAAAGATCGATTGGACAGCTCTAGAAGCTGAAGATAAGATACGAGTACCAGGTACCGGTCTTGGAGATAAATATAAAGAATTACCAGAATTATTAATACAAGTTTTGCCTAGATTATTAGCCACTAAAAAGGAAGACTGGGATGCAATCTCAGCCTGTAAACAGAAACAAGACGAAGACACTAGTGATTTTTATTCTAGATTTGAGAAATGTTTTATAATTAACAGTGGTTTGAAGACGAGTAGCGAGTCATACCCTCATCTTTTTGTTACTAAACTAGTCGAGAATTCAAGTCCACAAGTTAAGAATCGAGTTTTGAAAGTCGAGAGTACCTGGCAAGCTAATACTCCGTCCCAAATGTTACAGATGCTCCAGTATCACCAGAATAGAATCCGAGAAGAGCAGGAACACGAGAGAAGACGTATGAAAGACACGAAAATGAAAGTACTAGTTGCACAATCTGTTCCTCAAGACAGTCAGAAGAGGGGTCCGAATCAAGCCAGTCATCCTGCAGCTCCCGTTAAAGGGACATGCAATTACTGTAAACAGCCAGGTCATTTTATAAACGAGTGTGCAGTTCTGAAACACAATATAGCCACTGGTAAAACTAAAGAAAGACCACGTCCGCCTAGACAAGAACAAGTTTCACAGACTTCTCAGCCACAGAATGCACAACAGACGGTTACAGCACCGCAGCCTATCGCTGCAACACAGCATGTTACACAGCAGATGTACCAGTATGCACAGTCCGAGTATCCAGAGTACCAAGCGTATTCATGAAACAGCCTAGAGAGGGAGGTAGGCTTGCCTCTCATCGAGATTCCTGTAGATCAAGAAGGTCCCTATGTTCATAGTCAAGTATTAGGGAAAGACAGAAAGTTTCTGATTGATACAGGGGCAAGTAGGACGACTATTAGTCATGACGAGGTTCCAGGGGCTCCGCTCTCAGGCTCTAGAAATGTTTCCCTTGGATTTTCAGGAAAGCCTATTGTAAACGAGATTTCCAAACCAGTTACTCTAGAAGTAGGTCCATTGTCCCGAACTACTGATCTATTACTTACGAAATCATGTCCAGAAAATTTGTTAGGCATTAAGACATTGAAAGAATTAGGTGCAGTTATTTGTTGTTCTCCAGAGGGAATACGTTTGTTTTTACGTGACTTCAAGGGTCACTATGTATTACGTGATTTTGATCAAAGATTGTTAAATGTTCCGCAGCATCTATGGGCGCAAGGTCCAACTGATGTTGGTTGTATGCAAATCACACCCCATCGTGTGACTCTCAAGCAAGGTGTAGTGTTACCACGAATCAGACAGTACAGACTGCCACCTGAGGCTGTAGCAGCCTTATCCAAAATTATTGACGAGCTCATTGCTCAAGGAGTAGTTGTAGAAACTGACTCCAATGTATGTAATTCTCCTATCATTCCAGTCATGAAACGTACTGATCCAAATACACCCCCAGTATATCGATTAGTGATTGACCTTCGAGAACTCAATAAATGTATCATTCCCCAGTACCCAGTTGTTCCAGATATCTCATCTCTATTGACAGCTATTGATCCTGAGGCAATATTATTTACCGTAATCGACCTCAAGAATGCATTTTTCAGTGTTCCAATTCATCCAGATAGCCAGTACCTTTTCGGTTTTTGTTTAAATGGAAGGAGCTATAAATTCACACGAGCTCCTCAAGGTTTCACAGAAAGTCCTAGTATTTACAGTCAAGCACTTAAGAGACAACTAGACAATATTCACATGCCAACTGACACTGCCCTGCTCCAATATGTCGATGATCTACTGATCACAGCCCGTTCTGAACGTGATTGTGAGCGAGCATCACTTACAGTTCTGTATTTCCTAGCCGAGATGGGGCACAAGGTGTCCCCTTCAAAGCTTCAATTCTGTGTCCAGCAAGTGATCTACTTAGGCCACTTACTGTCCAAGTGGGGTAGGCAGTTGACACCTGACCGTATCCAGTTAATAGCGAGTCTTCCTCAGCCCAAGACCCAGAAGGAGGTACGTGCTTTTATCGGCCTCACTTCTTATTGCCGACAATGGATTCCTCAGTATGCATTTCTAGCCAAGCCACTGATACAGTTAACGACACAGGAGGCAGCCGTATCGACTGTCCTCCCTTGGACATCTGAACATACACTTAGTTTTAATGAATTAAAGAAAGCCTTATGTCAAGCTCCTGTTCTAGCAACACCGAACTACAGTAAGCCTTTTACACTTTTTGTCACAGAACGCGAAGGTACAGCATTATCTGTTCTCACACAAGATCAAGCAGGACAATACAAGCCTTGTGCTTATTTTTCGAGCACACTAGATCCAGTAGCCCAGGCTCTGCCTGCGTGCCTCAAGTCAGTTGCAGCCACAGCACTAGCTATTAGACAAAGTGATTCCATAGTGTTAGGACACTCCTTGACAGTACAAGTTCCACACTCAGCACTTGACAATTGCACGTTTAACAGGTTATGAATTGACACTGTTCCAGCCACACATAGAAATCAGACGCTGCAACGTTCTAAATCCTGCTACACTGTTACCGTCAGTTACTTCAAATCCTGCCACACATGACTGTGTGGAAGTCATTAACACTATGACCAAGCCAAGACAAGATCTGACAGATATTCCATTACCAGATCCCGACCTGACACTTTATGTGGATGGTTCATGTATGAGAACAAGTACAGGAGAATTAGTAGCCGCGTATGCAGTGACTACTGACACTGAAGTTATTGAAACACACCGTATTGACACCCTGTCTGCTCAAGCAGCAGAGCTAGTTGCTCTGACACAAGCCTGCATACATGCTAAGAACCTGAAAGTTAATATTTACACAGATTCACGCTACGCATTCGGAGTCGTACACGACTTTGGAGTGCTCTGGCAAGAGAGAGGTTTCATGACTTCTCATGGAACCAAGATTCAGCATGGTTTCCTTATTCAAGCTCTGTTAGATGCAATACATTTACCGACATCTATCGCTATCATGAAGTGCAAAGCACATACTAAAGTTACTGACATTATTTCCCAAGGTAATGATCTAGCGGATCGAACAGCCAAGCTTACAGCACAGACACCAGACATACCAGTTAACAAGACACCGACATCCACTCTAGAACAGACTACTTGTATGACAGTTAAGGACCCTACTCAAGATGTCATAGACATCCAGTCACATGCTACTCCGGAAGAAATTAAGAAATGGTCCGAACAAGGAGGGGTCCAGACAGATCAGGGATGGGTGACGAAGGGAAAAGCCACATGGTTTCTCCCCGACTCTATGGTTCAAGTCATTATCAATACTGCACATAGTCCAGCACACTTAGGAGAAAAAGCCATGATAGACAGTATCCAGAACATTTGGTTTAACAAGCATTTACGAGCTGCAGCCAAGCAGAAAGTCCGTACTTGTATGATATGTTGCCAGTTCAATCCAGGTAAAAGTGTCCCGGTGGAACAAGGCGGATTCCAGCCCCCTGACCACCCTTTTGAAGTCCTCCAGATGGATTATATTCAGATGGAGCGATGTCGAGGTTTCAAGTATGTCCTTGTAGTTGTATGCGCTTTGTCCAGGTGGACAGAAGCATATCCAGTCTCAGATTATACAGCCGCGACCACTGCCAAGCAGTTGGTTCGTGAATTTTTCCCCCGCTATGGACTCCCTAGGGTCGTGTATTCTGATAACGGCCAGCCATTCTCATCTGAACTTATGAAGCACGTTTCCCTTTTGTTAGGGTACCAGTGGAAGTTCCATTGTGTACGCCATCCAGAAGCAGCCGGTCTTGTAGAGAGACATAATCAAACCTTGAAAATCCGTATTGCCAAAGTCTGTCAAGAAAAAGGTGTAGACTGGCTAGTTGCCCTGCCAGTTGCCCTATTCTATATGCGCATGGTCGCATACTCCAGATCAGGTCTGTCCCCTTATGAGGTCGTATTCGGCCGCCCCCCGAATATGTGGGGTACACCTAGACCCCGAAGTATTACAGATGTTTCCAGTAATATGCTGACAGATTACCTAGCTTCCTTGATGTCTGCCCTACACTCTTGTCGTTCACAGGTTGCCGCTGCATTTCCCGACAATACTGAAGTCAAGCCACACGAGGTCCTTCCTGGCTCCCTGGTTTTAATCCGGAATTTCGATCGTTCAAGTCCGTTCAAGTCCGTTGGAGCCTCGCTGGAAGGAACCGAAGTTAGTCCTTTTGACCACCCGTACTGCCGTCAAGTTGGAAGGCAGGAAGGGGTGGGTGCACCTGTCGCATGTCAAGAAATTTCACGGACTCCGACTAAAAACTGTTTCCAAGAACATTTCCAAGGATTGTCAAGATTTTAAAGACTGCCAAGATACTATTATCAAGGACTGTCCCGCTAATGACTCTGATTCAAAGGATCCCCTGTTAGAGAAAACTCCGCAACAGGAGTATAAACAGAAGCTACGGTCTAGTAAAATAAGTCAGCCAGTTTAATTGTCTAAGTCCCCCTGGGTGAAACGGTTAGACAGGTATCTGACATGTATGAGATAGACCCCCATAGTGAGAGAGTTAGTCAAAACTCTATCCGATGTATCGTTTTTCTAAGTTTTATATTATTTTTAAGTTTAATGATTACCTGCACAAGTTATGCCTTTTATTTATGTTTTCCAATTTCTCATGTAAATAAGTTTTCTAATGCTACAGTAGAGCATACGTTTAGTGATCTGCCTCCTCACGAACTATCCTATCGTCTTGCTATGCGCAACAATACATTTATCCGTATGTTACATTATTCACACCAGACCAGCAATGCCACTAATTGTTGGGTGTGTGGTCGACTCCCCCCTTTCCAGACACCGAAGGGAGTTCTGCCACTGTTTCCTTATCCGTTTTCACATAATGGTTCATGTGGAGCCTGGTCCACGTTAACGTCATCTTCAAATGATATGTCCCTACTGAACAGTACATGTTTTCTAGACAAGCAAGGTCTTCCCCACAGAACAGGGTTAGATCTAGAAAATGAAGTTTATAATTTGGGTAATTATTCTTCGAATTTTATGGTTCTGAATGTTCAGTCTGATACTACTCCAGATTTACCTGCTATTTCAGTACTACCAGTCAAAGGCGAATTATGTGTCCGAAATAATGGTTCCGCACATGTAGGACATAGTGATTGTACTACTATTGTCAAGTATAGTGACAGTGGGAAATCTATTTTCAAAGCTTCACGTCATTCTTATTTTGTTTGTGGTCAGACCGCATATGTTCGTCTGCCCCTCGATTGGGATGGAACCTGTTACATTGCCTTCCTACTGCCACCAGTTTTCCTAGCCCCGTCTGATTATCATAGAAACACACATCTAGTACACATTAGACATAGAAGGGAGATTGAGTCCCCGATTGTCGATCAAACTGAAACTGCTCTAGAACAGTATACAGATTTCAATAGAGGTTTCTTTTTCTTTATAGGACCTATCCAGAATAGTAAGTTAATACGTAGATTGACAAGAACCCTTGAAGCAGTAGTGAATGAGACTGCCTCTGCCCTAGGTAACTTAACCGAAGAGCAATCTGCTATGAGATTTGTCGTGCTCCAAAATCGTCTCGTTCTTGACGTCATACTGGCCGATAGAGGAGCATGTAGAGTCATCGGATCTAGTTGCTGCATTTTCATTCCTAATAACGCGCCGTCTGTTTATTCAGCTATAACCAGACTTCATAAAATTGCCCATCAGTTACACCAGAATCCAGGCACCTGGACATGGTCCGGTTGGTTCTGGAGTATAATTTCTGCCTGGGGATGGAAAGTATTGTCCTTTCTAGGTATTGCAGTAGCGATCATATTCAGTTGCTGCCTCTGTATACAATGTGGCCCTGCGATTTGCGGCATTTGTGCTACCTCTTGTATTCCTAGTCCCATGTCCCGTCCTAAATCCCGTTCCAAGAAAATTCGAGACGAGCAAATGATACTGTATGAAATGATAGATGGTATCATGAATATTGATGTTTCTTGATGGAAACGTAGTGACAAGGAGGGAATGTGGAAAAGTAAATTTTGCCATGTTCTGTGTCCCTACGTGTTCCCCATCTTATGTTATATGTGCATGATTAATATGCATATGTATTCCCTTATGATTGATTAAAGACGCAATTACAGTTGTGTCCATCTCTAGTATGCCAGTTTCCAGTTCTCGTGAAAGCTACGAGTATTAGGCCTATGTAAAGATACGTTGCCACGTTTCACAGTGTGCACGTTATTTCATTGTAAAATCCCCGTTTCTAGGCCTCAAAAGGGCCCGGACTCAGATTCAGCTCCTGTCTCCTGAACCCTCTCCGAGGAGCGATACAGCCCCCACCTGTATCCCTGACCCTTCACTTACTTCCTGCCTCACAGTGCCCGGCTCGGCCTGGCTCTGCCTCCAGTCTGCCAAGAGTATGTTATGATTCTAGTTATCAGTCCAGCCCTCCTTCTCTGCATTCCTAAGCTACTGAATCGTATCAATAGTTTCCGTCATGGTCTAGCCTTTACGTCTCCATGTAAGAGAAATAGTGTATTAATGGTCATTTAATATTCCTCAACACGTACTACATGTAGAATAATGCATGCACCAGTCTTAGTGTCCGTTAGCCTTTACCCTGATAACTTTTGGATTCTATCAATATGTTCTCTAAACATCAGATACTAGATAGTGTTTAGGTACATGTCGCTCTGACTCTCCAGACTTTCGTCTCTCCTTCTAGCGCAGAAGTCATAGCCCCCAGCTTCTCCTAGTAATACGTCATTGCCAGCTTGCGCGCACCACTAGGTTAGAGGTCTCGGCTCCTTAGGTAGCCCCCTCCATGTTTCCGCCCCATTTATGACATATTCCGTTACGTTTACATCACATGTCTATGTATACGCCCTGTTCACGCCTCTTGTTACACCTACTTTCTGCCTTATCTTTCGCGACTGCTACAGGCCCTGCCCACTGCTACGCCTATTGTATTGAACATCATGTGTTTTGTTTAACTATATATACTTGTGCACTGTTATTAAAAGTTGCTAGCCATCCCAGATCTTGCCCGTGCAGGTTGTCCTGTTCCTGTCCTTTATGCTGTATTAAACCTGCAAACTCCTACTACCTCGAATCTTGACTCTTATTTATTGAGCTATCTGTTATTGAATATCCAGTCAAAAATAGAGGTATTATTTATTTATTTACCACATTGGTGACAGCGTTGAGCCCTCTATAGTCCACACAAAACCTAATTTCTTTCTTTCCACCCTGTGGATGAGGTTTGGGGACCAGAACCACTGGGCTGGCCCAGGGGCTCTCAGAGGGTTCAATAACCCTTAACTCCAGTGTTGGACAGGCCACATGAAGGGCCGCTCTCCCCCGGCCCAACCAGGCCCGAACCAGCCACGCAAGTACCACACACCACCATTACACGTCCACCGTCCCCGCAGGGACCCCTACACTCGAACCTGTTGACCGCGTAGGCCGACCCACTACCGGCCGGCGCGCTCATCCTGGGCGCCATCTTGGACACTCCACCACGAGGCCGCCTGGCCCCCGATCGACCTCAACCCTGGGCCCGGCCAGGCCTCAGACATTCCGGCACCAACATCCACCCAGGAGGTGAGCGGGCTACTTGGTCAGTCAATGGGAGCAAGAGGTGTCGATGGCTCCCCCCCGCCAAGTACCGCTCGCCCATCGCCTCCCCGGGCGCTGGCTCCACCCCCCTGCTGGGTGTCTGAACCCCCTCATCCCGGACCGCCCGACCTCCAAGTGCGAGGGTCCGGACATCAAAGCACACCAGCCCTATAACTGGGGCAGCTCCAGAGCCGGACGGCAGTTGTATCTTGGAGTCGAGAGACGCAAAGAAGAACTCATCCTTGACGGACTACTGGCGCTGCCGTAGCTCTGTCTTGTGCACCTTCGTCTTGCCTGCTGGCGCTGCCGCGGCTTTGGGAACCACCCTATCCTTCATCGTCGTCGGGACCTGCTGGCGTGGCCGCGGACCGTTTGTAACCACCACCTTCATCGGGACCTGCTGGCTCTGCCGCGGACCGTCGTCTTCCTTCATCCATCTCGGGCCCTGCTGGCTCCGCCGCGGCCCGTTCATCTACACCACCGAGCTCGAGGATTGAGAGCTATTTCCATCTCTTTGATAACAAGACTGTCCCGCTACCCTTTTCCCAAACAGAGACCAGAATAGAGGGGACCCCTGAGTCCAGACCTCCTTGTACCATTCTACCGTACTTGAAGAATTACCTATAAAGTATCGTTGAACTTTATCATTGTGTGGTGTCCGTCTGTGGGGGGGGAGTTACTTGTCTGTACGATTCACTGGAGACGGCTCTCCCCGGAGACCTCTCCCCTTATCCTCGGCCGACCCTCCCGGTCCGTCTAACATTGGTGGCCAGCGACGGGATCCGAATCACCGCATAAACCGTACAGAGAGTAGCTCACCCCACGGCGAATCACGATGTCAACTAAAGACAGCGGATCAACGGAGAAATTCCAGATGGAGAAATTGGACGAGTACAACCATCGTGAACTTAAACAGTTCTGTATCGAATTAGGTATCGCTACCACCGGACTAAATACCAAAGATGACTTTAAGCAGGCCCTGGAATCTTGGGCAGAAACCGGGGCTGCCGGAACCCCCGATCAAGACATCACAGCACAAAACCCCATGGCCCCTGAAGAACGAAGAACGGGTCTCTCGCCAGACGAGATCCAGGAACGAGAAAGAACCCGACTACACGAGCTGGAAATGGCCCGGCTCAAAATGGACGTTGAACTAAAGTTGGCCGAACAGAAAATCAACTTAGAGCACCTGCGTCTCCGAGAAGAAAGAGAGGAGAAACAGAGACAAAGGGAGCTCGAGGAAAAGAAACTGGCATATGAACATGAGCGGAAATTAGCTGAAATCGACCTACGCAAACAGAATAAAGAAGCAGGGGTGCCCGAGCAACCCCACACTCCAGGGGCAACAGAGAAGAAGGTACACATCCCCAAGGATGTCGTTCGAGAATACTTCCGAGAGGACGACATCCAGCAATGGTTTAAGGCCTATGAAATCGCTATGACTGCACACCGGATCGATAAAAGCGATTGGGGGGCCGGTCTGTGGGGGAGATTCCTCAATGAGGGCCGCGACGCCCTGCTGCAACTCCCGGACCACCAGATGACCTCCTATGACCATATGAAAGCTGCACTCCTCACCCGCTATGGCCTCACACCCGAGATGTACCGTCAGAGGTTCCGAGACTGCACCCGCATCCCAGGTACAACTTGGGTGGACTATGTCAATTACTTTAGCCGAGCCTTCGAGGGCTGGATCAAAGGAAACAGGGTCACAACCTACGAACAACTGTTCAATCTTATGGTATGGGAGCATCTGTCGAACAATTGCTTCATTGAACTTCGTCAGCACCTCCTCGACAGCAAGTTAACGGATCCCCGGCAGCTCGCAGCTGAAGCAGACCGGTGGGAGATCACCAGAGTGAGTCGAAATGGGTCCTCCGAACAGAACCGGAACAACAATGGTCAGCACCGTCCCCGAGGAGGTGGAGGCCAAGGACGCGGAAGAAGCAACGCTCCGGTCACCCTCACTACCAGCCCCACCCCCCCGGCCAACCGGGGCAGCACCCCAGCGCGACCGGGACATCGAGCCAATGTTACCTGCCATCGATGCCAACGAGTCGGACACTATGCAAACGACCCAAACTGCCCCCAGTACCAGAGCCCAAGACCCCGCCAAGTAGCCGCTGCTGCTCTGGGGGAGGAACAGATCTCAGAGGAACAAGAAGAATATGAACAGGACCACCAAGAATGGGAGCCAGCCGCCATGGCTCTCGCCTGCCTAGGGGGGAGAGACATGGTCCCGCGGGTCCCCCTACCCGCTAATACCCAGAAGTACAGCCAATGGGTGGGCATCAATGGACGCCGGGCTGAAGCCCTTCGTGACACTGGGGCCAGTATAACAGCCGTCCGCTGTCACCTGGTGACCCCCGAACAATACTTACCAAACATTCTCTGCCCTGTACGTTCAGCCGATAACTCAGAAAGCCTGTGTCGGATGGCCTGCGTCCCCTTCGAATGGGGAGGGGTCTCCGGCATGTTGAAGGTGACGGTCCGAGATGATGCCCCCGTAGACTGCCTCCTGGGTAATGACCTGGAAAGCTCTCCATGGGCAGCAGTCGAACGAAAAGAGCACCTGGGGATGCTGGGCGTCCCGGACTGGGCGTGCGTCACCACCCGGTCCATGACCGCCCGTGCCAACACCCGCCCAGAGGAACTCGAATGGCCGGCGCCACCGCCTCCAGTCGCCCCCGCCGAAACCACCGACCGTGACGTCCCCCCCGAACCAGCTCAACCTCCAGACCTCGCTAACCTCGACCAGTGGCCTCAAGAGGGGGGGCCCACGCAAGAACAATTTCGCCAAGAACAAAAGACCTGTCCCTCCCTCGAGGGACTCCGCCAGCAAGCGCTAGCCCAAAGCGCAGGGGATACCTCCGGAACTCACTGGGTCTACTGGGACAATGATCTGCTGTACAGTGAGCAAAGAATCGCGGAGCTGGGGGCCAGCCGAGTCCTAGTGGTACCCCTCCGTTTTAGAGACTTTCTGCTAAACCTGGCCCACGATGTCCCCCTGGCAGGACACTTGGGTCAAGACAAAACCTATAGCCGCCTGGTGACCCACTTCTTCTGGCCCAAAATGAGGGACAATGTACACCAGCATTGCCGATCTTGCCCCACGTGCCAAGCCAGTGGGAAGAGCGGCCGCAAACTGAAAGCCCCCCTGCAACCGTTTCCCGTGGTCACCACCCCGTTCGAGAGGGTCGGAATCGATATCGTAGGGCCCCTGGACCCGCGCACAAAACAAGGCCATCGATTCATCCTGGTGCTAGTGGACCACGCCACCCGCTACCCGGAGGCTGTTCCCCTGCGGACTGTGACAGCCCCGGTAGTCGGCCGGGCTCTGATGGGGATCTTCTCCCGGGTGGGCTTCCCCCGGGAGGTCGTCAGTGACAGGGGCACGAACTTTATTTCGAAATATATGAAATCTCTCTGGCAACAGTGCGGGGTTACCTACCGGTTCACGACCCCCTATCACCCTCAAGGAAACGGCCTCGTTGAGCGGTTCAACCGCACGCTCAAAGGGATGATCGGGGGGTTGGAAGAGCCCCTCCGTCGCCAGTGGGATGTGCTGCTGCCGTGCCTCCTCTTCGCATATCGAGAGGTTCCCCAGAAGTCCCTGGGCTTCAGCCCATTTGAACTGCTATATGGACACCCCGTGCGCGGGCCGCTCAGCCTAGTTAAGGAAGGCTGGGAGATGCCCCCTCTAAAGAACCCACCAGATGTTTTCCGCTACCTCCTAACACTCCGCAACCAGACCCGGCGATTCCGAGAACTAGCAAAAGCCAACCTAGAGGCCAGTCAAGAGGACATGAAAAGGTGGTATGACCGGAATGCCTCCTCCATCGAATTTGAACCTGGGCAACAGGTATGGGTGATGTCCCCCACCGAACCCTGCGCCCTACAAGACAAGTGGACCGGGCCCTTCAAAGTGGTCGAGCGCAAGGGTCCGGCTACCTATCTCATCGACTTGGAATCTTCCCGGAACCCCCTCCGGGTCCTCCACGCTAACAGACTGAAACCGCACTTTGTACGGACAGAACTCAGCCTCCTGATGGCCACAGACAATGGGGCTGAAGAGGACTCCGAGCCCCTCCCGGACCTCCTACGAACGCGGGAGAAAGATGGTTCCGTAGAGGGGGTCCGACTCTCAGAGGCCCTCACCCGAGAGCAACGCCAGGAGTGCCAAGTTCTCCTGTCACAATTCGCCAGCCTGTTCTCCCTCACCCCAGGTGTCACTTCCTGGTGTACGCACGATGTGGACACGGGGGACAGCCCCCCTATCCGCCACCGGGCCTACCGCGTGCCAGATCGGGTACGGGCCTGCATCCAGGAGGAAGTAGCCAAAATGCTCACGCTCGGGGTCATCGAGCCCTCAGACAGCCCCTGGGCCAGCCCTGTAGTACTGGTCCCCAAAGCAGCTGCCCCCGGCACCACACCAGAACTCCGGTTCTGCGTCGACTACCGGGGCTTGAATGCGGTCACCAGGACAGACGCACATCCCATCCCCCGGGCAGATGAACTAATCGACCGCATGGGAGCTGCCCGCTACCTCAGTATCTTCGACCTAACGGCGGGCTACTGGCAAATCGGCCTCACACCCCGGGCACAAGAACGTTCTGCCTTCTCCACTCCCGATGGCCATTTCCATTTCACAGTCATGCCCTTCGGCATGAAGAATGCCCCAGCAACATTCCAACGACTCGTCAATCAGGTCCTGGCGGGACTCGAAGGATTCAGCGCCGCCTACCTAGACGACATCGCTGTATACAGCAACCAGTGGTCCGAGCACCTCCGCCACCTCCGAGCAGTGCTGCACGCCCTTCAGCAAGCTGGCCTCACGATCAAGGCCAGCAAATGTCAAATTGGGCAAGGGTCTGTAACCTACCTCGGGCACCAGGTGGGAAGCGGCCTGGTGGCCCCTCTGCAGCTAAAAATTGCCGCCATCCAGTCCTGGCAGCCCCCCATTACCCAGACCGAGGTACGGGCCTTCCTGGGCCTCACGGGCTATTACCGAAGGTTCGTGAAAGACTATGGTACTATCGTGAGGCCCCTCACAGAGCTCACGTCAAAAAATCAGCCCCAGAAAGTCAACTGGACCCCAGAGTGTCAAGCTGCATTTGAACAATTGAAAGCCGCCATGTGCTCCGCCCCTGTGCTCCAGGCCCCCGACTACAGCCGGGAGTTCATCGTCCAGACGGATGCCTCCGACCATGGCATTGGGGCAGTCCTGTCTCAAGTGAACACCGAAGGCCGTGATCAGCCGGTGGCCTTCATCAGCCGGCGACTCCTACCACGGGAACAACGCTGGAGCACCATAGAGAGGGAGGCCTTTGCAGTGGTATGGGCCCTCAAGAAGCTCCGGCCCTACCTTTTTGGCACACCCTTTCGGGTACAGACCGACCACCGACCCCTGCAGTGGCTGATGCAGATGCGGGGGGAAAACCCGAAGTTACTACGCTGGTCCATCTCCCTACAAGGGATGGACTTCACAGTTGAACATCGGCCTGGGCCAGATCACGCCAACGCAGATGGCCTGTCCCGGTTCTTCCGCCTCGACGAAAAGAGTCCCCAAGAGAATGGGTAACTCTCCCCGCCTTCAGCTGGGGGGGACGCATGTTGGACAGGCCACATGAAGGGCCGCTCTCCCCCGGCCCAACCAGGCCCGAACCAGCCACGCAAGTACCACACACCACCATTACACGTCCACCGTCCCCGCAGGGACCCCTACACTCGAACCTGTTGACCGCGTAGGCCGACCCACTACCGGCCGGCGCGCCCATCCTGGGCGCCATCTTGGACACTCCACCACGAGGCCGCCTGGCCCCCGATCGACCTCAACCCTGGGCCCGGCCAGGCCTCAGACATTCCGGCACCAACATCCACCCAGGAGGTGAGCGGGCTACTTGGTCAGTCAATGGGAGCAAGAGGTGTCGATGGCTCCCCCCCGCCAAGTACCGCTCGCCCATCGCCTCCCCGGGCGCTGGCTCCACCCCCCTGCTGGGTGTCTGAACCCCCTCATCCCGGACCGCCCGACCTCCAAGTGCGAGGGTCCGGACATCAAAGCACACCAGCCCTATAACTGGGGCAGCTCCAGAGCCGGACGGCAGTTGTATCTTGGAGTCGAGAGACGCAAAGAAGAACTCATCCTTGACGGACTACTGGCGCTGCCGTAGCTCTGTCTTGTGCACCTTCGTCTTGCCTGCTGGCGCTGCCGCGGCTTTGGGAACCACCCTATCCTTCATCGTCGTCGGGACCTGCTGGCGTGGCCGCGGACCGTTTGTAACCACCACCTTCATCGGGACCTGCTGGCTCTGCCGCGGACCGTCGTCTTCCTTCATCCATCTCGGGCCCTGCTGGCTCCGCCGCGGCCCGTTCATCTACACCACCGAGCTCGAGGATTGAGAGCTATTTCCATCTCTTTGATAACAAGACTGTCCCGCTACCCTTTTCCCAAACAGAGACCAGAATAGAGGGGACCCCTGAGTCCAGACCTCCTTGTACCATTCTACCGTACTTGAAGAATTACCTATAAAGTATCGTTGAACTTTATCATTGTGTGGTGTCCGTCTGTGGGGGGGGAGTTACTTGTCTGTACGATTCACTGGAGACGGCTCTCCCCGGAGACCTCTCCCCTTATCCTCGGCCGACCCTCCCGGTCCGTCTAACATCCAGCATCTTGCTGACTTCAGCTTTGATGCTCTCCTTGACTTGGTCTGACTGTCGATAGATTTTGTTCTTGACAGGTGCACTGTCACCAGTATCCACATCATGGGTACACCAGTTTGTCAGACCAGGGGTCAGGAAAAAGAGACTAGCATACTGTTGCAAGACTTGCTTGCAGTCAGTCTGCTGTAGGGCAGAGGGTGTCTGATAAGACTACTCCATCTACAGATCCATCTTTTGGGCTGTAGGAGAAGAGATCAGGGAGAGATTCACTCTCTGCTTCCTGTTCCTCATCAGTCACCATCAGCATGGTGATATCAGCCCTGTATCACCATGCTTGAGGCGGTTCACATGGATAACCCTTTTGGGTGTCCTGCTTGTGCCCAGGTCAACTAAGTAAGTGACCTCACTCTTTTTCTATAGGATAGGGTAAGGGCCACTCCATCTGTCTTGGAGAGCCCTTGGTGCCACTGGCTGCAAAACTCACACCTGTTGCCCAGGTTAAACTTCAACCAGTGCAGCTTTTTGGTCATACCAGTGCTTGTGGCGCTCCTGGCTGGCATCAAGATTTTTGGATGCTTTTTCCATGTACTCAGCCATTCTGGACCTTAGGCCAAGCACATAGGCCACAATGTTTTGCTTGGGTTCTTGGAGAGGCCTCTCCCAACCCTCTTTCACAGGGCAGAGTGGTCCCCTCACAGGATGATCAAACAGAAGTTCAAAGGGGGAAAACCCTACTCCCTTCTGTGGCACTTTTCTGTAAGCAGGCATGGCAACAGGACATCCCATCTCCTCTTGAGCTTTTCAGGGAGTCTCATGATCATGCCTTTCAATTGCTTGTTGAATCTCACAACAAGGCCATTGGTTTGTGGGTGATATGGTGTGGTAAACTTGGACTGCACTTTACACTCCTTCGACATGTGTTTCAGGTAAGCAGACATGAAGTTAGAACCTCTGTCTGAAACCACCTCCTTAGGAAACCCTTCCCTGGTGAAGACACCAAAGAGGGTCTTGGCTACTGCAGGAGCTGTAGTAGTCGTAAGTGGAATCGCTTCAGGGTACCTAGTAGCATGATCCACTATCACAAGAATGAATTTCTTCCCTGAGGCTGTGGGAGGTTCAAGTGGACTCACAATGTCCAAACCTACCCTTTCAAAGGGCACCCCCACCACAGGCAGTGGTATCAGGGTGGCCTTTGGGTGGCCACCTGTCTTGCCACTGGCCTGACAGGTAACACAGGAGCTGACAAACTCCTTCACCTTTTGGTGCATCTGGGGCCAGTAAAAGTGGCTAACTAGCCTTTCCCAAGTTTTGGTTTGGCTCAGATGTCCAGCTAGGGGGATGTCATGAGCTAAAGTTAGGAGGAACTCCCTGTACGTTTGTGGCACTACCACTCTCCTGGTGACTCCAGGATTGGGGATTTGTGCCTCAGTGTACAGTAATCCCTCTTTCGAATAAGCTCTGTGGGTACCACTGACATCTCTCTTTGCTTCTGAAAGAGTTTGCTGCCTCAGGCTTTCAAGAGTGGGACAGTCTTGCTGACCCTGGCACAGCTCTTCCCTAGTGGGCCCCCCTGGACCCAAGAGTTCAACCTGGTAAGGGTCAAGCTCCATAGGCTCAGTTCCCTCTGGGGTGTCCAAATCCTCTCCCTGAGGAGAAGAGGGGTCCTGATTTGTTTGCTGTACAGAAGCTGGTCCCCCAGTCTTCTTACCTTTTCTCTTGGTGGGTTGGGCCATACTTTCAGGCTCCAATCCTACTTTTTCATCCAGCCTTTTGCTCTGTGCTCTAGTCTGTACACACACCAATTCAGGGATACCCAGCATGGCTGCTAGGGTTTTTAATTCAACCTCAGCCCAGGCTGAGGTTTCCAGGTCATTGCCAAGCAGACATGCAGCTGGTAGCTTTGGAGAGACCACTACCTGTTTCAGGCCAGCAACCCCTCAGCCTAATTTCACCATAGCCATTGGATGATTAGTGGTAACACTATCAGCATTGGTGACTGGGTAAGTACACCCAATCAATTATTGCTCAGGGTAAACCAGTGTGTCTCTCACCATAGTGTCACTGGCATCTGTATCCCTCAGATCTTCTATCCTAGTTCCATTGGTCCAAGGGTACTGTAAGTATTTCTTTAAGTTTGGTGGCCACACAGCTACAGTGGCAAACACAACTTCCCCCTCTGAAACTAGAACTGCTTCAGTGTGCATCCTGATTTGCTCTGGGCACACTGTTGATCCCATCTGTAGACTTGCTACCCCAGAAGTAGTTGTACTTGTTGAACTAGGGGCCTTGTTGTGAGGGCAAGACTTGTCTACAGGTAAATGTCCCAACTTCTTGTTGTTACAATAGGCCTTTGCAGGATCCAAGTTCTTCCCCCTATAGGGCTGAGGCACATAGTGTCGGGCGTGAACCACTATCCAGGCAGAAACCGGGCTCCTCAGAAGTGTAGACAGCGTCACCCTCCTTACTCAAGATAGACCCCCCTCCGTGATCACAACACAAGAGGGTGATGCTATCCCAAGAAAAGAGAGAGACCAAACCAAGGTCTAAAGAGAAAAGAAAAGGTCTGGCCGAGACCCCACGTCTTTGGGAAATAGTGACCTGCAGTAACAGAAAAGACAAGAACAAAAAGAGATATTCAATAACAAACACAAATGTACAGTTTTGCCTATCTAACACATTACTACATGAGAATATGCTGTCACGCGCTTACCTGCCTTTAAAGAAATAACAAACCCAAAAGGAGTCAATGAGCACACGAACTCGCCAGGCATAAAAAGGATACTGAGTACGGAAATGTATGCAGGTCTCTCTCCGAACAAAACGGGAAGGATCCAAAATATAATGTTCCCAAAGAGTACCTTCACAACGTTATATCCACGTGCCGAAGGACTGTTCCGAAAATGAAGATGAGGGAGTAATCAGGCGGAAACGCTACCTCGCGTTTCCGAATTCCCAAACAAAAATAGTCACTGCCACACTACAGCGTGTTGATCCCAATCTCCGTTCAGGATGTTCCGAAAGGACACGCTGCCTTGCGTGTAAAAAATTAAAGGAACCAAACAATGAGGGACAAAGGCAATAACCGTCTTGCACTGCCTTAATCTTCACGCTCTCAAGTTTTCTTCTCTTGGAAGCGCTTCTGAGCGCGGAAACGGCTCTTGGTCCCGGGTCACGGAGATGACTGGAAGGGAGGAGGTAAGGAAGGGGAGGAGTCGCGTTAGTTCAGACTCTCCTCGCTGCACAGGGACATACAGCGAAAACACTCTCAGGAACGTGGTAACAGGTTAGGATATTTCAGGGGGGGGCAGGGAAACGAGGAGTAGGCACTCACAGCAAAGGAACAAGACAGGATCACGATCCAAGCCAGAAATACGTCTTAGGACGGGAGCTAGGAAAACCAAGCACCGCCATCTTGGAAGAGGAGGTATATATATTCCCTCAAGGTCCGTGATTGGTCTATACTCCCCAGTGCCTTTCTGTTCATGTGTGTCTTTCCCATGGCATTATGGGAGATGTAGTACAAGCAGCGCGCAACAGCATATTCCTGCCTGTACATGTCTCCTGTGGTAATGGAAAGGGAGCTTATGATCTACGTGTCCTAACAGTACCCCCCCCTAATGGTCTTCTAACAGGTATGGGTTTGGAGGGGTTCAGAGCATGGAATCTCTGGACTAATCTAGGAGCATGAATGTTTTCTGCTGGTTCCCAGGTTCTGTCTTCGGGAGGATAACCCACCCAATCAATCAAATATTGTAATTTCCCTCTAAGTCTGTGAGAATCTAAGACTCTTCTGACTTCATACTCTAGTTCTCCTTCAACCGTGACAGGTGGTGGAGGGGGTTCAGGATGTGTAGGTACTACATAGGGTTTTAGCAAGGAGGTATGAAAAACAGGATGGACGGGTAGTTCGGGAGGAAGACTCAATTTGAGAGCTACAGGGGACAGAACTTTTACTATTTCAAAAGGTCCCAGGAATTTCGGTTGGAGTTTACGGGGACCTTCTAATCTTAAGTTTTTTGATGAAAGCCATACCTTATCCCCTGCTTTATAGTCTGGAGCTGGACGTCTGTGTTTATCCGCCTGAGTCTTCATTGCGGCCTTCGCCTGTGTTAATTCTTCCCTAGCCTGGTTCCAAATGTGTAACAGATTCTCATGTTGTTCTCTGACTGCTGGAACAGATGTGTCAGAGGGTACCTGTTCTAAGGGTAAACACTTAGGGTGACAACCAGTTGTGAAGAAGAAAGGTGAGATTTTAGAAGCAGAGTGAGTGGAGTTGTTGTATGCGAACTCAGCAAGAGGTAAGGCCTGTACCCAATCCTGACAAGAGGTAGTTATCAAACATCGTAGGTATTGTTCCAATGTTTGGTTTGTTCTTTCAGTTTGTCCATCCGTCTGCGGATGATATGCGGAGGACAATCTGAGATCGATGTTTAGAGTTTTGCACAGCTCTTGCCAGAACCTAGAAATAAATTGAGGCCCTCGGTCTGAGATAATTACAGACGGTAGTCCATGCAGTCTTACTATGTCACGTATAAAGACCTCAGTGAGTTCTAAAGCAGTGGGTGTTTTCTTAAGAGGTACAAAATGAGCCATTTTTGATAGGAGATCTACCACTACCAGGATAGCAGTATAACCGCGGGTTACAGGCAGGTCAGTGATAAAGTCCATGCTAATGGACGTCCATGGACTGTTTGGTACAGGAAGGGGTTGTAATAACCCAACAGGAGCAGAATGTGAGGACTTTTGTCGTGCACAGGTGGGACAGGCCTTGACATAGTTACTAATATCCTGCACCATTTTGGGCCACCAAAACCAACGTTGACACAATCGTCGCGTTTTGGTTTCTCCAGGATGACCCATCAATGGCAAGTTATGACACCAGTGTAATATGAGTTTCT
Source organism: Lissotriton helveticus (assembly GCF_964261635.1). NCBI lineage: Eukaryota > Metazoa > Chordata > Amphibia > Caudata > Salamandridae > Lissotriton > Lissotriton helveticus. The sequence continues at coordinate 34,515,359 of NC_136059.1, read as the reverse complement.
GTGTTTCTGTAGAGGGTAGATAAAGTTTGTGATCATGAAACCATAAGTTATCCAGAATGACATTACTTTTATCTTCTTTCCATTTGTCTTGATCAAGAAGAGTGTACGCCTTTTCAAGGTGTGCGAGAAATGTATGTGAAGTTACTTCTCTGTTGCCTACAGCAATGAGTCTATTCTCTGATATGATAGATATTGGTTTCTCTATTGTACATTTATTTTCTTTGCCCAACCTGGATAGAGCGTCTGCTTTGCCTTGACGTATTCCAGGGCGAAAATGTATCTGAAAGTCGTATTCACTGAAGAATGAAACCCACCTTAATTGCCTAGGTGTCAGGGCTTTGGCTGTACGAAAATATTGGAGGTTTTGGTGATCTGAATATACAGTGATCACATGAGGAGAACCTAATAAATAATGGCGCCATTCCTGAAACGCTCGTTTAATTGCAACGAGCTCTCTTTCTCCAATTGTATAGTTCTGTTCTGATTGAGTTAATGTCTTGGAGAAGTAGGCAACAGGATGGAGGATTCCTTTGGAACTGTCGCGCTGGGACAAAACCCCTCCTACAGCATACTGAGATGCATCCACTTCAAGCAAATAGGGTTGTGTTTCGTCTGCATGTTTGATAATCGGGGCAGAGATAAAGCTAGCCTTTAAGGCTTGAAAAGCCTTCTCTGCCTCATCATCCCAATGAAATTCAACTCCCTTTTTAGGTTTCGACTGCAAAAAGCTGCGCAAGCAGCTTTTGCGCAGGAGAAATCTAATGAGAACTGTAGTGTGGGTTTGGGTCGGCCCTCGTCATTCATTGGCTGGCTCCATAAATGGAGCATAGCCATTGGACGAGGGGCCTGTCCGTCAATGCCGGACCAGATTCGGGGGCGTTCCTGAGATTCTTTGGCTTTTGCCGACGTCACGCGACGTCAGCCGAAAGCCGGGAACGCCCCCGAATCTGGTCCGGCCGGGCCGCAAGCAAGCCGGAAGTCCCGTTGTTGGTTAATTGTTGTCTATTTATCATGTGTTCATATTGCCCCAGTTGTGGAGTATGCCGAGAGGACGGCTTTGTTTTGTGCCGGTTTGAAAAGACCCGGTCCTCACGGGGAATAGTGCCACTCAGCCGGCTCTCTGGAGGTGATGGGCATTTTTCTAGCTTTCCTCTCGGATTTATTTTCTTCCTCCGCCGCCCACAAACAGAGGCAGCTGCTGCGCCGAAGCGCGTGAGGCTTTTTTCTTGGAAAAAGATCGAGATTTGTCCAGACGCTCTGCCCTTCGGGGGATTCGCAGGAGCGCTGCAGAAAATCAGTGCATGCAGCGCTGACCTCTGGGAGCTGAGGCGAGCAGCTGGGGGGACGGGACCGGGGAGAGAGAGGGGGAGAGCGGGGCTTCCCTCCTGAAGACGGTGCGGGGCTGACCTGTGGAGGCTGGCGGAGAGAGGGCCGGCAGACCGAGGGTGACCGGAGACCTTCACTCCTACAGACGGTGCGGCGCTGACCTCTAGGAGGGCGCCCGGGGAGGGACCTCTGGGAGCTGGCGGGGAGAGGTGAGATCGGGGACTTTCCCTCCTGCAGACGGTGCGGCGCTGACCTCTAGCAGGGCGCCCGGGGAGGGACCTCTGGGAGCTGGCGGGGAGAGGTGAGATCGGGGACTTTCCCTCCTGCAGACGGTGCGGCGCTGACCTCTAGCAGGGCGCCCGGGGAGGGACCTCTGGGAGCTGGCGGGGAGAGTTGAGATCGGGGACTCTCCCTCCTGCAGATGGTGCAGCAGCTGCTCTGCTCTGACAGTGATTGTTTGTATTTTTGAGGGGGAGGAGGGAGAGCAAATAGCAATCTATGAAGACACTGCTCCCCACCTCCACCTTTTGCAGAAAAAGAAAAACACATTTTTAATGTATTTTGTTTGATCCGCAGAGGAAGATGAGGGCAGCCTGCCCCCTGGACCACACGCCGCCTACAAGCGTGGACTGGACCCCGGTATCTGCTGGTGATGCTTCCTGGAGGACCTCTGAGGGTGTGGCTGCTGAGCTGCTGGGCACCGCTGGTGAGTCCTCCAGTCCCTTCTCTCTAGCTGCCTTGTGTTTGTGCCTAGCATCTCTGTACGGCATGCTGTACTTAACAGTAGCCCCTGTCTCCCTCTGCTCCCTGTTGTTCTGCATACCCTCCCAGACCTTTGTTATTCACATTTTTTATATATTTTAGTATCCTGTGTTTTATATAATGCAGCGCTCCTTTTCGAATTATCTTTGTCACAGTTATTTTTGCTTTTTGGCATCCACCAAACAATTAAAGTACATCCGATGAGTGTCGGTAGATCCACCAGCCACAGTCTCTGATTTTTGCTGACTCATGCTTGCTACGTCTGTTCACCAGCCTTCGGTGTAGATTGCAGGCGCCGAGATTGCTCAGTCGGTGAATGCAATGATATTGGTTTAGTTTTATGGTTGAGTCATCAACTCTGGAACCGGGAAGTATGAATTCTATCCCCTCATTCCCTCATATGACAAATAAAGAAACCACGGACTTATATTGAACTTTTTCTGCTTGAAATTATCATTGGGAGTTTTACTTTATTTTGTGATATTGCAAGAACATATTTTGCTCAGGGATTCTTAACAAAATTAGTGCAGTAAGACTTGGGGGCACAGGCGCAGATAGATGGAGCAGCTCAGGATCACACATACTATCCGAGGGGAATGAGGGGATAGAATTCATACTTCCCGGTTCCAGAGTTGATGACTCAACCAATAAAACTAAACCAACAAAATTGGTAATTTACGCAATTGCGATTTATCAGCACAGGGTGGTGGCTGTTTAGACTCCCTTTGAAGCATACCATAAATATTGCAAAACAGGACACCTAATCCATCAGACTTTGCGCAACAGAGACCGCACTGCCCACTTGTAGAATCTTACTGTACTCAAACTGTCAATGCTGAGATATGGGCAACAAAGTCCTATACGTTTTACCTAGATCGACATGTAAACACAGTTACATTGTTGTGTGCAGTCTGCAGCTCACAGGTTTGAATCCCAGCAGGGCCGACTCAGCCTTTCATCCATTCAATGAATGCCTTTCAGTTAGGGTGTTATATTACCCGCAGTTCCTCTTTTGGTTCCAAGAAATACTATTATTAACACACAATGAGAACCTACGTTGAACAGTTAGCAAGTATAGTTTCGTGTAAAGAATACTCATAAACCGACCCTTATCGGCCGAGTTGCTAAGTATTCTGCACAGGCGGGTTCCTGTTGTAAGTTCCTGTACTAATAAAAGGTGAGGTCGCACAGTGGGTTGAAAACGTAGTTTTTTAGGTTTCGACTGCAAAAAGCTGCGCAAGCAGCTTTTGCGCAGGAGAAATCTAATGAGAACTGTAGTGTGGGTTTGGGTCGGCCCTCGTCATTCATTGGCTGGCTTCATAAATGGAGCATAGCCATTGGACGAGGGGCCTGTCCGTCAATGCCGGACCAGATTCGGGGGCGTTCCTGAGATTCTTTGGCCTTTGCCGACGTCACGCGACGTCAGCCGAAAGCCGGGAACGCCCCCGAATCTGGTCCGGCCGGGCCGCAAGCAAGCCGGAAGTCCCGTTGTTGGTTAATTGTTGTCTATTTATCATGTGTGTACTGGCAATGTCAATTTGTGTGAATGGAATATGCAAACACAGGCCTGCACAAATTCTGTTTTCATACTTTAAAGCCAGACTGATAGGCTTTGCCATTGCTTGTTTAACGAAAGCTGCTCCCTCAATGAAGATCAGGAGCCGCTTCGATGAAAAAAAACACACCGTCGAGGCAAAAAACAGAATGAGTATGGCAGGCCACCCGCAGCTGGACCGGAAGTGGTGCAATCTCCACCGCTCCAGAGGTTTGGCAGCCAGCTCATCAGACGCAAAATGAGGCCATAAATCTTTCTCACTTTTGGTGGAGTCACGTGCCTTGAGCTGATCTGAAAATGCGCAGGGGCCTGTATCTGATTACCCTCGGCAGGTAAGCCAGCCTTATCTTCCCGAAGGATGAGTGAGTCATAGCCAAGGCTGTAAGCCGCGCCTGGCTGACCACCGGTGACCAATGCAGCCCGGCCAGCTGCGCGGAGATAGGGCCGCTCTCTCTCCGCTTCCAAACACCCTGACAGCCTCACCCGAGGAGCGCAGTGACTCATTTGTACGAGCAAGCTCCCTTATGCAAAATGAGATTTTTCTTCCGAAGAGCGCAGCGATTTTGCCATTCACAACGACCTGATAACACGCAACACTATTAAACTGCTGGGTTTCCTTGCGATGCGAGCCATTACACCTGCCGTCTCGAGCGATTAACGCCGTGAGCAAAACCCACACACCCGACTGCTCGGCGGTGATTTAAACACTTATAAACTAGGGAATGGGGAAAAGTCCATGAATGAGAAAAGAGGCCGCGGATGGCACCTCAACCCATAATAATTCTCTGTAATCTTGTCTGGCTGATGGGAGAGCAGATATTTGCAGAAGCGCTGTCGATGGCACTCTTCCGTAACCCGCGAGACCGGAAGTGGCCATGCTGCGTGGTAGGGGCTCGTAGCGGCAATAACGACCGCCTCCTCGTTTCCACCACGATGAAAGATGCGCATCCGGAAATTGATTGACAATCAAGAGAAGCATTATTACTGCAATCGATGCGCTTCTTGCTGATGGCAGCGGGCACTGCCGCATATCTGAAATAAGGAAGGGGGGTGGCTGTGAGGGAGGGGTGCAAACACATTCCAGCGCAGGTGTAATTCTAAAACAAGGGCCATCAAATATGACTTATAGAGGGAGTCGTAGATAGGATATTGATTTGAATTTGAAAATTGTAGAGCGAACACCACAAACAGAATTACGTCTAGTTGATACAACGAGCACAGGCTACATCGCACAGGGAATACACGGGTTAGAGGGCCTCTGAAAAGACTCGTTTTGAGCATAGGTCACAATTTTAAAATGTGTGCAAGCGTTGTTGCTCCACTTTCAGAGGAAGGAATGAAAACAACATAAAAATTGTGTGTTTAGCAATTGTCAGTGTATTGTCTGCAAAGGCTGTAATGTGTCGTACTAAAATGAATGTGTCAAATTATACTGTCATGTTGACATAGACGGAGAGGGACGTACAATCAGAAGGTCACTTGGGGCTGCATTGTAGAAGTGCCCCGGTGTGTGTCTGGCTCTGTGTGTGTGTGTCTCTCCCCCCTCCCGCTCTCCGTGTGGTCCTGCCTTCCTCCCGGAGCCTGGTAATGAAAGCCTAAGCAGTCCGGTGAGTTTTGAAGTTCTCCGTGTCCCTCCTCCCCCCTCCCCTCTCTGCTTCTTTCTGTCAGTACAGCCCGGAATCACCACCTCCGAAGCGCTAATACCTCCTGCGTGTAAAAGCAGCACAACTAGAGTGACATACGCAGAAGCGAGGATGAATACAACCGGACTTCAACAATAAGAAGCATAGACAAAGCCAGTAGGCCTCACTATTTTAAGAATGTCCACCATTTATAGAAACCGTTACTAACATTCTGCCAATACAGGCATTTCATTGTTTTTGTGAGTGCTAGAGTGCTTGGTTGCCTCATTAAAATAGGTTTGCTTTATTAAGCGAATTTGTACTATGCACCTCTATTTATATTAGAAAAGTGTGTTTCCTACTTGGTGTGCTTCAGTAGTGATGGGTGTGAGTGTTGCCGGTAGTGTTATTACTAATCTGTGTGGGGTGTGAAGGTAATGTGTGACTGCTAATGTGTAAAAGTACTCCTGGTAGCGTGTAGATGCTAGCCGGTGAGGGGAGTGAATATGCTTCCAGTTGTGTGTGACTGCTAGTCTGTGGTGGATGTGGGGGCTTTTAGTTGCATGTGACTACAACATTCGGAGGGTTGTTAGCCCTGCTGGTAGTGTGTTGTGCTAGTCTGTGAGGGGTGTGACTGCTACTCTCGGAGGGCTGTTAGTGCTGCTGGTAGTGTGTGGTGCTAGTCTGTGAGGGGTGTGAGTGCTTATGATAGTGTGACTGCTACTCTCGGAGGGCTGTTAGCGCTGCTGGTAGTGTGTGGTGCTAGTCTGTGAGGGGTGCGACTGCTACTCTCGGAGGGTTGTTAGCGCTGCTGGTAGTGTGTGGTGCTTGTCTGTGAGTGCTTGTGATATTGTGACTGCTACTCTGTTAGACTTTTAGTAGAGTAGGGTTGCTGGTCTTTGAGAGGTGGGAAAGTGCTATTGGTAGAGTAGAGAGAGTGCAGAGTAGAGAGAGTGCAGAGTAGAGAGAGTGCTAGGGAGTGCAGAGTGACTAGGGAGTGCTAGGGACTGCAGAGGGACTAGGGAGTGCTAGGGAGTGCAGAGTGACTGCAAAGTGACTGCTAGAGATTAAGCTAATGGCAATGTAAATGACAATGCCATTTATTTATCTGTTTTCAAAACCAACACATAAATACAAATTTTGTCATTTACAATGCCAATAGCTCTAACTTTTCCAAAGGCGAAACCATTGCATTGTAAATGCTTGTTTAAAAGTCTGGTTATGGGAGATACAAGATCGGAAAAATGTGAAACGAATCTTCTGTAAAAGTTAGCAAAACCCAGAAAGGATTGAATTTCTTTTACTGTAGTTGGACTAGACCACTCCACCAAGGCAGACACTTTAGCAGGATCCATATGTATCCCAGAGGGAGAAATGATAAACCCCAGAAAAGCCACACTTTTAGTGTGGAATATGCATTTATCCAGTTTAGCGAATAAATGATGTTCCTGTAATTTACTCAAAATGGTTTGCACATGGGATACATGCTCGGTCTCATTGGAAGAATAGATCAGTATATCGTCAATATAGACTATGACGAAAATATCCAAGTACTCCCGCAGTATCTCATTGATAAAAAATTGAAACGCTGCGGGAGCATTGCACAAGCCAAAGGGCATGACGTTGTACTCATACAACCCAAACTTGGTCCGGAAAGCAGTTTTCCACTCATCCCCCTTTCTAATACGGATCAAGTGGTACGCCCCATGCAGATCAAGCTTGGTGAAGATGGTAGCCTTTCGCACCTGATCTAGTAGGGTCGAAATAAGGGGGAGAGGGTATTTGTTTTTTACTGTTATTTTGTTTAGAGATCGGTAGTCCAGACATGCTCTGAGTCCACCTTCCCGTTTCGGAATAAAAAAAATGGGGGAAGATACAGGGGAGGTGGAGTGACTGATAAATCCTTTTTTCAGCATGTCTTGCAAATAATCATATAGATACTTAGTTTCTGTTTCTGTCAGAGCGTATATCCTACTTACGGGTAACTCCGCTCCTGGCACTAGGTCAATCCTACAATCGTAGGTTCTGTGAGGAGGTAAAGCAACTGCTTTTTCTTCGTCAAATACATCGGCAAATTGAAGATATTCTGTGGGTAATGAAGCACCATCAATAGTGGTTGGTGCACAATAGACAGGAGTATGCCAATGAGTGATGTCCTGATAACAATGATTTAAACAATGAGCAGAACGAAGAGTGACTGTTCTAGCGATCCAATCTATTTGGGGGTTGTGCTTTTGCAACCAGGGAACACCTAAGATTGCTCCAAAAGAAGGTGCATCAATGAGATCAAAAGACACACTCTCACTGTGCCCATTGTCGCATAGAACTATGATGTCAGCAGTATGAAAGAGCAACATACCCGACGATAATTCAGTGCCATCTACGGCTCTGACTTTCTCTGGATTGCTCTTCTTAATGAATTCCAACCCTAAGGATTTAGCTAAGGTGATATCTAAAAAATTGCCCGTTGCTCCTGAATCAAGAAGAATGGTCATCGTATGTCGGCATTGGGAAGGCAAGACCAGTACTACGTTAATGGTAAAAGGTTTGGGGATGGGTGTCCATGTGTTTGCCAAGCTATGAGAGGTCTGAAAGACCAAAGGACTTGGAAGAGCGACCTCCTTACTCTCCAAGTCACTCAGTTTCCCGAAAGCACAGTTTTGGGGGTTCTGTTCTGTAAATCCTTGCCAGAGGTTTTGGGTTTTATCGGACAGTCTCTAGCAAAATGTCCGGCCTTACCACAATTAAGACATAAGCTTAATTTCCTTCGTTTTTCCTTTTCTTCAGGCGTCAATGGACCCCGAATACCCCCTATCTGCATGGGTTCACTTGTATCTTTGGGTTCTTTCTTTTCTGATCGTGTCAACAACATTTTTGGATATTCCCCTTTTGTTTTTTCACCCTTGCGTTCTGTGAGTCGGTGATCTAGTTTTACTACAAGATCCATGAAAGCGGAGCACTCCTCAGGGGGATCCACTATCTGGGATAATATATCTTTTAATTCATCTTTTAACCCCCTATAGAACAAGGAAGTGCGTTTTTCTTCAGGCCAGTGGGTTTCTGTTACTAGCCTATTGAATGTTGTAATATAGGAGAGCAGATCCTTAGATCCTTGTTTCAGATTCAACAATTCGTTGTCGCTGGCCTGCATATAAGTATGACGTGCGAACAAGCTGCGCATTCTGTCTTTGAATAAGGTTAAATTATACAAAACAGGATCATCGTTTTCTACCAGTGTTACGGCCCAAGATGCAGCATTACCACTTAAATAAGAAATTATGAAAGCAATTTTAGCTGCATCGTCGGGAAATGAAGCAGCCTTACACAAGAAATTCAAATGACATTGATTCATAAAAACACAATATTTATGGCTATCACCGTTAAATCTTTCAGGCATGGCAAGTGGGGTTTGAGGAGGGGTAACTACCGTAACTTGGACAGGATTGGACGCACCCTGAGAAGTACCAGGGTCGGGTTCCGTAGGATTAGGTACCTGAAAATGAGCAGGCTGTATATAACTTCTCTTAAATTTAGTCGGTGTTTCAGTAGATTTGCCCTCTGTTCTTAACCTCGTGTTCTCGGACATTAACCTCTGATTCTCGTTTCTTATGAGTTTTAATTCTGTTTGTAAGTTTACTACGGTGGTAGCTAAATCTCTCAAGGTGCTTTCATCAGCGTCCTCCATTAGGACGTTGACATCCATGACTGTCTACACTCGGGAGGAGATAAGCAACGTGGGCTTGGTTTTCTGTCGGGCGTGAACCACTATCCAGGCAGAAACCGGGCTCCTCAGAAGTGTAGACAGCGTCACCCTCCTTACTCAAGATAGACCCCCCTCCGTGATCACAACACAAGAGGGTGATGCTATCCCAAGAAAAGAGAGAGACCAAACCAAGGTCTAAAGAGAAAAGAAAAGGTCTGGCAGAGACCCCACGTCTTTGGGAAATAGTGACCTGCAGTAACAGAAAAGACAAGAACAAAAAGAGATATTCAATAACAAACACAAATGTACAGTTTTGCCTATCTAACACATTACTACATGAGAATATGCTGTCACGCGCTTACCTGCCTTTAAAGAAATAACAAACCCAAAAGGAGTCAATGAGCACACGAACTCGCCAGGCATAAAAAGGATACTGAGTACGGAAATGTATGCAGGTCTCTCTCCGAACAAAACGGGAAGGATCCAAAATATAATGTTCCCAAAGAGTACCTTCACAACGTTATATCCACGTGCCGAAGGACTGTTCCGAAAATGAAGATGAGGGAGTAATCAGGCGGAAACGCTACCTCGCGTTTCCGAATTCCCAAACAAAAATAGTCACTGCCACACTACAGCGTGTTGATCCCAATCTCCGTTCAGGAAGTTCCGAAAGTACACGCTGCCTTGCGTGTAAAAAATTAAAGGAACCAAACAATGAGGGACAAAGGCAATAACCGTCTTGCACTGCCTTAATCTTCACGCTCTCAAGTTTTCTTCTCTTGGAAGCGCTTCTGAGCGCGGAAACGGCTCTTGGTCCCGGGTCACGGAGATGACTGGAAGGGAGGAGGTAAGGAAGGGGAGGAGTCGCGTTAGTTCAGACTCTCCTCGCTGCACAGGGACATACAGCGAAAACACTCTCAGGAACGTGGTAACAGGTTAGGATATTTCAGGGGGGGCAGGGAAACGAGGAGTAGGCACTCACAGCAAAGGAACAAGACAGGATCACGATCCAAGCCAGAAATACGTCTTAGGACGGGAGCTAGGAAAACCAAGCACCGCCATCTTGGAAGAGGAGGTATATATATTCCCTCAAGGTCCGTGATTGGTCTATACTCCCCAGTGCCTTTCTGTTCATGTGTGTCTTTCCCATGGCATTATGGGCGATGTAGTACAAGCAGCGCGCAACAGCATATTTCTGCCTGTACATGTCTCCTGTGGTAATGGAAAGGGAGCTTATGATCTACGTGTCCTAACACATAGGGAGTAGAGTGGGACCCACCCCCAGTACAGGTTTTTGGGGCCCTTTAGAAGACTCAAACTTTTTTATCTTGGGGATTCTCACCACCTTTTCCCCAGGGAGGTTTTATAACCACCTGCTTCTGGTCACCCCCAGTGGTTGTCCTTGTCACCCTAGTCTTGACCCAGTGGTCTGCCTTCTTTCCCAATTCTTGGGGATAAATTAGACCTAGGTCTACCAAATGCGGATGTAACTTTTCATTCATGCAATTACTTAGTATATGTTCCTTCATAAACAAATTGTAAAGTCCAGTAAAGTCATGCGTATTGTGTCCAGTTAACCTACCATCTAGTGTGTCTTTACTGAGTAGTCTACAAAATCAATCCAGGACATGTTCTGGGTTTTGTGAGCTCCCGAGAATTGAATTCTATACTACTCATTGGTGAGTCCAAATCCCTCAATCAGAGTCATTTTCGTGAAGTCATAGGACCCTGCATCTGGCCCAGAGAGGGTCAGAAGCCTGTCTCTGCGGTTACTAGAGAACAATTCCCATAGGAGTGCCACCCAGAGAGGTTTCTTCACCTTCCCATTGTCACAAGCCCTCTCAAAGGCTGTGAACCCTTTGGTGATATCATCACCCTCCTGAAATTTAGGGACAATCCCTTTGGGGATTTTAGGACCATAAGATTGTTCTTTATCCTTATTATTTGTATTGCTGCCACCATTGATTGGTGCTAACCCCATCTCTCTCCTTTCCTTTTCCAGAGCCAGGAGTATGGACTCTAGTTATAATCTTTTGGCCAGCCTTGCTAAACAGCTGTCCTCCTCATTGGGGTTGTCCCCAATGTCTTCACTGAAGCCTAAGCCACCTGTGGCTTCTAAGTCTCCAGGTGTTGATGATTGGAGTCAAGGGTATGGGTCCCCTTGTGGTGTTTTCCTACATCGTTCTGCTCATGTAGTTTCCTTGGAACTTAGAATGTTGAACATCTTGTGTTCCCCACTGTCAGTTGCTCCTTGGTGGCTGATGGATGAGGTGTTTATTATTAAAAGTCTAATTCAAGTATACATCTTCGTGTTGTGTTCATTGAGAACTTTTCATTGGCGATAAGCGAGGGATACGAACATAGAGGGTTTCAAGAAAATAACACCTCAACATCACGCATTTTCAGAAGAAAGAGAAAACTACTCAGAGAAGACTTCAAAATCTTCCATGCTGTAAAGTTTTCCTGAACCTGTCTTTTAAAAATATATTGTGGGTGGATCGGACCCGTGAGGTACTGTTTGAGAGGTTTTGAATCTTTTTAAATAATGATTATTTCTCTCAGAGGCTCTCCATGCTCTTGTTTTATTTTTCTGACTTATCGGTACTCTTTTGTGATATTACATGAACTTGTTTGTCATTAGAGTTTACATTTTGATATTGAGTGAAGAGGCTATAGGCACATTTGTTTTCTAAATGTTTGTGAGAAGATTTAAAGGCACATATCATAATTAACGTCAGGCATGGTAAAAGTTTCTACCTGTGCCTGCAGAAGAACTTTGATGAGAATTCAGGAATATTCTTGTAAAATTATTTTCGACGTTGTGGAGGGAGTGCCATGAGGTGAAGGACACTGTTATTTTACAAAAAATTAACTGCAACATATTTGCTTTAGTCAACGTCGCTGCACAGAACGCGGAGCTTCATCGCGTCACGGAAGACAGGAGGTCTGACGCGAGCTTCAGAATTGTAAGCTCTTTGCGTGTCCTTGGGAACGGAGTAACCTCGGTGTGACTGCCTTTAAAAGGCTCTGTGTAAAACTATGGAAGCTGAATAGCAGGCAGTATTGGCATATAATTTTTACATTAAATAAAGTTAACTCATGTTTCTCGGAGCATAACTGATCGTCTTTTCAGCCTACTCTTCAGTTGTATGCACATCAACGATTCTCTTCTCCAAAATACTTAATTTGATTGGTTGCTACTGCGTATCAGCGTGTCATGTGTTATCTCCGCGATGACACGCACATCAGGAAGTGATTCTGATTGGTGGATGTAACAAAGAAGTATGTCAACACCAGTTTCGATATTGGGTATTCTGTAGTGCTGTTCTTTGTTTTCAACATAACTTTATTGCTTATTAACGTGCCCATTTCTCACAAGTTTACAGTGCTAGTAATTTTTACCAAATACAGCTTTCTACTCCAGTATTTATGAAAATTACATTTTGGCATTTATTTTATTATTATTATTTAAATAATTTTGGAAGTTAGTGGGATCATGCAGAACGTTACTGAACCTCTATTTTTCTAGGTAAGTAATCCAGGGGAGCCCCCATTAAATGGAGTAAATGGAAGAAGATTTTTGCACATTATGCAAAAGTTGGCGTTACAAATTTATGTGCAATCCCAGTAGTGGCCAAAGTGAGGAGAATTCCCATTGCACTCCAAGGAAAAGTTGAACGAGAATTAGATAAACTTCTACAGCAGGGCATAATTACTTCTGTGGAGGCATCTGAATGGTTGGCACCAGTTGTAGTCGCTAACAAACCTAATGGAGACCACAGACTTTGTATTGATCTAAGGTCTCTCAATAAGGAAGTCGTTGCTGACAAATTTCCCCTCTCCAATATTGATGAACTATTGTCTTCGTTAAGTAGTGCAAAAGTTTTTACACCCCTTGATCTCACTCAAGCGTATCATCAAATAGAACTGACGCAGGAGTCTCAGGATCTGACGGCTTTCATCACCACTATGGGTGCATTCAAGTACAGAAGGATGCTGTTTGGTCTGGTGTCTGCTGCGGCAGTTTATCAAAGGATTATGTCTTCAATTTTAAAAGGTATAAGGTCTGTGAAATGTTATCAGGATGACTTGCTGATTTTTGGTCCCAACCAAGAAGAACATGACAAAACTGTGAGACTAGTTTTAAAGAGGCTAGAAGAAGCTGGTCTCACATTGAAATTTGATCAATGTAAATTTTCGGTCCATGGGGTGAATTATTTGGGTCATTGCATCACTGCCTCAGGAGTTGTTCCAAAATAGGAGTTAGTTAATACCATTCTCAATTTAGCCTCTCCTAAGAATAAAGAGGTGGTTTCCTTCCTAGGTATGATTGAATATTAAGGAAAATATATACACAATTTGGAAAGTAAATAGAACAATATGAGAAATTCACTTGGTAAGAACAAGGAGTTTATTTGATTGGATGAATGTCAGAATGAATTTGTGGAACTTAAAAAAGATCTGGGGAATGCGCCTAATTTGCAAGCATTCATTCAAGGTGATGAAAAGCGGGACGCTTGTTGGCGCCATCTTTGTTTGCGCACTAGCTGCTCAGAGGCAGCTATTTAAGACGGCCATGCAGGCGCGCAGCGTTCGCGCGCAGCGTGAGCACGCCGGAGTCACGCCAGAGTCGAGCCCATCTGTGCCCATCCGTGACCAAACGGGACCCGGGGCCATGACCCTTGGTCCGCGTCTCACCTACAACAGAGGTGAGTTATGGGAATGTAATCACGGCAAAATTGCTATTAGCCATGAGTATGTTGCCTCACTCGATCAGTTAGGACTGCTAAAAGTACCTAGGATAGAGTTGAGCCAACAACATGTGCATAAGGCTCATGGTCTGCATTATGGACTACTTAACACTCGTTCCCTTCAGAAACATAGCTTGGAGGTATTTAGTCTACTGGAAGATGGGGAACTGGATGTTCTAGTAGTAACAGAGACGTGGTTAGAGGACTCCTCCATGCCAGATCTCATAGCATCTCTGCCAGCGCAATTTTCGGCGCTGCATCTAAATAGAGCGGATATGAAGAGAAGGGGTGGGGTGGCCCTTCTATATAGCTCACGCCTACAGGGTGAAAGACTCCTAGCCGAAAATATGGGTGGCGCTGAGGTATTGAGTGTTAGACTCAAGTTGGGGGCAGACTGTATAGTCATTCTATTAGTCTACCGCCCTCCGTGGGCATCGCCGGTTTTTCCTGACTCATTCCTGAGATTGGCTGAAGACATGCGCTCAAGATACGATAAGGTGATTATCATGGGTGATTTTAACTATCATTGGGAGAAAGTACCAAAGGAAGGACAGGCTCTTCAGATTGATGAGGCATTGATGTCTTTGGAGTTTGTCCAACTAGTGAAGGGTCCAACACACGTCAAGGGTCATACCCTGGACTTGATTTGGACAACACCCCCTGTACAGGACACGGTGGTGGCCCAGCCATGTGTTTGGTCTGATCACTTTCTGGTGAGGGGTGAGTTCCTGCTGGACAAACAAATAATGAAGCCTAGGGAAGGATGGAAGGCGGTCAGAAAATGGAAAAACATTAATGTAGATACAATGTTAGACCATCTCCGAACCCATCCATCTCCCAACACTAAGACAGAAAACCCTGAGGCCCTCTGTAAAGAATTATTGGACAAATTTAGGAAGACTCTGGACCACGTGGCACCTATACGTAGGTTGAATGTAACGAGTAGAGGACACAGGCCCCCTGGTACAACGAACTCCTTAGGGAAAGGAAACGAGGACTTCGGAAACTAGAAAGAGCCTGGCGGAAGCACTATGATTCCGACTCACGGAGTCAGTACACACAGGCACTCGCTCAATATAAACAGGCGATTGTAGTCAGGAAAGCAGAGTCCTTTGAGGAGAGAATAACTACTGCGAATAATCCTCAGAAAGAAGTATTTAAAGTCCTCACGGAACTCAGGAAAAACAAAGAACAAACTTTGGAGTTCATGCAAGAGGACTGCCAAAAATTTCAAGACTTCTTTGTCAATAAAATCTCCAACCTAGAAGTTGAAATTGGTACCACCCCCGAGTTTGACTGTCCCTTGCTAGATACACCTGACAGAACATCGGTGACTAGTCTGTTAACGGCCTTTTCCTTGATTACGAAGGAAAGGCTGCCAGCTCTGTTGAGCCGGGTTAAATCGGGTTCCTCGGCAGACCTGTGCCACCAGAGGTGTTTAAACTAGCACTGCCAGGTATAGAGGACGAAATATTGAATTTACTAAATACTTCTTTACGAACAGGCCAAGTCCCGTCCTTCTTTAAGGAAGCCCGGCTGATTCCTTTGCTGAAAAAAGCCGGGGCGGATGTGAAATGCCTAAAAAACTTCAGGCCCATATCTCAGCTGCCGTTTCTGACGAAGGTGGTTGAGCAACACGTACTCACTATCCTGTCGGAACATCTGGAAAATAACAATGTATTTGAGCCAAACCAAGCTGGGTTCCGTGCGAATCACAGCACGGAACTCGTCATGCTGTCTATTCTGGACGATTTAAGGAACAGGGCAGATAAGAAAACTCCAAGTGCCCTGGTGCTGTTAGACCTCTCCGCGGCATTTGATACTGTCTGTCATAAACAACTATTGTCGCGGATGATTGATTTTGGCATCGTGGGTACAGCACACGCCTGGCTCTCCTCCTTTCTTGAAGGGAGGTCTCAGAGAGTACAGCTTGGTGACCTTCTTTCCACCACTACACTGATCACCTGCGGAGTGCCACAAGGGTCTGCCTCGTCGCCCCTATTCTTCAACATCTATTTACAACCCCTGATCAGATTGCTCAACCAGATGGACTGCCATGTATATAACTATGTGGATGACACCCAAATAGTGATCCAGCTTGACCAGGGTCCGGGTGGTCTCGTAAGACTACAGAACATCTTGAAGCACACAGCCAACTGGATGTCCAGAAATTCATTAAAAATCAATCCGGATAAGACCGAGGTACTGCCAATTACCATCGCAGGGAACCCATGGATTGAGGATTTCTGGCCAAGAGAATTAGGGTCACCTCCGGAACCAGCTGCTGTGGTCAAGAGTTTAGGCATCCAGGTGGACGGCACGCTGTCCATGCAAAAGCAAGTGAGGACGGTGGTAGGGACCTGCACTGGCCTCCTTCGACAACTTAGGACAGTTGCACCTTTGTTGTCCTTTTCCACCCTGAGGCGAGCAGTCTCCGCCACGATCTTGGCTAGGCTAGATTATGGCAATTCGCTATATATAGGACTGCCTAAGAAACTCTTGTATAAGCTGCAGGTTGTCATGAACGACGCTGCTAGGCTTATTTTTAAAAAACCAAGGAATACCCATGCATCTCCCCTTATGCCAGAACTGCACTGGCTGCCGGTTAAGCAGAGGGTGATCTTCAAAGGACTGTGCATTGTTCACAAAGCCCTGTAAGGTAAGGCTCCAATGTACATAAAATCTCGCCTTGTTCCCTACAGCCCAGCACGGACACTTCGATCCGCTGATGCCTCTCTACTTATTCAACCACGTTGTAGATTGGCCACAGTAGGTGGACGTGCCTTTTCATTTTTGCTCCCAACAGTCTGGAATAAGCTGCCAATTGAACTACGGAAGGAAAATAACTTGTTGGCCTTCCGAAAGAAACTAAAAACAGTGCTTTTCCAGCAAGCATGGGGTGTTCAGTAATTTTTTTATTAACAGTTGTCCTTCACAGTACCTGATGTTTGGACCCCGACCCTGATATAGCGCTTAGAGACCCCTGGGTTATAACGCGCTATATAAATCGAATAAATTAATAAATAAATAAACCACTGTTGTAACAGATGCAAGTTCTAAAGGGTTCGGTGCCATCATAAAACAAAATAGAGGTGGCAAGGAACAATTGATTGTGTGTGCATGAAGAAGTTTGCGTGGGGAAGAATTAAATTATTCAGTAATTGAAAAAGAGGCGTTGGCCATTTTCTGGGCTCCTAATAAGTTTAGAAATTTTGTCTGGGGAATGCGTTTTAAGGTTTGTTCTGATCACAAGGCCTTAAAGGAAATCTTTACAAAGAAGGGTTTAGATTGTATTTCCTCATGTATAAGGAGATGGGTTACTGGCCTACAATATTTTAATTTTTCAGTTGAACATCTTCCTGGTGTTGACAATATGACAGCAGATTGTCTATTTCATTTGGTTTGTGATGTTGAAGAGGGACAATTTGTGGAAAAAGTTCTGGAAGATGAAGTTAGTGTGTGTGAAGTTACCTCAGGGGTTATACAAGAAGTTGAGTGGAAAGATGAAGTTAAAAAAGATTGCTAACTCAATAAAGTCATGAATATGATTAAATCAAAAACTCCTTTTGATAATTCTTTGTCGAAAGTTTGGCATATAGTTGCAGATGAATTATCTGTTGAAAATGAGATTTTGTTAAGAGGTACTAAGCTGGTGCCTCCCTCCTATCCAAAAAAAAGGTTGGTGGAGGAGGCCCATCAGGGCCACTTAGGAATTGTAAAAACTAAAGAAAGACTCCGAACTTCGTTCTGGTGGCCTGGAATGGATCTTGAAATTGAACGTAAAGTGAGAGAGTGTTTGCAATGAAAGTTGAGTGATAAAATTCTAACTCCCCGTACTGTACCCATGGTATGTCATAGTTTACCCAATGGTCCTTGAGAGGATGTTCCCATTGATATTGGAGGTCCCCTCAATGGAGAGCATCGTACTCCCTATCTTATTGTTGTAATTGATCTCTATTCTAGATGGGTTGAGATTTCTTCTGTTTCGGATGTCACATCTTCTTGTGTGATTTCGTTTTTAGGTCGAGGACCGTAGGCTGCGCTTGCGCAGTCTCGGTCAGAGATTTAATGTTTTTAGGTATGGGGGCTTGAACCCGCCCCTCTTCTCCATTGGCTGGCTTCCTAAACGGAGGCCAGCCATTGGAGGAGAGGGGCATCACTCCGTTCAAGCCCCGTCTTTTTCGGATTCGGGGGCGTCTTTTTTCGCTTCTTTCTTGTTTTCTTTCTCTCCTCTTCCCATTGGCTGGAATTTTACCTTCCAGCCAATGGGAAGAGAAAGAAAACCACGCCCCCGAATCCAAAAATGATGCTGGTTTCTCCGAGGCATTCCTGCCTTGCCTCGGAGAAACATGGTGGTCTCTGAGTGTCTGTCCCTCGGGGCCCGGCTTGTTCCGGCACTGCGAGCATCTGGACAGCCAATCCTAATGCGGGACAAACAAAAAGAAAGGCCCATTGTCTAATCCTAATGCGGGAAGAACAAAAAGAAAGGCCAGTTGACTGCCCTAATTGTGTTATTGTTAGGAACACAAAACACAAAGGTACGTTTGTGACAGTTGCCTGATTTTAATATGACTGATACTCGCGAAAGTGACGTGCAGATGCGCAGGCCATGTGATGAAAACGTTAGCTATGTATGTGGCGTCGATTGTACTGAAGAGAATTGTCCCCTACTGAGCACCGCCATGTTGGCATACGCAGAATCGCACTACCCAGGGGTCCTGGCTCACATCCTAGCCGCCATGTTGTTGTTCTAGGTAGCGTCATAAAATGCCCGCCGAGAATGGCTGCCTTTTTTTTTCCAAGATGGCGTCGATGAGGGAGAGCGACACCGGGTTGTGGCTGCACAACAAATTGGGATCCGTGGACGAGCTATGGGCGCCGCCGAGTATCGCCTCCCTCCTTACCACCTCTGTCATCGACAACATCCGTCTCTGCTTCCACGAACTGTTGTCGGCTAGGTCCCTCCCGTGGCGGCACGATGAGACGCGGCGGCTAGCCATGGTGGTGGAGGTGGGCGCTGAACTCAAAGTGGTGACTGGCGCTACTCTTCCAGCAGCCGCGCTCCGTCAAGCACAAGAATTGTCAGCTGGTGGAGCCGCAGGACTCGGAGACAGTGCCCCTGGCAGCGGACCAGGCTCGGAGCTGCCATGGCCGAGAAGTGCAAGGAGATGTCGGACGACAGGTAAGGGTCACGTCACAGACAACAGCTGGGCCCTCCCTCCTTGAGGGCCCTGATGGCGGCCGGGTCCTCTACAGGTAGGGCAGCTCTTTTAAAAACTAAGCCCCTCCCGCCCTCCGTTTCTGTTCGTTACACTGGTTGGTTTCGTTTTTCACCAAGAAACATGACATGCCTCCCGTCTGTGCTGCCATGCCTCCAGTCTGTGCCGCCATGCCTCCAGTCTGTGCCGCCATGCCTCCAGTCTGTGCCGCCATGCCTCTGTCTGTGCCGCCATGCCTCCTGTCTGTGCTGCCATCCCTCCTGTCTGTACCGTCATCCCTCCTGTCTGTGCCGCCATCCCTCCTGTCTGTGCCGCCATCCCTCCTGTCTGTGCCGCCATGCCTCCAGTCTGTGCCGCCATGCCTCCAGTCTGTGCCGCCATGCCTCTGTCTGTGCCGCCATGCCTCCTGTCTGTGCTGCCATCCCTCCTGTTTGTACCGTCATCCCTCCTGTCTGTGCCGCCATCCCTCCTGTCTGTGCCGCCATCCCTACTGTCTGTGCTTCCATCCCTCCTGTCTGTGCCGCCATCCCTCCAGTCTGTGTCCCCATGCCTCCTGTCTGTGCTCTCATGCTTCTTGTTTGTGCCCTCATGCCTCCTGTCTGTGTCCCCATGCCTCCATTCTGTGCTCTCATGCTTCTTGTTTGTGCCCTCATGCCTCCTGTCTGTGCCCTCATGCCTCCTGTCTGTGCCCTCATGCCTCTTGCTGACTTCATTCCTCCTGTCTGTGCCCTCATGCCTCCTGTCTCTTCCCTCATCCTTGAAGCCTCATGTGTGGACACTCACGCCTGATGTCACTGCTGTCACTCATTGTCTATGCCGTCTATGAATCTTCTGTCTGCTCTCTCCTGCACCCCTTTCCCCCCTCGTGTTTTAGTCCGCGAGCTCCCTGACTGTTCCTCCTCCCTCGTCCTGTCTTTGTGTTAACCAGCCACCCATGTGTGTCACCTGCCCCTCCCCCCCCCCACCATGTGTGCATCTAGTGTCTCCTGTCTGCATGTCTCGGTGCCCGGGTGCATCGGGACACATGGCACTGCTGCAGCAGGGAGCAGCGCCGCTGCACCTCTTAAGCGGGCCTTGCCCCCCAAGTGGAGGGTTTGTGTGGGTAGAGCCTGGTACCAGCCAGGACAGACACGGTCTCCCTTTAATGGTGCCGCTCCCAGTTGCCAATAATGCCCTCTCCGCATCTTCCTGGGGTCTGAGGTGGCGGCTGCGGCTGCCCGCGCAGCTCCGAGATAACAATGACATCAGCGCTGTGCCAACTCCTCCCGGGCTCCCTGACGCGCCCCTTCCATGCCTCTCCCACCACACTCGCTGCTTTTACCAATGTTTCAGCAGTCACCTTTGTTTGGGAACATTTTTGGATTTTGATTCTTTCGGTTTGGGCCTCCCACGTTCTTTTTTATCTGTGGTATAAGTTTATGTTCATTTGTCCTGACCTTTGACCTATGTTTTTTACCCTTTAGGCTCCAACCTTTGAATTTTACTTTGAACTTGTGCTTCTAACCAACCAATGCCATTTGCTTTCTGTTATCTGGTTCTGATTTGTGACAGGCGCCTGCGTTGTCCTAGTCGCGATCGCTCTGTGTGTGTGAGTGTGGGGCTCTGTGTGTGTGGGGCTCTGTGTGTGTGTGGGGGGCTCTGTGTGTGTGTGTGGCTCGCTGTGTGTGTGTGTGTGTGGCTCGCTGTGTGTGTGTGTGGCTCGCTGTGTGTGTGTGTGTGTGTGGCTCGCTACGTGTGTGTGTGGCTTGCTGTGTGTGTGTGTGTGGCTCGCTGTGTGTGTGTGTGTGTGGCTCTGTGTGTGTGTGTGTGGCTCGCTGTGTGCGTGTGGGGCTCGCTGTGAGTGTGTGTGGGGGGCTCTGTGTGTGTGTGGGGGGCTCTGTGTGTGTGGGGGGCTCTGTGTGTGTGGGACTCTGTATGTGTGTGTGGGGCTCTGTGTGTGTGTGTAGCTCACTGTGTGTCTGTGGCTCGCTGTGTGTGTGAGGCTCTGTGTGTTTGTGTAGGGCTCTGTGTGTGTGTGGGAGGGGCTCTGTGTGCGTGTGGGGGGCTCTGTGTGTGGAGGGGGGTTCTGTGTATGTGTGTGGGGCTCTGTGTGTGTGTGTGGGGCTCTGTGTGTGTGGGGAGGGCTCTGTGTGTGTGTGGGGCTCTGTGTGTGTGTGTGGGGCTCTGTGTGTGTGTGTATGGGTGGGGGGGCTCTGTGTGTGTGTGTGTGTGTGTGGCTCGCTGTGTGTGTGTGTGGCTCGCTGTGTGTGTGTGTGGGGGGCTCTTTGTGTGTGTGTGTGGGGCTCTGTTTGTGTGTGGGGGGGCTCTTTGTGTGTGTGGGGGGGCACTGTGTGTGTGTGTGTGGCTCTCTGTGTGTGTGGCTCTGTGTCCGCGAATACTCTCTACTACTCTCTAATGCTCACCTATTGCCATTGTAAATGACAATACCAGTTATTTATGTTTAAAGAAAAAAATTTCATGAGCAATGCCTATAGCTCTACCTTTAACAATGACGAGACCATTGCATTGTAAATGCTTGTTACAGGATGTATTTAAGAGAGAAGGATTTCCCAAAACACTTCTATCTGATAATGGACCACAGTTCTCTTCTGGGCTTATGTCTGATTTCCTACTATCCTGTGGTATTGTGCACAAAAAATGTGCGGTCTATCACTCTGTAACTAATGGAACAGTTGAAAGGTTCAACAGGATAATAAAAGAGAACATTCAGCTCTCAAGGGAGAATTCCTTGAATTGGAAGGAAGAATTGCAAAAATGCATCTTAGCTCATCGTTTCTCCCCTCACACCTCCACACACAAATTGCCATTTGAATTGTTCAAAGGCAGAGCTCCCAATACTGGTTTATGTCCTGGTTGGATGACTTGAGGAAATGGTGTTAAAGACAACAGTATTGGTGCATGTTGACTAAGGGAAGAAAAACCAGCTAAAAAACAAATTAAGATAAGATGAAAGGAAAATGTTAAAGAAGTTGTTGTAAAGATAGGTGATGTGGTGCGAGTAAAAGCTCCTGTAGGAGCTTTATCTTGGTCTAAATATACTGCTCCCATGCGTGTCATTAAATGTTTTAAAAATTCAGTCAAATTAGAAAATTGCAAGATTAGGAATTTGAACTGTGTTGCTATTCTTAAGAACAATTCTTCCATGAATATGTCTGAGTATAATATGTCTGCTGGTTCAAGTGTCTCTACTAAACCTTACTCGAGGCATAGTGTTCGTAAGACATCTGTGCCCAGATACCTGAAGGACTATGTTGTTTAACAAGTATGAAGTGTTTGGTCTTTATTATGTTATATTTTTTTCTGCATTTGAATTCTATGTAGGTACAAGTTTATGCATCATTGGTGACTTGTTCTTTACATTGTTGTGTATGTACTTTAGTTATTGGAAGGGAGATGTGTGGTGTTTTCCTACATCTTTCTGCTCATGTAATTTCCTTGGAACTTAGAATGTTGAACATCTAGTGTTCCCCACTGTTAGTTGCACCTTGGTGGCTGATGGATGAGGTGTTTATTATTAAACCTCTAATTCAAGTATACATCTTCTTGTTGTGTTCATTGAGAACGTTTCAGCCCTTTCCTCCCTAGGTATGATTGGAGGGGAGTCACTATCTCCCTGATCTACCTCCCTTTCCTCCTATGACTGGTCATCACCATGTTCAGAGGGGTGGTCCTTGGCAAACTCAGCCAGGAGCTCCTGGAGCCCTTGTTTGGTTGGATGCGGTCCCACTGGTATATTTTTAAGTTTACATAAGGACATTAACTCCTTGAAAGACAAGTGTAGAAAAGGGGTGAGGTCGAGCTCCTCAACCAGGTCCTGCATGTTAGTATTATTTTCACTAGTAGCTGGGTTCTTTTGAGACATTCTAACAAAAAGTTCTAACCCCTCTATCCTTGACTATAGTGACTTTTATTTTTCTAAAACTCTAAAGGGACTTAAGCAAGGCCCTGACAAGACTTTTAGTAGTTTGAAAAAAAATATTCCCCAAAAAAAATCAGAATTCTAAAGGCAACTTAAGAGTTCTGTTGTGTGATCAGATGGTAACCAAGTATTCCAACAAATGCAAGTTTGTATCCCACCGCTGATCCACCAATGTAAGAAAGTGGCTCTGCATATACTGCACCAAAGTAAGGTACAGTGTGCACAGAGTTCAGCAGTCTCCAGAGGTTTGTCAGAGGCTCAGCTCGTCATGAGGCACGGTGCTCGTGTGCTCATGACAAGCTGAGGTCGTAATGAGCCGTGGAACACTCGCACGCGGGGCTAATTGCCCCGCTGTGCTGAGCGTTCCACACAAACGGGTGTGACCGTGATGAGCTCAGCTCGTCATGAGCACACGAGCACCGTGGGTCATGACGAGCTGACCTCGTCACGAGCACTGAGGCACTGTGCGCGCCCCCCGCCCCCCAGCACAGTGGAGGAATTACACCCGCTGCGAAGGGGATAATGTGGTGCACTCAAAGAAATAATAAGTCTCCTTCCACCTCCAAAGAGACAATAAACTCTGAGCGACTGACATGCCCCATAGAAAGGCCATGGCCTGATTTGTCGTGGAGTAAGGCCAGCATGGTGGGCGCCCGGAGCCCCTACCACCTTCAGGGCACATGCGTATGGTTGCAGGGGGTTCAGCATGTGGGAGTTGGGGTGGCTGTACCCCATCTTCCACCAGTAGTAAACCCCCCTGATGCTTTGGTATGGCCGGCCTCCCGTGCCAGGCTTGGCTAGTGTCAGCCTGTGGGGGGCTTCTGGTGTGGGAGGCTGGGGGGGCTGTACCCCATCTTCCACCAGTAGTAAACCCCCCTGATGCTTTGGTATGGCCGGCCTCCCATGCCAGGTTTGGCTAGTGTCAGCATGGGGGGTGTCAAGGTGTTGGGGGCTGGGGTGGCTGTACCCCATCTTCCACCAGTAGTAAACCCCCCTGAAGCTTTTAGTATGGATGACGTCCCATGCCAGGCTTGGCTAGTGTCGGCCTGTGGGGGCTTCTGGTGTGGGGGCAGCCCCCCATCTTTCACCAGTACTAACACAGACATGCCAACCCTCCCAATTCAGGCGGGAACATACCGATTTGAAGGCTAGTCTCCCGCTTCCCGATTCAAGCATCTAGAAACCCGATTCCACAGGATGCAGCAGGAATGACAGAATTACCTGCTTGAAGATATGACTGTGTTTGCTCGACCGGAGCAGAGGCCGAAAAGTAAACCCAGCCTTGAGTCCTTAGCTGATTCTTGGAAAGGGGGCTCGCGGCTGCTTCTGGGACAGGAACCATCTTCAGCTGAACAGAAGAGGCAAAGGTTTCCTGGAAAGGAGGAGGAACATGTTACACACCCTTTGTCACTGGATTGGTCACAGATGCATCTTAAAAGCAGAAATGTGTCAGCACTGTCAATAAAAACACAATGCTGGCCAAAGGTCCTACTGAGAAAGCAGCAGCGGCAGTTCTACTGGACTTTTAATAGCAATGCTATAAGATACAGCCTTCCGCACTCGACTTCAGTACAAGAATCGTATTCAACGACCTTTCAAAATATCAGTAGTTTTGGTTTTTGTATAGTGGAAATATTTTCCCATGGTTCGATACACACAGCACCCGTACGGGTGCTTAAAATAACTCGAAGTTGAGCTAAACTGAGAGCTCAAAACGGCGTTCGCTCTCCAGCCTTTGTTTTCCTCCCCCAGGAAAACATTTGTGACCTCTTGTCAGGTTATATGTTTATTGTCTCCAGTTTTCTGTCCCACCGAGGGTACAATACAGGGCCGGACTGGCCGTAGCGGGCACCGGGCAATCCCCCGGTGCGCCGCACAGGTGGGGGGGGGCCGGTTTGGGGTCCCTGGGGGCCATTTTTGTTTCAGTGCCGTTTTTGCAGCATCGCGGCCCTGTAAACAAAATCGGCTGATAAGCAGTCCTGGCAAAGAGCTCGGCGGCACCCACAACCCCCCAGCGGGTGGCCGTCCGAGCACTTTGCCGAGGCCAACTTACATTCCCAGTCCAGCCCTGGTACATTACCACCACATCGAGACAAAACACACGCAGGTTTCAGAAACACTTGCAAAGTGAAACCCCTTCTAGAACGGATGCCACAAATACGATTTAAAGGGTTTGGGTGTGCGTGAGTAGGTTTGCAAGTTTGTATGTTTTATGTGATTTCTGTTTGGATGGGTGTTTATATGGTTTCTCTGTGCCCTTGTATGTGTGGGGGTCTCCGTGATATGTGTATGTATTCCTTCTATTTTTATTTTTTTATTTTTTTTGTAAGACGTTTATTAGTAGCATAGAGCAGTACACAATGTGGAGCCTACAACCCTGTGGGCCGGCTGCAGCACTTCCATGGAATTAAATGAAATAAAACGAGGAACAGAGAGAAGGGGAAAGGGACAAAGTAGTGATTGTACATATCTCGTCTGACCATAAGACCAAACCAGTTGGCATTGGTTACATTGTACGCTCCTTGCATGCTCACAGTTCAATTTTACACTCAAATGACGTCTCGTTTCATCTTTTCATAACTAAAGAAGTTAACTCTGTAAACTCAACAGTTCTTATCCGTATGTCCCTGAAGGTTCGCTAGATTGGTAGGATAACTCACTGGCATCTGCTATGCGGGTAGTCATGGCTGTCATGGACAGACCCTGTGAGCGTGTCATGTGGATAGAATTCGCTGATACAGTAGTTTTCTTTATCCGTATAGTGATGCATATCACCTACCTAGAACGGTGTGCTACTGTCGATGATCAACGCGTTAGGGAAATTGTAACTTAAGTAAATAGTATAGCCTAATGGCACTTTGAGTATATTTGACTTACATCAGGACGTGTGGCAATATGCCTTGTGCAGTTGTGCTCCGCGGAGATGCAGTATTGGGCAGGTCGTATGTACCCCCGTTTGTAGGTTTATGTGTTCTCTGGAGATTGTGTATTGGCGTCCTATGGGAGGTGGCATGTAAGTTTGTCCTTTACGTGTGTCCACCTCATGTGGAAATATGTGAGGGGATATTATACGGAAGAACAAGGGGGGGGGATGAGTGTATCTGGGGGAGTGCGGCTGTGAGAGGAACTGGAAGATTGTCGTGTCGTGCTCTGTTGGGTCATCGCGTGGGAGGGTGTCCGGACCCGTAGCTGGAGTGTGGGAGGTTTGTTACAATCTTTATGCAGTGTGGCAGGGGGGCCAAGCTCCCACCGTCATGTAGGCACCCTGTCGCCAGGGCCTCAGTCTGGCGGGCGACGTGGGGGGCATTGTTACCTGGGGCCGTAGTGTTTCCGCGTCTACTCTACATGTGTCTCCCCATATGTGGTAGTGTGTTAAGTGTACCCTCTGGTCGCACCTTCCCGTTGGAGGGAGCCCAATGTGTCATCCCAGAGTTGTGCAATTGGGAATTTTCTTAAGCCCGCTATTTCCTCCCGGTGTAGTGCAACGCTTTCCGCCCTAGCCCAGTTGGTAAAGGAAATCCACCAGTACTTAGTGTGCGGTGGTTCCTGCTTTTTCCAGTGTTTAGTGAGCAATCGCTTGGCAGAGATAAGGCCTAAGTCCCAGAACCTGGCTTGTATTTTATTCAATTTGTTTCTGTTGGACTTGGGCCTTGTGGCAGGTTCACCCCTGAACTTTTTGCCTTAAATTATAGTGATTTCTGTCCTTTGCGCACTTTGACACTGTGGCGCAGTGTAAAGTGCGTGCTCTCCCTGAGTGCGTGTGTGAGATTGGCCTGCCCTCCCATAGGAATACATGGGGAATGTCTGTGTCCCTGGTAGTTCCTGATGCGTGAGGTGTGCATGGTCAAGTTTGGTATGTGTGAACTCGGGGGAGTGAATGCTGCGAGATGGTGTATGCAGCATGTATGTGTCTAGAAGGGAAGCGCCATTTCTAGACATGGCTGTACGTGTGCTGTGAGGGTGCTGGCGTGTGATTGGCTGGAGCTGGCTGGGATGCCAGGCTCCAGGAAGTCTGTGTGGGTCTGCCCCGGTGGTGAGTGGGAGATTAGCATGAGTGATGTGTGGGAGGAGTGTACCTGTGTCCTGGATGGGCTGGGTTTTCCCCACACAATGCTGGCTCCGCCCCCCTGTGGTGTGACTGATGACCCAAGCCCTGCCAGTGAATAGAATGGGTGGTTGGGCCATCAAGAGTGCTCAAGAACCAGCTGCGGCTGGTTCTGCCCCCACCCTGCACCTAAAGACAAAGGGAAAAGGTGTATAAAAGAGGGGCTGTGACCCCATGAAAATGTTCTTGTTTGCTGCTTGAATCTGCCAGGGGCGTGCTGCTGCTTGGGCTCAGGGATGGCTTGCCTCCCTGAGCCCTGCCCAGCCCCTGGACTTCTGCTGTCCTGGACTCTACCAGGACCTGATTGTTGGCTGTTGCCCTAGCGCCTGGAAGCGCTTCCTTCTCTCAGAGAGCGCTGGGAGCGCTGGATTATTGCCCCAGGGCTGTGGCTGCCCTTAGCGCCCCGTGAGCGCTTTACTTTGCATGCCTGGGCAGAGCGCTGTCGTTTTCCCTCGGAGGGAAGCGCTCCTGCCCTTTTTGGTGCCCCAGAGTGCTTCGTTGCACTTTATTCTTAAATTGCGGGTGCCACCCCGTTTATCTGGTCCTGAGCGAGTGCCCACCTCGCTGGTACCTTTTAAATTTCATCTCGAGGGTGCCACCCCTCTGAAATGCCCCCGAGATTCACCGCTGCGGCCCGAGCGCTGCAAAACAGGAAGCCAGGCACTACGGTGCCTGACTCGGGGCGGGACTTCCGGTTTTGCGGGGAAGTCCCGCCCGCCTCTGCCCTGTGATTGGCCGCCTGCTGACCGGGCTCCCGTGAGCTGTTGGGAGCACCGGTGGACGAGCAGAAAGTCCCCCGAAAGGTTGCGGGGCTCCCAGGACCAGGAGGGAGCCCCGGAAGAGGACCGCCGCCGACCGGAAGGAGAAGGAGGCCGAGTGATGGCCGCCCGGGGCTCCCGTGAGCTGGGGAGAGCCCCGGGCCGCCAGAGACAGAGCGCTGAATGTTGCGGGGCTCCC
Source organism: Lissotriton helveticus (assembly GCF_964261635.1). NCBI lineage: Eukaryota > Metazoa > Chordata > Amphibia > Caudata > Salamandridae > Lissotriton > Lissotriton helveticus. The sequence continues at coordinate 34,487,440 of NC_136059.1, read as the reverse complement.
ATGTCCAGGAGGGAGCCCCGGAGATAGTTTCCCCCCGCCGCCCCCGGAAGCAGAGTCCCGAGTAGCCGGTGAGTGAAAAGGGGCTGAAGGGGGGCCCTGTGAGTGTAGAGGGAGGGCTGACCTTCCCCTGGCTGGGCATTCGATTTATGTTAGGAGCCTGAGGGCTCCACGCGGGCCTAGTTGTGCCTAGAGTCCCCAAGTGGGACTCCAACGATGGGGACATTTGGTATTTGGAGCGAGTGGCACAAGAAGGAAGCGGGCCGCTTCCCCAGCGGACATTATTTCCAAGTCCCCGGGCCTTTCAGCAGAGCCATGAGGGGCTCCAACGATGGGGACAGTTATTTCCAGAGCCAGATGGCTCCCAGGTGTGGCACATGTGGTTTCAGGGCTACTGAGAGCCCAGGCCCCATTTAAATGATTCCCAGCTGCCCAGCAAGTAGTGGGCAGCTGCACCGTGTAGGTCTTTCTTCCTCCCTAGGGACATGTTCTGGACTGTAGGAGTGAGGCGCACTCCTTCATCCCTGGCCTTCCCCCAGCTGCGCAGCACTTAGTGCCAGCTGCAGCGTTTAGGCCCCCATGTCCTGTCCCTCAGCTGCCCAGCAAGTAGTGGGCAGCTGCTACGTTTAGGTTCTGGCGCAGTGGCGCAACCTGGACTTTGTGAGTTCTGCGCTAAAGGTTTAGATGCTGTTATGATCTATGTCCTATTGCTTTTGGGTGTTAGGAAATGTACAATGTGTAGTATGTTTTGCGCACCCTGTGTTTTACACCTCTGAATGTAATGTGATGCCTCATGTGTTTTCCCTCCCTGCACCTCTGAATGTGTTTTTATGCGTCATGTGCCTTTACACCTCTGAATGAATGTCATGCATTGCATCATGTGTATGTTCTTACACCCCTACAGGTATTGTGATACATAGGTGGTTGTTTTCTCCCTAGTGCAGGTGGTGCTAGTGAGGTCCTGTTACCAGTAGTTACTGGTTGTGTGCTATTTTGTGCTAAAGTACATTTATATTTTACCTTCTAAGTGCTATTTCTGAAAGTGCTACTTCTGATTCCTGACAGTGGTCCAGGTGGCCCTGTCTTGTAAATATCCCCTTGTAAATTCTGCCCGTGCCTCTGGCACATTGTAAAGTGTGTGTTTTATCTAATGTATTTTGGTGTAATACAAAGGCTATTTTTATATAACCTTGTGTGGAGTTTCCTTTGTGGTGGGCCTTTGGTTGTTGTTGCTGGAGTGCGTGCGCAAATGCTTAGCCTACATCGCCTCCAAGTTTAGCCTTGCTGCTCGCGCCACGTTACCTAGAGGGTGAGTAGGGGTTATCTTGGCGTGTAACTCCCTTGCCCTGACTTGGGAGTGGTGGTCTCTGACTGACTTTGGCGAAAGCCCTGGCCAGCCAGGGATCCCATTTCCAACATTGGTGGCAGCGGTGGGATAAGGATTTGTGTTTGCGTTGTACCTTAGTAGCAGCTGGCTGCACCACAAAGCTCTGCATTTTAGATAAAAACATTTTGGGGATTATTGTATGGAGTTTGCTAAAAATGTCATTTCTGTGGAAATGTGTTTCTTGTGCACTTTGAGTTAGGTGTCCCTAGCTCGGGAGGGTAGATCATCCCCCTATGTGCAGTGTGTTTTCTGGATGCACCAGAAGGGTGTGATCCAGTGGTGGCAGCATGAGTGTGTCCAGTGCATGTGTCCCCCGTCCCTGCCCTAGAGTAATGGTACCTGTGTCAAGTGTGGTCAGGTTGAGAAGTCAGGGGTGGTAGAAACTGCCTTACCAGTCTGGGGAGGGGTGTGTGTGGATGAATGGTGTGTGGCACTGGACGTGTTTGTAAGTTCTCTGGATGGGGAGCTTGCTGAATGCTTGTTTTGTTCAGATACCTAAGTCCTGTGTGTTGAACTTTTCCCAAGAACGTCTGCAGATAGTGGAGCCTGCTTTTTGATTTCTGTGGTCTGTTGAGAGACAGAATTTTGGAGTTGGTAATGTTCTGGGAGGAGAGAGGCATAGGGGATGGAGTGATTCCAAAAGGAGTGTCTGAGGTGTCTTCCAGCCCTGCGTGGTGGAAGAGGTTCAGTGTAGCCCAGCTAGGTCTCGGTGTAGGGGCCCACGTCCTGTCTCAAGAGGAGAAGGAGTGGGTGGGACTGCATGTCTCCAGGTGCCCGAAACCCAGTGTCAGGGCCTGGATTGTTTCTGAAGGGAACATCAGGTCGGGGGCCTAGGCTGTACCAATAGGTCATTTGAGGAGGATCTTCCAGAGTATCTGGAGAACGTGGAACCTCTGTAACCAGGGTTCCAGTAGTTCTGGTGTCTGGCAGTACCGCTCCAGTTGGGAGGGTGCAGAAGTCCAGATGGAGGGGTGCGAGGGGGATAGGTTCCCCAGTGGAAGAACCAGTGGGTCAGGGGCCAACCAGAAGGGTTGTGTCGCCAGGGAGTGACCATGGTGATGCCACTTCTGTCCTGAGTGTCAGGCAGACTTGTACACGACACATTAGTTGTGTCACCCTCAAGGAAGTCCTGGTGCGCCAGGCATCTGACCAAAGGGTACGTCCCTCGGTTGGGGAGCCAGTAGCCGGTGTTTCCGGATCTGGACGTCAGGGCAACTGTATGTAGTGTCCTGAAGTTACAAGAGGGAACTCCTGCCTGATGAGAAGGAACCGGGTAAGCTGTATGGGTGATTGACCTGCAGTGGTTGCCTTGCTGCTGAAGGAGGAGAGAAAGTCTTAGATTTTTGTTTTCAACTTGTGGAAGTCCTGGTGCGCCAGGCATCTAACCAAAGGGTAGCGTCCCTAGGTTAGGGAGCCAGGTTCAGGTGTTGCCTGTCCTGGACGGCAGGGCGACTGTAGCCAGTGTCCTGGCCGGTTTGTCTTCTAGGGGTACCCCTGTGAACACAGGTGGGGCTCATCTTAAGTGAAGAGACCCTGTGTTTCCCAGAAGGGGTGGTACAGGCCTAGCAGGGATCTTTAGGGTTCTTGGCTGAGTGTTGTGGTACTACCCTGAGAGCAGGTGGGGCCTACCTTAAGTGGAGGGACCCTGTTCTACAATGGGAGGGTGCAGAACTCTGGAAGGGGGTCAGAGGGAGTCTGACCCCTGTGCATCCGGTGAATTTGAATCCCAGGTGGTAAACCAGTTAAGGGAGCTGTGACTCTGTCATGACCAGCCTGGTGTCCTGTAGGCACCGCACTGAGCCGCGTCTGCCTTCGGCCGTGCAGTCCATGCCGCTCGCCGTCCCCGTCTTGACGCGGTCCGCGAGCCGCCGCCTGCGCCGCATCTGGCAACCCGCAAAGTGCAACGCCTTACTACACCGTTCTTGTGCTGGTCTGACTGGTCACTGCTGCTGAGGAAGTCAGGTCTTAAACTGGTGGGAGAGTTGTGTTCTGGAGGGTGCTTCAGAAGTAGAGGTAGGGTGGGGCATTCTTGCCCGTGACCTCTGGTCAGCCTGAGGGTGCGGACCCTAGGTTGAAGGATCAGTGGTAGTTTGGAACTACACTGAGAAAGGGAGTGGAGAATGGCTAGTGCAGGCCAGGGGTTACTACCCCCCACTCTGTGGATTGGCAAGGACCAGTGGTATCTGGGTGGCCTAGGGCCTGGTCCTAGCCGTGGACAACTAAGGAGTACCAGTGGGGTAGCCTAGTTGGGCCTGTTTTTTTTTTAAGTATGTGCTTGTCTTATGGATCAATGTGGCATAGAACCGGAGGGTGTCCCTGCAGTGCGGGCCCGCGTCCGTGTTCTATCGCCCCAAGCAGGGAAGTCCATCACGGTGGTGATTGGTCTCCCCTGCGTTTTGGCTGGAAGGGGGTTGTGTTGGACTTGGGCCTTGTGGCAGGTTCACCCCTGAACTTTTTGCCTTAAATTATAGTGATTTCTGTCCTTTGCGCACTTTGACACTGTGGCGCAGTGTAAAGTGCGTGCTCTCCCTGAGTGCGTGTGTGAGATTGGCCTGCCCTCCCATAGGAATACATGGGGAATGTCTGTGTCCCTGGTAGTTCCTGATGCGTGAGGTGTGCATGGTCAAGTTTGGTATGTGTGAACTCGGGGGAGTGAATGCTGCGAGATGGTGTATGCAGCATGTATGTGTCTAGAAGGGAAGCGCCATTTCTAGACATGGCTGTACGTGTGCTGTGAGGGTGCTGGCGTGTGATTGGCTGGAGCTGGCTGGGATGCCAGGCTCCAGGAAGTCTGTGTGGGTCTGCCCCGGTGGTGAGTGGGAGATTAGCATGAGTGATGTGTGGGAGGAGTGTACCTGTGTCCTGGATGGGCTGGGTTTTCCCCACACAATGCTGGCTCCGCCCCCCTGTGGTGTGACTGATGACCCAAGCCCTGCCAGTGAATAGAATGGGTGGTTGGGCCATCAAGAGTGCTCAAGAACCAGCTGCGGCTGGTTCTGCCCCCACCCTGCACCTAAAGACAAAGGGAAAAGGTGTATAAAAGAGGGGCTGTGACCCCATGAAAATGTTCTTGTTTGCTGCTTGAATCTGCCAGGGGCGTGCTGCTGCTTGGGCTCAGGGATGGCTTGCCTCCCTGAGCCCTGCCCAGCCCCTGGACTTCTGCTGTCCTGGACTCTACCAGGACCTGATTGTTGGCTGTTGCCCTAGCGCCTGGAAGCGCTTCCTTCTCTCAGAGAGCGCTGGGAGCGCTGGATTATTGCCCCAGGGCTGTGGCTGCCCTTAGCGCCCCGTGAGCGCTTTACTTTGCATGCCTGGGCAGAGCGCTGTCGTTTTCCCTCGGAGGGAAGCGCTCCTGCCCTTTTTGGTGCCCCAGAGTGCTTCGTTGCACTTTATTCTTAAATTGCGGGTGCCACCCCGTTTATCTGGTCCTGAGCGAGTGCCCACCTCGCTGGTACCTTTTAAATTTCATCTCGAGGGTGCCACCCCTCTGAAATGCCCCCGAGATTCACCGCTGCGGCCCGAGCGCTGCAAAACAGGAAGCCAGGCACTACGGTGCCTGACTCGGGGCGGGACTTCCGGTTTTGCGGGGAAGTCCCGCCCGCCTCTGCCCTGTGATTGGCCGCCTGCTGACCGGGCTCCCGTGAGCTGTTGGGAGCACCGGTGGACGAGCAGAAAGTCCCCCGAAAGGTTGCGGGGCTCCCAGGACCAGGAGGGAGCCCCGGAAGAGGACCGCCGCCGACCGGAAGGAGAAGGAGGCCGAGTGATGGCCGCCCGGGGCTCCCGTGAGCTGGGGAGAGCCCCGGGCCGCCAGAGACAGAGCGCTGAATGTTGCGGGGCTCCCATGTCCAGGAGGGAGCCCCGGAGATAGTTTCCCCCCGCCGCCCCCGGAAGCAGAGTCCCGAGTAGCCGGTGAGTGAAAAGGGGCTGAAGGGGGGCCCTGTGAGTGTAGAGGGAGGGCTGACCTTCCCCTGGCTGGGCATTCGATTTATGTTAGGAGCCTGAGGGCTCCACGCGGGCCTAGTTGTGCCTAGAGTCCCCAAGTGGGACTCCAACGATGGGGACATTTGGTATTTGGAGCGAGTGGCACAAGAAGGAAGCGGGCCGCTTCCCCAGCGGACATTATTTCCAAGTCCCCGGGCCTTTCAGCAGAGCCATGAGGGGCTCCAACGATGGGGACAGTTATTTCCAGAGCCAGATGGCTCCCAGGTGTGGCACATGTGGTTTCAGGGCTACTGAGAGCCCAGGCCCCATTTAAATGATTCCCAGCTGCCCAGCAAGTAGTGGGCAGCTGCACCGTGTAGGTCTTTCTTCCTCCCTAGGGACATGTTCTGGACTGTAGGAGTGAGGCGCACTCCTTCATCCCTGGCCTTCCCCCAGCTGCGCAGCACTTAGTGCCAGCTGCAGCGTTTAGGCCCCCATGTCCTGTCCCTCAGCTGCCCAGCAAGTAGTGGGCAGCTGCTACGTTTAGGTTCTGGCGCAGTGGCGCAACCTGGACTTTGTGAGTTCTGCGCTAAAGGTTTAGATGCTGTTATGATCTATGTCCTATTGCTTTTGGGTGTTAGGAAATGTACAATGTGTAGTATGTTTTGCGCACCCTGTGTTTTACACCTCTGAATGTAATGTGATGCCTCATGTGTTTTCCCTCCCTGCACCTCTGAATGTGTTTTTATGCGTCATGTGCCTTTACACCTCTGAATGAATGTCATGCATTGCATCATGTGTATGTTCTTACACCCCTACAGGTATTGTGATACATAGGTGGTTGTTTTCTCCCTAGTGCAGGTGGTGCTAGTGAGGTCCTGTTACCAGTAGTTACTGGTTGTGTGCTATTTTGTGCTAAAGTACATTTATATTTTACCTTCTAAGTGCTATTTCTGAAAGTGCTACTTCTGATTCCTGACAGTGGTCCAGGTGGCCCTGTCTTGTAAATATCCCCTTGTAAATTCTGCCCGTGCCTCTGGCACATTGTAAAGTGTGTGTTTTATCTAATGTATTTTGGTGTAATACAAAGGCTATTTTTATATAACCTTGTGTGGAGTTTCCTTTGTGGTGGGCCTTTGGTTGTTGTTGCTGGGGTGCGTGCGCAAATGCTTAGCCTACATCGCCTCCAAGTTTAGCCTTGCTGCTCGCGCCACGTTACCTAGAGGGTGAGTAGGGGTTATCTTGGCGTGTAACTCCCTTGCCCTGACTTGGGAGTGGTGGTCTCTGACTGACTTTGGCGAAAGCCCTGGCCAGCCAGGGATCCCATTTCCAACAGTTTCTTTTGTATAACCCTAGAATGCAAGCTTCCCATGTGTGTGGGAGGCCTGAGCCAGCACTGTGCGTCAAGAGAGTTGTCACCTCTTTCCAATATATGGCAAGAGAGGGGCAGTGCCAAATCATGTGTAAAATGTCTGCGCCCAGCAGGCCGCAATGGGGACAGGCAGTAGTGGTGACCTTAAAATACCTATTGATCTTGTCTGGCGATAAATATGCTTGATGCAGTATGTAAAATTGTATGGTCTTGAAGCGGGAGTTGCGTGGGATATTCACGGCCAGGATCATGGTCCACTCCTTGTCCGTCCATTCCCTCCCTCGGAGGGCCGCCCATTTGTCTCGCAGCAGCTGCGTGGACCGCTGTGTGTGCATGTGGAGGGCCTGCGCCAGCCAATGGATGATATGGGAACCGCTGCCCATGACATGCAGGTATTGCACGAGGTGGTGTGTCGGCAGTTCCTCTTGCACGTCACCCCAGGCCTCTGTGTACGCACGCAAAATGGATGCATGGAGTAGGAACTGTCTGGCTGGCAGTCCCGTACCCTCCACCAGTTCTGCAAATGGGAGCATGGCTCCGTCCACATAAAGGTCGCCCATGGTATCCACCCCAGCCGCAGTCCAGCTCTCCAGTATGCACAATGTCACCGTTCCGCTCCTCCTGGGGGTGCCCAACAGAGGAAGCACGGGGGCATAAGGTTTTGTGTCTCGGGTCAGTTTTAAGCCACGAAGGAAACATTTGCGGGCCACTGTCACATGCATCGGTAATGGGCGAGGTCCCTTGGTCAAGGGGTGAAACAGTGCACATATTTGCACGTGGGTCCATATGGAGTCGGCTGTAGCTGTGTCGTCCAAGTGTGCGCCGCTCAGCAAGTGCGTCACCCATTGCAGCTGTGCCGCCAGATAATATAGCTCTAGGTTGGGGACCGCTAACCCCCCATCTGTAGTTAGGGAATAGAGTTTCGCCAGTGCTACTCGTGGGCGCTCAGTGTTCCAAATCAGGTTCCGTAACAGTGATTCTAGGTCACGGAACACCCTGGTAGGGACATATAGCGGGATGTTGGCGAAGTGATAGAGCAATCTTGGTAACACTATCATTTTGGAGAGCGCTATCCTACTGGGCACATTCAGGGGCAGCGTCTTCCAGAAGGTCACCTGGGCACGCAGCGAGGAAATAGCGCGCATCAGGTTTCCCTCCAATATGCTCTGTGTATCCTTATAGATGTGCATCCCAAGGTATTTAAACGTGGTGGGATACCAAGTAAGTCTGACACCTCCGAGGTGTATGTCGCATTCCTGTGTGTCTGAGCTGAACGAGTACACTCCGGACTTGGCCCAGTTGACCCTAAGACCCCATGTCTCCTCGAACGTCCGGAAGATGTCCGACAATATGCCCGGTACTTCAGCGAGGTCACGCACATACAAAAGTAGGTCGTCCACGTAGAGCGAGACCACGTGCTCGCCGACGGCTAGCGGGATCCCCCATCCCACTCCCCCTGCCCGCAACAGCGCCGCCAGGGGCTCCACGGCCAGCGAGAAGAGAAGGGGTGACAGGGGCAGCCCTGTCGGGTCCCTCTGCGCACCTGTACTGCCTCCGAGAGCAATCCGCCCGTTCGCACTCTCACACTGGGTCTTTGATAGAGTAACCCAACCATGTCGACATATGCATCACCCAGGTCGAATTTTTCCAGTACCGCTCTGAGGTAGGGCCATTCCACGGAGTCAAAGGCCTTCTCGAGGTCCAGGACCAGGCATCCCGATCTCGGCCAGTGCAACTTGGCGGCTTCTTGTATTCGGAAGAGGAGGCGGATGTTGCGGGAAGTGCTTCGTGCAGGCACAAAGCCATTTTGGTCACTATGGACCAGGGTCGGAACCACTGCGGCTAAACGTCGGGCTAATAGAGAGGTGAAAATGTTATAATCGGTGTTTAACATGGCTAAAGGCATGTAGGAGCCCATGCACGTTTCTTCCCTACCGGGTTTCAGGAGCGAGACCAGGGTGGCTTCATTAAGTGTGGCTGGGAGCGCCGAGTCTTCGATTGCGGCATTGTACACCTTGAGCAATTTCGGGACCAGGGTGTCCAAACATGTTTTAAAAAATTCGGCAGGGAGGCCATCTGGGCCAGGCAATTTCCCGTTAGAAAGAGCGAAAATAGCTTCGTGCATTTTCGCTTCTGGCGTGAGCGGCGCCCCTAGTTCCCCTTGTTGTGCACTCGTAAGGGATGGCAGCTGAATATTTGTGAGATAATCTGCGATGGCTTCTGACGTGACTCTCAGCTGCGACCTATACAAGACTTGGTAGTGTTGCACAAAGGCTTGATGTATTTTGCTCTGCGTATACACTACCTCTCCCTCGAATGGCAGACACCGGTGCTGTACGGTTCTCCTGCTTGACTAACCAGGCCAATAATTTCCCGGGTTTGTCACTGTATTGATGCACTCGCGCCGAGTGGGCTGCGTAATTAAGGTGGCGTAATCGCTCCAGTAGTGTCGCGTGCTCTGCGCGGGCCTCGCACAGCTGGTCATCTGCTCCCATCTCTGCTTCTTGCTCTCGTCGGAGCAAGTCTGTCTCTACCCGGCGCAAGTCAGCCTCCAGCTTTTTCTGCATGTTCCCCTGTGTGCCCAGACAGTGTCCCCTGACCACCCCTTTGAAAGCGTCCCATTCTATCTGTGGGGAGGACGCCGTGTCTGAGTTTTCAGTGAAGTATTGTGCTACGCAGGCTTGCGGGGAGTCTCTAAAGGGGGCATCCAGTAACAGGGCAGGTTCTAACCGCCATGTGGGGATGGGCGGGTGCGGGCGGTCCCAGGCTATATCCAGTGTGTGTGGATTGTGGTCTGAGTGCGTTCGGCCAAGGTATTGAGAGTCTGTGACGTGTGGCAGTAGTTCCGATGTCACCATGTACCTGTCCAGACGTATATGTAATGTGTGTGCTCTCGAATAATAGGAGTATACTTTGGTGCTGGGATTGTGGGCGCGCCATGCATCTTGTAAGTCCCACTGTGCTGCCCACTGGGTGAGTGCCCTCACTGCTCCGAAGGATGATGCATCAGGCCTGGATGGGGCCGAGCGGTGAAGTGTAACATCCAGTACAGTATTATAGTCACCCCCTAGGATCCAGGGGACTCCGTGCCAAGGCGCCAATTCCTCTGAGAGGTGTGCTAGGAAGCCCCCCTGATCTGTGTTGGGAGAATAGATGGATGCCAGGACCACGGGCTGCCCATCGATGCGGCCGTTCACTAGCACATACCTGCCCTCCGGGTCAGTGTGAGTGTGTGTCATGGTAAAGGGAGTGCCCGGTTTCACCCACAGTAGCGCCCCGCGGGCATATGAGGAGTACTCGGTGGCATACAGTTGCCCCCTCCATCTGCGGCGCAGCGCGGCCACTTCTGCCTTGTTCAAGTGTGTTTCCTGCAGGAATGCAATTTGATGTGGTGTCTTTTCAAGTATGTGAATATTTGATAACGGCGCGCTGGCGTGTGCATGCACCTAATGTTCCAGGTGCAGATTTTTATCGCAGACATCCCATCAATCCTGGCAGCCTCCCCCCCGTCCACACGCACTAGTCTGTCCCGGGTCCATTGCAACTCCCCACCAAATACTTCCACGACAATTTCCATTAATACACTCAGCACATCCAAGGAATACATAAAAGGGGAGAGAAACAGTTAACAAAAATAACCAACTTTGGGTGAACCATATGTGAATGCCAAAAGGGCAGTAGCGGAACGTGCCACCGTCCATGCTCTCTACTGAGAGGGACAACCGTTCAAGTCTAGGGGGTAACGTGTGCTAGTCACAGTCTCGGCGGCCTACTTATTTGTGCAAGGAAGGAAATCGTTGGCCCTCCCCGGGCCATATGATGTATGTGTCTTGCAGCCAAAGTCATTGCGCGGGGATATGACGCTGCTTCCTGTTTCGGGGTCTCAGTCCGGCCAGCCATGTAGGGGGAAAGTAAAGCAGAGCGCACCTCCCAAGCCTCTGGCATAGTTAGTTCCCTGTGTGTTAAGGCCAGCGGGCAGAGGGGGGGATGGGGGAGGACCGCAGCGCGGCCCCACCATCACAGTACCTTCTCAGCGTCTATGTGACTGGGGTAATACTCACTGCGTCAATGTTCCTCCGTCCATCTCAGGGGCAGGAGGAGACACTCCGGGCGACGCCCAGTACCCGCAACGCCTCAGTGTCCATCCGGCCCCCAACGCCGTCTCCGCTGCTATATCAGGGTTTGGTAGGACTTCTTGTGCAGTTTCAGTGAATCTGGTCAGCTGTCTGTGGTGTGATATCCGGCAGGTCCACGGATAGCTGGGAGTCCGGTATTCTGTAAACAGCTTCATCATCGCTCGGGACTATCCGCGGGCTGGCGTCCTGCATGACGTCCGATGTTGGTGAACTGCTCAGCTGTGAGACCTTCCGGAGTGCATCCCGTTGCTCCTGTAGGATTTGATCCGCTGGCGGGGAGCGGCGTGCCGTCTTCCGGACGGCGGGCCTGTTGGTCCCTGTTCCTGCGACGACGTCTCGGCCCGCGTGTCCGTGGTCTCACCTCATAGCTCTGTGCTTGCCTGGGTGCCGTGTCCGTGCCGCTGTCGAGCCAATCGCTTACTTCTTCAGGATTAATTAAGAAGTAGGTCTTGTCCTGTGCCACCACTCTCAGCTTCGCAGGAAAGGTGTATGTATTCCTTTTATATATGGTAGTTTAGGTTTATGTCATATTTAGGGTGATGGTTTTTCTTCCATTTCTAGGAGAATTAGAATTGTTCTTTTATTTACTTTATTAATGTTTGCCTTTCTGCTGTTAGTGTTATCTCCTGTCTTCAATGGTTTTCAGAGTGATTCTCTTGCAGTGCCCGTGAGTGGCTTACTCCAAGTCTTGGCTGGAGTAGATTTGAGCCAGTCTGGGCAGTTGTACTGTTTGAATAGATGTGGGTGTAACTTATGAGCACTGGGTCTGCCTTACACTTTTGTAATAGTGGTTATACATGTTCATGGCCCTCCCTGTTCCCCCTTACTTTTTGTACTTTTCCCTTATTTTCTCCCACATTATAAATTGTATTGTTTATTTTTCTGACACTCCTCCGCCCTGGCTACGCCCACACATACTACAAACTAGTAGGTCTACGTGTGTCTGACTTCTACTTGTAGTGTTAGGAGCCCTCCGAGAAATACAGCAGATTGAGGTGAAAATCTACAGCGTGGATTTTGGCAAATAGCACTTAGTTATTTGAGACGTAGCACTAATATAGTATTATTCTGAAACTCGCAAATTGCCTTGTAAATCAAGCCTATTGTTTATAGTTTCAACAGTCGTAGTCTCTAAAGCCCAAACGTACATTTTATCATTGACCGTCAGAGGCAATTGGAACAACTAAAGGACAGTCGCACAAAGAAAATGTGCGCCTTCATCAAAAGCAGTTCTGAATTACCTTTGGGCCACGTTCCCACTCTATACACTCTAAGAGGCACATTATACCTGTGGGAAATGGGGCCGCCCGTCCTGTACATCCCATTAGGATGCGCCCGCCACACTGGCGGCGCATCCCGCATTTTTAGGTTTCGAAACCTGGCGAGGGGCGAAGCCCCTCCCAGATCGAAATCTATTGTTTTCAATAGTGAGGTTAGGACAGCCTCTGTTTCCAATTGGCTAGCTCCATAAATGGAGACTAGCCATTGGGAGACAGAGGCTGTCAATCGCGGTTTCTCACGAAAACGCGATTCGGGGGCGTTTCTGGTGCTTTTTTTAAGCCCCGCCCCTTTGTCCCGGGCCGCGCTGCGATTGGCTGCCGGCCCGGGACACCCCCGTGACGTCATTCCCGGGCCGCGCTGTGATTGGCTGCCGGCCCGGGATACCCCCGTGACGTCAGCCAATCACAGCGCGGCCCGGGACCTGACTTGTATTTTACTGCGTTGAATTATAAAAATACTAAATTCAAGGTGGGTTGCCTCCTAATCCTCTGTTCTGTATGCAATGAGATGAACTGTTCAAATGTTATTTGTTGTGGACATTACGATCGACCACCTCTTCTAACTCGAATTCATGCATGGAGCGGTTTTTTTTTTTTAATGAAAAAAAAAATGGAAGCCATATATTTAAGATCACCGGCACAAAAGACCGCATGCAAATAGAAATTATACGTTGAAAAAGTATGAAACAGTCAGATCTTATTATGAGGCCTATAAATAGATACCGGCTGGAGCGGGGACTCGAACCCAGGTCCTTGCAATTAAAGGAGCAGCTCATGTCACTTGGCCAATTAGCCTCCGTATGGACTACCTTCGAATTCTGCAGATTTTGTAGTTTTAAGATAATGCACCCGTCACATACACAATTAAAATGGCCTAAATGATTTATTTTCCAAATTACCACTGTCTGCTTCCCACTCACCTTTATGAAGGTTCCTCAATTAATCACAGGTGGACTTGCAGAACCCTACGCACGTCCGGTCGCGCCGGAAGTGACGTCATGTCTGTATCACCACCGAATATCGCGAGGGTGCAATGGTGAAAGGGGCACGATGGCCTAGATCTTTTTTCATTCTTTTCCAGAGTTTTGCACACAACTACAAGCATGAAAACTTCATTTATTCTGGCATATCGGGTAAGCTTGGCATGCAGAACCAGTTTGAAGATTGGGTCGGGGATTCATGTCTATCGCCCGCCCGGTTTGTTTATGGCTTGTAACGTCCTATGCTGTACGTCCTCTGTGTATATATGAGGAAGCAGACCCCCTCCCTCTCATGCTGCCGTGAGGGATGGCTCCTGGGCCTCAGTGAGCTGCTCGCCCTGGTCCGGTGGTTGCGATGGCGGCGCTCTTCCCTGCTGCTCTCATAGGGCAACATGCTGCTACTTGCTGGGGAAAGAGGTCGCAACCTCCTCCTGTTTTACAGAATCTGTAGAATATCCTGGTGCATGATCCAGGAAAAACCGCGCTGGGGCCAGTTAGCTGACACAATATTCTTCTAAAGATTTTCAGCACTAAATCGCGACAGGAGCAGTCTCTGGAGCCTCTCAATATTGTTTTTGTACAAACAGCCGTAGCATATATACATAGCTAGCTACAGCTGTTTGTACGGAAACATTATTGAAAGTGGCTCGATCCAAGGATTGCTCGTTTCACCATTTAGGACTGAAAGTAAAATATTTCCATCTTTGGATTTGTAATATGATGAAATGATGAAAAGGAAGACAAGGTGTAGCATTAGAAGGATGCTTTATTCTTCAGATAGTAAGTATCATGGGAGGACCCCACCAGGAGCAGCCCTCTTGCTGCTCAGCCCGACTCTAACTGATCCTCACATTCATACACAAGCATTCCAACACTCCATTCACACGCGCACCAACATTCCACTCATACCACTCTGGCTGAGCAGCAAGAACTACTATGTTTAACCTACTACATCAATAATATTGTATCACCAGCTAGCTCCATGCGCATCGAATCCCTGTCCGCCGGAGTTCCTGCGAAACCTCATATTCATAGAGCAGGATCTTTTTCTGGGCACCCGGAATGGAGCGTCTCTATAGATGCTCCTTTCCGGGTGCACAGAAAAATACATGTTCAGGGCTTTTTAAGTGGGATGGATCACCGGCAGTTTTTAAAAGGGGGGCATTGAGCCTGCGGGGACCTGTTCTCTTTTGCTCTGGTTCTCCCCCCCCAATCTCTGGAGTCATGGTTTTAATTATATGCAACAACTACCACGTTATAAGAAACGTGATTGTATAACCAAAAGGCTCTACAATACAGAAGGGGGTCTGGATTCCATGTATCTTTATGGTTTGTACCAGCGTAGGACCGAATGCCTACACCCTGAGCTCCATACATGTACATGGGTTATGACGCCAATGAACAGGCTTGTTAGACCCTGAATTCTTTACATCTGAATATACACAAGCCTAAAAGGAGGAGTGTAGCTGAACCCTGGATCCTTGTATCTTTATTGTATGTGCCAGCGTAGGACAGGACATTTGCACCCTGGAATTTCTCTGCATGGTTTGCATTGGAGTGGAACAGGCTGATTGGGCCGTGAATTCCCTGTATTTATAAACTGCATACCTCAAAGAGACAGTCTGGGTGGGCCTTGGAATCCCTGCAACATAGTAGGCCTCATAACGACAAGCTGGTTGGACCCTTGATTGCCTGAATGTTTATTAAGAGCCTCTCAGAGGAACAGGCTGCTTGGACTCTAGATGTCCTGTGTCTTTTTAAGTCTCATACATACCAGTTGGTTGGAGCCGTAATGCCCTGTGTACGTCTGGCGTACATCTGAGAGGGACAGGTTAGATGGGCTCTAGTTTGGTGTGCAGCGGACATCCTTTTTTCTATACTGTACTCAATGCAACATAAATACACACCTTTCACTCAAGTTCATGCTATATAAAAAAAACAATTGCAATGCAATAGGTCTCACATTACTGAATCTTTGAGCTGCTAGTATGGCATTATTATTAGCAATGACAGCTCAAACTTTTATAATGCGAAACCTATTGCATTGCAAATGCTTGTTAACATTGCGGGGGGTGGTGCAGTTAGCACCGCCCGCCGCAATACCAAAAATGCATGTTGTGCTTTTCAATGCACAACGCCACATTGTACATTGAAATGCTAGGGGGTACCATAGGTATCCCCCATGTGCACCTCCCACCCCCCCGGAGTCCCTGGGGGCCCACAACGGGCCCCCCAAGCAGACTCTGCATGCCTTTCCGTGGCGGCAATGCCGCCACAGAAATGCATTTCCAAAGGCATATTCTAATATAGCTGGTGGTGTCTTTCAGACACCGCCACCATATTTAACCCTTTTCCGCCCTGTCGACATGTCTAAAAGGGCAGAAAAGAGGCGGACAGTCTTTCCGTCCGCAGCGGACCCCCCAGCCATTGTAATAAGGCGGGGGTCATTTCTGCAAGGATGGCGGGCGGATCGCCCCCGCCGGGCTGGCGGTGACTCTGCACTTCAAAGAGCGTTAGTGTTTATAGAGCAAGAACACAGACTGGTGCAGAAAATGTTTCTGACTCTGAAGCCTACAGGCCCTGCCACGCGTGATGCACCTCTGAGAAGCATACACACTGAGTGCCAGCACTGGGCCTAGCTTCAAAAACATAACGATAGAAATGTGTCTGACGCTAGGCCCTGCTGGCACACAGTGTGTATATTGCTCAGAGGTGCGTGGCACTGGCAGTGCCTAGCTTCAGAAACATTTCTATTTAAATGTTGTTATATTAATGTAATAACTGCACTTTCACAATTCCTTTATTGTTATTTTATGTTAGAATAGTTTTATATAGCGCTCAGCTGCTTCGAGGAGCGTCCCGGCGCTTTTAAGAGAAATTTAGAGCAGATGGCAGGGGCGGACAAACAGAACATAAGACTATTGGACAAAGAGCCAGGTCTTTAGCTCCCTCCTGAAGCCCAAAAGATTAGTGTTCAATATCAAGGGGACAGGCAGAGAGTTCCAAAGCTTAGGAGCAAGATAGCGGAAGGAACGACCACCAATTCGGGCTCTTCTGACAGATGGAACTTGTGCCAAGGCCAGAGAAGCTGAACTCAGAGTCCTAGACGGCAGATAAAAAGCCAGTCGATTTCTGATGTATTTTGCTCCTACGCCATGGAGAGCCTTAAAGGTCAGTGTAAGAGCCTTAAAGATCACACGTTTTTGGATGGGAAGCCAGTGAAGTTTTTTTATTAATGCCGTTGCACTTGTTCTGCGGTGCAAGCCAAAAATGTCTCTGGCAGCGGCATTCTGCACAACCTGCAGGCGAGAAAGGAGAAACTCCGGCAGGCCTCGATAGAGCACGTTGGAATAATCCAGGCGCGAACCTATCAAGGCCTGAACCGTCATTTTTCGGTGACAGAGAGAAAGCAACGGTAGAAATTTCCTGAGCATCTTGATGATGCCGAAACACTTGCCGACGAGGCCCAAGATCTGGGGTTTCCTCGTGAGGCCATCATCGACCTGCACTCCCAGATTCTTGGCCTTGGAAGAGGCGGCCGTGGGGGGAAACAAGGCCGGCGGCCACCAAGATTGCCATCTTGGGTCAGAAGAGCAGCCAAAAAAACAGCAGCTCCGATTTATCGGAGTTGCATTTAAGGCTATGTTGTTCAAACCACTTAAAAACAGCCCCCAGACAGCCTCTGATCAATCCGCCATCGAAGTCTGCACCCTTCTGAAAGGTAAAGAGAAGCTGGGTGTCATCAGCGTAGGACACGATCTGGGCGCCGAAAGACTCCGCCAGAGCCGCCAGGGGTGGCAAATAGATGTTGAACAAAGTAGGGCTCAAAACAGAGCCCTGAGGCACCCCTACCTCCAATGGCGGCATCTCGGCATAGAAGGGGGGGCCCAGACCGTTTGACGGCGGCCAGCTAGGAAGGGCTTAAACCAATTGAACACCGCTGTTTGCAGCCCGATCTCCCTCAATCTGAGAAGGAGACCGTTGTGGGGAACGGTGTCAAAGGCTGCCGACAAGTCCAACAGTACCAACATGGCCTTACCTCCAGCGTCCAGCACCTCTCTGATGGCATCGGTAACCTCCAGTATTGCCGTCTCCGTACTCATATTGGCACGGAAACCCGACTGGGTATCATGCAAGATGTTATTCTTATCCAGGAAGTTTGAAAGAGAGGCGTGGACGTGCTTCTCCACCACTTTAGCCAAAGCCGGGAGGAGGGAGATAGGCCTGTAGTTAGCGTGCAGCAAAGGATCCAGATTAGGCTTCTTCAAAAGCGGTAGGATCAGGGCATGTTTCCAGGCCTGAGGGACCACGCCCGTATTCAGTGAACAGTTGACCACCGGATTGATGAGATCATTGATCACTGGGGCCATTTTTCCCAAGCACTTTGCGGGACAAGGATTCAAAGGTGAGCCAGATTTAAGTTTAGAAATCAGATCTAGAGAAGAAGACAGCGAAAGAGGGGGAAAGTTGGCCAGAAAAGAACCATCTTCAGGAAGGAACATAGAAGAAGGGGCACCCATTACAAATGAAGTTGTTCAAGTGGCAGGGGGAAAAGAATCTTGAATGTTCTTGATTTTAGTAACGAAAAAGTTGGCCAGGTGAGACACCCAGGATTCAGAGTGATGGTGCGTGGGCAGAACAGAACTAGGTGTAATAAATTCCTTAACAATAAGGAACATTTCCTTGCTGGCAGCGGCGACGCCTCAATTCTTTTAGCAAGATATGCTTTCTTTTCTAAAGTAATGCTGCAATGATAGCGCTTGACGGACTCCCTATATACATTCTTGTCCGAAGGATTATAGTAACGGCGCCAGACTCTTTCCGCTTTCTTACAGCTACGCCGCATAGCCGCAAGAGAAGCTGTAAAACACGGGGCAGATGCCCGATGACAGTCTTTATGTGAGGTAGTGGTGGGAGCTAGTTCGTCAAATCTCTCAGCCAACCATCTTTGTAGAAGATCTAATGCGGCTACAAGGCTGCCAGACAGCTGGCAAGGGTGGGAGGAAAGAACCTTCTTGCTTCTCAAATTTGCTTGAAAATGCACCATTTACCCACTCTTTTTTCAAAATTGTCTCAGGGGGAACCCCTACCCCCTCCCCTCTTCCCCCCCCCCCCCCCCCCCCGCAACCCTCCTTAAGATGTTCGGGCTTGCTCGCTTTGCTTGCTCGCCATGGTGCACTAGGACACATGTTTACGCCTCACCACTTTCAAATGTCACCAGCCACCACTGCCTGCGATCCATTCCGTGTTACGCCTGACCCGTTCCGCGTTATCCAGATCTTTCCACCCACGCACATTTCGGCCTCTTAACGAAGTTCAAATGTTGGCATGTATGTGACACCCCTCCTCTGCAGAGGCTGAAGCCTCCTGTGTGCCCCCCCCCCCCTGCCTGCCAGGCTTGGCTCGGCGCCCATCCCTGCCCCAAGTGGGGGCCCCTTCGCCCCCGTGACACTTCTCTCAGTTGACTCACGGAGCTCCCGGCGCATCACCAGGTCTGGTTGGGAATCAAAGGCCCCTCTTTATTTGGGGCGGGGCGCGGCGGAGCCCTCCGTGGGAACCCTCGGCTCACAGGCCCCGGTGGAATGTCTCTGGCAGCTGTGAATGCGTCTGGCTCACCCCTGCGCCCCCCCGGAGCTGCAGCCGAGCCCCCGGGGGTGGCACCCCCCCCCCCCTCTCAGCCCCGGCGGCGCCACGGACACGGGCTCCTGTCTGCCGCCTGCGGGTGAGGTCCAACACGGGCACAGACGCGTCGGAGGGCGCGCCGGGACCGGGCACAGGCCGGCCGGGGAGGAGAGGAATACACGGGACACCGAAACCAATGTAAAGGAAAACTGACCAGAAATATGAGAAAAATAAAGGCAGAAAAACACAGCACAGAAACTGACACCCAGAGACTGAGGCACAAACACAGAGGGTTAAAACAACCGGGGCCGGTGGAGGCGCCAGACACCCCCAGGGGCGTCGGTGGGACTTACTCTGGCTGGGGTTGTGACGTCGTCCGTAGATGTGGCGTTTGTGGGTCGTGTTGGGTTGGCGTTGGGTTCCTGAGGGTCATCGAAGAAATTATGAGGTGAAGACAAAAGGGAAGAGTGCAAGAAGCTATGACGTCACTGGGAACGGGTGGTCAAGGTGGGGTGGTGGATGGGGTATAAAGGTTAGACATCAGGGAGGGGTGTGAGCGAATCAATCAATCAATCAATCAATCAATGACATTTATATAGCGCGCTACTCACCCGGAGGGTCTCAAGGCGCTGGGGAGGGGGTCCGCTACTGCTCGAACAGCCAGGTCTTGAGCTTCTTCCTGAAGGAGAGGTGGTCTTGATTCAGGCGCAGGTCGGTCGGGAGGGAGTTCCAGGTCTTGGCGGCCAGGTAGGAGAAGGACCTTCCTCCTGTTGTCGCTCTTCGGATGCGGGGGACGGCGGCGAGGGCGTGGCTGGTCGATCGAAGCTGGCGGGTGGGAGCGTAGAAGTTGAGGCGGCTGTTGAGGTATCCTGGTCCTTGGTTGTGTAGGGCTTTGTGTGCGTGGGTGAGGAGACGGAAGGTGATTCTCTTGTTGACCGGGAGCCAGTGCAGGTCTCTCAGGTGTACGGAGATGTGGCTGCGGCGGGGGATGTCCAGGATGAGTCGTGCTGAGGTGTTCTGGATCCGCTGGAGTCTCTTCTGGAGTTTGGCGGTGGTTCCGGCGTAGAGGGAGTTGCCGTAGTCCAGATGGCTGGTGACGAGGGCCTGGGTGACCGTCTTCCTGGTCTCGGTGGGGATCCATCGGAAGATCTTACGTAGCATGCGCAGGATGTTGAAGCATGACGAGGAGACGGCGTTGACTTGTCTGGTCATGGAGAGGGAGGAGTCCAGGATGAAGCCCAGGTTGCGTGCGTGGTCTGTGGGTTTGGGTGCGCTGCCCAGGGCGGGGGGCCACCAGGAGTCGTTCCAGGCGGAGGGTGAAGATCCAAGGATAAGGACTTCCGTCTTGTCCGAGTTCAGTTTCAGGCGACTGTTCATCATCCACTTGGCAACGTCTGTCATCCCTTCGTGAAGGTTGGCTCTGGCGGTGACGGGGTCGTTGGTGAGGGAGAGGATCAGCTGGGTGTCGTCGGCGTAGGAGATGATGTTGAGGTTGTGCTGGCGTGCGATGGCTGCGAGGGGGCTCATGTAGACGTTGAAGAGTGTTGGGCTGAGCGAGGAGCCTTGAGGGACGCCGCAGATGACTTCGGTGGCCTCCGATCTGAACGGGGGAGGCGGACTCTCTGTGTCCTTCCGGCGAGGAAGGAGATGATCCACTCCAGTGCCTTCTCCTGGATTCCGACGTTGCTGAGGCGCTGTACTACGGTATGGTGGCAGACAGTGTTGAAGGCCGCGGATAGGTCCAGGAGGATGAGGGCCGCTGTTTCTCCGTTGTCGAGCAGGGCTTGGATGTCATCGGTAGCTGCGATCAGGGCGGTCTCGGTGCTGTGGTTGGCCCGGAAGCCAGACTGCGAGAGGTCGAGGGAGCCGTTCGTCTCGAGGAAGGCGGCCAGTTGCTTGTTGACGGTCTTCTCGATGACTTTTGCCGGAAACGGGAGCAGCGAGATGGGGCGGTAGTTCTTGAGGTCGGTGGGGTCGGCTGATGGCTTCTTAAGTAGGGCGCTGAGTTCGGCGTGCTTCCAGCTCTCCGGGAAGGTCGCGGTGTCGAAGGAGGTGTTGATGATGTCCCGCAGGTGGCGTGCGATGACAGCGTCGGCCTTGTTGAAGACGTGGTGAGGGCAGGGGTCTGTCGGAGATCCGGAGTGGATGGAGTTCATCGTGTGGATGGTGTCTTCGGTGCTGATCGTGGTCCAGGCACGGAGGGTGGTGGTGGGGGGCGGTGGTTCGGTTGTGGCGTGCGTCGGTTGAGTGCTGAAGCTGTTGTGTATGTCCGCGATCTTGTTGTGGAAGTAGGAGGCGAGGGAGTTGCAGAGGTCTTGCGAAGGGGTGATGTCGTTGTTTCCGGCGTTGGGGTTGGAGAGCTCTTTCACGATGTTGAAGAGTTCCTTGCTGTTGTGTGCGTTGTTGTCCAGTCGTTCCTTGAATGCGGTTTTCTTGGTGGTGTGGATCAGCTGGTGGTGTTTTTGGGTGGCGAACTTGAGGGCAGTCATGTTGTCCGGTGTTGGGTCTCGGCGCCAGGTTTTCTCGAGTGCTCTGCAGTTCTTCTTGGAGCTCTTGAGTTCATCGTTAAACCATGCTGCTTTCTTGCTGCCGGGTCGGCTCGGCGGGGTCTTCAGAGGGGCGAGGTCGTCTGCGCAGTCGCTGATCCATTTCGTGAGGTTGGTGGCCGCTTGGCTGGGGTTCGTAGTGCTGGTGGGAGGGTTCTTGCTCAGGGAAGCGGCGAGCTGGTCTGCGGTGATCTTGTTCCAGCTTCTGCGGGGAACCTGTTGCTGGTGATGGTGGAACGTGGTCCTTCTGAAGCTGAAGTGGACGCAGCTGTGGTCCGTCCAGTGGAGTCCCGTGGCGTGGCTGAAGGCGATGTCCTTGCTGGAAGAGAAGACCGGGTCAAGTGTGTGTCCGGCGTAGTGGGTGGGGGTGGTCACCAGTTGCTTGAGTCCGAGGTTGGAGAGGTTGTCCAGCAGGGTGGTGGTGTTGCGGTCGTTGTTGTTCTCCAGGTGGAAGTTGAGGTCCCAGAGGAGGATGTAGTCGGCAGAGAGGAGGGCGTGCGGGCTGATGAAGTCGGCGATGTCTTCGCTGAATTGCGTGCGTGGTCCCGGGGGTCTGTAGATGAGGGTGCCTCTGAGGGTGGTCTTGGGGTTGACGTGGATCTGGAAGTGCAGGTGTTCGGCGGGTGCGAGGGTATCGTCGGTGTCGGTCGTGATGCGGATGGTGTTCCTGTGGATGATGGCGATGCCTCCTCCTGTCTGGTTGACGCGGTCCCTCCGGATGATCTTGTAGTCGTCCGGGATGGCGATGGCGATGTCGGGCGCTGAGGAGGCATTCATCCAGGTTTCCGTGAGGAAGGCGACGTCTGGGGCTGTGGTGTCGAGCAGGTTCCAGAGCTCGACGGCGTGTCTGTGGACGGAGCGGGTGTTGAGCAGGATGCAGTTCAGGTGGGTGCTGCTGGAGGTCGGCTTGGTGGGTGCTGGTGTAGCGTGGGTCCGGTTGCAGGTGAACTTGCAGGAGTGGCAGCTGAAGGGTCCGTGGGTGCGTCTCGGTGTGGCTCGGTAGCAGCCTGGGGTTCGGCCGGTGTTGAGTGCGATGAGTTCGGTGGCGTCGTAGGTCCGTCTGGTCGGCTTCCGTCGGTGGGGGCCAGGGGTCCTGGCACTGGGCGCGGTCCAGGCGCGGACGGGCGCAGACGGGCTTACCTTTGGCGCACCTTCGGCGCTCATTCGGTGCTCCCGCTGTGCTCGTCCGCTGCGCGGTCGCTGAGGGGGCGTCATAAGATGGGAGCCGGGAGGGAGGGTCCGCTGGGAGGCGGGAGCTGCTGACCAATCGGCCGGCGAGAGGGCGGGGCCGCAGGCAGCGGCGGGAAAGCGGGAGCAGGCAGGCTGGGTGGGCGGGCGGCCCTGTGGCGGCTGGGGCGCGGGTCGGCGGCAGAGGAGACAGGTAGCAGGATGCTCAGGAGGCAGCAGGAGAGGTAAGGAGCGTGGGGGCGACCAGGCCGAGGGCGCAGTGGTCGCTCCCGAGTGGCAGGCTAGGTCCCCTTAAGTAGGGAGCCGGGAGGGAGGGTCCGCTGGGAGGCGGGAGCTGCTGACCAATCGGCCGGCGAGGGGGCGGGGCCGCAGGCAGGCAGCGGCGGGAAAGCGGGAGCAGGAAGGCTGGGAGGGCGGGCGGCCCTGTGGCGGCTGGGGCGCGGGTCGGTGTCGGCGGCAGAGGAGACAGGCAGCAGGATGCTCAGGAGGCAGCAGGAGAGGTAAGGAGCGTGGGGGCGACCAGGCCGAGGGCGCAGTGGACTTGGGCGAAGGAATTGAAAAGGAAACAATGTGAAATGGAAGACACATTTATAAAGCATGATAAACCCAGGAGTATCTAAGCGCTATACCGGAAGCAGGGCTCAAACACAGCAGGCCTGAGAGAATTAAGATGAAAAGGGCAAATTTTCGGAGATTTTTAAACAAAGTTAAAGCATCAAAACAGGTGATATGAGTAGACAGGCAATCCCAGAGTCTGGGGCTGCACCGGCTGCCCCTGTCAGGTTGTTCAAAATCTAGGGCTACTGACTTTCCTACCAAAAGAGGGTCCGAGGGACCTGACAGGGATAGACAGCTTAACCAGGGCGAGAGATGTTTAGACCCTTAATGATGGAGCGCTTGGAAGCCTGAGCAGATATCCTTCTGGAAGATGCTCCTCCTATCAGGGGCACAGTGCAGCGCCTTGATGCCCTCTCTAGCAGTCGACGCTTCTGGATATCAAGAATAATGCGTACAGCGCCTTGATGCCCCTCTAGCCGACGACGCTTCGGGATATCAAGAATAATGCATGCAGCGCCTTGATGCCCTCTCTAGCCGACAACACTTCGGGATATCAAGAATAATGCGTGCAGCGCCTTGATGCCCTCTGTAGCTGACGACGCTTCGGGAGTTAAAAAATAATGAGTGCAGCGCCTTGATGCCCCTCTAGCCGATGACGCTTCGGGATATCAAGAATGATGCGTGCAGCGCCTTGATGCCCTCTCTATCCGCCGACGCTTCGGGATATAAAGAATAATGCATGCAGCGCCTTGATGCCCTTTCTAGCAGACGATGCTTCGGGATATCAAGAATAATGCGTGCAGCGCCTTGATGCCCTCTCTAGCCGACGAAGCTTCGGATATCAAGAATAATGCGTGCAGCGCCTTGATGCCCCCTCTAGCCGAGGACGCTACGGGATATCAAGAATTATGCATGCAGCGCCTTGATGCCCTCTCTAGCCGACGACGCTTCGGGATATCAAGAATAATGCATGCAGCGCCTTGATGCACTCTTTAGCTGACAACGCTTCGGGATATCAAGAATCATGCGCACAGCGACTTGATGCCCTCTCTATCTGACGACGGTTCGGGATAGCAAGAATAATGCGTGCAGCGCCTTGATGCCCTCTCTAGCTGACTGCGCTTCTGGATATCAAGAATGATGCGTGCAGTGCCTTGATGCCCTCTCTAGCCGCAGACGCTTCAGGATATCAAGAATAATGTGTGCAGTGCCTCTATGCCCTCTCTAGCCGACGACGCTTCGGGATATCAAGAATAATGCGTGCAGCGCCTTGATGCCCTCTGTAGACGTCGATGCTTCAGGATATCAAGAATAATGTGCGCAGCGCCTTGATGCCCACTCTAGCCGACGACGATTCGGGATATCAAGAATAATGCGTGCAGCACCTTGATGCCCTCTCTAGCTGAGGACGCTTCGGGATATCAGGAATAATGCATGCAGCGCCTTGATGCCCTCTGTAGACGACGACGCTTCGGGATATCAAGAATAATGCGTGCCAGCGCCTTGATGCCCTCTCTAGCCAACAACGCTTCGGGATATCAAGAATAATGCATGCAGCGCCCTGATGCCCTCTGTAGACGACGACGTTTCAGGATATCAAGAATAATGCGTGCAGCGCCTTCATGCCCTCTCTAGCTGACGACGCTTCGGGATATCAGGAATAATGCGTGCAGCGCCTTGATGCCCTCTGTAGACGACGACGTTTCAGGATATCAAGAATAATGCGTGCAGCGCCTTGATGCCCTCTCTAGCTGACGACGCTTCAGGATATCAAGAATAATGTGTGCAGCACCTTGATGCCCTCTCTAGCTGACGACGCTTCGGGATATCAATAATAATGCATGCAGCGCCTTGATGCCCTCTCTAGCCGACGACGCTTCAGGATATCAAGAATAATGTGTGCAGCGCCTTGATGCCCTCTCTAGCCAACAACGCTTCGGGATATCAAGAATAATGCGTGATGCCCTCTCTAGCTGAGGACGCTTCGGGATATCAAGAATAATGCGTGCAGCGCCTTTGATGCCCTCTGTAGACGTTGATGCTTAAGGATATCAAGAATTATGCGCGCAGCGCCTTGATGCCCCTCTAGCCGACGACGCTTCGCGATATCAAGAATAATGCATGCAGTGCCTTGATGCCCACTCTAGCCGACAACACTTCGGGATATCAAGAATAAAGCGTGCAGCGCCTTGATGCCCTCTCTGGCCGATGACGCTTCGGGATATCAAGAATTATGCGTGCAGAGCCTTGATGCCCTCTCTATCCGCCGACGCTTCGGGATATCAAGAATAATGCATGCAGCGCCTTGATGCCCTCTCTAGCAGACGATGCTTCGGGATATAAAGAATAATGTATGCAGCGCCTTGATGCCCTCTCTAGCCGACGACGCTTCAAGATATCAAGAATAATGTGTGCAGCGCCTTGATGCCCTCTCTAGCCGACGACGCTTCGGGATATCAAAAATAATGCGTGCAGCGCCTTGATGCCCTCTCTAACTGAGGACGCTTCGGGATATCAAAAATAATGCGTGCAGCGCCTTGATGCCCTCTGTAGACGTCGATGCTTAAGGATATCAAGAATTATGCGCGCAGCGCCTTGATGCCCACTCTAGCCGACGACGCTTCGGGATATCAGGAATAATGCGTGCAGCGCCTTGATGCCCTCTGTAGACGACGACGCTTCGGGATATCAAGAATAATGCGTGCAGCGCCTTGATGCCCTCTCTAGCCGTCGATGCTTCAGGATATCAAGAATAATGTGTGCAGTGCCTTGATGCCCTGTCTAGCCAACGACGCTTCGGGATATCAAGAATAATGCGTGATGCCCTCTCTAGCTGAGGACGCTTCGGGATATCAAGAATAATGCATGCAGCGCCTTGATGCCCTCTGTAGACGTCGATGCTTAAGGATATCAAGAATTATGCGCGCAGCGCCTTGATGCCCCTCTAGTCGACGACGCTTCGGGATATCAAGAATAATGCATGCAGCGCCTTGATGCCCTCTCTAGCCGACAACACTTCGGGATATCAAGAATAATGCGTGCAGCGCCTTGATGCCCTCTCTAGCCGATGACGCTTCGGGATAGCAAGAATAATGCATGCAGAGCCTTGATGCCCCTCTAGCCGATGACGCTTCGGGATATCAAGAATGATGCGTGCAGTGCCTTGATGCCCTCTCTAGCAGACGATGCTTCGGGATATCAAGAATAATGCGTGCAGCGCCTTGATGCCCTCTCTAGCTGACGACGCTTCGGGAGTTCAAAAATAATGAGTGCAGCGCCTTGATGCCCCTCTAGCCGATGACGCTTCGGGATATCAAGAATGATGCGTGCAGCGCCTTGATGCCCTCTCTATCCGCCGACGCTTCGGGATATCAAGAATAATGCATGCAGCGCCTTGATGCCCTCTCTAGCAGACGATGCTTCGGGATATCAAGAATAATGCGTGCAGCGCCTTGATGCCCTCTCTAGCTGACAACGCTTCGGGAGTTCAAAAATAATGAGTGCAGCGCCTTGATGCCCTCTCTAGCCGCCGACGCTTCGGGATATCAAGAATAATGCGTGCAGCGCCTTGATGCCCTCTCTAGCCGACGAAGCTTCGGGATAGCAAGAATAATGCGTGCAGCGCCTTGATGCCCCCTCTAGCCGAGGACACTACGGGATATCAAGAATTATGCATGCAGCGCCTTGATGCCCTCTCTAGCCGACGACGCTTCGGGATATCAAGAATAATGCATGCAGTGCCTTGATGCACTCTCTAGCTGACAACGCTTCGGGGTATCAAGAATAATGCGTGCAGCGCCTTCATGCCCTCTCTAGCCAACGACTTAGGGAGATCAAGAATCATGCGCACAGCGCCTTGATGTCCTCTCTATCTGACGACACTTCGGGATAGCAAGAATAATGCGTGCAGCGCCTTGATGCCCTCTCTAGCTGACGACGCTTCTTGATATCAAGAATGATGCGTGCAGCGCCTTGATGCCCTCTCTAGCCGCCGACGCTTCAGGATATCAAGAATAATGTGTGCAGCGCCTTGATGCCCTCTCTAGCCGACTACGCTTCGGGATATCAAGAATAATGCGTGATGCCCTCTCTAGCTGAGGACGCTTCGGGATATCAAGAATAATGCGTGCAGCGCCTTGATGCCCTCTGTAGACGTCGATGCTTAAGGATATCAAGAATTATGCGTGCAGCACCTTGATGCCCTCTCTAGCCGACAACGCTTCGGGATATCAAGAATAATGTGTGCAGCACCTTGATGCCCTCTCTAGCTGAGTACGCTTCGGGATATCAGGAACAATGCATGCAGCGCCTTGATGCCCTCTGTAGACGACGACGCTTCGGGATATCAAGAATAATGCGTGCAGTGCCTTGATGCCCTCTGTAGACGACGACGTTTCAGGATATCAAGAATAATGCGTGCAGCACCTTGATGCCCTCTCTAGCTGACGACGCTTCGGGATATCAAGAATAATGCATGCAGCGGCTTGATGCCCTCTCTAGCCGCGGATGCTTCAGGATATCAAGAATATTGTGTGCAGCGCCTTGATGCCCTCTCTAGCTGACGACGCTTTGGGATATCAAGAATAATGCATGCAGCGCCTTGATGCCCTCTCTAGCCGCGGACGCTTCAGGATATCAAGAATAATGTGTGCAGCGCCTTGATGCCCTCTCTAGCCGACGACGCTTCGGGATATCAAGAATAATGCGTGATGCCCTCTCTAGCCGCGGACGCTTCAGGATATCAAGAATAATGTGTGCAGCGCCTTGATGCCCTCTCTAGCTGACGACGCTTCGGGATATCAAGAATAATGCATGCAGCGCCTTGTTGCCCTCTCTAGCCGCGGACGCTTCAGGAAATCAAGAATAATGCATGCAGCGCCTTGATGCCCTCTCTAGCCGCGGACGCTTCAGGATATCAAGAATAATGTGTGCAGCGCCTTGATGCCCTCTCTAGCTGACGACGCTTCGGGATATCAAGAATAATGCATGCAGCGCCTTGATGCTCTCTCTAGCCACGGACGCTTCAGGATATCAAGAATAATGCATGCAGCGCCTTGATGCCCTCTCTAGCCGACGACGCTTCAGGATATCAAGAATAATGTGTGCAGCGCCTTGATGCCCTCTCTAGCCGACGACGCTTCGGGATATCAAGAATAATGCGTGCAGCGCCTTGATGCTCTCTCTAGATGAGGACGCTTCGGGATATCAAAAATAATGCGTGCAGCGCCTTGATGCCCTCTGTAGACGTCGATGCTTAAGGATATCAAGAATTATGCGTGCAGCGCCTTGATGCCCACTCTAGCCGACGACGCTTCGGGATATCAGGAATAATGCGTGCAGCGCCTTGATGCCCTCTGTAGAGGACGACGCTTCGGGATATCAAGAATAATGTGTGCAGCGCCTTGATGCCCTCTCTAGCTGACAACGCTTCGGGATATATCAAGAATAATGTGTGCAGCGCCTTGATGCCCTCTCTAGCTGACGACGCTTCGGGATATCAAGAATAATGCATGCAGCGCCTTGATGCCCTCTCTAGCCGCGGACGCTTCAGGATATCAAGAATAATGTGTGCAGAGCCTTGATGCCCTCTCTAGCTGACGACGCTTCGGGATATCAAGAATAATGCATGCAGCGCCTTGATGCCCTCTCTAGCCACGGACGCTTCAGGATATCAAGAATAATGTGTGCAGCACCTTGATGCCCTCTCTAGCCACGGACGCTTCAGGATATCAAGAAAAATGTGTGCAGCGCGTTGATGCCCTCTCTAGCCAACGACGCTTCCGGATATCAAGAATAACGCATGCAGCGCCTTGATGCCCTCTCTAGCCGACGACGCTTCAGGATATCAAGAATAATGTGTGCAGCGCCTTGATGCCCTCTCTAGCCGACGACGCTTCGGGATATCAAGAATAATGCGTGCAGCGCCTTGATGCCCTCTCTAGCTGAGGACGCTTCGGGATATCAAAAATAATGCGTGCAGCGCCTTGATGCCCTCTGTAGACGTCGATGCTTAAGGATATCAAGAATTATGCGCGCAGCGCCTTGATGCCCACTCTAGCCGACGAAGCTTCGGGATATCATGAATAATGCGTGCAGCGCCTTGATGCCCTCTGTAGACGACGACGCTTCGGGATATCAAGAATAATGCGTGCAGCGCCTTGATGCCCTCTCTAGCTGACGACGCTTCGGGATATCAAGAATAATGCGTGCAGCGCCTTGATGCCCACTCTAGCCGACGACGCTTCGGGATATCAGGAATAATGCATGCAGCGCCTTGATGCCCTCTCTATCTGACGACGCTTCGGGATATCAAGAATAATGCGTGCAGGGCCTTGATGCCCTCTCTAGCCGAGGACGCTTCGGGATATCAAGAATAATGCGTGCAGCGCCTTGATGCCCTCTGTAGACGACGACGCTTCGGGATATCAAGAATAATGCGTGCAGCGCCTTGATGCCCTCTCTAGCTGACGACGCTTCGGGATATCAAGAATAATGCGTGCAGCGCCTTGATGCCCACTCTTCTAGCCGACGACGCTTCGGGATATCAGGAATAATACGTGCAGCACCTTGATGCCCTCTCTAGCTGATGACGCTTCGGGATATCAAGAATAATGCGTGCAGCGCCTTGATGCCCACTCTAGCCGACGACGCTTCGGGATATCAGGAATAATGCGTGCAGCGCCTTGATGTCCACTCTAGCCGACGACGCTTCGGGATATCAGGAATAATGCGTGCAGCGCCTTGATGCCCTCTCTAGCTGACGACGCTTCGGGATATCAAGAATAATGCGTGCAGCGCCTTGATGCCCACTCTAGCCGACGACGCTTCGGAATATCAGGAATAATGCGTGCAGCGCCTTGATGCCCTCTCTAGCTGACGACGCTTCGGGATGTCAAGAATAATGCGTGCAGCGCCTTGATGCCCACTCTAGCCAACGACGCTTCGGGATATCAGGAATAATGCGTGCAGCGCCTTGATGCCAACTCTAGCCGACGACGCTTCGGGATATCAGGAATAATGCTTGCAGCGCCTTGATGCCCTCTGTAGAGGACGACGCTTCGGGATATCAAGAATAATGTGTGCAGCGCCTTGATGCCCTCTCTAGCTGACGACGCTTCGGGATATATCAAGAATAATGCGTGCAGCGCCTTGATGCCCACTCTAGCTGACGACGCTTCGGGATATCAGGAATAATGCGTGCAGCGTCTTGATGCCCTCTCTAGCTGACGACGCTTCGGGATATCAAGAATAATGCGTGCAGCGCCTTGATGCCCACTCTAGCCGACGACGCTTCGGGATATCAGGAATAATGCGTGCAGCGCCTTGATGCCCACTCTAGCCGACGACGCTTCGGGATATCAAGAATAATGTGTGCAGCGCCTTGATGCCCTCTCTAGCTGACGACGCTTCGGGATATCAAGAATAATGTGTGCAGCGCCTTGATGCCCTCTCTAGCTGACGACGCTTCGGGATATCAAGAATAATGTTTGCAGCGCCTTGATGCCCACTCTAGCCGACGACGCTTCGGGATATCATGAATAATGCGTGCCAGCGCCTTGATGCCCTCTCTAGCCGACGACGCTTCGGGATATCAAGAATAATGCGTGCCAGCGCCTTGATGCCCTCTCTAGCTGACGACGCTTCGGGATATCAAGAATAATGTGTGCAGCGCCTTGATGCCCTCTCTAGCTGACGACGCTTCGGGATATCAAGAATAATGTGTGCAGCGCCTTGATGCCCTCTCTGGCCGATGACGCTTCGGGATATCAAGAATAATGCGTGCAGCACCTTGATGCCCTCTCTAGCTGATGACGCTTCGGGATATCAAGAATAATGCGTGCCAGCGCCTTGATGCCCTCTCTAGCCGACGACGCTTCGGGATATCAAGAATAATGCGTGCAGCACCTTGATGCCCTCTCTGGCTGACCAGGCTTCGGGATATCAAGAATAATGCATGCAGCACCTTGATGCCCTCTCTAGCTGATGACGCTTCGGGATATCAAGAATAATGCGTGCCAGCGCCTTGATGCCCTCTCTAGCCGACGACGCTTCGGGATATCAAGAATAATGCGTGCAGCACCTTGATGCCCTCTCTGGCTGACCACGCTTCGGGATATCAAGAATAATGCGTGCAGCACCTTGATGCCCTCTCTAGCTGACGACACTTCTGGATATCAAGAATAATGTGTGCAGCACCTTGATGCCCTCTCTAGCTGACCATGCTTTGGGATATCAAGAATAATGCGTGCAGCGCCTTGATGCACTCTCTAGCTGACCACGCTTCGGGATATAAAGAATAATGCATGCAGCACCTTGATGCCCTCTCTAGCCGACGACGCTTCAGGATATCAAGAATAATGTGTGCAGCGCCTTGATGCCCTCTCTAGCCGACGACGCTTCGGGATATCAAGAATAATGCGTGCAGCGCCTTGATGCCCTCTCTAGCTGAGGACGCTTCGGGATATCAAAAATAATGCGTGCAGCGCCTTGATGCCCTCTGTAGACGTCGATGCTTAAGGATATCAAGAATTATGCGCGCAGCGCCTTGATGCCCACTCTAGCCGACGACGCTTCGGGATATCATGAATAATGCGTGCAGCGCCTTGATGCCCTCTGTAGACGACGACGCTTCGGGATATCAAGAATAATGCGTGCAGCGCCTTGATGCCCTCTCTAGCTGACGACGCTTCGGGATATCAAGAATAATGCGTGCAGCGCCTTGATGCCCACTCTAGCCGACGACGCTTCGGGATATCAGGAATAATGCATGCAGCGCCTTGATGCCCTCTCTATCTGACGACGCTTCGGGATATCAAGAATAATGCGTGCAGGGCCTTGATGCCCTCTCTAGCCGAGGACGCTTCGGGATATCAAGAATAATGCGTGCAGCGCCTTGATGCCCTCTGTAGACGACGACGCTTCGGGATATCAAGAATAATGCGTGCAGCGCCTTGATGCCCTCTCTAGCTGACCACGCTTCGGGATATCAAGAATAATGCGTGCAGCGCCTTGATGCCCACTCTAGCCGACGACGCTTCAGGATATCAGGAATAATGCGTGCAGCGCCTTGATGCCCTCTCTAGCTGACGACGCTTCGGGATGTCAAGAATAATGCGTGCAGCGCCTTGATGCCCACTCTAGCCGACGACGCTTCGGGATATCAGGAATAATGCGTGCAGCGCCTTGATGCCAACTCTAGCCGACGACGCTTCGGGATATCAGGAATAATGCTTGCAGCGCCTTGATGCCCTCTCTAGCTGACGACGCTTCGGGATATCAAGAATAATGCGTGCAGCGCCTTGATGCCCACTCTAGCCGACGACGCTTCGGGATATCAGGAATAATGCGTGCAGCGTCTTGATGCCCTCTCTAGCTGACGACGCTTCGGGATATCAAGAATAATGCGTGCAGCGCCTTGATGCCCACTCTAGCCGACGACGCTTCGGGATATCAGGAATAATGCGTGCAGCGCCTTGATGCCCACTCTAGCCAACGACGCTTCGGGATATCATGAATAATGCGTGCCAGCGCCTTGATGCCCTCTCTAGCCGACGACGCTTCGGGATATCAAGAATAATGCGTGCCAGCGCCTTGATGCCCTCTCTAGCTGACGACGCTTCGGGATATCAAGAATAATGTGTGCAGCGCCTTGATGCCCTCTCTAGCTGACGACGCTTCGGGATATCAAGAATAATGTGTGCAGCGCCTTGATGCCCTCTCTAGCCGATGACGCTTCGGGATATCAAGAATAATGCGTGCAGCACCTTGATGCCCTCTCTAGCTGATGACGCTTCGGGATATCAAGAATAATGCGTGCCAGCGCCTTGATGCCCTCTCTAGCCGACGACGCTTCGGGATATCAAGAATAATGCGTGCCAGCGCCTTGATGCCCTCTCTAGCTGACGACGCTTCGGGATATCAAGAATAATGTGTGCAGCGCCTTGATGCCCTCTCTAGCCGATGACGCTTCGGGATATCAAGAATAATGCGTGCAGCACCTTGATGCCCTCTCTGGCTGACCACGCTTCGGGATATCAAGAATAATGCGTGCAGCACCTTGATGCCCTCTCTAGCTGACGACACTTCGGGATATCAAGAATAATGTGTGCAGCACCTTGATGCCCTCTCTAGCTGACCATGCTTAGGGATATCAAGAATAATGCGTGCAGCGCCTTGATGCACTCTCTAGCTGACCACGCTTCGGGATATAAAGAATAATGCATGCAGCACCTTGATGCCCTCTCTAGCTGACGACGCTTCGGGATATCAAGAATAATGTGTGCAGCGCCTTGATGCCCTCTCTAGCCAACGACGCTTCGGGATATCAAGAATAATGCGTGCCAGCGCCTTGATGCCCTCTCTAGCCGACGACGCTTCGGGATATCAAGAATAATGCGTGCCAGCGCCTAGATGCCCTCTCTAGCCGACGACGCTTCGGGATATCAAGAATAATGCGTGCCAGCGCCTTGATGCCCTCTCTAGCTGACGACGCTTTGGGATATCAAGAATAATGTGTGCAGCGCCTTGATGCCCTCTCTAGCTGACGACGCTTCGGGATATCAAGAATAATGTGTGCAGCTCCTTGATGCCCTCTCTAGCCGATGACGCTTCGGGATATCAAGAATAATGCGTGCAGCACCTTGATGCCCTCTCTAGCAGATGACGCTTCGGGATATCAAGAATAATGTGTGCAGCGCCTTGATGCCCTCTCTAGCTGACGACACTTCAGGATATCAAGAATAATGCGTGCAGCACCTTGATGCCCTCTCTAGCTGACGACGCTACAGGATATCAAGAATAATGCGTGCAGCACCTTGATGCCCTCTCTAGCTGACGACGCTTCGGGATATCAAGAATAATGTGTGCAGCACCTTGATGCCCTCTCTAGCTGACCACGCTTCGGGATATCTAGAATAATGCGTGCAGCGTCTTGATGCCCTCTCTAGCTGACCACGCTTCGGGATATCAAGAATAATGTGTGCAGCACCTTGATGCCCTCTCTAGCTGACCACGCTTCGGGATATCAAGAATAATGCGTGCAGCGTCTTGATGCCCTCTCTAGCTGACCACGCTTCGGGATATCAAGAATAATGCGTGCAGCGTCTTGATGCCCTCTCTAGCTGACCACGCTTCGGGATATCAAGAATAATGCATGCAGCACCTTGATGCCCTCTCTAGCTGACGACGCTTCGGGATATCAAGAATAATGTGTGCAGCGCCTTGATGCCCTCTCTAGCCAACGACGCTTCGGGATATCAAGAATAATGTGTGCAGCTCCTTGATGCCCTCTCTAGCCGACGACGCTTCGGGATATCAAGAATAATGCGTGCCAGCGCCTTGATGCCCTCTCTAGCCGACGACGCTTCGGGATATCAAGAATAATGCGTGCCAGCACCTTGATGCCCTCTCTAGCTGACGACGCTTTGGGATATCAAGAATAATGTGTGCAGCGCCTTGATGCCCTCTCTAGCTGACGACGCTTCGGGATATCAAGAATAATGTGTGCAGCTCCTTGATGCCCTCTCTAGCTGATGACGCTTCGGGATATCAAGAATAATGCGTGCAGCACCTTGATGCCCTCTCTAGCTGACGACGCTTCGGGATATCAAGAATAATGTGTGCAGCTCCTTGATGCCCTCTCTAGCTGATGACGCTTCGGGATATCAAGAATAATGCGTGCAGCGCCTTGATGCCCACTGTAGCCGACGACGCTTCGGGATATCAGGAATAATGCGTGCAGCGTCTTGATGCCCTCTCTAGCTGACGACGCTTCGGGATATCAAGAATAATGCGTGCAGCGCCTTGATGCCCACTCTAGCCGACGACGCTTCGGGATATCAGGAATAATGCGTGCAGCGCCTTGATGCCCACTCTAGCCAACGACGCTTCGGGATATCAAGAATAATGTGTGCAGCGCCTTGATGCCCTCTCTAGCTGACGACGCTTCGGGATATCAAGAATAATGTGTGCAGCGCCTTGATGCCCTCTCTAGCTGACGACGCTTCGGGATATCAAGAATAATGTTTGCAGCGCCTTGATGCCCACTCTAGCCGACGACGCTTCGGGATATCATGAATAATGCGTGCCAGCGCCTTGATGCCCTCTCTAGCCGACGACGCTTCGGGATATCAAGAATAATGCGTGCCAGCGCCTTGATGCCCTCTCTAGCTGACGACGCTTCGGGATATCAAGAATAATGTGTGCAGCGCCTTGATGCCCTCTCTAGCTGACGACGCTTCGGGATATCAAGAATAATGTGTGCAGCGCCTTGATGCCCACTCTAGCCGATGACGCTTCGGGATATCAAGAATAATGCGTGCAGCACCTTGATGCCCTCTCTAGCTGATGACGCTTCGGGATATCAAGAATAATGCGTGCCAGCGCCTTGATGCCCTCTCTAGCCGACGACGCTTCGGGATATCAAGAATAATGCGTGCCAGCGCCTTGATGCCCTCTCTAGCTGACGACGCTTCGGGATATCAAGAATAATGTGTGCAGCGCCTTGATGCCCTCTCTAGCCGATGACGCTTCGGGATATCAAGAATAATGCGTGCAGCACCTTGATGCCCTCTCTGGCTGACCACGCTTCGGGATATCAAGAATAATGCGTGCAGCACCTTGATGCCCTCTCTAGCTGACGACACTTCGGGATATCAAGAATAATGTGTGCAGCACCTTGATGCCCTCTCTAGCTGACCATGCTTAGGGATATCAAGAATAATGCGTGCAGCGCCTTGATGCACTCTCTAGCTGACCACGCTTCGGGATATAAAGAATAATGCATGCAGCACCTTGATGCCCTCTCTAGCTGACGACGCTTCGGGATATCAAGAATAATGTGTGCAGCGCCTTGATGCCCTCTCTAGCCAACGACGCTTCGGGATATCAAGAATAATGCGTGCCAGCGCCTTGATGCCCTCTCTAGCCGACGACGCTTCGGGATATCAAGAATAATGCGTGCCAGCGCCTTGATGCCCTCTCTAGCCGACGACGCTTCGGGATATCAAGAATAATGCGTGCCAGCGCCTTGATTCCCTCTCTAGCTGACGACGCTTTGGGATATCAAGAATAATGTGTGCAGCGCCTTGATGCCCTCTCTAGCTGACGACGCTTCGGGATATCAAGAATAATGTGTGCAGCTCCTTGATGCCCTCTCTAGCCGATGACGCTTCGGGATATCAAGAATAATGCGTGCAGCACCTTGATGCCCTCTCTAGCAGATGACGCTTCGGGATATCAAGAATAATGTGTGCAGCGCCTTGATGCCCTCTCTAGCTGACGACACTTCAGGATATCAAGAATAATGCGTGCAGCACCTTGATGCCCTCTCTAGCTGACGACGCTACAGGATATCAAGAATAATGCGTGCAGCACCTTGATGCCCTCTCTAGCTGACGACGCTTCGGGATATCAAGAATAATGTGTGCAGCACCTTGATGCCCTCTCTAGCTGACCACGCTTCGGGATATCAAGAATAATGCGTGCAGCGTCTTGATGCCCTCTCTAGCTGACCACGCTTCGGGATATCAAGAATAATGTGTGCAGCACCTTGATGCCCTCTCTAGCTGACCACGCTTCGGGATATCAAGAATAATGCGTGCAGCGTCTTGATGCCCTCTCTAGCTGACCACGCTTCGGGATATCAAGAATAATGCGTGCAGCGTCTTGATGCCCTCTCTAGCTGACCACGCTTCGGGATATCAAGAATAATGCATGCAGCACCTTGATGCCCTCTCTAGCTGACGACGCTTCGGGATATCAAGAATAATGTGTGCAGCGCCTTGATGCCCTCTCTAGCCAACGACGCTTCGGGATATCAAGAATAATGTGTGCAGCTCCTTGATGCCCTCTCTAGCCGACGACGCTTCGGGATATCAAGAATAATGCGTGCCAGCGCCTTGATGCCCTCTCTAGCCGACGACGCTTCGGGATATCAAGAATAATGCGTGCCAGCACCTTGATGCCCTCTCTAGCTGACGACGCTTTGGGATATCAAGAATAATGTGTGCAGCGCCTTGATGCCCTCTCTAGCTGACGACGCTTCGGGATATCAAGAATAATGTGTGCAGCTCCTTGATGCCCTCTCTAGCTGATGACGCTTCGGGATATCAAGAATAATGCGTGCAGCACCTTGATGCCCTCTCTAGCTGACGACGCTTCGGGATATCAAGAATAATGTGTGCAGCTCCTTGATGCCCTCTCTAGCTGATGACGCTTCGGGATATCAAGAATAATGCGTGCAGCACCTTGATGCCCTCTCTAGCTGACGACGCTTCGGGATATCAAGAATAATGTGTGCAGCTCCTTGATGCCCTCTCTAGCCGATGACGCTTCGGGATATCAAGAATAATGCGTGCAGCACCTTGATGCCCTCTCTAGCTGATGACGCTTCGGGATATCAAGAATAATGCATGCAGCGCCTTGATGCCCTCTCTAGCAGATGACGCTTCGGGATATCAAGAATAATGTGTGCAGCGCCTTGATGCCCTCTCTAGCTGACGACACTTCAGGATATCAAGAATAATGCGTGCAGCACCTTGATGCCCTCTCTAGCTGACGACGCTACAGGATATCAAGAATAATGCGTGCAGCACCTTGATACCCTCTCTAGCTGACGACGCTACAGGATATCAAGAATAATGCGTGCAGCACCTTGATGCCCTCTCTAGCTGACGACGCTACAGGATATCAAGAATAATGCGTGCAGCACCTTGATGCCCTCTCTAGCTGACGACGCTACAGGATATCAAGAATACATTACAGATGAAGAAGTAATCATTCGTATGGGGATTGTTGTATATATGGGGGCAATGGGTGCAATGGCTGAAGGAGGCCTGGGAATGAAGAGCTACCTGGAGCCTGGGGATTGGAAGAGGTGCTAGTAGGAGTAGGAGTTCTTCCTTTGGCCCACAAGCAGTTATTTGTTGACACTGCTTTTTTAATCAGAAAGAGGCTTACAGCCATTAAAGTTTCCTTGCTGTTCGTTCTCTATTCTACTTTTAATCCTTACCTTACACACACTCACTTTTGCACTGCACTTGGTCCCATTTAGTGATCACACGCATGGTCTACAGGTAATCGTGGGCTTGATCCCAGTCCTATATGGTGGGCCTGGAAGCAGTCTCAATGATCTAGAGACACACCAGCCCAACCTTTGGATGACCAGATGATAACATTAGATCACTACAAGATTTTGATGGGAATCCATCTCTGGATTTTCGGGTCTCACCTACTTTTGCTAGTGGCTGGATGCGTTGGATTACCTATCCTGAGTAAGACTCTCTGGTTACTTACCTTGCACATTTACGGCTTCCAGTCTTACGAGTTCAGAGTACATAGTTGACTCTCTTTTTAGACCCCCAGGTTTTGTGTATTTTACAGTTCTTCCTTTGAGGCATGTTGTTGATAATCCGTCTAGTATGTCAGGGGTCTTACCTGTAGGCTCCTGGTTTCAGTTCAGAGGGTATGGAATGAGTATTTTAGCCAATGAGTGCAAAAAAAAGATACATGAACTAAGCATTGTGCTGATCACTACCTTAGTTGTAGCCCCAGCACCGCTATGTTTATTCAGAGTTTTGAGTTTCTTTACCTATGGAATAATGCCAGATGTTCATAGGTTGGTCAATGCTGACCAGCTAGAGATGACGTCCCTGCAGACATGGTGAACCTCAGAGCCCCAGCAGAAGGTCACGGCCTCCAGAAGGTGAACGTCTCACTAGTTCAGCGTTTCCCACCAGGGAACCAGAGCCCACAGTTGTGGGTCCATTAGTCCACGTAGGAGAGGGTGGATAGCTACCCTGGGTGTAGCATAAGGACACATAACACACCGTAGTGCCATAAGTCCAGCAGATGTGAAATGTCTGCTTCCTGGAGTATGATCACAAAAACCACAACAGTGGTTTACTACCAAGAGACTGACCAGTGAACCCATAGTAGGTCATCTGTGCAGTCCACCCAGACTCAGACATATCGCTGCCAGAGAGACGGAGCAGAGAACCCATAGCAAGCACTTTGTTGAGTCCACCCAGACTTGATATGCCACTACCCCAGAGACGGATCAGATAATTCATAGCAGGAGGTCTGTGGAGTCTACCCAGAACTGAATATGTTGTAACTAGGGGTGGGCGGTGAACTCCGCTCCGCTGGCGTCGCTTGCAAAGACTTTTTTACTCCGTGCTCCGCTCGGAACGCGGGGCTCGGGAAAAAGCTCCACCTACGGTGAAGCAGGGCGGAGTTTAGCGGCGTGGACTTGGCTCGGCCCGTAGGAGGGGGTGCCTGCCTGCTGGACAAGACCTAGCTGCATGTCCCACACAACAGAGAGAGAGAGCCCAAGGCAGCTTAGGGTGAGCAGAGGCTCCCTGAGATCCCAGGGTAGGGGGGACTGTGGGGCGCACCCAGGAGTGGAGTTGTTATTACTCCACATCCTTATGTGAGATCCCACAGTAGTAGGTGCATGTGGTCCACGAAGAAATGGAGATGGCGCTACACCAACTAAAAGAGTACAAGGCTGACAGTAGTAGCTCTTGTGGGTCCACTCAGAAGAGGGTTTGTACTCACTTTTTTACCAAGCATATGCCTTTACCATGCATATCCTTATCACGAAAATGTAAGTGTTTTGCAGGAAATCATAAATGATTTATGTATATACATAGAAAGTGTTTATACTTACCTGTAAAGTACTTTTATTTACTGGTGAAACCTTTACCACGCATATGCCTTTACTAACTATGGGCGCAAACTCTGTTCCGCTCGCGGAATTTGGGGATTTTCAGCGAATCTCGCGAAATTGCCGAAAAATCCGCAAATCCGCTCGCGGGCAGATTTAACGTCTTCCCGCCCTTTCCCAACTATGATGGACAGCTCACTCAGGAGACCTCGCCACCTTTTGGCGCTGTGGCAAAGTTACAGGAACACATGGTCACTGGAAACAAATCTTCTGGCCCTTTACGCAGCTGTAGTGTAGGAAAAGCACTATACATTTACCCAACGAGGTAGCACTTACTGATTAGCCAGTAGAAAGTACTCCAGTTGAGTAGAGGTATGGCACAACACGGTGGCATCTTCGTTGATAAATATACAGGCAGAATTCATTCTGGCACGATGCTCCTGTCACAAAAATTAAACCTCAACAGGAAGCACTTACAGATCTAAGCAGGTGCCCGAGTTGAAGCTCAAATTCAGTAACGCATTATAATCAGCCCAAACAACTAGTGAGCACGGTCGAGGCTAGGCAGGTGTGCTTCCTCCCTATATCTACCATCTACAATTAGATGTAATCCTTGATGGAGGTCTTTGCATCCAAGAGTTTCTCGAGCCCAATCACCGTGTACTTCCTGTGACTAGGAGGCTGCTTCCTTCTCATCTGCTGCTCTGATCGGTCTCGGTCTCTGACCCTTTATATACAAGAGGCATGTGAACTCGCATAGAAGCTTTGCCCGTTTGGCCCCGCCCCACACACACTAGGGTATGCAACGTCTTCGCGCCCTTTCCTCACTATGATGGACAGCTCACTCGAGGGACCTCGGCGCCTTTCGGGCAAAGTTACAGACACACGTGGTCACTGGAGACAACTCTTCTGGCCCTTTACGCAGCTGCAGTGTAGCAAAAGCACTATACATTTACCCAACGAGCTAGCACTTACTGATTAGCCAGTAGAAACAGAACTCTTATATATTTGTGCAAATCCGCTAGTTCGCGGATTTTCCCGCGAACTTGCGGATTTTGTTGCCATTTCGCGGGACGCAAATCTGCAAATTTCGCCCATACTTAGCCTTTACCATTCATGCTCTTACAATGAAATTCGTTGTAGAGACATGCATGGTAAGGGCGTATGTGTGGTAAAATAAATGCGCAGTAAAGGTTATGCATGGTAATGGGATTTGCATTGTAACGGCCGCGCTGTAATGGCATGCATAACAACGGAATCTGCGGTTCCATCATACATCCATCAATCGGGTATCCTCACTAGAATCCACCATTCAGGGTGCCTACGGGAGTCGGGCCCCACTCTGCTGCTGGTGCCCTTGGGTGGGGCTGGCTGGCCACACCCCAGGGAGAGGCAGTCTTACGAAGGGGGCGGGGCAGCTCCCCATCCACTCCTTAAAAGCAGGTACTGAGGTGCCCAGTGCCCAATCCAATTGGGACAGATTCCAGTTACCAAGCTGAAAGTTCCCTCTTCTCGGTCGTCCAGCCCTGGGCCGAAATTCCTTTGTGGCGTGTAGTTCCCACCGCGCCCCCATAAAACTAGCAGCCTCAAGTCAAATGGAAGCCCACTTTTTGTTCCAAAACTAAGCTGTCCTCCAGTGTCTGGAGACAGGTTTCCCGTACGCTTGGGATAGTGAAGACCCCATAACCCCACAGCATGCACACAAAATCCAACAGGTTGCGAAGCATCCACATGGAGTCGAGTCAGTAGGGAAGTTCATCAAAGTAGCCAGGTGTCCCAAAGTCCGGTGCAGACCGGGATCACCATCATCAGGCAGGACTTCAGTGGTAGTGTGTGGCCACAGCCCTGGACTCTCTGAGTTCTTGTGATGCTAGTAATGCTTCCTTTCTCTTTCCTCTCAAGTTTTTCACATTTCCACAGTCTGGTCACCATTGTCATACCCCTACAAAATAGAGACAGGAGCACGTCCACTAGTCAGAGGTCCCTAGCCACAAACCTGGAACGGCAGATCCAAACACACAAGGAAGATGTGGACCGGGGTAGAGGGACGGGCCGGGGAAGGGAGTCTACAAGGTCCACCACAGCTTCGGGAGGGAGATGAATGCAGTAGGCACCAAATACGCTCAACCTCATATCGGACCTAGCAATCAGCCAACACACGGGGCGCTACATACACCGTCTGGAGAAAGCAGTAAGCCCAACCTCAAACACAGCAAAGCAACACAAATGGGGAACACATGGGCCAAGGTACAGTTTTCAACCACCTCCTTTTCACAAAAAATGAGACAACAGATCACACGAGATCCAGGGAGGCACCTAAAAGACCAACAAAATGACGCCCAAAATAGCCCAAAAGGAAGTATGTAGAAAAAAGGTGTAGCCAAGTCACCTGGCGCCACGAGTGTCACACTGCACACTGCATGCCAGGGACTAGAGGGGTACACACTTGACCTTGGGGCATGCTGTGACCACCAACAGTGCTCAAATAGCGACACGCCCCCTCATTACACATCGTATGGTGCACGTGTAGGTCTAAAGACACCGCCCACACCAGTAGCGCCCCATGCACACACTAGCAGAGAAGCACTGGGGACGCCCCTTCAATCCTAGCTAAAATGGATACTATCCTAATGTTCACAAGATCACCTCGTAAAAATACTTCACCAGTCTGACGCACAATTAGTTACAGAGCGAGGGGGGGAGACCTAACAACTCATAAAAAGCTCAGGCATTCCATAACAATACCCACTCTTTGAGGTAAACCATCAAAAATAGATACCCCAACTAGGGCACATGGAGTAATGCACTGTTTTCTGAACTAATCAATGAACGTAGCTCTTATCCTCCCCAGAATTCCTCCCACGACCTGCAATGTGCAATAAGTTATGTATTGTTTAACCCTGGGCACTGAGCGCCGCTCTGCTGGCGGTGTTTCCAGAATTTTGCGTACTCCTCGTTCTGCGGAGAACACGAAGTTCCTGCAAAACGTTCGACTCCGCAGCAGAGCGGAGTTCAGCTCCGGACCCTCCCGCCTCCCACCCCATGCAATAAATATTTTTTGACAAAAATTTACAATTAAAGTAAATTAAAAGTGCACTCACCTTTCTGCGGCATCCCGGGCAGCTCTCCTCCTCCTCCTTGCCCTAATCACCTACGTCAACCATACGTCGTGGTAGGACTCTGCATGCAAACGCATGCGAAGTCCTACCATGATTTACAGGATAAGGCGAGGAGGAGGGCAGCCCTGGACGCCGCGGTAAGGTAAGTCCGCTTTTAATTTCCTTTAATAGTAAATTTTAGTTAAAAAATATTTATTGTGGGCAGTGGGAGGTGCGGAGCGGAGTTCCACAGAGTTTTTGGGCAACTCCATGGAGCTCCAAGTAGAGCAACTCCGCCTGCTACGCCTGGCCTAGTCAAGTCAAGTCAAAAATACTTTTATTGATTCTTTACAAATCATAAAAGGATGGCAAACCATCATAAAACACAGAAAATTCAACGAGCAATATTATTATTTTTTTTAAAACAGGAGAGAGGAGAAAAAACCTTAGAGTCATTACCACAGTTAAAAGACTAACAAATAGTACAATTTGTTTAAGAAAAGTCAGCAAGCATGTTATTTATTAGCTGCTTAGCTTAGATCCGTTTTTTCAGTTCCTTTTATGCTATTTTCCAGAATTTTATGGCATTACAGGAGAGGGGAATAGATAGCCCTCCAAGACACCTGATGACTGCAGTTCTACATGTTCTTATCTGTTCATTCCTTAAAATCTCCCGAAGAATGGATTTACGGTTTTTCAGTAAAAAGGGGCATATACATATTAAATGTAGTAGTGACTCCGCACCTTGACAGCAGAGGCAGCATTCCTTAGATGGCCATATACATTTCCATTTTGGGGTCAAATCCTTTGAGGGGAATTATTTCATTCGTAGCAACATTAGGTAATGCTTTTTGTGGTAAGAGAAGTGTTCAGTCAAATACTGTTGCGGCTTTAGCCTCTGGTAGGCTTGTATCACAGCCCGGGCGTGATGTTTTTTTGCAAAGATCGTTTTCTCAGGTAACAAAGAGATCCACTTGATTGTTGCGTTCACCACGCTTTTGAATCCATAATACGTTACTGGTGTAGACCAGGCCACCTCTAGCTGTAATGCCGACAAAGATTCCTTCAGGATTGTCGTGGTCGAGTTAGTTTGTCTTCCTTGATTTTCAATCTCAACCCAACAGCGGTGAGCTAAAGTGTCATCTTCTGCCTCCCTCATTCTCCAATAGAATTTTACCAGGGCGCCTTGTCTGGCAATAATCAGTTTTTTGTCCGAATTCTAAACGGATTTGTTCTTGTGAGTTGTGTAACGGTATTAAAAACGCCTGGCCTAGTATTGTTGCACTTCTATGTACCCTCTGTTTAATATGGGTGTTGCCGCATCCATTCATCACCAAAGACCTGCCTAGTCAAATGGAGTCCACCCAGGAGCTATTACAGCGCTCTCGTAGGGACCTCTCCTATATCACTTACATTTACACTGTACTCCACACTAGCATCCCACATGCACTACACATCACCCTCTTACATTACACATAGCATCAGCACATGACTGTTGAGGGCTCCAAGACATCAGCCAGGTCATGTTACTACCATTCTCTGACACAGAATGCGGTAGGTGTAGACAGACTTTACTAGTCCCGAGGAGTAGCCCCCACAAAAGTAAAATGTCTTCTTTACTTATACCTATGTGGGATTAGGGCCAAAATACAACCCAACAAGGTAGAACCCCAAAGAGTAGTAGTGAATCTGACCCAGTATGAGATCAATGCTACAACATTGCACCTTTTCACCGAGCCTAGCAACATTCAAATTGACCTAGATAGGATGCGTAGGAGGGGCACCATAGCGGAGGATACTGTTTGGACCCGAGACTTCCCAGAGACAAGATTCTTAGAGGTAGCAAAACTAGTGCATGAACATGTCCACCCTACTTCCATCTGTGGTCCCGTGTGGCCATTAGCATATCTTGGGCAGTCTTCTTTAACAACGAATGGACCCCAGCATGGAATTCCAGTGTAGGGCCACCCATATTGATGATACGAAGGGAAATGAGTCTCTTAGGGGAGGGCTTAACTACAGCTTAAATACCCCCTGTCAAGAAATCTGGGATACCGAGGAGGGTAGATATACATGTCCAGAAG
Source organism: Lissotriton helveticus (assembly GCF_964261635.1). Lineage (NCBI taxonomy): Eukaryota > Metazoa > Chordata > Amphibia > Caudata > Salamandridae > Lissotriton > Lissotriton helveticus. Next base: position 34,442,605 of record NC_136059.1, on the reverse strand, counting down.
GGAAGGGGCAGCCCCTAATTGTGTGGAAACTTAAACTGTATTCCAAGTGTTTCAGAGGTAAAGGAACAATTCCACTAGGCACAAATGAAAACTGTGGCACAATCCTGCACATTCTGGACTTCCAAAGGGCACCTCCACGCTGATGGATACCTTCTGGCAGTGCAGCGAGTTTTCCTACATTCAGCACGTCCCCGGATGGCGTGACCCTTGCCTCTCATCACAATACACACCCCAAACCTGGTCATTTCCGGAGACAAACTGTCAGATTTTTACCAACACCCACTAAAGAAGAAGGGTTGTGAAAAAAGAACTGCTGATTATTTTGGCTGGATTCAGAACAAGGACATTCCAGAAGAATTCAGACTATTCTCTGATGCATAAGTATCAGTGGGCGGTTCCATACCCTTCTTCACCTTACAGCCAAAGCAAATGCCATCGGTTGCAGATAACCAGATGGGAAATGCTTAAAATGAGGAACAGCACTGAACTCAGCTTTAATTCGATCAAGGAAGAAGTGAGAGCCATCCCCCTCATGGTGCTGCAACATCGATATGTGTTAGACTTAATGGCTGCAATGGAGGGAGGGGTGTGTGCCAAGATCAGTGCGTTCTGCTGTACGTTTATACCAGGAAATAACATGGACAATGGGACTCTGGTTCCTGTCATCCATGCACTGACCCACTTACAAAGAGACGTTTGTGAGGAGACAGGTGCCCTACTGAGCAGGAGTGGTCCTCAAACTGTTTCTCCTGGCTCCCCAGTGGCTGTCCGGACTATGCACATCATTGCTGCCTGTTTCATTATTGCTATTGTTTAAGGGTGTTTTCCTCCAATTGAGGGTTCCCTGCTGTAAAAAAGCAGTCTTCAAATTGGGTAGGATACACCTAACGAGGAAAGTAGTAATGATCAAAACTGAGGAACAACAAATCCCCAATAATGCAACTATCATGAAGTTGAAGGAAGTGGTCCGCTTACCACGTACCAGCCTTCTATGCCAAATGAAGATTCGGAGAGACAGTGGAGAATATACACCAATAACTGTTTGTATACACTCAGAGCGGAGCCCCGTCTGCACAACCTCTTGAGAGAGCTACAGAGGGAACTGAAGACCCACAAGCATAGTGATACATTATGTACATTTCATAATCGGCTTAGAACAAACCCATAGTGGGATTTTCCAGGCAGATGCAGCTTTACAGTAAAATATAAAAAAAGAAAAAAGTTTCTGCTCTCGTATCTCACACAACTCAGCAAAGTCCAAGGCCGTTGCACCCTGAGCTGTGATCAAACTACCAAACAGGTGGGAGAGGGCCTTTATCTAATGGCAAAGCTATGCACAGAAATGAAACTAACAAATAGTATTTCTCAGAAACAGTAAAGGATTAGTTTTAATTACCATTTTAAATGGAGTCTGAACAGAAAATGGCAAGGCGAATGCTAACTTATACAGGGCACTGCGTAAGCATTAACAGGCTTATTTTAACCCGTTTACTGCTTCGAACGTGCTGAACGTTCGAAGAAATGGGTGCGGCAGCGTCGGCCAACGGACATGCGCAGCACTGGCAAGGTAGTGATCGCAACGAACGTTGGCCGACGGCAGCACTAAAGGGGTTAACAATATGGGTTGGATAATGTGGTTTAAAATTCAAATAGAGGGGAAAGTTAATATTGAAAAAGTCAATGTCAATTTTAATATAGATACATTCATATGTAAGAACGAAATTGCATCTCTATTATCCAATTCACCCGTCATGAGCTCTCCATCAACCTCGACTCAGAAATACATGTTTAGGTAAGGTTTGAGACGTAGGCCTAAGGTTACTGATTGACAGGTCACAAGTGGGGTGGCACATACCCGGCAGAGAAACGCGCAAACAGGAAATCCAGATCAATCCCACAAATAGGCTCTGTGGCACCAGGATGGTCCAGGGAGATTGGCCCCAATAAAACACACATGGCCAAACAGGTGCGCACATTCCCAAAACACCATAAAGTCGGATGCCACATGAAGTTAGGAACACACAGCCAATCAGGAGACAGCACACACGGTACATGCAGTGATCTTGAGCCCCTCATACCGGACATCTGGACAAGCTACCCACTGGCCCCCATTGTATCCATGCAAGGTCAAAACCTACCTGTATTTGTTATCAGGAGCCTTATTTTTGACTGCAAACACAAGGCCTGCATTCTTTTACCAAAAAAGGATCGACAGAAACATTTTATGATACCCAAAGAAACGTATAGAGTGGAGTGGAGAAGTGTGGCTCAATGGTTAGAGCGGCAAACCCTGATGCAGAGGTCTAGCCCGGGACCAGGGTTCAATTCCCCGCCTTGGCGGGTCTTGGGTTCAAAATTCCACGGACCTGATAATTCTCGCCTCAGTGCCTATTCCAATCATGGAGTCCCACTCTGCAACTCTGGGCAATAGCTTGCTTAATCTCCACAACGGCCCCCACAACGCTAAGGATGCCTGGCCTCCACCTTGGGGGTGCCCAGGAGTGGACACCTCACAGGGAAAGCCAGGATGGGTTCCACAGAGGTATTCGTACATGCACCTTGAGACCCTTGCGGGTGAGTAGTGCGCTATACAAGTATCAATTTTACAATTTTATAAAACTTTGCTGAGATTGATTGGACAGTCCTCAGACCTGTTTCTGTAGCTGCACTCCTAGCCGAAGTGTTAAATTAAACCAACACTTCCTGTTTTGCAAAAGGGCCTCTTATCTTTTGTTTTTTCAAGGTAAATTCATATTCAAGCAAAATTTGATCTTCATTTGCTTCAGGAGTGTGGAGGCAAACTGGAAGATGTGTTCTCTGGGTTGCAATGGCTTCTGGAGCAGGAGCGTGAGTAGGGACATGGGAGCCTCGGAAGGATGAGGGTACTCCTCGCTGGACTATGGCTCAATGACTGTCAGCGGTGCTCCCGTTCCCACAAGGGAGAGTGAGGCACTAGACTCAGATGGTAATCCACCAATCTCACTGCAACGACCTCCAGAGAGGCGGTATGATTGGAACAACTGTCTGGATCAGTCGGAACAGGGAAAGAGGGGTAAGGGAAGGCGGGAAACAGAGAACATCCCCGTCAGCGAGGAAACCCTCTGCCCATCCGGAACGGGTGGCGTTGGCGATTTCCAGGTCAGGAAGCAAGGCCCTATGAGGATGAATGGCACAATGATGATTAACACTCATGGGTAACATTTAGGAGAGTATACGTAGGGGAGGCAGTATCGACTCAACAGGTACCTTGCAAGAGATGTCAATAATGACCCCCAAAGACACCAGGAAACAACTTGAGGACCAGAAGCCCCTGGTGGACAGTTTGTCAAGCTGCAGCGATGGAACCAACCAACACTAAGTACTAGGGGAGCAGGACTAAAATTAGGGGAGAGGAGTTGGCCTAACGGCTAGGGCGTTCGACCTCGAATCTGGGGAACTGGGATTGAGTCTCGGCAACAATGCGGAACATACTGTGATTCTGGTCAAATCACTTAATCTCCCAGTGCTTAACAAAAATGAATGTGTGTCCTCATGTAACGCAACTGGTGCTATGTAAAGCGCTCCGATACCCGATACCTTTGGGTGTAGTTTGTGCTATATAAAACTCCGTAAAAAAATAAAAACATTTAAGGAAAGGCGGTAAGATAATACTGGAACAGGGGATACATGTACCGGGAAAGTAACACATCAAATGTGAAGAACGCAATGTGGTGGTGAACTGCGCGAGAGCAGGAGCCATAAAACAAATTAAGAGCTGCCAGGAGCCATCTTGCTAGTTTGCAGCCCTTTTACAGGAACCAGAAGGAACAGTGCTAGCTGTACTGGCCCTGACCCGGAGCTGCCTGTTCTTGACCCTCTGTGCCTCTGCTGGAGCTGCTGCCAGGAGCAGAACCTCCTCAGCCTCCACTCTTTCCTTGTTTTTGTGTGTTTCTCAGACAGAATGGATCAGTCTTGCACTCGCGTCTCTTTCAATGTTCAATCCTGCCAGCGATGAACTCCCGGGCAGCGTCGTAAATAAATAAATCTGTATTTGTAAAGCGCAAACTACTCACCCTTATGGGTCTCAAGGCGCTGGGGGCCGTCGTGGAAATTAAGTGAGCTATTGCCCAGAGTCACACGGTGCTGAGCTGAGCTGCCGCCGGAGCACCGTGAACCCTGTGCTCCGAAGTCAGCTGCTCTGGCCGCTGCGCCACACCTCTTCACGCCGTGAAGTTCCTGTCCTGAGAAAGGTTTCAGATGTGACCACTCCTAATTAGCAGCCTCAGTGGGTGCTCCATTCCAGGCAGGGATGCACTCAGTTCTATTTTTGTGCCCACCCTTGTTTAGTGCTCCAGGAGGTCGCCACCTTTCCCTCTAGAGTAGCCACCTTTCCATTATCCCTTTGCAGAACCACTTGCATGTGTACAGATGCTTTGTGTGCACAGAGAGACCAGGGGATGGTTGTTGGGGCCGAGGGGGCTATGGATACATTATTTAAGTTTAATTCCATAATCTCCTCTTGTAAATGACACCCTTTAAAAAGAAATAATTCAGGCTGATATAACTTGACCACCTACTGGAGTATGACTTAGTCTTGCTACTTGTGCTTAAGTAGAAACAGTTTTGCAAAATGAATATATCTCCGCCATCCTATTGGAACAAAAAAGTCTAAAAACCTAAAACACTAATGGTAAACAACAGAACCCACCATGTGATCAGTACCAGCACCCACCTACTACCCTAGGCTGTAAAGAAAGGGGCTCACGCCCACTTCTGCTTTAATCTCAACATATGAAAATATTGGGTTCTTTGAAAGAGAACAATACATCTACAGGAACTCTGACAAGGTGGGCAGGTTACTGGGGTGGGCAAACACCACCACTAGTCACAACATCTAATCCTGGCTTTACCACTGTAGTGGAGGAGTGTGGCTCACTGATTAGAGCGGCAGACCCTGATGCAGAGGTCTGGCCCGGGACCAGGGTTCAATTCCCGACGCGGCAGGGTCCTGAGCCCAAAAATGTCCACGGACTCGATAATTCTCGCCTCGGTGCCTATTCTAATCATGGGGTCCCACGCTGCAACTCTGGGCAATAGTTGCTTAATCTCCACTACGGCGGCCCACCCGCTGCGGGATGCCTGGCTTTCACCCTGGGGATACCCAGTAGGGGTTATCTCACAGGGAAAAACCAGGACGGGTTCCCAAGGCAAGCGCCTTGATGCCTTCGGGTGATACGTGCGCTATATAAGTCGCAATACATTTACATTTACATTTACCTAAACATCCTGGAAATAAACACGGCATTATGAATCTGGGCACGGCACATTATACAGGGACACACCTATGAGAAGGGTAGTCCCAAGGCCTTCCCATCAGAATCACTGTCACACCCAGATGTCATCCAGTGTGATAGTTGGAAACGATGGAAACTTTGGGTCCAGGAGAAATGTTTTTTAATCCTGAACTCCCCATTTTTCCAAATGGCGTGCTCTTGGGCAATCATCTTTTGAAAGTATTGTTCTGCTCCCATTTCAGTATTTAGAATGAATCTAAAGCTGTTAGTGCCTTTGCGGTAAAAACAATAAAAGACCTCACTGGATATGTCCCCTGGAATATATGATATTACAATGCAAACATTTACAATGCGTGCTTTTACAACGCGGTTTTTATATCGCAGCATCCATTACAACGCATGATTTTACAAGGCATGCTATCACAACGCATTTTTAGAAATCACATTTACAACGCATTCCATTACTACACATACCATTACAACGCATAATACTTTTAGGGCAACAGTAGGGTAAGTGTTGAATAGTGTAGGGGTAAAAATTACTATTCCCACTCCAGTGATTCCAACAGTAGGGGAAGTGTTGGGTAGTGTAGGGGTAAAAATAACTATTTCCATGTATCCCAAAACCCATACCCACCCTACAACTTTAAAAAAATCCCCATTATTTACCTTATAATGCGTTGTAATGGCATGCGTTGTAGAGACATGCGTTGTAATAGGATGGGTTGTAGTGACATGCGTTGTAATGGGATGCGTTGTAGTGACATACGTTGTAAGGGCTGTGTTACAATGGCATGCGATGTAAAGGCAGTTGTGTTGTAACAGTCGCATTGTAATGGTAGTGCGTTGTAATGAGTGCGTTGTAATGGATGTTTCCCGTCCCCTGGGAGGGTGGGTTGACAGTGCCCACTCTCATGGTCTATTCCCTTAAAATGTAATATGATGGTAAAGTATTAACCTTTGGAATAAGCACGAATGCTCCAGGGTCTCCAGCTTTACCAAAATGTTTGATCCTGGGCAAATCATCTCCTGTGACTGCTCCCCGATCTCTTAATGTCTGTGCTCTCTGAAGGAGGCTTCATGGGAGAAATAAACTCCAAGGGCACATTCCCAGCACAAGCCTCTGGCATGGCTTCATTCACACATTCAGGGTTGCTAGACTGCATGTCTCTAGCCTCCCTATTTGCAGATCCAAGGGTGACCTTATTCCTGAAGCTGCATTGTGCCCCCCCCCCCCCGTGCCCCACCTGACCACTGACAGGCACCTCTTTCACAGCTCAAAGATGGCTACAATAGTCAGAGGAGGACTCCCTGTAGGGTAGATAGCCCTGGGATGCAAAAAGAGGGACAGTAGAGCCCCAAACCATTATGTTCTGCCAATAGGACAGAACACCCAAAAGCAGGAAAGGCCACCAAAACAGTGCGGCTGGCCACCCTCGCGTGGACGCGGCACTGTCACTCTGGCTTCTGTCGAAGTGGACCTCAGGTTAGCTAGTAAGGGATGGACAGGGCACTGGATTCTTGAATAGGCCACCAGGGTCTATTTTTGAGACTTGGAGGTGGGGAGGGGCAATGTTCGATCATGCGTCATGGCACCCCGCCAGATGTCCCCCTCACCGGGCCTGGAGGCCTCCGTGCTTCGTGGTGCAGGGGCAGAGGCCCCTTGGTTGGTAGGCTCAAAGCCCTGCAGGTGGACGGCGTCCTCTCCCGGGTCCCTTGGTTGAGCTGAGGAGGTGCTTGGAGCCAGGAGTGCTCTTCAACAGGACTGCGAGGAGGATCAGGGGGCGTGCAAGGGATCCTCCAAGCCATCGCTAATGGAGGCGGAGCTCCCAGGGCGGCCTCCCTAATGGAGGCGGAGCTCCCAGGGCGGCCTCCCTAATGGAGGCAGAGCTACCAGGGTGGCCTCCCTAATGGAGGCGGAGCTCCCAGGGCGGCCTCCCTAATGGAGGCGGAGCTCCCAGGGTGGCCTCCCTAATCGAGGCAGAGCTACCAGGGCGGCCTCCCTAATGGAGGCAGAGCTACCAGGGCGGCCTCCCTAATGGAGGCGGAGCTCCCAGGGTGGCCTTTCTAATGGAGGCGGAGCTCCCAGTGCGGCCTTCCTAATGGAGGCGGAGCTCCCAGGGCGGCCTCCCTAATGGAGGCAGAGCTACCAGGGTGGCCTCCCTAATGGAGGCGGAGCTCCCAGGGCGGCCTCCCTAATGGAGGCGGAGCTCCCAGGGTGGCCTCCCTAATCGAGGCAGAGCTACCAGGGCGGCCTCCCTAATGGAGGCGGAGCTCCCAGGGTGGCCTTTCTAATGGAGGCGGAGCTCCCAGTGCGGCCTTCCTAATGGAGGCGGAGCTCCCAGTGCGGCCTCCCTAATGGAGGCAGAGCTACCAGGGTGGCCTCCCTAATGGAGGCGGAGCTCCCAGGGCGGCCTCCCTAATGGAGGCGGAGCTACCAGGGTGGCCTCCCTAATGGAGGCAGAGCTCCCAGGGTGGCCTTTCTAATGGAGGCGGAGCTCCCAGGGCGGCCTTCATAATGGAGGCGGAGCTCCTAGGGTGGCCTTTCTAATGGAGGCGGAGCTCCCAGGGTGGCCTTTCTAATGGAGGCGGAGCTCCCAGGGTGGCCTTCCTAATGAAGGCAGAGCTCCCAGGGTGGCCTTCATAATGCAGGCGGAGCTCCCAGGGCGGCCTTCCTGATGGAGGCGGAGCTCCCAGGGCTGCCTCTCTATTGGAGGCGGAGCTCCCAGGGCGGCCTCCCTAATGGAGGCGGAGCTCCCAGGGCGGCCTCCCTAATGGAGGCAGAGCTACCAGGGTGGCCTCCCTAATGGAGGCGGAGCTCCAAGGGCGGCCTCCCTAATGGAGGCGGAGCTACCAGGGTGGCCTCCCTAATGGAGGCGGAGCTCCCAGGGTGGCCTTTCTAATGGAGGCGGAGCTCCCAGGGCGGCCTTCATAATGGAGGCGGAGCTCCTAGGGTGGCCTTTCTAATGGAGGCGGAGCTCCCAGGGTGGCCTTTCTAATGGAGGCGGAGCTCCCAGGGTGGCCTTCCTAATGAAGGCAGAGCTCCCAGGGTGGCCTTCATAATGCAGGCGGAGCTCCCAGGGCGGCCTTCCTGATGGAGGCGGAGCTCCCAGGGCTGCCTCTCTATTGGAGGCGGAGCTCCCAGGGCGGCCTCCCTAATGGAGGCGGAGCTCCCAGGGCGGCCTCCCTAATGGAGGCAGAGCTACCAGGGTGGCCTCCCTAATGGAGGCGGAGCTCCCAAGGTGGCCTTTCTAATGCAGACCAAGCTCCCAGGTCGGCCTTCCTGATGGAGGTGGAGCTCCCAGGGCGGCCTCCCTAATGGAAGCGGAGCTCCCAGGGCGGCCTCCCTAATGGAGGCAGAGATACCAGGGTGGCCTCCCTAATGGAGGCGGAGCTCCCAGGGCGGCCTCCCTAATGGAGGCAGAGCTACCAGGGTGGCCTCCCTAATGGAGGCATAGCTCCCAGGGCGGCCTTCCTGATGGAGGCGGAGCTCCCAGGGCTACCTTCCTAATGGAGGCGGAGCTCCCAGGGTGGCCTTTCTAATGGAGGTGGAGCTCCCAGGGTGGCCTTCCTAATGGAGGCGGAGCTACCAGGGCGGCCTTCCTAATAGAGGCGGAGCTACCAGGGCGGCCTTCCTAATAGAGGCGGAGCTATCAGGCGGACTTCCTAATGGAGGCGGAGCTACCTATAGAGGCAGAGCTACCAGGGTGGCCTCCCTAATGGAGGTAGAGCTCCCAGGGTGGCCTTTCTAATGCAGGCGGAGCTCCCAGTGCTGCCTTCCTGATGGAGGCGGAGCTCCCAGGGCGGCCTCCCTAATGGAGGCGGAGCTCCCAGGGTGGCCTCCCTAATCGAGGCAGAGCTACCAGGGCGGCCTCCCTAATGGAGGCAGAGCTACCAGGGCGGCCTCCCTAATGGAGGCGGAGCTCCCAGGGTGGCCTTCATAATGCAGGCGGAGCTCCCAGGGCGGCCTTCCTGATGGAGGCGGAGCTCCCAGGGCTGCCTCTCTATTGGAGGCGGAGCTCCCAGGGCGGCCTCCCTAATGGAGGCGGAGCGCCCAGGGCGGCCTCCCTAATGGAGGCAGAGCTACCAGGGTGGCCTCCCTAATGGAGGCGGAGCTCCAAGGGCCTCCTCCCTAATGGAGGCGGAGCTACCAGGGTGGCCTCCCTAATGGAGGCGGAGCTCCCAGGGTGGGCTTTCTAATGGAGGCGGAGCTCCCAGGGCGGCCTTCATAATGGAGGCGGAGCTCCTAGGGTGGCCTTTCTAATGGAGGCGGAGCTCCCAGGGTGGCCTTTCTAATGGAGGCGGAGCTCCCAGGGTGGCCTTCCTAATGAAGGCAGAGCTCCCAGGGTGGCCTTCATAATGCAGGCGGAGCTCCCAGGGCGGCCTTCCTGATGGAGGCGGAGCTCCCAGGGCTGCCTCTCTATTGGAGGCGGAGCTCCCAGGGCGGCCTCCCTAATGGAGGCGGAGCTCCCAGGGCGGCCTCCCTAATGGAGGCAGAGCTACCAGGGTGGCCTCCCTAATGGAGGCGGAGCTCCCAAGGTGGCCTTTCTAATGCAGACCAAGCTCCCAGGTCGGCCTTCCTGATGGAGGTGGAGCTCCCAGGGCGGCCTCCCTAATGGAAGCGGAGCTCCCAGGGCGGCCTCCCTAATGGAGGCAGAGATACCAGGGTGGCCTCCCTAATGGAGGCGGAGCTCCCAGGGCGGCCTCCCTAATGGAGGCAGAGCTACCAGGGTGGCCTCCCTAATGGAGGCATAGCTCCCAGGGCGGCCTTCCTGATGGAGGCGGAGCTCCCAGGGCTACCTTCCTAATGGAGGCGGAGCTCCCAGGGTGGCCTTTCTAATGGAGGTGGAGCTCCCAGGGTGGCCTTCCTAATGGAGGCGGAGCTACCAGGGCGGCCTTCCTAATAGAGGCGGAGCTACCAGGGCGGCCTTCCTAATAGAGGCGGAGCTACCAGGCGGACTTCCTAATGGAGGCGGAGCTACCTATAGAGGCAGAGCTACCAGGGTGGCCTCCCTAATGGAGGTAGAGCTCCCAGGGTGGCCTTTCTAATGCAGGCGGAGCTCCCAGTGCTGCCTTCCTGATGGAGGCGGAGCTCCCAGGGCGGCCTCCCTTATGGAGGCAGAGCTACCAGGGTGGCCTCCCTAATGGAGGCGGAGCTCCCAGGGCGGCCTCCCTAATCGAGGCAGAGCTACCAGAGTGGCCTCCCTAATGGAGGCAGAGCTCCCAGGGCGGCCTTCCTGATGGAGGTGGAGCTCCCAGGGCGGCCTTTCTAATGGAGGTGGAGCTCCCAGGGTGGCCTTCCTAATGGAGGCGGAGCTACCAGGGCGGCCTTCCTAATAGAGGCGGAGCTACCAGGGCGGCCTTCCTAATAGAGGCGGAGCTATCAGGCGGACTTCCTAATGGAGGCGGAGCTACCTATAGAGGCAGAGCTACCAGGGTGGCCTCCCTAATGGAGGTAGAGCTCCCAGGGTGGCCTTTCTAATGCAGGCGGAGCTCCCAGTGCTGCCTTCCTGATGGAGGCGGAGCTCCCAGGGCTGCCTCCCTAATGGAGGCGGAGCTCCCAGGGTGGCCTCCCTAATCGAGGCAGAGCTACCAGGGCGGCCTCCCTAATGGAGGCAGAGCTACCAGGGCGGCCTCCCTAATGGAGGCGGAGCTACCAGGGCGGCCTCCCTAATGGAGGCGGAGCTCCCAGGGTGGCCTTTCTAATGGAGGCGGAGCTCCCAGTGCGGCCTTCCTAATGGAGGCGGAGCTACCAGGGTGGCCTCCCTAATGGAGGCGGAGCTCCCAGGGCGGCCTCCCTAATGGAGGCGGAGCTACCAGGGTGGCCTCCCTAATGGAGGCAGAGCTCCTAGGGTGGCCTTTCTAATGGAGGCGGAGCTCCCAGGGCGGCCTTCATAATGGAGGCGGAGCTCCTAGGGTGGCCTTTCTAATGGAGGCGGAGCTCCCAGGGTGGCCTTTCTAATGGAGGCGGAGCTCCCAGGGTGGCCTTCCTAATGAAGGCAGAGCTCCCAGGGTGGCCTTCATAATGCAGGCGGAGCTCCCAGGGCGGCCTTCCTGATGGAGGCGGAGCTCCCAGGGCTGCCTCTCTATTGGAGGCGGAGCTCCCAGGGCGGCCTCCCTAATGGAGGCGGAGCTCCCAGGGAGGCCTCCCTAATGGAGGCAGAGCTACCAGGGTGGCCTCCCTAATGGAGGCGGAGCTCCAAGGGCCCCCTCCCTAATGGAGGCGGAGCTACCAGGGTGGCCTCCCTAATGGAGGCGGAGCTCCCAGGGTGGGCTTTCTAATGGAGGCGGAGCTCCCAGGGCGGCCTTCATAATGGAGGCGGAGCTCCTAGGGTGGCCTTTCTAATGGAGGCGGAGCTCCCAGGGTGGCCTTTCTAATGGAGGCGGAGCTCCCAGGGTGGCCTTCCTAATGAAGGCAGAGCTCCCAGGGTGGCCTTCATAATGCAGGCGGAGCTCCCAGGGCGGCCTTCCTGATGGAGGCGGAGCTCCCAGGGCTGCCTCTCTATTGGAGGCGGAGCTCCCAGGGCGGCCTCCCTAATGGAGGCGGAGCTCCCAGGGCGGCCTCCCTAATGGAGGCAGAGCTACCAGGGTGGCCTCCCTAATGGAGGCGGAGCTCCCAAGGTGGCCTTTCTAATGCAGACCAAGCTCCCAGGTCGGCCTTCCTGATGGAGGTGGAGCTCCCAGGGCGGCCTCCCTAATGGAAGCGGAGCTCCCAGGGCGGCCTCCCTAATGGAGGCAGAGATACCAGGGTGGCCTCCCTAATGGAGGCGGAGCTCCCAGGGCGGCCTCCCTAATGGAGGCAGAGCTACCAGGGTGGCCTCCCTAATGGAGGCATAGCTCCCAGGGCGGCCTTCCTGATGGAGGCGGAGCTCCCAGGGCTACCTTCCTAATGGAGGCGGAGCTCCCAGGGTGGCCTTTCTAATGGAGGTGGAGCTCCCAGGGTGGCCTTCCTAATGGAGGCGGAGCTACCAGGGCGGCCTTCCTAATAGAGGCGGAGCTACCAGGGCGGCCTTCCTAATAGAGGCGGAGCTACCAGGCGGACTTCCTAATGGAGGCGGAGCTACCTATAGAGGCAGAGCTACCAGGGTGGCCTCCCTAATGGAGGTAGAGCTCCCAGGGTGGCCTTTCTAATGCAGGCGGAGCTCCCAGTGCTGCCTTCCTGATGGAGGCGGAGCTCCCAGGGCGGCCTCCCTTATGGAGGCAGAGCTACCAGGGTGGCCTCCCTAATGGAGGCGGAGCTCCCAGGGCGGCCTCCCTAATCGAGGCAGAGCTACCAGAGTGGCCTCCCTAATGGAGGCAGAGCTCCCAGGGCGGCCTTCCTGATGGAGGTGGAGCTCCCAGGGCGGCCTTTCTAATGGAGTTGGAGCTCCCAGGGTGGCCTTTCTAATGGAGGTGGAGCTCCCAGGGCAGCCTTCCTAATGGAGGCGGAGCTCCCAGGGTGGCCTCCCTAATGGAGGCGGAGCTCCCAGGGCGGCCTCCCTAATGGAGGCAGAGCTACCAGAGTGGCCTCCCTAATGGAGGCAGAGCTCCCAGGGCGGCCTTCCTGATGGAGGCGGAGCTCCCAGGGCGGCCTCCCTAATGGAAGCGGAGCTCCCAGGGCGGCCTCCTTTATGGAGGCAGAGCTCCCAGGGCTACCTTCCTAATGGAGGCGGAGCTCCCAGGGCTACCTTCCTAATGGAGGCGGAGCTCCCAGGGTGGCCTTTCTAATGGAGGAGGAGCTCCCAGGGTGGCCTTCCTAATGGAGGCGGAGCTACCAGGGCGGCATTCCTAATAGAGGCGGAGCTACCAGGGCGGCCTTCCTAATAGAGGCGGAGCTACCAGGCGGACTTCCTAATGGAGGCGGAGCTACCTATAGAGGCAGAGCTACCAGGGTGGCCTCCCTAATGGAGGTAGAGCTCCCAGGGTGGCCTTTCTAATGCAGGCGGAGCTCCCAGTGCTGCCTTCCTGATGGAGGCGGAGCTCCCAGGGCGGCCTCCCTAATGGAAGCGGAGCTCCCAGGGCGGCCTCCCTTATGGAGGCAGAGCTACCAGGGTGGCCTCCCTAATGGAGGCGGAGCTCCCAGGGCGGCCTCCCTAATCGAGGCAGAGCTACCAGAGTGGCCTCCCTAATGGAGGCAGAGCTCCCAGGGCGGCCTTCCTGATGGAGGTGGAGCTCCCAGGGCGGCCTTTCTAATAGAGTTGGAGCTCCCAGGGTGGCCTTTCTAATGGAGGTGGAGCTCCCAGGGCAGCCTTCCTAATGGAGGCGGAGCTCCCAGGGTGGCCTCCCTAATGGAGGCGGAGCTCCCAGGGCGGCCTCCCTAATGGAGGCAGAGCTACCAGAGTGGCCTCCCTAATGGAGGCAGAGCTCCCAGGGCGGCCTTCCTGATGGAGGCGGAGCTCCCAGGGCAGCCTCCCTAATGGAAGCGGAGCTCCCAGAGCGGCCTCCCTTATGGAGGCAGAGCTACCAGGGTGGCCTCCCTAATGGAGGCGGAGCTCCCAGGGCGGCCTCCCTAATGGAGGCAGAGCTACCAGGGTGGCCTCCCTAATGGAGGCATAGCTCCCAAGGCGGCCTTCCTGATGGAGGCGGAGCTCCCAGGGCTGCCTTCCTAATGGAGGCGGAGCTCCCAGGGTGGCCTTTCTAATGGAGGTGGAGCTCCCAGGGTGGCCTTCCTAATGGAGGCGGAGCTACCAGGGCGGCCTTCCTAATAGAGGCGGAGCTACCAGGGCGGCCTTCCTAATAGAGGCGGAGCTACCAGGCGGACTTCCTAATGGAGGCGGAGCTACCTATAGAGGCAGCGCTACCAGGGTGGCCTCCCTAATGGAGGTAGCGCTCCCAGGGTGGCCTTTCTAATGCAGGCGGAGCTCCCAGTGCTGCCTTCCTGATGGAGGCGGAGCTCCCAGGGCGGCCTCCCTAATGGAAGCGGAGCTCCCAGGGCGGCCTCCCTTATCGAGGCAGAGCTACCAGAGTGGCCTCCCTAATGGAGGCAGAGCTCCCAGGGCGGCCTTCCTGATGGAGGTGGAGCTCCCAGGGCGGCCTTTCTAATGGAGTTGGAGCTCCCAGGGTGGCCTTTCTAATGGAGGTGGAGCTCCCAGGGCAGCCTTCCTAATGGAGGCGGAGCTCCCAGGGTGGCCTCCCTAATGGAGGCGGAGCTCCCAGGGCGGCCTCCCTAATGGAGGCAGAGCTACCAGAGTGGCCTCCCTAATGGAGGCAGAGCTCCCAGGGCGGCCTTCCTGATGGAGGCGGAGCTCCCAGGGCGGCCTCCCTAATGGAAGCGGAGCTCCCAGGGCGGCCTCCCTTATGGAGGCAGAGCTACCAGGGTGGCCTCCCTAATGGAGGCGGAGCTCCCAGGGCGGCCTCCCTAATGGAGGCAGAGCTACCAGAGTGGCCTCCCTAATGGAGGCAGAGCTCCCAGGGCGGCCTTCCTGATGGAGGTGGAGCTCCCAGGGCGGCCTTTCTAATGGAGGTGGAGCTCCCAGGGTGGCCTTTCTAATGGAGGTGGAGCTCCCAAGGTGGCCTTCCTAATGGAGGCGGAGCTACCAGGGCGGCCTTTCTAATGGAGGTGGAGCTCCCAGGGCAGCCTTCCTAATGGAGGCAGAGCTCCCAGGGCGGCCTCCCTAATGGAGGCGGAGCTACCATGGCAGCCTTTCTAATGGAGGTGGAGCTCCCAGGGCAGCCTTCCTAATGGAGGCAGAGCTCCCAGGGCGGCCTTTCTAATGGAGGTGGAGCTCCCAGGGCAGCCTTCCTAATGGAGGCAGAGCTCCCAGGGCGGCCTTTCTAATGGAGGCAGAGCTCCCAGGGCGGCCTTCCTGATGGAGGTGGAGCTCCCAGGGCGGCCTTTCTAATGGAGGTGGAGCTCCCAGGGCAGCCTTCCTAATGGAGGCAGAGCTCCCAGGGCGGCCTTCCTAATGGAGGCAGAGCTCCCAGGGCTGCCTCCCTAATGGAGGCGGAGCTACCAGGGCAGCCTTTCTAATGGAGGTGGAGCTCCCAGGGCAGCCTTCCTAATGGAGGCAGAGCTCCCAGGGCGGCCTTTCTAATGGAGGCAGAGCTCCCAGGGCGGCCTCCCTTATGGAGGCAGAGCGACCAGGGTGGCCTCCCTAATGGAGGCGGAGCTCCCAGGGCGGCCTCCCTAATCGAGGCAGAGCTACCAGAGTGGCCTCCCTAATGGAAGCAGAGCTCCCAGGGCGTCCTTCCTGATGGAGGTGGAGCTCCCAGGGCGGCCTTTCTAATGGAGTTGGAGCTCCCAGGGAGGCCTTTCTAATGGAGGTGGAGCTCCCAGGGCAGCCTTCCTAATGGAGGCGGAGCTCCCAGGGTGGCCTCCCTAATGGAGGCGGAGCTCCCAGGGCGGCCTCCCTAATGGAGGCAGAGCTACCAGAGTGGCCTCCCTAATGGAGGCAGAGCTCCCAGGGCGGCCTTCCTGATGGAGGCGGAGCTCCCAGGGCGGCCTCCCTAATGGAAGCGGAGCTCCCAGGGCGGCCTCCCTTATGGAGGCAGAGCTACCAGGGTGGCCTCCCTAATGGAGGCGGAGCTCCCAGGGCGGCCTCCCTAATGGAGGCAGAGCTACCAGGGTGGCCTCCCTAATGGAGGCATAGCTCCTAGGGCGGCCTTCCTGATGGAGGCGGAGCTCCCAGGGCTGCCTTCCTAATGGAGGTGGAGCTCCCAGGGTGGCCTTTCTAATGGAGGTGGAGCTCCCAGGGTGGCCTTCCTAATGGAGGAGGAGCTACCAGGGCGGCCTTCCTAATAGAGGCGGAGCTACCAGGGCGGCCTTCCTAATAGAGGCGGAGCTACCAGGCGGACTTCCTAATGGAGGCGGAGCTACCTATAGAGGCAGAGCTACCAGGGTGGCCTCCCTAATGGAGGTAGAGCTCCCAGGGTGGCCTTTCTAATGCAGGAGGAGCTCCCAGTGCTGCCTTCCTGATGGAGGCGGAGCTCCCAGGGCGGCCTCCCTAATGGAAGCGGAGCTCCCAGGGCGGCCTCCCTTATGGAGGCAGAGCTACCAGGGTGGCCTCCCTAATGGAGGCGGAGCTCCCAGGGCGGCCTCCCTAATCGAGGCAGAGCTACCAGAGTGGCCTCCCTAATGGAGGCAGAGCTCCCAGGGCGGCCTTCCTGATGGAGGTGGAGCTCCCAGGGCGGCCTTTCTAATGGAGTTGGAGCTCCCAGGGTGGCCTTTCTAATGGAGGTGGAGCTCCCAGGGCAGCCTTCCTAATGGAGGCGGAGCTCCCAGGGTGGCCTCCCTAATGGAGGCGGAGCTCCCAGGGCGGCCTCCCTAATGGAGGCAGAGCTACCAGAGTGGCCTCCCTAATGGAGGCAGAGCTCCCAGGGCGGCCTTCCTGATGGAGGCGGAGCTCCCAGGGCGGCCTCCCTAATGGAAGCGGAGCTCCCAGGGCGGCCTCCCTTATGGAGGCAGAGCTACCAGGGTGGCCTCCCTAATGGAGGCGGAGCTCCCAGGGCGGCCTCCCTAATGGAGGCAGAGCTACCAGAGTGGCCTCCCTAATGGAGGCAGAGCTCCCAGGGCGGCCTTCCTGATGGAGGTGGAGCTCCCAGGGCGGCCTTTCTAATGGAGGTGGAGCTCCCAGGGTGGCCTTTCTAATGGAGGTGGAGCTCCCAAGGTGGCCTTCCTAATGGAGGCGGAGCTACCAGGGCGGCCTTTCTAATGGAGGTGGAGCTCCCAGGGCAGCCTTCCTAATGGAGGCAGAGCTCCCAGGGCGGCCTCCCTAATGGAGGCGGAGCTACCAGGGCAGCCTTTCTAATGGAGGTGGAGCTCCCAGGGCAGCCTTCCTAATGGAGGCAGAGCTCCCAGGGCGGCCTTTCTAATGGAGGTGGAGCTCCCAGGGCAGCCTTCCTAATGGAGGCAGAGCTCCCAGGGCGGCCTTTCTAATGGAGGCAGAGCTCCCAGGGCGGCCTTCCTGATGGAGGTGGAGCTCCCAGGGCGGCCTTTCTAATGGAGGTGGAGCTCCCAGGGCAGCCTTCCTAATGGAGGCAGAGCTCCCAGGGCGGCCTTCCTAATGGAGGCAGAGCTCCCAGGGCGGCCTCCCTAATGGAGGCGGAGCTACCAGGGCAGCCTTTCTAATGGAGGTGGAGCTCCCAGGGCAGCCTTCCTAATGGAGGCAGAGCTCCCAGGGCGGCCTTTCTAATGGAGGCAGAGCTCCCAGGGCGGCCTCCCTTATGGAGGCAGAGCGACCAGGGTGGCCTCCCTAATGGAGGCGGAGCTCCCAGGGCGGCCTCCCTAATCGAGGCAGAGCTACCAGAGTGGCCTCCCTAATGGAAGCAGAGCTCCCAGGGCGTCCTTCCTGATGGAGGTGGAGCTCCCAGGGCGGCCTTTCTAATGGAGTTGGAGCTCCCAGGGAGGCCTTTCTAATGGAGGTGGAGCTCCCAGGGCAGCCTTCCTAATGGAGGCGGAGCTCCCAGGGTGGCCTCCCTAATGGAGGCGGAGCTCCCAGGGCGGCCTCCCTAATGGAGGCAGAGCTACCAGAGTGGCCTCCCTAATGGAGGCAGAGCTCCCAGGGCGGCCTTCCTGATGGAGGCGGAGCTCCCAGGGCGGCCTCCCTAATGGAAGCGGAGCTCCCAGGGCGGCCTCCCTTATGGAGGCAGAGCTACCAGGGTGGCCTCCCTAATGGAGGCGGAGCTCCCAGGGCGGCCTCCCTAATGGAGGCAGAGCTACCAGGGTGGCCTCCCTAATGGAGGCATAGCTCCTAGGGCGGCCTTCCTGATGGAGGCGGAGCTCCCAGGGCTGCCTTCCTAATGGAGGTGGAGCTCCCAGGGTGGCCTTTCTAATGGAGGTGGAGCTCCCAGGGTGGCCTTCCTAATGGAGGAGGAGCTACCAGGGCGGCCTTCCTAATAGAGGCGGAGCTACCAGGGCGGCCTTCCTAATAGAGGCGGAGCTACCAGGCGGACTTCCTAATGGAGGCGGAGCTACCTATAGAGGCAGAGCTACCAGGGTGGCCTCCCTAATGGAGGTAGAGCTCCCAGGGTGGCCTTTCTAATGCAGGCGGAGCTCCCAGTGCTGCCTTCCTGATGGAGGCGGAGCTCCCAGGGCGGCCTCCCTAATGGAAGCGGAGCTCCCAGGGCGGCCTCCCTTATGGAGGCAGAGCTACCAGGGTGGCCTCCCTAATGGAGGCGGAGCTCCCAGGGCGGCCTCCCTAATCGAGGCAGAGCTACCAGAGTGGCCTCCCTAATGGAGGCAGAGCTCCCAGGGCGGCCTTCCTGATGGAGGTGGAGCTCCCAGGGCGGCCTTTCTAATGGAGTTGGAGCTCCCAGGGTGGCCTTTCTAATGGAGGTGGAGCTCCCAGGGCAGCCTTCCTAATGGAGGCAGAGCTTCCAGGGTGGCCTCCCTAATGGAGGCGGAGCTCCCAGGGCGGCCTCCCTAATGGAGGCAGAGCTCCCAGGGCGGCCTTCCTGATGGAGGCGGAGCTCCCAGGGCGGCCTCCCTAATGGAAGCGGAGCTCCCAGGGCGGCCTCCCTTATGGAGGCAGAGCTACCAGGGTGGCCTCCCTAATGGAGGCGGAGCTCCCAGGGCGGCCTCCCTAATGGAGGCAGAGCTACCAGAGTGGCCTCCCTAATGGAGGCAGAGCTCCCAGGGCGGCCTTCCTGGTGGAGGTGGAGCTCCCAGGGCGGCCTTTCTAATGGAGGTGGAGCTCCCAGGGTGGCCTTTCTAATGGAGGTGGAGCTCCCAGGGTGGCCTTCCTAATGGAGGCGGAGCTACCAGGGCGGCCTTTCTAATGGAGGTGAAGCTCCCAGGGCAGCCTTCCTAATGGAGGCAGAGCTCCCAGGGCGGCCTCCCTAATGGAGGCGGAGCTACCAGGGCAGCCTTTCTAATGGAGGTGGAGCTCCCAGGGCAGCCTTCCTAATGGAGGCAGAGCTCCCAGGGCGGCCTTTCTAATGGAGGCAGAGCTCCCAGGGCAGCCTTCCTAATGGAGGCAGAGCTCCCAGGGTGGCCTTCCTGATGGAGGTGGAGCTCCCAGGGCGGCCTTCCTGATGGAGGTGGAGCTCCCAGGGCAGCCTTCCTAATGGAGGCAGAGCTCCCAGGGCGGCCTTCCTAATGGAGGCAGAGCTCCCAGGGCGGCCTCCCTAATGGAGGCGGAGCTACCAGGGCAGCCTTCCTAATGGAGGCAGAGCTCCCAGGGCGGCCTTCCTGATGGAGGTGGAGCTCCCAGGGCGGCCTTTCTAATGGAGGTGGAGCTCCCAGGGTGGCCTTTCTAATGGAGGTGGAGCTCCCAGGGTGGCCTTCCTAATGGAGGCGGAGCTACCAGGGCGGCCTTTCTAATGGAGGTGGAGCTCCCAGGGCAGCCTTCCTAATGGAGGCAGAGCTACCAGGGCGGCCTTCCTAATGGAGGCAGAGCTCCCAGGGCGGCCTCCCTAATGGAGGCAGAGCTCCCAGGGCAGCCTTCCTAATGGAGGCAGAGCTCCCAGGGCGGCCTTCCTAATGGAGGCAGAGCTCCCAGGGCGGCCTCCCTAATGGAGGCGGAGCTACCAGGGCAGCCTTCCTAATGGAGGCAGAGCTCCCAGGGCGGCCTTCCTGATGGAGGTGGAGCTCCCAGGGCGGCCTTTCTAATGGAGGTGGAGCTCCCAGGGTGGCCTTTCTAATGGAGGTGGAGCTCCCAGGGTGGCCTTCCTAATGGAGGCGGAGCTACCAGGGCGGCCTTTCTAATGGAGGTGGAGCTCCCAGGGCAGCCTTCCTAATGGAGGCAGAGCTCCCAGGGCGGCCTCCCTAATGGAGGCGGAGCTACCAGGGCAGCCTTTCTAATGGAGGTGGAGCTCCCAGGGCAGCCTTCCTAATGGAGGCAGAGCTCCCAGGGTGGCCTTTCTAATGGAGGCAGAGCTCCCAGGGCAGCCTTCCTAATGGAGGCAGAGCTCCCAGGGTGGCCTTCCTGATGGAGGTGGAGCTCCCAGGGCAGCCTTCCTAATGGAGGCAGAGCTCCCAGGGCGGCCTTCCTAATGGAGGCAGAGCTCCCAGGGCGGCCTTCCTAATGGAGGCGGAGCTACCAGAACGGCCTTCTAATGCAGGCGGAGCTAACAGGGCAGCAACCTTCCCCCCTTTGCTGGTTTGTCCTGCAATTGGGGCTCCTGATGCCTTTACAACGCAGGCATTACAACGCAAGTCTTGCGCTGGAGGACGCTGGACTTAGGAATACTATGAGTTACTATTCCAACTCCAGCCTACGTACAGTAGGGAAGGTGTTGGAATAGTAAGTCATACTATTCCTTAGCTTAGAGAGCAATCCAGCGCAAGTCATTGCAATGAATTGCGTTGTAATGTCCTTGTTGTAAAGGTATTGCGGTGTGAACACCGCGAAGTAACCGATGTTTCCCAAAATACGTCCAGTAATTATCAATCAAGGGCAATATAAGATAATTTAGGGTGCTCCCCACCACCTCAACTTAGCCAATGATGTGCCTCCTGGGACTCTTTGTCCCCAGTGTTGTCCGTCACCACCATGCACCATAGAATCCCTACAGTTGCCCTCACTGTGGACTACAACCACCATAACTGATATAGAAAATGCATAGGCACTTGCCTGTAGCCATGACCCTCCACTGGGGTTGTGGTGGTGACCCCTATAGCCCTTCTGTCTCTCTGGGCCGCCAGGTATAAGCAGGGTTTCCTGTGAGGTCTAGTGAGAAAGCAAGATCTTCTCTTGTCGTTCTCACACCCTCTAGGAAACTCATTAGTTTCAATTCGCCCGTCTCCTTCGTCCACTCGGTCCTCTCTTTCCTCACTCCAATGTCCATTGTCTTCCGCTATCTCCTCCTCTCTCGTCTCGTCCACTGGCGTTTTCCCAGCATTCTTGAAGGGTGCCTCTCCTCCATTGTGATCGGCAGCTAGAGCACTATGCTTCGCTGCTCCGTGGCAAATGGGGACTGACCAAGTTAGACACTATGCAAGTGACATCATGACACATGCCATCACAGCACATGACGTCACGACATAGCGCTATAAAAGAAATAAAATAGTGCTATTTAAGTTATGTCGGTAAATACTGGGACAGACCACCACATCTGAGTCTTACAGTGTCTGCACTTATATACAGGGACAGAACGAATGCAAAACATGCATCTCTTAAGTACCTGTGAAGAGATAGCAAGCTGTGTGCCTTTGTTTCCCTCTGTGGAATTTACATTTGTGTGAGGTTCTAGGCCGCCTCCAGTTAAGATATTCAAACAAAAGGAGCCCTGGTGGCCCCTTAACTTTGGCCTGGTTGGAAGTAATACAATAAAACACCCCTTGCTGCCTGCACGTTGCTGATGGAAATGGAAAGCAGACAACGTGCAGGCGCCTCTGAACGTGTCCCTGTGTCTTACACCAGGACAGGCTCAGCATATTTTGTTGGGCTCAACTTCTTGGCAGGGGGGACGGCATCCACCCTGTGAAAATAGTGGATGGATGCCGTGTACCTGCGTGTACCCCCGATTCGTGCCCTGGGCGGCAGTCATATTGGATTCCTCTGAGCCTGCTGACTCATCACACACTGGTTTGGCTGTGGCCAGAAACCAGTAGTCCAGTGGCAACTGGACTTTTGCTGGACCAAAGAGGACTTCAAGGGACATCAACCCCCTGTGGCCAAAGTCACCCCACCTGGACCGTGGATCGAGGAGTAGCCCCATGAAGTCCCCATCAACTGCAGAGCATCCTCGGCGTCTTCAACATCCTGTATCCCTTGCATCAGGACCACTCCATTTAAGTGTGAGGCTGTTCACACAAAGAGGCTGACAACTCCTTAATGTCATGCTTCATCATCGGGTCTCATCCTAGTCCTTAAAACCAGGTTAGGCTTGTCCATATTCCAGGTAGCACTTAGGATATTATGCTCTCAGGGTCTCATAATAAAAATACCTTGGAACACTTAGGTATCCCTATATTAATGGTGTTCCTCAAATGACTAAAATTATATTTCAAGGGGGTGTCTATAGAAACAATGGTCCTACACCCTGTATAAGAGTCAACATGTTCCTAAAATGTAATGGCCATAGGGCCCAGGGCTTTTGTCAGGACTAGTTGCTTCAGGGAAGGATGTCCTAACTAAGTTCAGCCAGATCATTAAGGGTCTTGTCCACCAGTTTCAATCAATCATTCAAGGCGTGTAGAGCGCAAACTACTCACTTAGAGTGGATCTCAAGGCGCTGAGGGGTGGGGAGGAAGGAGAGGGAGGGTCCGCAACAACCTGGCCTTCTGCTCACTGAGTTCCATCGAAGAGCCAGGCAGGGCCGGACTGGGAACTGAAAGCAGCCGTGCCAATCTTGGCTGACCAGCCCCCGTCCGGCACATACCGAGCGAGCGCAGCGAGCGAGCCCGACCGCTACTAGGGGGCTTTGTGGGGATTCTCCCCCCCAGAAAATTTTGGAAAACAACATATGAAAATGGTGAATTTAACAGCACATTTTTAATTACATATTCAATTGTATCAATTTTCAAAGCACATTAAATAGTAGATGATGACCTTAAAGAGCACCAGGTTACCCACCCAGTCATATGTACCCATAGACATTCTTTCAGAGAGCATCAAAAATAAACACAAGTAGTGAATCAGAGAGAACAAAGTAAAAGTGAGACCAGCCCCCACATGGTGTGTAGCGAGCAAGCGCAGTGAGCAACCACTACTAGGGGGTGTTTTGTGGTGGCACTGCCCTTGTTGGTTTCTACCCCTGCACCAGGGGTAATGAAGAAGGCAGGAGCAGAAAAGAAACCAAGGAGGGTTTTAAAGGGCCTATTATAGTGTGAAGTGCCCCATACCTAACGACTTTAAAAACTTTTCACTATAAGAAAGAGGAGGAGGAGGGGGCATAAACAAGGAGAGGTATGGCTGGCGAGTAGCCTGAGAGTCACACCTCTCTCTCCTCTAAAACTCTAGCAAAAGCTTCAGAGGCTACCACTAATTTCCTAGGGAGGTTGTAACCCCCTTTATGGACATCAGCAATGTAGAGCCTCCACACACAAGCTGGAAGGCTGCTCTGTGCAAGGGTTTCCAGCTCACCTGTCTAGCACTATGATAACAGCTCTTACCCGGGTGACCATGTGAAGGGAGCCAATAGTGTGACACACGCTCACACCGTGTGAGGTAGCAGTTCTAGCATCTGATCTTGCCCTTGCTGCCCCTGGGCCCTTGGGAGCAAGTAGAAGGCTATTGAACGGCTTGGGCTGGGATCAGAGATCATCTCTGTGATGTCATCAGAGGATTGGTGATGTCATTTGCCTAACACTGCACCTTCTGTAGAGAACTCTGTGCAGCTAAATTGTTCCAGATTGTAATCGATGCAAGGCAGACCCAACCTTTTCAGCTTTTTGAGGCCAAAAAACACGAATACTATTCAGCTGGATATTCTGTTCCTTAGACAGTGAAATAGAAACATCATAGAACACACGAGAATTGGGTATTATGAAACAGCAAGTCTCCTTCGAAAGCTTCTGTGAGATTGCACACTGGGAACTGCAGCTACCGTCACTATGGCCCGATTGCATCTTTTAGAAGTGAACCATCTACTGAACAGTAAACACACAAGTGCACATTTTTACAGCGCAAACTCCTTTCTTGTTAAATCCGGACTGAAATCCAAACAATTTTTTAAAATGTAGGTCACGAACCAACTGAGCCAGCGTCAAGGAAACGCACCGAGGGCTCCTAGAAATGTAAACGTTAACCTAAGCGGCATGTGCCAGTGGCAACACCAGTGGCCATTGGAAAACAAAATAAAAGGACTCACTGGTGTAAAAAAGAAAGAAAAAAAACACTAGAAAGCCCTGTTGTCTGCTTAAAATATATTTTTCAGCCCAAGCCCCAAGTTGGGGACCACAACCTTTGCCCCAGTTACAGCCCCCAAGAGTCAAGCGGCACAGCGCCACCAAAGGGAGCACACAACATGTATCCTGCCTGCTGGCTCGGAACATTTCAGCTGGCCTGGCCCTACTCGGAGTCTGACACACAGACGAAAAACAGACAACACCTGACCCTGACAAAAAGAAAACCCATTTTTACAGAATCTGACCTAAGCTCATCAGGGTTTGAGGTCAGTGCTGCACTGCTGGGGGCAGCGGGCGGCCCGTGGGCAGTGGCAGGAGGAACCAAAGCAGGCAGGCCTGCTCATAAATAAATCCACACTCAGGGTCCAGGGCTCTAGTGCGCTGTGCGCCTGTGCTGCCTGCGCAGAACCGGGCCGGGGATTAAACAAAAAGGCATAGGCCAAGGCCCAGGCTGGGCCTTAATTGAGTGTTAAGATGCATTTCCCACCTCGAATCTCTGTTAACACCATCTGCTTTCATTTCATTTTGTCTACTCCCATTCTGCTTTTTTGCCTATTTTAACGGGTCACCCAAGGAAGAGGTAAAAAATACAGTTTTAATTATCCAGTCCGCATCACTAACCCGTACCAACCGTACATTGCCATTTTAGAATGCTGTTTTGTTTGTTGACGTCTGATGGGGATCTGAGACCTATCTTGACATCATTTCCTGGACAGTGCCTTTAAATCTGCTGTTTCCCACTGGATGTCAATCATTGTTATGTCAAAGGAGAAGATGTGGCGTAACAGCCAGAGTTGCCGCTTTAGAGCTGGGGAACCGGGTTCGAGCCTCGGCGTCAGCTCAACATCCTGTGGTTCTGGGCAAATCACTTCATCTCCCCGTGACTATCAAAAATGAATGTGTTTTTTTGTAATGTGACTGGTGCTCAATTAAAGGGCTCCAATACATTCGGGTTGCAAACTAAAAATAAAACAAACAAGTAACCGACTTCCTGCTCTTTCGAAGACTTCCTCTTAGGCAGAAGGATATACGATACCATTTAGAAGCTGATAGTGTCAACCACACGTGCCAAGCAAATTAGATGTTATGATACATTTTAGAGAGCCTGCCAAGTGGATGAACGTCATTCCTTGATTGTTTTGTGCACCTGTTTTGCAAAGGACACAAAGGGCTCTTTTTATTCGCAATAGTTTCTATGCAGTAACATACGAACCTTTTTTTACATTTATGAAGTGCAGCAGCTGATAAAGAGGCCGCCTCGCTTATTGTGTCGCTGTGCGTGTTATTGAAAGTATTTGCCATGTTTAAGGAGCATACCAGACTCAGAGACTCGCTGAAACTCGGAATTAGTCAATGAGCTGCAGGTAGCTTAGCACAGTTCGGAAGCAATCGTGGCGTAATGGCTAGAGCGGCCCGCTTTCTTTGAGGCTGGGGAACCAGCTTTGAATTTGGCTGGACACTCAAGCATCCTGTGATTTTGTACAAATCACTTAGGGCTAGATGTAGGTAAATAGGATTTACCGATTCTAAAATACCGAATCATACCGATTCGCTATTTTAGAATCGGTAAATGCTATGTAGATAATCATTCGGTAAAAAATACCGAATCATTAAGATTCGGTATTTACCAAATCGATAATGACCAATTCCGTAATTGCCATTCATTCCTATGGGCCTGGAGGCCCGTAGGAATGAATGTCAATTACCGAATCTGTAAATACCGATTCGGTAAAAGGGGGAATACATTGAAGGGTGGCAGGGTGTCACTTTGACACCCTGTTGCACCCCTCATTTGTGTATGGGTGCACATGTTGCAGACATACATGCCCAAAGGGCATGTATGTCTGCAACATGGCACTAAAGCAATTTGCATAAAATTGCTTTTTTTTTCTTTTCTTTATTTACCACCAACTTGTAGTTGGTGGTAAATAACGAATCCCAAAAAGGGGAAAGCACTCATTTGAGTGCTCCCTACAATGCTAATTTGGTAATTTACCGATTCGGTATTTTAAGGAATCTGTAATTAACCAATTCCTTAAAATACCGAATCGGTAAATTACCGAATTAGCAATTTGGGCACCTACATCTCAGTAGCCTAATTCCGGTCGGTAACGGCCGAAATTTGGTAATTTCGGCCGTTACCGACCGGAATTAGGGTTCCTACATCTGGCCCCTAATCTCCCCATGTGAAGGGCTTTCATACCTTCGGGTCGAGTACGTGCTATATAAAACTGCAACAAAATTATTATTTTTTAAATACCGCCACAGCAATCATACCTACGTTCTTCCGAGCTATGCTGTCGTTTAGCTCATGTTCTAATTTATACAACTCTTCCAGTTTAACTGAAAACAGGCATAATACAGTTCTCTTCTGCTCTTGTGCACAGCACCTTGTTCATGATGAAGCCCCGCGGGCCTTCGCTTGAACGCCTGCGCAGGCCCAGATCAGAACTGTGCACCTGTGTCTGAATGTAATTACACTTTCTACAGCACTTGACATGTCAAGAGCTAATTTACAACATTTCCAAGAAAGGCAAGATTTGTCAGTTCGTTCATGAGGTGCAGAAAGCAAAACTTGGAAAAACAGTGGTAACCACAGCTCAATGTTTCTGAGCCGAAGCTCATGCATTAGTTCCTTTAGTTTTCGTAGCTGGTCTGATTTTGATCATAACAGGCGCGCAGCTCCATTCTGTCAGGGGCAGGGAAGCCCCAGAGACCGGGGCGCAGGAGGCACTCTCAGCAAAGTGCATAGAAAAGAGAAAACAGAAATGGGGCGATGCGGCTGTGCAGAAAAAGCCGCCTCGTCGTTTTAGCGCTATGTTCGAGGCTTAGTTCTCTGGAATGTGGGTCACACGCACTTTTTATTGTGCGAACTCTAATGCGCATGTCACCAACAGCCGTGCATGAGCATGAGAGTAGGGAGCGGATGTCGTATGTTGCTGCGAGGAGTGTGGTTTTGGTGCTTTGGTTCTTCCTGAAGCCTGATTGGGAGGAGTCGTGGATGTTGTTTTCTTCTACGAAGGCGGCGAGTTGGCTATTGACAGCCTTTTCAATAACTTCGCCAGATAGGGGAGCAGGGAGAGCGGTCTGAAGTTTTTGAGGTTGGTGGGGTCCGCCAACGTTTTTTTTTAGGCGAGGGTTGGAGTTCTGGACTTTTTGGTTCCGTCCAGAGGTGTCAGGGATAACACCCGAAGACCCCGGAGTTCCACCTGACTCGGTGCACAAACAAACAGAAACACGGGCTTCTCGATGGTGGCGTCAAAGACCAAAGGTTTATTACTGCAGGGACACAGAAGTCACAGAAACTACACATGGGCAGTATCTAGGAGCCTGTTCGATTTGTACTAAGAGGGTTGCTCCTTATATACTAAATATTGGGCTTCAGGCAAATTCTTTACATGTTACCACAGTTCTAAACATTCGTGTCTTAAACAATAAATATTTGGCGTTGCACAGGGATCGTCAACAGTATCTGATGTCAAAACATTACAAATGAGGGGTTCCCACTAGTCCATCATAATCCCATGTCAATTCTTCATTCAAGACCCGGACCGCCTCATCGTAAATTTCGTTACCTCCCCCTAATAAAGGCCCAGAAGGAAAGGAGCAGAGCCAGGTGCAGAAGATAGAAAGACAGGATAAGAAATGTTTGTGGGTCGTAAATGGGCACGGTTACCAGCTTCGGCCGCCTAATCATGATCAGGCCGACGAACACAAGAACCAGTATAGCAGGACTGGCCTCAGGCTGGGGAGGCAGCTCTTGCCGAGTCATGCTGCCACAGCGTTGCTGGCCTAAGGTGCACGTGTCACTAGCAAGGTGAATCGCCGGTTAAAGCCTACGTGTCCTTTAAATGAAGAAAAGAAAGAGGTCATTGCGTGTCCTATTGACTATGTGAGGGCAAGGAATACAAAATGGCTTCCGTGTTCTAAGATGGATGCCACGGGTAGAACAGAAATGTGTTTGTAACTGGAGTGCTCTTGCTCGTAGCATAGCGAAAACACCAGGATATACTAAATGGATCATTTGCGGTTCACTGATACCAAAATTATGTATTTACGACAATGTTACAAACACGAGTAAAATCGTCACGGAACCTCAGACCCTCCTTTTGCCCTTACATAGGCAATTACTCAGTCTATATCAGAGTCAGAGTCTAATTCTATGCTCATTAGGTCAGTGACATGTTGTTGTATCATCATCCTGTCTCGTGCCTTTTCTCCTAATGCAGGTGGTTTTCTGAAACAGGTTGCAGCACAGAGGCTACACAGAGCGGGACCGCATTGGATAATAAGACAGCACGAGAACAGAAATACTAGGATGACACCAATAACCATCAGAACCTTCCATCCCCACGCTGATACCAGAGTCCAAAACCACTCCATGAAGGACCAGTTTCCCTTATCTACGTGTATAGAGTCGGAAATCTTATGTAGCTTAGAGATTGCTTCATAGACTGTTGGAGCATTATTTGGAATAAAGACACAGCAGCTTGATTGGATCATTCTGCATACCCCACCTCGATCTGCAAGTATTACGTCTAGAACCATACGGTTCTGCAACGTCATGAGACGATCCGCCTGAAGTTCAGCTGTTAAGTTACTAAGGGCACCTGCAGTTTCTGTAATAGTAGATTCAACTACCCGTGTTAGTTGACGAAGATTTCTACTATTGGCCATAGGCCCCCAAAACGGAAGGAAACCTTTGAAGAAGTCTCCAGCTTCTTGACCAGCGGTATCTTCCTTGCTGAAGACACCTCTTGCTACTCTGGTTTTGTGATAATCTGAAGAAGCAGTGTATGTCGGGGGTAACAATCGAGCAATATAACATGAACCTGAAAAGTCAGCAGGCAGCCATGTATATGCTCTGTCCTGACAAATGAAGTAGGTACCCCTAGCAGTCAGAAAGGCAGGGGAGGAGTTAGACGGAAATACGTAAGTCTCAACGCACTCACTCCTCCCTAGCTGAGCTCTCGGATTTCTCCCATTTCCTTGCAAACAGACCTGACCTCGGTGAGGCACGACCCAAACTGAAATGGAGCTTTTACGCTTGCTTTCTCCCAAACTAAGGCGATACTCTGTAGAGTTCCAACTCAAATACACCAGTAATTCATCTCTAGGATAAGATGGAGTATTATTGACGTCTTTAATCATATCAATAATTCCCTGGACTAAAGCTTTGTTGGCTGAGTTGTATTTAGTGGACCGTGGTGGACGCGAAGGATAGGTCTCAAGGGCATATGAAAAAATGGTCTGAAAGGCCTGAAATGATCCATTATAGCTGAAAGGCAAGACTAGATAGGGAATGCCTTTATCCATAGTGTGAGGTATCAAGCCACACACCCAGCAGTCTGTAGTATTAACTATCAGTTGGTGTTGATGCAAGAGCTGTACAAATGTATTGTTAATAAATTCTGAGCGTCGAGCTTGTTCGTGTTCAGGAAATGAGTGAAAAGAATGCATTGAAGAAACCGTAGAAGTAGTAGGATCAAGGGAAGGTACTGTAGTTACTGGCATAAAAATCAAATGTACACCAAAGACGATTCCACCCACCAACGTTATCAAAACAATTAAAAATGTAACTGCACATTGCATTAGAAAGCATTTGCTGTGTAGTATTCTGTACAGTCTATTTCTGCGAACATAAATTACATTTTCTCGTTGTAGCTCAGGAAGCTCCATCTTCTACGACCGTTCGCGACCACTGATGATGTGTACGTAGATGAAAATGCCTCTATCAGCCCTGGGAGTTCCCAGAACTAACAGAAAGATCGACCTTGTGTCTGACCCCCGCAGATTCAACTAGGCACACAGCCACGACCCTACGGCTACCCAGACGGCAAGGCAATTTTAAAACAAAAAGAAACAATACAAAGTATTAGCAAACTTCCTGGCTGGAGGCAATGTATAGCAAATTCAAATCTGAAAATAGGCAGTTTCCTGCTTTATTTGTCCATATTGCGAGAACGTAAGTTGTATCTCAGTTTTGCAGGAGCTGTCTGATCTGGAAACAATGTATTTTCAGCTAACGTTGCAATGTTCACGTTCGCAGATGGCAAATGTTCTTTTGGTGCAGATGGCAAATGTTCATTGGGTGTGGATGACAAATGTTCAGGGTTCAAAAGAGCAGTTTCAGGAGGAGAGTCAGAATTTGGTGAATCCGTGATCAGTTCTGCATCGCTGAAAGGTATGAACCTGGGGACTTGTTCCGTTTCAGAGGCACCGATTCCTTTCTTTACCCAGTTGTCGTAAGGAAGTGGCAGAGGCACACGTTTAGCATGTGTCGTATGGATCCAATTTTTCCTTCCGGCCACACGAATAGCAGTTCTCGTTGCTAGCAGGACTTGGAAAGGGCCAATGAATCTGGGCTGAAGATTTTTTGTTCTTGCAAAATTTCTGATGACCACCTGATCACCCGGTTTCAGCTGATGGCCTGGACTCTCCGGTGGCTTTGGCAATGCATCGAAAACCTGTTGGTGAATAAGACTCAATTTAGCAGTCAAGTCGAAAAGGTAATCAATTAACATTGGGTATTCCAGCTGCTTAAATTCTTTCGGTCTAGGTACCCCCCAAACATTTGCAGGACGGCCAAAAACTATTTCGTAAGGACTAAGCCCTACTCTAGAATGTACAGTTGCTCTTGTTGATAGCAAAGCCAGAGGCAATGCGTCTGGCCAGGACAAACCCGTGGATGCTTGTATCTTAGCGAGTTTCAGTTTAAGGGTGCCATTGTAACCCTCGACTAAACCCGCGGACTGGGGATGATTCGCACTATGAAATTTCTGTCTAATCCCTAGGCCGGCACACACACTCTGCATAACTTTCCCTACGAACTCACTTCCGTTGTCTGACCATACAATCCGTGGCATTCCGTATCTGGGGAAGTATTCTTTAAGAAGAATTTTGGCAGTGGATAAGGCAGTATTGTCCTTCAGTGGGTATGCTTCGATCCATCTGGAGAAAGCACAAACTACCACTAGGACGTATTTCAGATTATTGCAACGATCCATGTGAATGAAGTCTAGCTGGATCACCTCAAAGGGGCAGGAAGGAGGAGCGAAGTGACCTGCAGGTGTGGGGATTCCCTTGCCAGGATTATGCATCAAGCATACCATACAATTTCTCACCACTCTCTCTGCACACTTACTAATCCCGTCATTCTTCCAGACCGGGGCCAACATCTTACAAATCCCTTTTGAACTGATGTGCGCTGTTCCATGTGCCATCGTTACTACTGCAAGCACATACGCATCAGGCAACATCCAACGCTGTTGTTCCGACAAGTCAATCCAACACCCACTCGAGTCCAATTTACCCGTGCTCTCTCTCCATGGAAGTTTTTCCTCCTCAGTCGCCTCTTTCTGAATTTCCTTCACGCTTTCCACTGTGTTCTCACACATTCCAGACTCAGAAATCCATCTTGCAGACGTTGCAACATACATTCTACTCATCATATTTCTAGCTGTCTGTTTTGCGATCTCATCAGCAAAAGCATTCCCACGACCAACATCATCCGTGATTGCTTTATGAGCACTGCATTTCACAATCGCAACTTCAGTCGGCAAGGTTAGAGATTCCAACAAGTCATTAACTAGCTGACCATGTTGAATCTTAGTCCCATGGGACGTAATGAAACCTCTTTCTTTCCACAAACGGCCAAAACTATGGGCCACGCCGAACGCGTACTGACTATCTGTGAACACATTCACTCTCTTTCCCTTAGCTAAAACGCACGCTCTTGTTAGCGCAATCAATTCTGCAGCCTGGGCAGAATTCTGACTCACTCTTGCAGTCTCCACAATCGTACTCAAAGTTGTTACTGCATAAGCAGCAGTCACATCACCATTCTCCAATTTGAAGCAAGACCCGTCAACATACAACGTGCCATCTGGTTCTGACAACGGAGTGTCTTTTAGATCGATTCGTCCTTTTGTTTCTTCCTCAGTTTTGAAACAACAGTCGTGTGGTTCGGAATCACTCGACTCTTCGCTAGTCGGCAACAATGTTGCTGGATTCAATACATTGCATCTTTTGATCTGAATATGACTAGCTAACAGTGTCAGTTCATAACCTGATAATCTAGCACTGGTAAGGTGTTGCGTCTTGGTTCGGTTCATGAGTGTATCCACGGCATGAGGAACCATAACTACTAGCATGTTGTTCATTACTAAACCAGCAGATTGTCGAATGGAAGCTGCAGCTGCGGCTGTAGCTCTCAAGCAACTAGGCAATGCTCTAGCTACTGGATCTAATGTTGATGAAAAATACGCACAAGGGCGTTGTTTATCACCAAATTTCTGCGTCAAAACACTCAATGCACAACCTTCTCTCTCGTGGACATAGAGCGTGAATGGCTTACTGTAGTCGGGTGTACCCAATACAGGTGCTGAACACAGTGCATTTCGTAACTCAGAAAAATTCTGCTGACATTCAGCAGACCATGGTACCGGACTCGGAACACCTTTCCCAGTCAAGGCTACCAATGGTTTTGCTAGAAGAGAAAAATTTGGGATCCATTGCCTACAATATGAGGTAATACCCAAAAAGGCACGTACTTCTCTCTGCGTGCTAGGAACGTTCATCTGTGTAATTGCTTTTATTCTCTCTGGGGTCAACTTCCTTCCCTCCTTTGACAAGAGATGACCTAGGTAGGTCACTTCTTGGCAGCAGTATTGCATTTTTGAAGGTGACACCTTGTGATTCAAATCTGACAAGTGATGCAATAAAGAAATCGTAGCTGTTTTGCAAGTTTCCTTGTCATCGGCAGCCACTAGAAGATCATCGACATACTGTACTAAAGCAGAACCACTAGGAAGTACGAAGGAATCTAACTGGCTTTTTAATGCTTGACTGTAAATGGATGGGCTTTCACAATAACCTTGTGGAGCGCGTTTAAATCTAAAACTTCGTCCTCCTAGAGAGAAACCGAAGATATCTCTGCTTTCCTCGGCTATCGGAATGCTGAAAAAGGCATTTTTCAAGTCGACAACCGAAAACCATGCTGCTGTAGCAGGAATCAACGTTAACAATGCAGTAATGTCTGTAACCACAGGAAACTGTGGGATCACAATTTTATTAACCTCTCTGAGATCAATTACGAACCTATATACTGGAGGCTTTGTAGGGTCAGTTCGTTTCAAAATAGGCAGTACAGGACTATTACAGACATTTCCTCTAGTCTCTTCTATAACGTCTTTCTTGATCAGGTCTTGTACTATCAGTAGGAGCGCACGCTCGCCTTCATTAGAGATTCTGTATTGTGGAATTCGTGGAAGTTTGACATTTGCTTTCAAAGTTACTACATAGGGTGGAATTTCCAATAGACCTACATCATTAGGGCCAGTCGCCCAAAGAGTATCAGGGAGTGAACGCAGCTCTGGTGGGAGCGCATCCATCGACAAGTACATCGGGGAGATTATTCTTTTACCCAACGTAAGCTGTACTCCTGCTGGAGAACAGTACAATGTCGCGTACAGGCGTTTTAACAAGTCTAAACCAAGCAGATTTTCGTTACAACCTGTCGTCAAAATCAGGGGTGCTTTCAATTGACGGGGTCCAACAGAAATAGACAAAGGACCAGAAACAGGGTTGTGAACAGGGGCGCCCGAAAAACCTACTGAAACGTTTGTTGAGCCGGACAAAGGTGCGCCAGGGAGTTTCGCATGTATGATAGAACTTTTTGCTGCACCAGTATCCAACAGAAACTGTTCGACTATACCTGATGTTGCTACTGCGACATAAGGGCCACTCTGATCTACTGGAACTGATACTACTCCCTCTCTTTGTCCATGGCTGTCCTAGTACTCATTTTGCTGAACTTCCTCACTAGCTTCATAATAGTCTTCGACATGATACTGTGGAGACCTATTCTGTTGGGCAGATTGTCCATTTCGCTGATTGAAATAATTAGAGGGGCGATCACTCGTCTGCGGAGGCATAGCACCTCGTCCTCGACCTCTAGAGTTTTGCATAGAACTACCACGACCTCCCTGAGCTGCCGCAGCATTATTTTGCGTTCGAACTGGACATTCACTTTTGTAATGACCTTCCTTTTTGCAATAAGCACATTGATTCCATTGGTATTGTGGCCTTTGAAAATTATAATCCGTTCTTTGATATGACCCTTGCTGCATATTAGTTTGATTCATGCGAGGCGGATAAGCTTGCTGTAAAAGTACTTTAGTTTTTAAATCTTTCGTCTTTTTATCTGATTTTTCCTTCTCTTCTTTATCCCTATTTTCATAGTACTGAGCAGTCGCAAGTATTTGCGCAGTCGTAGAGACAGCCCACGCACTTTCAGAATTCTTTAATTTACCACTAAGTTCTGGCAACAGATTGTGCACAAATTTATCAACAAATAATCTCTGGCCTCCTTCTGTGCTCATATCCTGACCACTATGATCCACGAAAGTCTCTTCGAATCTTGTGAAAAAGTCGGAGACGCTTTCGTCTTTCTTCTGTTTGCACGCGGACAATTTGTCCCAGTTAACGCGCAATGCTGGCATCAAGGTTTTCATTAAATCGATTATTCTACCAGGCAAATTAGCAATTAAAGGTTCAGGTTTGGAACCACCTATTTGTTGACCATCCGCTGCAATTATAGCTGCCCAGTCACCACCTAGGGCAACTGGATGATTCTCTTTACGAATTTTAGCCCAAATTGGTTGCGGTACTACATTACCAAATAGCAAATCTATGTCAGCAAGATTCAATACACAAGCGTCAACTGTTTGAGCCAACTCTTTGTAGTACCCTGCAGGATTTTTACGCGGATCTGGCAAGGCCTGTTTCACTGCTAATACTTCAGCTCGCTTCCATGGAATATGTATCCAGACTCTCTGGAATTGGGCCGGAGCGGCTGCAATACCAAGGTTTGCATTAGCTTGCACAGCTTCACGCCAAATTGGTGGAACCTCTCTCATTGGATACTGACGATTTCGTTTCGTACTACGTTTCTCTAATTCTCTCGGTGAACGAAGGGATGGGTCATTCCTATAACTTAAAATCAGTTCCATCGCTTCTTTTATATTTTGTCCAACTATCATACCTGCAGCAAACTCTTTCTGAACATTAATTAATTCTCCTAGATTTGATTCAGGGTCATCCTCTTCCAATTCCTCACGTAGAAGGAAACACATTTCATCGAACACATATCGTTGTGTCGGTTCGTTCCATTGCATAAATGTATCTAATACATTTTGTACATTATATCTCCCAACTTTCGAAACCCATCTAAGAGCAGTGGAATCTAATATTCCTCTTTCTTCAGTACTGGGAAGCTGACTACGTCTCTGTACAGAGTCAGAGGTAGGAGTCTTAATCAGAGTTTTATAGAAGGGAGATAGAATATTAGAGACAGAATCAGTGATTCTTCGACGAACAGAAAGCGGAGTCATAATATTAACAGAGGCAGTGAATAGAGTAGCAGTTGGAACAGATAGATCAGGAACAGCAGGAGTAGCAGGAAAAATAGCCTGCCCCGGAGTAGCAGGTGTGAGCGACACAGGCATAGGTAAAGAAGCCGGCAACCCTAGACGAGGGGTTGTCGAAGGAACATTAATATTGACCACAGGAGGTACAGGAACTTGATTCAGGGGAGCGGGAACAGGGACACCAGGTTGTCCAGCAACCGGTAATTGAACATTCGGTATAGGTGGAGCCGTAGCACCCTGTGCATACGGTGGGGGTGATCGTAACAAGTAAGACAACAGGGGATCCTTTTCAGGGTCCTCTACTATCTTAGCCGTACTCGATGGCAAAGCAGGATAGCACTTGTCTATCGCTAAATTACGCTCTCTATCGGCCACCTCCATCGCTTTCTCAGACTCGTTGAGTTGCAGCTGTCTAGCAGACTGTTCTAAAGTCAACTCTTGCTCTTTCTGTTCTTTCTTCAACTTTTTAATTTCTCTCTGTTTAGATTCTTTTCGCCAATAACGGAAAGAATCAAACATTGCCGGCCGGGCTTTCTTCTTAAACAACCTTCTTTCTAGATTATCGAGAACTTCAGGTTCAAAACTACCATGTAGTGGCCAACTAAGGACACCATCTTTCTCTGTGTAGTGGATCCATATCTCGTTATAAGAGATAGGGCCCACACCAAACTTGCAATAAAGATCATAAAGGGGAGTTCCAATCGGAGGAACCAAACACGAGTCCTCCAACTGGGAATCACTGTTGCAACTAAAACAAGACAACATACAATTTTTCCGACTTACCATTTTATAATCCGGAACACAAAACAAACAAGACACAGACAGAAAAGATGCGCACTCGAACCAAGAACTTAGGCCTACCAGAACTGACAAATGTATCGATACCTGAACTGAACAGAATGATTATCGTAACCAGAATAACCAGTGATAACCTTACAGGACTGAACTGAACTGAGAACTAAAAGGATTACCCAAATAGGAGCAACCCTTACGAAATAACCAACTAGCAACCACTGAATACTTAACTGAGGCACTGAAGACGTCACCAAGGAGAAACCCGTCACGTTTCGCCGTACTGAGGACTGCACCTCGGGTCCAAGACAGGGCGACGGTCAAGGCAACGGACCACTGCAGCCGTCTGAACGGGAACCCTCGTGGAAGAGAACGTCGGGGCCACTTTTGCGATATGCCGGGATCGATGAAGTGGGGCGCCTCCCTCTGAAATCTTCACACGAAGCTCCTCGAACTCTTCAGGCTTTTGGACCGGTACCGAATGACGTCGCCCCACGTTGGGCGCCAATTGGAGTTCTGGACTTTTTGGTTCCGTCCAGAGGTGTCAGGGATAACACCCGAAGACCCCGGAGTTCCACCTGTCTCGGTGCACAAACAAACAGAAACACGGGCTTCTCGATGGTGGCGTCAAAGACCAAAGGTTTATTACTGCAGGGACACAGAAGTCACAGAAACTACACATGGGCAGTATCTAGGAGCCTGTTCGATTTGTACAAAGAGGGTTGCTCCTTATATACTAAATATTGGGCTTCAGGCAAATTCTTTACATGTTACCACAGTTCTAAACATTCGTGTCTTAAACAATAAATATTTGGCGTTGCACAGGGATCGTCAACAGTATCTGATGTCAAAACATTACAAATGAGGGGTTCCCACTAGTCCATCATAATCCCATGTCAATTCTTCATTCAAGACCCGGACCGCCTCATCGTAAATTTCGTTACCTCCCCCTAATAAAGGCCCAGAAGGAAAGGAGCAGAGCCAGGTGCAGAAGATAGAAAGACAGGATAAGAAATGTTTGTGGGTCGTAAATGGGCACGGTTACCAGCTTCGGCCGCCTAATCATGATCAGGCCGACGAACACAAGAACCAGTATAGCAGGACTGGCCTCAGGCTGGGGAGGCAGCTCTTGCCGAGTCATGCTGCCACAGCGTTGCTGGCCTAAGGTGCACGTGTCACTAGCAAGGTGAATCGCCGGTTAAAGCCTACGTGTCCTTTAAATGAAGAAAAGAAAGAGGTCATTGCGT
Source organism: Lissotriton helveticus (assembly GCF_964261635.1). Lineage (NCBI taxonomy): Eukaryota > Metazoa > Chordata > Amphibia > Caudata > Salamandridae > Lissotriton > Lissotriton helveticus. The sequence goes on along the minus strand of NC_136059.1, from coordinate 34,405,155 downwards.
GTCCTATTGACTATGTGAGGGCAAGGAATACAAAATGGCTTCCGTGTTCTAAGATGGATGCCACGGGTAGAACAGAAATGTGTTTGTAACTGGAGTGCTCTTGCTCGTAGCATAGCGAAAACACCAGGATATACTAAATGGATCATTTGCGGTTCACTGATACCAAAATTATGTATTTACGACAATGTTACAAACACGAGTAAAATCGTCACGGAACCTCAGGGTTGATCGCAGCGTGTTTCCAGTCTGTGGGGAAAATGGCGGTCTCGAAGGATCAGTTGATGATTAATTGAAGTTCGGGCGATGATGTCTGCAGCTCTGCTGTAGATGTGGTCAGGCAGGGGTCCGTGGGGGCCTGGGAGCGGGTGGTCTTCATCATCCTCAGAGTGTCTTCAATGCTGAGGGCGGTCGAGCTGTCTAGTGTAGGTTGCATGGTGAAGGTGGGGTTCCTCGTGGGGGTTATTGTTGTTGAAATTGTCGTAGATGGTCTTGATTTTGTGATGGAAGAAGGCGCTGAGTCTGTCGCAGAGGTCCTGGGAGGGTGGGATGTCTGTGGTCTCGCTGTTGGGTGGGCAAACTCTTTGATGATGCTTGGGACAAGCTTCACTTTTTCTGTGAGTAATTCCCCTCTGTCTGCCGGGCTGATAAATAAATATATAGGATGCATTGTGGTGGAGTGAATCTAAGATGGGAGAACAGGTCCTATATGTTTCCTCTCCCTTCCACAGCAGCAGCCCGACCTCTGGTCTCCGTGTGCTACCAAGGTTGTGGATACTTGGTTTGCCTATATACCAGGACTTTAGCCTGCTTTGATGACAAGGTAACTGTGCTACTACTACTTATTGCCACCTGACCTTCCCTCTGTCAGAGTTGGTTGCCCATAGCGAGCTGGAGTAGCCAAACACACCTCTTTAAAAGTTTTTTTAAGTTTTCAAACTTTGCAGTTACCAATGGTTGTTTTAGTTTTTGAGTGAAAAGCTGAGATTAACGATTCACTTAAAAATTAATATCACCAGAATATTGTTCATCTTGATTTTTAATAATTCATGAAAATAAGACCTATTTTAATAAATTGATTGCTGGTTTCTTTCGTGATGTTTTGGTACTTCTAAATGATTTACACTTGTTCCTTTGTTTAAGCCTGACTGCTCGAAGCCACAGCTACCCAGGGTTGAGCTAAGGTTTAGCAAACAAGCCAGACTGGACCCACGTTGGTTTTGTGAATGTATTCCACAGTGAGGTCGCACAACCACAAAGCTCAGTACACCACAATTCTACACAACTTCCCAAACAGATGTATTATGTTAATAGGTTTTTATAAAGCACTCATATACCACCAACGGGGTCTCATGATGCTGCGTAAGATAAATAGAGCGAACTGCGACTCCTGGCCACTACTTACAAAGCCGCCTTTCGATGGACCTACAAAACCTCTTGCGGTCTTTCTCTAATCGAACTGACTAGGATTCGTTCTAGAGGGAGGAAGCCTGAATTCTGAATGACTGTTCCCTAAGTCTGAGTCGAATGAAGGAGGCTCAATGAGTAAACAGAAAGTGATTTCACGTGCCACTTAGGAATGCCTTAGTAAAAATATTCCATGGAAATGTTAGACTACCGTGTAAAAATATTCTGGGAACAATCAACAGCGATTTCAAAGTAAGCACAGGCTGTGAGCATATCAAGTGGAGCCCAAAGGAAACATGGTTGTATTTTCTGAGCTTCAATAAAAAGGTTCACAGACACATTTTAGACTCATTGGGGCTCTGCGAGTGCCTATCCTGCGAGGCTTAGGTAACCCACCGACCTGTTCTGATTGAATATATGATGATACAACGAATTCCGTTGCAACGCATGCCTTTACCACGCATGCGTTACAACGGAATTCGTTTAGCACGCATAAACCTTTCACCGACTATTTGCGTGGTGACGTCATACGTCATGAAGAGAAAACGGCATATTTTTGCCGATTTCTCATAATCGACTCTGATGCCGACGTGACTTATGGTGAGTTGTTTTATTTGGGGGGGAGACCCCCCCAAGCCCCCCCCCTTTTTTTTTCTTTTACCACATATGCCTTTACTACAAACATCGTAGTAAAGGCATGCGTGGTAAAGGCATTAGTTGTAACCACGCATGCGTTCTACAGCATGCGTGGTTAAAGATTTCGTGGAAACGGCTTCGTTGTAAAAGCCGTTTCCCGTTCTGATTCAACAAATGGTTTAAGAGCAGGAAAGTTAAGGTTTTCCGAGGCCAGATTAAATGCAGGCTCAATCGGGCCTCCAAGTAGAGATCGGAGGGAAAATGGATTCTAAAAGGACTGGCAAGTGATGTAGAAGATGAACATTGGCCTATGGAGGCTGTGCTAACAAGGAGCAGATGCTGCTTCTTGGCATCTTGTTGTTTAGCATGTGAAGTTCAGTGTTCTCCACATATGAGAGATACTAAACACAATAACTGTGAAGTGCCTCCACCAAGTGACCCCAGCAGACATTCAGGAGTAGGAGAGAGATAACGGAGCTTTGTGGGACACCAGTAAGGTTGTTCATCCAGGTACTGGAACAGTCACTTGCTACTAGGGAGCATTCATTGTAAGTGCTGCCAATTCCCATAGGGGGTCGGAGCTACAAATCCAGGCCAATGGGTAGCAAAGTTCCTTCCTCTGTATGCAGAAGTGAAGAGCAGTGGGTACTATTTACTTCAAAAGGAAATCATTACATCTGAGTTCTGACGTCTTTCCTTTATAATAGATGACTGGGTGCATCACAGCCATGCAGGCACAATAGAAAGGAACGAAATACTAACAGAGAGATAACAAATGAAACAAGCATTTACAATGCAATAGGTCTCGCATTAATTAAGTTTGAGCTATTGGCATTGCTAAATATTGCAACACCAATTGCAACAAAAATCTATAAATTGTAGGCCAAAAAAAATTGTATTTATTTTTGTAGCAATGGTGGCATGCTGCGCTTTCAATGAATATGTTTAAAAGTAAAGTACGCCTTACTGTGATTGCTACAATAGTTAATTGTGGATGCGTTAACAATTGAAAAGTGCACTGACGGATGGTGGTGTGTGTGCCTGGTGGAAGCGTGCACTGACGGATGGTGGTGTGTGTGCCTGGTGGAAGCGTGCACTGACAGCTGGTGGTGTGCGTGCCTGGTGAAAGCGTGCACTGACAGCTGGTGGCGTGTGTGTGCCTGGTGAAAGCGTGCACTGACGGCTACTGGTGTGTGTGTGCCTGGTGAAAGCGTGCACTGACGGCTGGTGGTTTGTGTGTCTGATGAATGCGTGCACTGACGGCTGGTGGTGTGTGTGCTTGGTGAAAGCGTGCACTGACGGCTGGTGGTGTGTGTGTGCCTGGTGAAAGCGTGCACTGACGGCTGGTGGTGTGTGTGTGCATGGTGAAAGCGTGCACTAACGGCTGGTGGTGTGTGTGTGCCTGGTGAAAGCGCGCACTGACGGCTGGTGGTGTATGTGTGCCTGGTGAAAGCGTGCACTGACGGTTGGTTGTGTGTGTGGTTGTGTGTGGTTGTATGCGTGGTTGTATGTGTGGTTGTGTGTGGTTGTGTGTGGTTATGTGTGTGTTTGTGTGTGTGGTTGTGTGTGTGGTTATGTGTGTTGTTGTGTGTGCAGTTGTGTGTGTGTGTGTTGTTGTGTGTTGTGTTTGTGTGTGTGGTTGCATGTGTTTCCAGACTCGCTGCTCCCCCTTGACGGTCGGTCCGAGTTATACCTTGCACTGCTGTTAAGCCTCAATAAATCCCAGGCACACTTCCGCTTTGCATCTATCACCACTGGGAAGAAGCAGTGTACCAGTACATTGATTAATTGGCCGGCTGATGGAGACCCTCCTGTGAAATCTAAAGCAGTTAATAAAATAACCCTCATGTTAGCTCCTAAAGTGACCCTCACATTATATCCTCAAATGACCTTCACGTGGCCCTGCTTCCTCCAATGGTCTGTTGTCATGTCATCCACATTTTTCTTCCAACCACTACAGCATGCAGCGAGGGGTAACAGGTCAGCCCTCTGCAGCCATTAGCTAAGTCCAATGTGAGTGATGGAATTTTTCTCTGTCACAAGAAGCACATCTGCACGCAAAGTCGTTCCTTTCAGAGCTGCTAATGCAATGTGCGACCAAAAACATTATTTTGCCTTTAGATGATTCTTATATACTGGTGAGTGCTGTGTAGCTCCACCAACAATTATTTTTTTACGAAAAACAGAAAAAGAAAGCTAGCATTGACAAAGCCAAAAGGTAGACAGCGCCCTACCGTTGGCTGTGCCAGTACTTGTTTTTGAACTGCATCTTGCGTTATTTCTTTTCGCAGGTGGGTTTCCTGGAAATCTAGGGCCTGCCCGAACTTTAAAAGCAGACACTGTACTGTCCAATATATTCTCTAACTGTGAATCTTGCTGTGTGTATGTGAGAGAGATTTGAATAGTGCACAAAGCCACAGCACTGCACAGAAATTCTGCACAAGTGAGGGGGTGTAGAAAGGGCGGGGCTCGCACAAGGACACGGGCCAGAGACTCCAACCATGAACAGGTCAGTACAGGCAGAGGGGGGGGGGTGTGCCAGGGGGCCACCGAGCCTCCCACGCCTAAACAAGGACCTCACAGTTCACCACTGGAACACACCGAACGTGTTCACTTCCTGAACCGGCGAGGCACCTCAGTGGGTTAATGCACCTTCTTGAACCGGCGAGGCACCTCAGTGGGTTAATGCACCTTCCTGAACCGGCGAGGCACCTCAGTGGGTTAATGCACCTTCCTGAACCGGCGAGGCACCTCAGTGGGTTAATGCACCTTTGAGAGAAATTAGAGCAGTTTGCATGTCACGGTTCTCTTCTTCCTGACGTCCGTCAAAGGAGTACAGTCAACAACTCAAAGCGCTACGAAAAAGCAAGACACCGACGCTACCTACCTCAAACAGTTCCTATCCTTGTGAAAAGAGTGACTTCACGCCAGCAGAGAGGGGGTCACGCAGGGTCTGCCGCCGTCCTTCACGGTGCGGTTTGTTTCATCGGTTCTATCAGTTTTAAGCAGCTCCTACAAAGCCCACGGTACTGCATTTACCAAGGAGAGAGTGGCTCTTTTATGGCAGCCGGTACTATTCCTTTGATTTTATTGGGGTATTGTATAGCATGGGCCTAACGCCGAGAGCAGTTGAAGGGATGTGGCCCAACCACTAGAGCTGCCGACTTTAGAACTAGAAATGTTATTAGGGTTACGCACACCGCTAATGATTCAATTGCAAGTTTGTGGCGTGCACTAAAGATATCACTCCCTGACAGGAGTGTTGTGATCAATACAAGGTCCGCGACACCCAGTGTGAGTGTCAGCTCTCCAGGCACAACCTCAAAAAACGAACAAAGCGTTTTAAACTAAATAATCCGATGAGTTTAGTTCATTTAGTGATATCCTTCATTATCACGAATATTTATTTCATGTTGTTCATCACATGTTTGTCAATTCATAGCATCAAATTAAATCATTGATCCAAGTATCATTCCAGATACAAAATATTCAATCCATCTTTAACATCACCCAATGCATTTCGGATCAAATCCTTCATCAGGGGTAATCTGTAAATGATACAAACATGATCCTTATCAAAAAATGCCGAAAATGCCTACTCAATAAATAACAGATTCAACCTGTGTAACACTTAGCCAGATAAAAGTTGTGAAGGTAACCGGAACCAGATGGGAGGGAAAAATAAAGTGAAAGGCTAAACGGTTTCATATTGAGAGTAACAGAAAGTGCATTATTGTGTATTTCAAGGGTGAACCCGTGAAAGAAAAAAGGTTCGGTAACGAAGACTCAGTGAAGGCAACCCAGCTGCAAGGATAGAAACATTCATTTAAAAACCAAGAAATCTCGACGTGCTTAAAACCTACATTGTCCCAGTGCATGAACTACGGTGAAAAGAAAACGCGTGCCTATATTAAAGAAGAGACTCACCAAAGGTTTGGCGTAGGGAAACCCCACAACATCGTGCGTCCTGCGCTACGATTGAAGATTAGTAAATGCCGCGTGTGTGTTCAAAGTTAAAGAGAGCGTGTGCATAGAAAGCGGACAGAAGACGGCGGCCATATTTGAATGGTGTGTTGTGTATAAAGTGAAAAAAGATATTGATTGAGAGTGTGCAAGTAAACAGACAACCCCGTGAATAACGAGTCACCAATTAATGAAAAAGAAAACGAATATAACAATAACATCAGAATAAAGCGAATGTATATAACAAATGTGCGGGTTTGACAAAAAATCATATGACATGTGTAATTATAAATAACAAGAGAATTCCATCCGATCATTTAACCCATGAGGTTTGGCAGATTGCAGAAATTTAATCCAGTGGTTTTCACGTTGCAGGAGGAAATTATTGTTGTCTCTCCCCTCCCGCTTTTCCACCACTTCAACAGCAGCAAATCTTAATTGACTTATATTATGTCTGTTGTCTTTGAAATGCATTGCTACATTAGATTTGGTATTTTCAGTACGAATGTTGCTTTTGTGTTCATTGATTCTCGTTTTCAATTTGCGTGAGGTTTTACCAGTATAAATCAAACCACAAGGGCATTTTATGATGTAAATTGCATTTTCAGTGTCGCATGTAGCATTGAACTTGAATTTTATATTTGTCCCTTTCATAGGATGTTTAATGGTTGATCCCTTGATCAAATTGTTGAAATTTTTGCAATTGTGGCATGGTTGGTTGCCCTTATAAACAGCAGAAATAGATGGGTTGGGTCTGGTGATGATTTCTTTCAATTTTTTTCCTCTAGTATACGCAAAGAGAGGTTGTTCATCAAAGATCTGTTTGAAATCTGTTTCCCTGCTTATGATAGGCCAATGTTTCAAGATGGATGTTTTGTACACTCTAGAAAGTACTGAGTATTTTGAGACAACCACAGGTCATTTTGTGGTGTTCTTCTTCGTGCAATGAAGTGCCTCATGTCGATCAAGCTTATCACAACGATCTTTGGCATTTTGTAAGATTGTCTTCGGATAGCCTCTTTCTTCAAAGCGATTGATCATGTCATTGGCTTGTTCCTGGAATGTATTGGATTCTGAAACGATCCTTTTCACTCGTAGGAGCTGGGAGTATGGTAAGTGATTTTTCAAAGCCATCTGGTGGAAAGACTTATAATGCAACGTATTATTTTTGTCTGTTGATTTCCTGAATAAATTGGTTTCAAGATGATTCCCGATTCGACTGATCTTAACATCCAAAAAGGTGATAGATTCTTGACTGTACTCGTACGTAAATTGAATTCGATCATTAATGAGGTTCAATTGAGTTAAGGCTGTCTGTAAAGAGACCTTGTCTCCTTGCCATAGAACAAAAATGTCATCGATATATTTTAAGAAGATAATGGCATGTGTGTCCCAAGGATTTCGGTTCAAGATTTGGTTCTCCTCAAAATACTTCATGAAGGCATTTGCATAGACCGGTGCGGCACAATTGCCCATGGAAGTACCGGACAACTGTACGTAGCACTGGTCCTCCCATGAAAAATAACTCTGATATAAGGTGAAATACATCAATTGCATAATAAAAATTTGAAATTGCAGGTCTAAGTCAGAATGTACCAAAATGTTCTCAATGGCTTCCATCCCGAGATCATGTGGTATGCTGGTGTATAAAGATGTTACATCTATTGAACACAACCAGATAGAGTCTTGTTCTGAAAAACTAACAAAGAATTTGCCATTCTCAACAATCTTGCCAACAAGGTTGAAATTACCTATCAGTATGCAGATAAAGGGGGAGCCCTTGTACTGATGGATACCGATTTCTATCGTTCGCAGGTTAAAGAACATCTTTCCGACACATTTTATTTATTTATTTATTTATTTAATGGTTTTATAAAGCGCGTAGTAACTCAGAAAGCATCCCAGCGCTAACCTGTTCTCCAAGGGGTTCAGCCGTCTGATGAGATTATGTCTGTGGGAAGAGAAGGGTTTTTAGAGTTTTTCTGAACTGGAGGTAGTTCGGTTCTGACCTGAGTTTCCGTGGTAGATGGTTCCACTGTTTTGCCGTGTGGACCGAAAAGCGACGGCCACCGGTCTTGGCTTTCCTGACTCTCGGGACTACAATAAGATTTTCTGTACCGGACCGGAGGTCTCTCTCAGCTTTGTATGGAACTAGGAGTTCTCTAAGAAGGGGGGGGCCGTTATTGTAGAGAGTTTTGTGGGCCATGCACAGGGCCTTGAAAGCGACCCTTTCCCTGATTGGGAGCCAGTGGAGAGATCTGAGAGCCGGCCTGGCGGAAGATCTTCCTGGGGTGCCCGTGAGTAGGCGGGCAGCGGCGTTTTGGACTTTTTGCAGTGTGTTCAGGGTGGCTTCGGGGGCTCCTAAGTAGATGGCGTTACAGTAATCTAATCTTGCCAGGATTAGACCCTGAATGAGGAGCCTCCTTGCGGTTTCAGGAAGTAAAGGGAAGATCTTCCTGCAGGCTCTGAGTAGTCCAAAACATGTCCCTGCCGTTCTTTTGGCCTGGGTCTTGAAGCTCAGGTCTCTCTCAATCCACACACCCAGGCTCTTAACCTCTTCCTTGGGAGTGGGAGGGTCACCTAGGCAGCTGGGCCAAAGATGAGATGGTAGAGAGGGCCCCTTATGGCCCATCAGGAGGATCTCAGTCTTGGACCCATTCAATTTGAGTAGAGAGAGATTCATCCATCGGTGGACTTCGGAGAGGCAGCCGTGGAGATCCGATGGGGCATGGTGGGGATGTGAGAGGGTTACGACCAGCTGTGTGTCGTCGGCGTAGTTAATAATTGATACGCCGAACGAGCTGACCCTCTTCTCCAGTGGGGCCATATACACGTTAAACAACGTGGGGCTCAGGGATGAGCCCTGTGGCACTCCACACCGGAGGGGGAAGGTGGATGAGCAGCTGTCATTTTCTCGTACCTGAAAGGTGCGTCCTGATAAATAGGACTCAATCCATTTCAGGGCCATACCCTTTAGTCCGATCTCTCCCAGACGATGGATTAGGGTTGGATGGTCTACTGTATCGAAGGCCGCACTCAGATCCAGGAGGATCACTGCCACTGATCCTCCTGTATCCAGAATGCTTCTGGCCTTCTCTACTGCTGCCAGGAGGGCGATGTCCGTGCCCTGACCTGGACGGAACCCTGTCTGGGAGACCGCTAAAAGGTTGTTGCTTTCTAGGTAGAGCGATAGTTGTTTGTTTACCAGCTTCTCTGCGATCTTGCTATTTCCAGGAAGCAGGGATATGGGCCTGTAGTTGGTAAGGTCCTGTGGGTCTAAAGAGGATTTTTTTAGTAGACCTTTAACAGCTGCCGCTTTCCAGCTGGGGGGACTATGCCCTCCGCGAAAGATGAGTTGATCAGGGTCGTAAGGGGAGGGTTGATGATGCTCGACACTTTTTTTAAGAAGCGGAGAGGTACGGTGTCGAGAGGGGAGCCACTTTTAATTGAGGCCAACGTTGCTCCTACTTCTTCCGTAGTTACAGGTCCGAAGACATCCACCTATTGTGCC